>NW_023494793.1:37396708-38072962 GCF_904425465.1 Colossoma macropomum
AGTGCTGAAGTCTCGGTACGCAAATGTAAGATGTCCTCACAATACGTGAAACCCTGAACAGCTTTGAGAAAGTTTATCGTGATAATGATGTCAATCAGATCACCATTTTGCCCACTCCTATGACAGAAGCTTCTGTTATCCTTCCATTAGAACATTTAAACAGTTCTTAGCAATATTCTAGACATTCTTAGCAAGTTCTAGATATCTTCAAATCTCACAGACATTCTCAATTTTGGGGTGCCGGTGGTTCACATACTGTAAAATAAAGAGTTTCCTGGACAAATCAGATCACGCTTTGATGCGGTCTCATAGGAGGCCAGAGGTGACGGAGGCTTTGAGGCGAAAGAGAAAAATAACGTCTTATCTGCGCAGTCTGAAACCGTCAGCAGCGATAAATCCAGCTAAGAAACAACCTACTAAATCTGCCACACATCTCTATCCCGCCAAGACTAACTCCTGTCATAAAGTTTTATACCTCAGGACCCAAAACTCACATCCAGTGGCCTGCAGGGACTGCACTCATTCACTCTTCACTCATGACTTTGTCTCTGTTAAAAGAGAGGTTTTACAGGCCGTTTGTGCTACGAAATCCCTCCGTTCGGGGCTAAACGATGGCGAGGAATGGAAAAAAAAAGTCTTTTCCAAGCATTTGGCGAGGAGAAGCCATTTGTAATTAGAGGTCATGGATCATCCTTTCAGAAAGGTCAAAAGCCATCTGTTTACACACACACCAAGTAAAGCTTCATCTGTCCCAGCAAAGCAGGGAGCTATAGCAAATATGCTACTGGGTAACATAAAACCTGTTCTCCAGTCTCCAGTGCAGGAAACAGTGAATTTTAATAGATGGCAAGTATAGCCCTGATTATAATGTTCCCTGGCAGCTGCACTCAGCACCGGTTAAAAAGCAGAAACGTAAAGACTCGTGGCGGATCTAATTGGCCGTGTGAAGGTCAAAGAATGTACATGAGGAAATGAGGAATTTTAGCTGGGTTGCAAATGAGCGCGTCCGTCAACAGGCAAACACATGGTTTAATCCGGCCAAAGAAAAGCAAAGCGGGGAGAAAAGAGTGCAAAAATGACTCAGAGCAAAGATTAAGAGTGTAATGATGAACTCGTTTCACTATTTGATTCGATTCGCCACTGTGAGTTCAGGATTTTACATTCTCACAATATTTTGAATGTGTTGGTTATGTTGAACGTACTGGTGTGGGTTTAGTTGAACGTGCTGGTGTGGGTTTAGTTGAACGTGCTGGTGTGGGTTTAGTTGAACGTGCTGGTATGTGTTTAGTTGAATGTACTGGTGTGGGTTTAGTTGAAGGTGCTGGTGTGGGTTTAGTTGAACGTACTGGTGTGGGTTTAGTTGAACGTACTGGTGTGGGTTTAGTTGAATGTACTGGTGTGGGTTTAGTTGAACGTGCTGGTGTGGGTTTAGTTGAACGTACTGGTGTGGGTTTAGTTGAACGTGCTGGTGTGGGTTTAGTTGAACGTGCTGGTGTGGGTTTAGTTGAATGAGCTGGTGTGGGTTTAGTTGAACACGCTGGTGTGGGTTTAGCTGAATGTGCTGGTGTGGGTTTAGTTGAACATGCTGGTGTTTGTTTAGCTGAATGTGCTGGTGTGGGTTTAGTTCAACATGTTGGTGAGGGTTTAGTTCAATGTGCTCGTGTGGGTTTAGTTGAAAGTGCTGGTGTGGGTTAAGTTGAATGTGCTGGTGTTGGTTTAGCTGAACACGTTGGTGTGGGTTACGGTGAACATGCTGGTGTGGGTTATGTTGAACATGCTGGTGTGGGTTAAGGTGGAAGAATACTATGGAGCTGATATCAGCTCTGCAGTCACACTGTTACAGAGCGATTTACTGTGTCATAAATGTATCGTTACACCTCTAGCAAAGACCCTCTAATGCAGCACTAACAACCTAAAACTGCTATGGAGAGAAGACTGGAAAGAATGCACAGACAGAGGGAGGAAAGGTAAAAGAGAGGGAGTGAAAGAGGCAAAGAGAAAGAGGAACAGGCTGTTTTTTCACAGATTAGCCTGAGGATTGGCGATGGAGTGGCTTTGGAAGCTAAGAGACTCGCCTCTCCCTCACTTACTCACATAACTGTATAGTTTGTGCCTGTTTTCCTGAAGCAGCTCTTCATGCTTGGGCCAAGGTATCAGGGCAAAGCTTATACACCAAAGAGCCAGACTCTCTCTACTGTGCTGCACACACACACACACACACACACACATATACACACACACACACACACACACACACACACACACACACACACACACACACACCCTGCTTTAAGTGGTAGTTTGGCCAAAAATCAGCTTTATTGTTTGAGCTATGCAGTCATCAGTTTGCTACAGATAAGAGCATGCCATAGACCGAAACCACATAACCACGTCTACTCAAGATTACACAACAATTTAACATGGTTTAAGGCAAGTTTGTAACAATGTAGGCCAGGAGTTTAAAACCTTTTACAACTTGTGGCCCATCTGACCACAACTGACCACAAAAGGTTCCGTGGCCCATAATAAGATTCAACCAATTCAATCTTTTAAAATGCAAACAAATATAACCTAATAATCAATGCAGCGTATCGAATTTCACTTGACAGTATAATCATGCAATGTAGTAAACAGCAAAAAATATCTGAAAATTTTCTGTAGCCATTTATCCATGATGGGTGAATCTCATATGATCAAAAAGAGAAATGTTTTATATTGACTTGCAACGAAAATATAAACATAATTCGCTAGTTAACTATGTCAGTTACATCGTTGCACATTTTGTCAGCCCAATCAATGAGACAGACATATTGTTTTATTCTTGCAAATAATTACCATAATAATATTTATCATACTTAAAATGTTGTTAAATGTCTGTACATTGTTATAAAATTTTGCAAGTAAAAATAAATAAATGAATGAATGAATGAATGAATGAATGAATGACAGCCCATGGCCCCCAAGCAGTACCACCACAGCCCACAGGTCAAAAACCACTGATTTACGCATGTAGTGAGTAGCGTTTAGCTTTAGCAAAGACATATATATTTTGCTATGTTATTTCAGGCTACATCAGAGCTTTATTTTTCCTTCGATATCCATTCCAGTATTTTCTGCCGATATGAGCCCGATACTGACACCCAGTAGACTTTCTAATCTATGACATCTCTATTAAAAACAGCAGCCATCTTGACTTGAATTTTAGCTGTATTTTTCTCCATGTTTATAGATAATTGTATGTCATACAGTGTCAGAAAAAAACATAAAAACATAAGCAAGTCTATTTGAGACTATTTAACAACTCAGCACAGTTTAAGGCATGTGTGTGATGATTTAGACATGCAGCTAACATTGTAAGCAGTGTTAGTTTTGGCCAAGACATACATTTTGCTAGCTTTTAAGTATCTCTAAAATATAATATGAACATTAAAAAGGACCAGTCATGCTGTCAAACAGTCTTGCTCAATTTCCCAGTTCTCTAAATAAATATGCAGAACAAAAACTAACATTTGACAGTAAAGTTCTAGAGATATTGAGCTGATTTATTCCAGCTTGATTCCTACATCACCCAGAGAGCCTCTGCACTTTTCACTTGGTGGGGGTCATGGTTAAATCTGTACTGCATGCGCATGGTCACGCCCCCGCTGTCAGATGCGTTAGTGGATGGTACACAGTTTCTGTGAGTTTGAGGGGGTTGAGCGAGTAGGTGGGGAGGGTATAGGCCGTGCACGTCATGCCGCCACTGTGAGTGTTGAGAGTGGAGTCCTCCTGAGCAGTGCTATATGAGTCCAGATGATGTTATATCTCATGAAAAGTGAGGCTACTGGCTTACATGGTGACGCTTTGGGCCTAGTAGTGAAGGGTGGAAAAAAAGAGGCCTGAGTAAAAGAGAGAAGGCTGCACACTTTCAGCCCACATCAGCGCACTTCTGCTCTAGGCTCTTCTCCATATGATCAACCACACCAAGCACGATTCAGCTCAGCCAGCAGCGAAGAGCCTGGGATGAAGCTCCTGAACTGATGACGCGTGTATTTGTGTGTTGGGGGGGGATCCGTCAGCCTGCTTCTCCACCGTTCTTCCCTCCAGTATCAACATTGGGTGACTCACCACTTTTCGCTGACTAACTCTTTTTCACGAGAGAGAGAGAGAGAGATAGGAAGTAGGGAGAGATAAGAAGATTGCCAGGCCACCTCTTGGAGGTGTGCACAGAGAGACAGGAGTAAAATGAAGTAAATGAGAGAGAAAAAAGAGAGAGAGAGACAGGGAGAGAGGGAGAGAGATAGGGAGTAGGCAGAGATAAGAAGATTGTCAGGCCTCCTCTTGGAGGTGTGCATAGAGAGACAGAAGTAAAATGGAGAAAATGAGAGAAAAAGAGATATATAGAGAGAGAAAGAGAGACAGAGAGAGAGAGAGAGATAGGGAGAGAGAGAGATAGGGAGTAGGTAGAGATAAGAAGATTGTCAGGCCTCCTCTTGGAGGTGTGCATAGAGGGACAGAAGTGAGAAGGAGAAAATGAGAGAGAGAGAGAGAGAGAGATAGGGAGAGAGAGAGAGAGAGAGAGAGAGAGAGGGAGAGGGAGAGGGAGAGGGAGAGGGAGAGAGACAGACAGAGAGAGAGATGGGCACATCTCTGCTGGACGACTCTGATAAGGAATCTCTTTGATGTTCAGTTAAGTGTAAAATTAAAATGTGCCAAAAGCCGAAGGGCGCATGTACCCCACCCCCGAAATGACAAAAGAAAAGGATGCTGTTCTTCTTTTCTCCTAATTCCCTCTCTTTCTCTCCACGTGCGTTAGCGTTAGCGTGCGCAGGGTTTCTCTCTGAAGTAAGCAGGCCGCTAATCGTGTGAGTTACTCTGCCGCTGTGCTTACATTAGCCCTCAATCACATGTCAAATTATTTTTCATCTTTCATCTGGCTATCATTATGCGTTATTATCTCCGTGGTCGTATTACAGATCCAATTAACCTCGTTTCTCTCCACAGCGCCTGCATAGTTAGCATATGCATAGTTAATAATTTCTCTAATTGAAATAGCATCAGAATTATAGATACGAAAACGCTTCGCCTGCCAGCCACTGGAACTATAACTAAAGGGAAAAAGACTGTATTGACTGTTATGAAATATTAATGTGACTCAGGGACTCCCATTAAAAAAAGTGTTACAGTGACTTTACTATTGACCCAAACAGGTCAGCCATTGTAACGCAATTACAGCACCAAAGTGCAGCTTTCTTATGATTAATATTTATACTGCTGCAGTGCTAGTCGTTTATGTTATTAGGGCACAGTGACGATGTTAGCATCTGACTGTAGCGATGATGCAAAAGAAAGCAAGTCTGATCTACATGAAATCAATGCAGTCAGTAAAGGCGATATGACACTGCAGTGAGTCAGGCTGCACAGTACATTATTTGTTAATTGTTTTTGTGATATTGGTCTCTGAAATACTGGAGTATGGAATACAGGAGACTGCAATATGCAAATGAACTCTATAACCACTCACAATGTTGTATTATGTACTGCGACTATTCTAACCAATCACAAACATTTGCAGGATGATTTAGACGATTTTAAAAAAGATTATTTTGATGAAAAAGAATGCAAGCCAAGGTTTGACTATGTCACACTGTAATATATTGCACAGCATTTGTGTAGCAATGTAACTGCAATATAACACAGTTTGTTTTTAATACACTGTGTAATCGCAATATGTAGCAATATAATTGCAACTTGATTGTAATATAACACAATATATTAAAAATGCAATGTATTATGCTGCAATGTAATCGCAATATAAAACACTGCATTTTTCATGTATTGAGTAATCACAATATAATATATCAATAAGATATATTGATATAATCATGACATAATTTAGTGCGCAGTATTACACATCGCAAGGCATGTTGTAATCACGTGTAGCAGTATAATTGCAATGTAATAGTGTGCTTTTAACATATTGCATGCATGTTGCAGTACAATCTGAAAACAATCGTAATATATTACACTGTGTTTGTATAATCTCAATATAGTGCTATTTAATGGCAATACAACAGCAAAATAACAAATTGTGTTTTTAATATATTGCAAGGAATATCCTAACCACAACATGTAGCACCAGAACTGCAATATAATTGCAAGAAGGTATTTTGTCTATACTGAGCAGCCCTAGTCCAACCTATACCTGTTTTCTGTTCTCTCTGTAGTCGTCAAGCTGAGAAAAAGTGTGAGGATGAAGAAGAAACAGCAGCAGTTTCTTGTCCGTCACCTCAACCTTTCAACCTACTGCTCCTAGCTCAGTGGAGTGTGTAACAACACAGAGAGAGAGAGAGAGAGAGAGACAAAGAGAGAGAGAGAGACAAAGAGAGAGAGAGAGAGAGAGTGAGGGGACGAGAGAGATGTGAGAGTGAGAAAGAAGAAGAAGAATAAAGTGAGAGAGTGAGTGTGAGAGACAGAGGGTCAGGGGGAAGGGCAAAAGAATAGATGTAAATCTATTCTAAAGTTGAGCCAAATTTGAGCTAGGACTACGGTTTTGCTTACCGCAACAGGATTTTGGCAAGAAACACGACACGGAGCCAAACATCAAACGCTTGAGCATGTCTCAAATACTGCAGGCCACAGAAAAGAAAAGAAACTAAACACACAAACAAGGATGGCCAACCCTCACAGTCAGTTTCGTTTAACTCTTCAAAACCTCTCCAAGAGATGAACCCAGCAAACCCTAACATTAAAGAGATATGTGGGTGAAAAATTTAATTTCCACAAATTTAGCCTTTCCCCCAAATGTAGCTGATTGGCCAAGACAGGCTTGCTTCTGTAATTCTGCACTGGAGCTATAAGGCTAATGTAGCTTGTACACCACCAATTAGCTTTGTGCACACATTTGCCTCAAACCATGTTGATGTGTTAAGTAATGCCAGATAGATTTGTTTGTGATAACTGTGCGGAAGGTCGCCAACCGTCCTGATGGAGATCCTCTTTCCTGCAGAGTTTAGTTACAAATCAACAATCTGGCCCCCCCAACTTACCTAACACAAATGCATCTGATCCAGCTAATCAGGGACCTCTGAAGAAGTTAATTAGATGGAGCAGGAGTGGTAGATTGTAGCTGTACTCTACAGGAAGGTAGACCTCCAGGACCAGGGTTGGTAACCACCACTGTATGACATACTGTTGTCTATAATGTCTTTTTTGGGGGTATTTTTGCCCAATTTTCTTCCATGTTTAGTCACAGACATTTCCACCCACTACTTCTACTGGTCCATTCATCATGAAATGCGATGGGGAACTGGAACTTTCAAATTATACAAAAAAGTAATAATATAAAAACAATGATGTTTCCACTTACAGACCTGAAGCACCATTGCATTTTTTCAAACAGCTGCTGATGCTATTGTCCAATTATGATCTATTGGACTACCAGATGGCTACACGGATGGCTGGGGCATCGCCAGGGATCAAACTTGTGATTACCCAATGATACGGACGATGCTTAGACTGCACGCCGTCTTGGCTGATCCACTACATTTGGGGAAAGTTGAGTTTAAACCTGATTTTTTTTTTTTTTTTCTCAAAACTATTGCTTTAATCTACTGCAGCTCACACTGGGCTCCAAACTCTATTATCAACTGGATAATTCATTTCCCATAACTAGGTGTTATGAATAAATGATCTAACGTGAACTAAATTCAGCTCTGTTTTTTGAGGCAGAGCTAAGGAACTGGCTGGAAAAGCACTTTGGCTTAATGTTCAAACAACAGTGAACAGTTTTCTGAAGCGGCTCTCATGGAAAATTGGATTTCCATTCTCTTTTTTTTCCCGAAACACATTGGCAACATTGACTTCCCTTATCAACTGAAGGGCATCTATATGTCAGCAGGAAACAATCTCATGTGTGTGAATGTCTTGAGACTCGAAATACAAAAAAGACTCAAATTTGGGTCAAATAAGATCTAAAACAAGCAAGTTCTCAATAACCACAGACAATGCGCCTCTTTTCAGTGAAATGACTGACTGTATGAACTAAAGCACACAAATACAGACTCGGGCTCAGTGCGAGCACTGTGTGTGAGACACAGGTTCAAAGGCCGTTGGTCAGGTTGGGGTCAGCGGAGGCCGTGAGGCTTCAGGGTGCTACAGTCACATGTGTATTGGTAGCCAGAGACATAAGCAGTACTATTGTTCCACTTCCTTTCTCCGATAGAGCTGGGCCACGATACCATTCACACCCTGCTCACATGAACACTGCGCTTCACATCCACTGGAAGTGGATAAATAGCCATACACGACTGGACAATATATCATTCATTGATCAGTAGCACAGTACTGGTCATTATAATGTGATACTGCAATAGACAGACATTTGTAAATAAGCCCTGTTTAAGCGGGATCAGTTTTACCTGGAGAGGTACATTTATCATTTTCAGCCACCATTAAGGTACTAAGGTATCAATTCAAGCATTCATTTGGCACATTTACACAAATGTAGTCAATCAGCCAAGATGTAGTACTGGACTACTGCAATGGTCTTTTTACTGGCCTTCCTAAGACCACAATCAGACAGCTACAGCTTAATCAAAATGCAGCTGCTAGAACGGTTATGAGAACTAAGATATCTGAGCACATTACTCCAATCCTCAAGTCGCTGCACTGGCTACCAATTAACTACAGAATTGACTTTAAAGTGCTTCTAATTGTACATAAATCTCTGAATGGCCTTGGACCAAATGCACTGCTGATCTGTTTGAAGTATAGGAACCTAATAGGCCTCTTCAATCACTCGGGACCAAACAGTTAGTAGTGCCTAGTATCAGAACCAAACAGGGTGAGGCAGCATTCAGTCATTATGCTGCCAACTGCTGGAACAAACTCCCAGATGGGGTCAGATATGCTCCAAATGTAGCCATCTTTAAGTCTAGTTTCAAGATGTTCTTGTTTCCTTGTGCCATCTATTTTTATTTCTTTGAAGCCCCTATTTTATTTTCTATTTTATTGTCTTTTATCTTAAGCACTTCAATTTTAATTTTATTAACTATAATTGCACCTTTCTGAGGTGCTATACCTCAACATGTCATAAGCTTTACTAAATATTATTTAATGCTTTTCATTTTCTGTGTTTGTGCGAAGCACTCTGAATTGCCGCTATGTATAAGGTGCTAAACAAATTACCTTGCCTCGCCTTAAAGTTCCAAACTGTGCCATTTACTCACCAATCCATTCGGTTCATATATGGAAACCTATTTACAAAAACTACCCCTTTGAAGTCATTGTTCTTGTGACATCAGGAAACCAAAACTTTTACATATCTCCTCCTTTTCAGCCTACAGCAGCTTAGCCATGCACATTCATGCCGAAGTTATAAGGAATGTTTCAATTCAGACTTCTTTTTGAATGAGGGCAGCCAGTCAGAAAAGTCGTCATTTACATATATCAGTCTTGAAGACACAATAACAGAAATAGTCTGTTTAATTCTAAGGAATAAAGGAAGGTTGATGTAAAAAGTTCATGTAAAAATGAACCATGACGTTTTGTGATGTTTTTGGTACATAAAACCACACAAATGTCGTAGGTGGACCTCAGAGGGGAAAAATAAAATATAACAAAATTGTAGGATATGGGCCCTTGAAGCAATTTTAAATGGACTTGCTTATGTGGTTTCTGACAGAGCCTGTTTATGGAGAGCCTGGTCATTTCCTTATTCCTCCCATTATACCAAAAACAGTACTACCAACTGCTGGAAGGGAAGCGTGTGTGTGTGTGTATATATATACACACACATACATATATATATATACACATACATACATATATATATATATATATATATATATACATATATATATACATATATATATACATATATATATATATATATATATACACACACATATCATTGCTGTCGCAAAACCTTGTATCTCCAAAATGGAAAAGGAAAAAACACACTTTACTTTTAATGTAAGTCAATGGAACCAGACTGTTTTTCATTTTAGGCTGTTTCTTTTTGTTTAATCATCATGAAATCTACAGACAATGTGAAGGACAGTAGGTATTTTCAAATGATGTCAAAAACAGAAAAACAACAAAAATGGAGATACAAGGTTTTCTTCAGACAAGGCTTTAGTCATCCTGTTTAGCAACTGTCTTTTTTTTTTTATTTATCTTTTTTTTTTCTCAGAAATATTCTGTTTCATTTTGTAATAATAATAATGATTGACATTGTGGAGGTGGAGGTGGTCATTTTCTCAACGTTTGGGTGTGAATGGAGCGAAAAGGCTAAAAAGGTTAATTAAATAATTTTCTAGTCTTTCAAACAGAAATTTCTTTTAATATTGCAAAGTAGAACAATCTATTACATAAAAAACTATTAAATTTGACCGTATTTCTCATTTCTGTAACAGGCTTGTGGCAGTAAAATGCCACAAGACATTACCAACTAGCAGTTCTCTCTAGAAATTCTCTGGCCTCTCACTCTACATGACACATTGTTATGAATAAAAATGGACAAAATTCAGGCTTCAAGATGGCTTCAACTGCTGTTTGTTATCTATGCAACACACTTGTGTCACTTTACATCCAGGATATTTGGGGAAATAGAAAATTACACAGACACTTTCTTGGCCAGTGAACTCCCTCACAAATGTCATTACCGAAGCTTCTCTGGAAGAGAATTCAGCTTTAGAAATCTCCACACTGACCAATCACAGAGGAGCGTTCTTTAAGCACTATGATGAATCAGACACTCATCCGTTCGAACAAATGCACATCATTTGTCAAAGTCATGTATCAGCCCTATCTTTAAGCATGTGATGAAATGTTCACTGATGTGCTTTTGGCATATCTGAGATCATACTACAAATGAACACTATCCTTCTTCAGAGCCTCAGGGACAAGAGGACACATCTCTATGCAGCGCAGGAGACACTCTGATCCTGGTTACATCGTCTGAGACAAAGTTAGGTAATGAGTCATTTGAGCCAGAATGATTCACAGAGTCGAATTAAGCCTCAGCACGGCCAGGCTCTCCACAAGTGATTCACAAGTGGAGGCCTTAAAACACTGAGCATGATTTATTTAGATGTCAATAAATAAATGTGAACATGTGTCTAACTGATGACATCTAGCACACCAAATGCATATTTACAGACAGAAAAAAATGTAAAATTATATTATTTCTGTCTGCTTGATAAACTCACTCAACCAATCACTGTTGTATTTGTGGTTGGCATGGCGACAACCAAGATGACTGATTGGTTGTGTCCTGGCAACCAGAATGTTTTGACAAATGATGAGTCTGTCTGTCTGCTAACTCAGACTGGGTTCACTGGTTTCGGCTCCTGAATGAGGCGGTGAAACGTTCTTTCCAACACTGAAAGCAGCCTGCTCAATAATAATAATAATAATAACAATAATGCACATGCACATTATCTAAGCCGCTTTTTCTTTCTGGGTTGCGGGGGGGTGCTGGAGCCCGTACCAGCGGTCACTGGGCAGAAGGCAGGAAACACCCTGTACAGGTTGCCAGTCCATCGCAGGGCAGACACACAGACATATATTATCATACACACACTCACATCTAGTGTGTCCAATCATGACTGCATGTATTGGACTGTGGGCGGAAACATGGGGAGAACATGCAAACTCCACACAGAAGGGACCCTGGTAGCCCGGCCGGGGAATCGAACCCAGCCTCACAGCACATCAATGCTCTTTGCAGTGCTTTAAAGTGATGAAGGCAAATAAAAGCCAACATAAGAGTACTCACTGACTCTTGTCTGTATAAAAAAAAACAGCTTGATTGTAGCTGCGATAAAATCTTTTCCAAATATTTCACTTGTATTTCGTCACTTATTTCTGTTGTGTTTGGTGTCACTTTTTGGCTTAAGTCTAGTGTTAGCGTGTCTCCTCTTACCTCCACACTGCTCACTCGACCCTCCTGGAAGGAGCACTCGGCCACATTGTTGGTGCAGATGTGCCGATATTTGCACCAGTTACAGGGAAAAGGGCTGCTCACACACGATGAACACCTGCAGAGTGAGAAGGAAATAAAGAAGACAGCGTCGGTCAGGGGCAAGCCAAACAAAAACGTTCATCTACTCAATGATCAGACCCAACTGCTTCCCATTTATGTTATTGTTTTTATTTGTACTGTTTTTCTTGCTCTGGCAACAATAAAGCTCGTCGAACTGAACTGACAGAGGGAGGGCTGCTATGTTTTTTGGAGCCGAGACACATTAAGGACCCATAAAAACCCATGAAAGCTGTGAATGTGGAGCAGAAAGATGTGTGAGCGTGGCTGAGGGGAAATAAGGGCCAAGATGGCAGCGTCTCCAGCAAAACAGGGAAACTCTGGTTTTAAAAGAGGCTCCCCCTGGAACCCAATACATCAGTGACATCCGTAAAGATTCACAATGAAGTCCCTCTGCCTGCCGCGCGTCTGCAGCATGCTAACATCTTGAGCGTGCCCCGGGTCAGACATTAGCTCCGGCGCCGAGGACGCTCACGCAGGGTGAGTGAAGACGCTGCTGCGAAAATCTGACCGCTCAATATGTCATGAAAGCTCCTCTTTCACTTTCGACATGCGCAATTAATCCTTGAGGGCCATTGAAACTCAGACACTTTCAAGCCGCCTTTCAATTGCTCATTAACTGTGGGCCTGAAAAGGCTGATTTGACTCCGGCCTTAACAACGGACCCAATTAAGAGCATTATGCCCCGTGGAGCAGCAGCCGCACAACACACCTGTACCCCTGAGAGAGCAGCACCACAAAACATACAGCCAGAGAATCAGGACAGTGTTCGCAAGTATATAAACAGCCAGGATTGTTTAAATTGTGTCCCGTCAGTTAATGTTGCCAATTTACCCCAGGGAGCCCAGGAGGAGCCAGAATTGTGTAATACTTTTGTTTGTTTGTAAACACTACCATTCCAAAAGTTTAGAATCAATTTACAACTTCACATGTTTCAACTAATTTGTGGGAAGCGGTAAAAAAAATGTAGGAAGTTTTAAATGTGTCTGAAAGGATAAACAGTGCTGTAAATGATTCCATAATAACTGTGAAAGCGGTAAAGCCTTGAGAATAACGTTGAAATGAACATGCAGAATACCTCGCATTTGAAACATGATCAAATCTAGATGCAGAGAATTACAGTAAATACATACAGTGTATTATTTATAATTTACTAAGTGCTTGATGTTTCCAAACACAGTAAATACTGAATAATAATATATACTAATAATAAATATTATTATAATATATATTAATAATAAATACATAAATAAATATGCATAAAATACCTTCTCGTGTCTAGCTTGTAGTGTTTCAATCAACACAGTATAAGTTACTGTTGAATAAAATTGCAGAAAGTGATATGAAATGATTCAAACAAGTGATTCCAAGCTTTTGAACAATAGTGCAGAATACAGTCTGTTCAACAGTGTCAGAAACCAAATAAGCAAGTCTATTTACTTAAAGCGACACTGTGTAAGATTTGGAGACCCCTCTGGTGGAAACGTGTAATTGCATGCAATGAACATTTTTAATGTGGGTCACGGTTTGGACCCCTTTCCCGAGCCGATGAATCTGATGTCTGCAAGCGCACTGAAAGACTACTGAACGACAATTCAGTCAAATCTGGGCGAAGGTCGTGTCTTTGGGGATGTGAGTGAATTATCCACTATTGTCATCATATCATTAACAGTATTGAGAACTAAACATTGAGCTGGACCTTCTTTCTGAACCTGAGCGTGTGATGTTAATATATAGACGTCAAACATGGCCCGAAAAACTCTTGTGAAATTACACGAGGAATAATGTTGCATGTCTTATTGAAAGTTGCCTGCATAACACTACAATATAATAGTTTAATACTCCTGACTGATTCCCTGTTTAAGCAGACTAACACTACTCTGACATGAATCATTGTGCATTTTTTGTTTTGCCACAGTTAATATAAATATCTTCACTCTTCAATGCAGACTGTAGCAGTTTAATGTGTTGTGTTGCACTTTTTTACCATTTTTATTTACCCTATCATTTCTTGTTTATGGCTGGCTTTGACTGTCTCTGTCAGTTATATTAGCAGTTGAATAATGTGCTAATTATTTTGAATTAAATATTCTTTTATTTATTTATTTTTTTTAAATCTCAAACAAAAAAAAATCCTTAATTTACATTACAGAGATTCCAAAGTACTTTACTTGAAAATGACGAGGAAACCTGTAAGATGAACCAGCTGGATACATTTAAAATATGTATAGTCAAATGACCAGTTTGTAAGATTATACCTTCAATATATGGTTCTAGTATAAAAAAAGAGATTGTATGATGGAAGGAGGGGAGAGAACTCTGAGAACCTGGGCTGGGTGGCGTCTGCTTTAAACTCAGGGTCTCACTTTATTTGGATAGTCCACTATAGATTATCTACAGATACTCAAATCGTTAACAAACTGTCTGTTGAAACTCAGCTGATTCTAAACAGTGGTGGGGTTAGGATTTGGACCAGGGTTAGGGCTAGGACTAGGGTGAGGGTTGGGTTTAGGTTTTGGGTTGAGGTTAGGGTTAGGATTAGAGCAGGTTTAGAGTTAGAGAAAATCATGGCCAATTTAGTAGATATTTAGTTGAATGTACCCTGAAAGTAATTAAGTATCTACAAAGCATCTAAACCGGACTATCCAAATAAAGTGTTTGTCACAGGAGACAGAATGTAGAGAATTACATTCCTAGGAAGTCAGATTGGGAGGAAGAGGAGCTTCAGGCTTGGCTCTCCTCCTTAAATTATTTTAATAATTTCCTGAATCCATTCATCAAGATGGTAGATTTTATTTTTTATTGTTTATTTATGTTTTTTAATCTAGAAACTGAATTTATTTGTCTCTGACAGCCCAATTGCTGACTGTAACAAATCCAAATACAAGCAGTGTTGTTGCAATAAAGACTATTGAATAAACAGAGGTAATGATTAGCGAATGAAGTATGTACTTTGAGTGTGAACAGGTAGTAAGAACTTGGAGAACACATGGGGAGAATGCACTTGGACCACGTGCAGGGAGTGCGCACTGGGAGCACACACTTGGAGCTTGTACAGGGAGTGTACACTTGGTCCCATACTAATCATATCCTTCCCTCAAGAGACGTGCTTCAAAAATCCCCCTCAGAGGGCACTCAGCAGTCCGAGCACATCCCACCCTCAGCTCACTGCTCAGAACAATCTCTCTCTTTCCTCTCCTCTATAGCCCTCCGCTCTCTCTCTAGCTCACCCAAGTCTCTTTCTCTCTCTCCCCTCTCCCTATCCCTCATATACCTCAGTCTCTCTCTCTCTATCTCAAATCTCTTTCTCCCTCCCTTCCTTCTCTCCATCTCTCTTACACCTCAGTCTCTCTCCCTCTTTCTCTTACCCGAGTCTCTCTCTCCCTTCCCCAAGTCTCTTTCTCTTTCTCCCCTCTCCCCACCTATCTTTCTCTTTTTTTCTCTCTCTTTCCCTCATTCAAGTCTCTCTCTCCCCATCTCTCTTTCTCTCTCTCCCTCAAGATCTCTTTCTCTCTCTCCTCTCCCCATCTCTCTTTCTCTTTCTCTTTTTCCCTCACTCAAGCCTCTCTTGCTTTTTCTCTCTCCCCAAGTCTCTTTCTCTCTCTCCCCTGCCCATCTCTTTTTCTTTCTCTCTTTTTCCCTCACTCAAGCCTCTCTCTACCCATCTCTCTTTCTCTCTCCCCCGAGTCTCTTTCTCGCTCTCCCTTCTCCCCATCTCTCTTTCTCTTTTTGCCCTCACTCAAGTCTCTCTCTCTGCTCCCCATCTCTCTTTCTTTCTTGATCTCTTTTTCTCTCTCCCCTCTCCTATCTCTCTCTCTCACACACAGGCCTCTTGCCACTTTCTCTAACACTTCAGTCTCTCTTCGTCTCACCTCAATCTCCTCTGTCTCATATACCTTGGTCTCTCTTTCTCTCAGCCCAGTCTCTTTCTCTCTGTCACTCCTCTCTCTTACGCTCTCACCCCAATCTCTTTCTTTCATTCTTTCATTCATTCTTTCTTTCATTCTTTCTTTCTCACTCGTCTCTTTCTTTCTCTTACACTTCAGTCTGTCTTTCTCTCTCTCTCTCTAACAGAAATCATCTGCACAAAAAACTCTCTATTGCCCTCAGAAACATTTCAGCTGTTTGCAGTGTGAGTGATCTAACCTCTCTCTCTCTCTCTCTCGAATTACTCAGAGTACCACCTCAGCAGCCCACCAATGATGTGTGGCAAACACAATATCTCTGGCAGAAGGATTGCTCAGGCGTGAAATGCCGCATGGATTATGATAGGCCCTCGCTAATGTTGCAGCAGCCGCGTCTGGCCGTTCCTCGCAGTGTCCTCGCTTCTCCGGAATGAACGCACCACCGAGGATGGTGTAATATCCAGCCCTGAGGAGTTGAGCATTTTTTTATGCAGAGGGCGGAAGGCAGAGCAGGTCATGCCTGCAGCAGGAAACGTGCAGTAAATACTGCGCTTTGATATGCAGGCCCTGGCTGGAATATGCTGCGTCATGCGTTTGAACCTCCATCAATTCACTCTGTTTTAATTTGAGCGGAGTAAAAGGAGTGCGGGCAAAACACTCACTCACTAAACAAGCTGCTGTGTGGGGAAAAGTCAGTACTGGACTTTGAACATGTGAGATGATGTATGGGTGTGCGCGCGTAGTCAGGAACCAGACTGAGTCTGTTTGTTTACATTACATTTTGTGGTGCTGCAAGCAAATTCTGCACTCAGAATGAATTTTTTGTCCATTTTTATAGAAATCAATGAGTGTGTTTACATGCACTCAATAATCCGATCATAATCAGATTTCTGCAGTTATCTGATTATTCAAATGGTCATGTAAACATCACACTCTGATTTCTTAGATCAGAGTGAATCCTAGAAAGCCGATTAAGAAATCTGATAAAGAAAGCTGGATTTTAGCTCAGTTATCAGACTTCTCAGTGCATGTGAACTCTTACTCTGATTTCTTTCATATTTCTCTGTCTGCACATGTGCGAAAACAGATTGCGATACTGGAAATAAGCAAGTAGCGTTGCCGTGAGACGCAGCAAAACACTTTTGGAGCAACGCTTGAAACCACATGCTTGATGAAATTAATTATTAAAATACTCTTCATCTTCTTGATGATTTGTGTTCATATTTTCAGGTAAAGTGGCACAATGTTTAAAAAAAAGCAACAACAAAGTTTGAGCTTTACGTTACGCTTATGCTACATCTTCTGTGAGGTTTTTGGCCGAATGCAAAGCAGAAATCCGATTACTCCAGCCGTGGAGTTTCACATTATCTGATTACCCATGTGAGTGTAACTGCATCGATTGGATTACTGACAATATCAGATTTTCTTCAGTTATCGGATTTTTGAGTGCATGTAAACGCACTCAATGTAAGAAATCACATAAGCAAGCCTAATTGAGATTACTAAATAACTCGACACAGTTTGCACAGTGCTATCACTATAAGCCTGCATTACTTGTTAGCCACATTAGCCTCGTGCCTCTCATGCAAAAGTAAAATGAGCAATTATTGGACTCCAACCATGTCTTGGCTGATCCAGTACATTCGGGCTAAGGGGAGGACTGTGTTAATTTGATTTTTGGCGGAACTTTTGCTTTAAAGTTGCCTGAGCTGAGACAGCAGAATGAGTTAATATCAGCTGAGAGGGCACTATAATCTAATATAAACCCCTCCCTGACTATGCAAACTCGGTCATTAAGATATGAAATATAAAAAAAAAGAAACCCATCCTATATTAGCACTCTGAAGAGTTTAATGCATGTGACCCAGCCTAAGGCCTAAGCTCATCTCTCAAAATCCAACTTTTATACTCTTATCTAATGCAGAATATCATTATCTACCCCTCTGCTGAAAAAAGTTCCAACAATAAATGACTCCAGCGGGCTCTCAAAAACACCAACTACAAGTGTCAAAGCATTTAAAATGTAAAATATGTACGTTTAGTATGATCTTGGTTAGGGAGCTGTGAGCTAACCCTGCGGCGGCCACGTTTCCACGGTTACTGACAAATGTAGGGGCTTCCAAATCTAGGTTGAGCATCAATGCAGCAAAAGTACATGCTGGTTAATGAATGCACACTCTGAGCCAAAGCTGAAGAGCAGGGAAAAAGAAGTCGGAGCCATCCTCGCAAACAGATGCTTGGGAGGATGAAAGAGAAGAAAGTTTTTTTTTCCTTTCTTTTTTTTGAAGGTTTATATAAGAGATTTCATAACGGCTGCTCTCCTTACATGCACTAGCCTATAGTTTCCAAGTGGAAATGCTTTAAATGGCAAGTATACTTTTACGCAAGAACACCATCAATCAATGCACCACCGCCCATCCCTCTCTTTTACAGGTGGTCATTACGGCACCTGAGAGGAGAGGAGGGCTAGCGGGGGGCTAGGCGGCTGGAGAACTGTGGGGAAATGAAGATGGAGGCAGGGGTCCGTGGAGGGTGGTGTGTGTGTGTGTGTGTGTGTGTGTGGAGAGACAGTCTGAGGGCTAAACGCTCCCACAGGGCTTTTGTGAGAAACAGGAATAATCTGGCTCCGGCTCTGGCGCTGGCAAAAGTAGAAGGCCTCACTCAGGACCAGGGTTGCCATGGCAACTGGCGAGCCCAGCTCGTCGGATCCAAGCGAGCCTGCTTCCACATTCGTGCGTATGGAAAGCACACATGTACGCGCATAAGAGAATTGATTGTGTGCGCGAACATGTTTGTGTAGATGTGCATGTGTGTGTGTAGGTCTGCCAGAAGACAAGGCAATTTCATCCTCAACCTGAACACATTTAGCCAGGAGCAAATTATTTTTTATCATGTGACAGCCTTCACCAGCGCTTGCCCAGCTTTCAGCATTTCTCTCTCCTCTTCCTTCTTTCATTTTCCCCCCTTTTCTTTCATAAACTAATTCACATTTCCCTTCCGTTCTGATGCTAATCACAATCAGAGCTGGTTTTAAATTGGTTGGGGGGAAAAAAAAAAACAAAAAAAACAAAAGCTCCGTTCACTATGCGCGATTGAGCTGGCTGGCTGTGTTAAGTGATGTACGAGTCTGTGCTGAATGGTTAGAACAGCGTGGAAACAGAAAGGCCTGAAACGATCAGGGAGTCCCTGGCCTCGGGGACTAGCAGCTGCTTTTCCACCCACCGCAATGACTCACAGAGCGTCCGCACAAGCTCCTCTCCAAACCAATGCACACGCAGAGGCAGAGTGGCCTCAGTAAGCCAGCCGTCATCAGTCCCGTCTGGATTTGGTACAATTTCGCTGCGAAAGTGAGTCTGGTTGGTTGCTCACGCCATGTGACAAGGAGTAAGACGGTAAATCCATGCTTCATCACTTTTCTGCCATTCTCTGAGTCATCAGGAGAAAATGAACAACTCGATAATAAGTCTACGGAACGCTGTCCACCCCTCCACAATACATCACTGCAGTCTCACAAGCTGTCCAGGAGACGCAGTCATTAAACATCCAAGTGATTAATTTGGAAATTGAGGCTACAGATTGATCTAGGAAAGGTGGATCCCCTTGGAGGTGAAATTATCCTAGCAGAGGTTTCTGGTTTTACTCTGCAAGTGTGACTGAACTGAACCACTAAACATATTTACTGTTGCTGTGCTACAGAAAACACAATGCATCCTGTGCCAATCCTGCACTGCAAAAAATGGCATCTTGTCAAGTGAAATGATATATCTAACATTTCCCATTTTGAGACTGTTGTGCACTTACTGTAAGATTATCTAGCTTATTTGGTGGTGATTTAACCCTCTCTCAATGTCAAACCTTGATCAGGTTATTTGTGAATGGACCTAGCTAGCTAGTTAGCTATCTTGGTGTAGACTAACTTGCAGCTTGGTAATCAGCTGATAAACTAGGGCTGGGGTTCCTAAAAAGCATAACTCATATTGTATAGAAACATAGTGTAGTACAGGGGTCGGCAATCCAAATGTTAAGAAGAGCCATTTTGTCCTCTCAACAAAAATCAAACCACTTTGGGAGCCACAACATTTTATGTCCATTTTACCATCTTGGCTGTAAATCTGACTCAGTATGTGCTAATGCACTAGTATAGGTAAAAATATAATATAAAAATATAACATAATCTCGAGCAGGAAACTTTTCCTCAAAAGTGTAATACTTTCTTGTAAATTGTCTCTCAACGTTCGACTTTTTATGAGGCTGAAATCAGCTCCTCATTCGCCAGGAAAATTCAAACAAGAAGCTGGCGAATGAGAAGCTGACTACAGCATCATGACTTCTAGTGTTTGACAGTTTCTTATTGCAGATTAAACGGATCAGGAAACCAGCTGAGTGCTTATAAACGCAAATAAGTTCAGTCTCCAAATGATCAATGTTTGTCTTAAATCTTTCCCTTTGCCGCTTCATTAGCTACTAGCTAGGCGAGACTGTGGTCTGCGTTGATATGTTACCCGCAGTCTGGGTGCCAACCTTTAGGGTTAAAGATTGGTGAATTAGCAGATGTAGGCTACATTAACTCCAGCGTTTAAGACCATTTATTGTTAAAACTGTGTTGAACGATCAGCAGAGCTTTATTTTACTGCAAAGGAGGATTATTTTACTTTTACCAAAATATTTAATTCTGCTGTGGAGTTGCAACAGGGCAGTAAAAGAGCCGCATGTGCCCCTGGAGCTGCATGTTGCCGACCCCTTGTGTGGTACATATAGTAGCAAGCTAGCTTTACTAAACTTATTACACAAGTTCTACAACTTTCCAATTTCCAATTTAACCCCTGAAATATGCATTCCTGAAGGTGCCAAAAAGGGCCGTTCTGAGAGTTTGGACCAGGCTTTCAATATATGGTGGAAGTTCGAGGGAGGACTGTGTGAATGAGGGAGGGAAAGAACTCAGAGGACTTGGGCTGGAGTTCTCGGGAGCTTATGCTGGAGCTAGAAGGACTGACCCCACTTAGGACAGTGGTCGGCTTGACGGATAGAAGTGAGAAACAGGGAAGAGATGGGGTATTGTTGGGAATGTGAAAACTTTGTCACAGAAAACTGAGGATAGGATGGGAATTTATTGGAAGTAGGAGGGGTTTCAGTCATGAACCTTCTCTAAAAGTTCGTAAAAATCATAGAACCACCTTTAGTTTCCTAAAGCACCTTTCAATGGATGTTCCATCTCAATTAGCATTTTACCTAGAATTATACATCCAAGCCAAAAATAATGGCGTAACCCCTATATTTAAGACTGTAGGACTATGGTTCGAGAACAAGGTGCATTCACGCCTCTCTGGCCATTCAGTATCATGTGCGGATCGGATCGGAGCACAGCTGTGTCCTGCACCTCTGGCCCTGCGCTCTCCACATGGGGCCGCTCGCTCTCAGTCGTCAGCAATCAGGGTTCTGCGTTTGGGCCAACCTGCTCGGGCTAAGCGCTGATATTAGGCCTAGCAGCGTGAAGCTGGAGTACACTCCAATTACCCAGCCTCCACTCACACCTCCAAACCAATTACCCTCATTTACTGACAATCTGCAGCGAGGGAGGACTTTTTTTTCTACTGTGTGAGTGATTCCACAGTGCTGGTAGAGAGCCTATCTTTCTTGAGCAAGGATATGATTACTAACAGGGTGCCATTTGCCAGGGTGGTGGCTTTTGATATTCCACCCCCTCCTGAGTGCTAAGTTTTTATCCCCTGTGGGGATGCGCATTTCAGATGCATTACGGCGAGGCCACATCTCTGCATTTACAGTTGAATGATGTACAAAATGAAAGCAAACATCAGATAGTTGCTTGTCAACAG
Organism: Colossoma macropomum; assembly: GCF_904425465.1. Taxonomy (NCBI): domain Eukaryota; kingdom Metazoa; phylum Chordata; class Actinopteri; order Characiformes; family Serrasalmidae; genus Colossoma; species Colossoma macropomum. The sequence goes on from NW_023494793.1 coordinate 37,418,473, forward strand.
AGTGGATGTCAGCACTGTCAGCAGCAGAATGGGCTACTTTAATTTTGGAAGAATGGTCTGGTTGTCATGATGCGTTGCTATGTATTTAAGCACGCTACATGGGATCTCATTGTGATGGGCAGTTTGGTGGCTTAATTATGAAGCTGACGCCAGTATCAGTCACCAAAAATGAAGCTGAGTATAGGGGATGACAATATGGATAATGACGAACATGAAATTATTTCGTAATTCGAGTTAAGTCTAAGTCACGGATATCGCTGTTAATAACAAAAGCTTGGTGTAACTCTATGTGAATTATTTCTCACTACTAACTGACTAAAACAACTAAAGAAATTATTTGGAAAGTGCTGATTACAAACTTTCAGTCACTACCATGGCATGCCCACTCCAGGTTAGGGGAAAGGATCTGCCCCAGGTGGGGTAGTTTAAGTATCTTGGGGGTTTTGTTCACCTGGGAGCGGCTAAGGGTACCCTGAAATAAGCTGGAGGAAGTTGCAGGGGACAGGGTCGCCTGGGATTCTCTGCTCTCCCAAGTGCTACTGCGACCCTATCTGGATTAAGCGGTTAAAGATGATGATGATGATGATGATGATGAGTCACTACCACATACGCATTTGTAAATAGAAGAGGAAATATTTTATTACAATTTGAATTTGGTGAAATTCTGTAGAGATTCTGTAGAAAGAATAAACATCCTTTGCCAAGATTTTGTCATTTCTTGACCTCAAAATAAATGGAAAAACTTGCAGAGAGTAACTCACTTTGTAATTAATGTGTAAGTACACAATTACGTTTAAGAAGTTAAGCAAAACAGTAAAAACTCGACTTCTAAGGGTTAAACGTGGGAGAAGACAACTCATTATACAATGGCAACAAACCAACATGTGTACCTTTAGGCACTAACTATTTAAAAATGGCAAGCCAGTGGGTTCAAGTTTGCTATTCTGCAATTCTGATCTATTCCTTTGACATTTTTATTTAGGCAGTCAGGCTATGCAGATGCTGGTGTCAGCTCCATTTTGATTGTTTTCATTTTTTATATCAGCTGAAACTCTCCACTTTGTGCCCTTTAGGCATTTTAAAAACTCTGAGACCTAAAAAAATAAAGCAGTAAAGTTTCACTATACAGCAAATTAGGCCAAAACAGTAAAAACACACACAAAAAAAGTTTTTTCTCTCCTCTCCTGAAGAATTGCAGTTTTGGAAAGCGGGAGTTTTTCTAGCGACAGCAAATGAAATAGTCAGATCCCCTGCTATTTGAGATTATGTATAGAGAGTGAGCACAGACGGCCACTGAAGAACCCCAGAGAGAGCCGCTCTAAAGCAGCAGATTCGCTTGCTTTGGTGGTGAAAGCTCGTCTGCTAGCCACAGAAAAAACAGAGAATCAGCACTCACGATTGCAGGACGCTGCAGTTGTAGAAGACGAAATCAGTGGTGATGAACTTGAGCCCCGTCTCCCTGGACTTGAGCGAGAGCTTGACCACTCGCTTATCACCTGCATGAAGAAAAAAAAGACAGAGGAAAGAGGTCAGAGTGACCAATTAGTACAGGAAGCGACCAAGCAGGACTTCATACAGCAGGAACATAGTGATTATCCTCCTACCTGCACATAAATTCAGCAAAGTTCGTAACTCTAATAGGTTTGATTGCGAACGCATTTATCCACTTCCTCCATCTGCGAGCGAAATGCACTTACATTTCCAAACTCGACAGCCCTTTGCTTCCACTAATGACTAAATTTCTGGCCATCCAATTATACTTGTGTGCCTCACTTCACCATAATTGGCATAATATTTCCATTTGGACATGCCATAATTGTCATTAATGGGAATATCAGGCTTAGGTAGAAGTCTAAAGGTTACCGCTAGTACATTTGTGTTCTTAGAGTACATTTAAAAAATAAATAAAAACCTTGGATGGAGTTTCAGGAACATTATGATGAGCATCTCTGGCCTTGGACATTTTATCTAGCAGTAATGGGCTTGGAAATGTGAACAAACAGTGCTCTCTGATGACCCTTTTTCTAAGGACTGCTTACAACTGAGCAGTAAAATTAACAGTGTTTAAATTAACACCTACAATGTATGTTTGGACATCAGTGTAACTATACAGCACACACTGGAGATCCATTTTAAGCAGGTGTGAAATATATTATTGTCTGATTTCACCCCCACCCCCTGGTGAGTGATAACAGTATTGGTTGTGGTGGTGGGGGTTGGTTATGGTCAATAACTCTGAGAAATATCTATGTTTACGCGCTACCAGCATACCATCCAAGGGATATCTGCAGCACCTTCCACCGAGACAAATAATATGGTAACTCCACAGAGAAGCCTGCCTAATCACATAACTACATCTGAGCAGTATAAATAATAATTCTTGACTCCTAAGAGTTAAGGCAGACATGTCAAACAGGGGACCTTCAGGCCAAAAAGCTGCAGAAATTAGGGTATACCCTCATCTAACGCTCTGAATCCAGTTCATGAAGGCCTTGCTAATTAGCTGATGAGCTGAATCAAGTATGTTTAATGAGACAGTGTACAGAAGTCTGCAGTGTTTTGGTCTGACATGTGTGAGTTAAGGGGTTAACTCTAACTCTAAATCAAACATTTTGCCTGCGATACTTCTAAAGACTTTTGCAATGTCTCCTTTAACTCATTTAAATCTGAGACTAGAGGAGTAACGGTGAGTAAGTCTCCACGTTGGCCACAGAAATATGTCTCAGTGTGTAGAATCAGAGCTTTCTATGGGAATTTCTATTTCAGAGCTCTTCTATCACTGTATAAAAGAGGCATGAGTTTTCTTTTACTGCTGGATCTATTGTGCTTTTTCCGAGGGCATGAACTCATTCAGAGAGCAGTTGTGATCACGTTTAAGCACACTGTTTTCTTTAATCAGAGTAATGATAAAATGTCAGTGATGTGTGCCTTACAATCGTATTCATGCATTTTCTTGTTCTAAAAAGTAGTTTGTGACATGAACGAAATAAAAAAAAGTTTACATATTTTCGCTATTAAAGGAGGAGAGCAGATTAAATGGCTGAAATCACATTTTTGCATCAGCTTTGAAGGGTTATTCAGAGTAATGATAACGTGACACTTTTTCAGGCATTTTCTTGTTCAAAAAGTTTACACAAACATTATACAAAAATGTCTAAAATGTACAAATCATTACATCATATTCATGTTAACAGGAAGAGCAGATTAAAAAGGAGAAATAGCCAAAGTTTAAGATTTAAACGGTTAAAAATAAGTATAAGTAAGAGACAAGGATTCCTCAAAAGCAGGGCTGCCCAAAGTGTGGCCCGAGGGCCAGTGTTTGATTTGGCCTGCTGAAAGTCACCTCGTCCTAACCCTATCGTTTTCAAAATTTGTATTTTCGAAGTTTTTTGGTAATATAATATAGTGTAATGTTATAAACACTCTATTTTAACCTACCAAACTTCTTTACTAGTTAGTTATTTTGACTTTTTGGCTCAGCCAACCACAGACAAAAAGTTTATGCACCCCTGTTCAAGAGTGCCGCACATGCATTGTGAGTGTTTGATGTGACTGCTCGATCTCCATGTCTTACCGTATCCATGCGTCAGTGTTGGGACGTCCCGCAGAGACGGTGACATACAGAACACCTGGCCTTTAGGCAGCACCTCTCCTGGGCTTTCGCTCAAATCCTCAAAAACACACGTCACGCCCACCGACAGGTTCGGTACATTCGTCACCTTAACGCTCAACTGTAATACAGCAAACACACACAGAAGGATGTGCACACAGAGAAATGACCATGAGACTTCATAACAAAAGCACTGTCTGATTCAAATAAATAAAAAACACGGCTGAATCAAAACAGATTCACGTTCTCTGTCACAACATTTCCAGCTTTGGCAATAGAGCATCTACACAGATTCATTTAATGGTTTCATTTAAACAAACATTACACAAGATTAAAGTAATATCCAGGCAGACATGCGCTACATCTAACAATATACTCAATAACAGTCTATAAAGCCTGAAGGGCAAAAAAGGTTCAAGCCTGTGGCCCGACGTGTTTCAAAGAGCCTTATTTTCCATTCAGAAAACAAATGTCTGCTTTTACTGACTGTTTATCACAGTTATATGGGGATCAAACTACACAGTTACTTGTATGCTTAAATAAAAATGTGAAAGTAAACTGCAGATTATGGTTGCACAATATGGAGGTTGTTCACTGCACATAATACAAAAGCGATGCTTTGGAAGCAGCAAAAACTGGGTCCACAGAAAAGGCCAATTCACCTGAGTGGAGGCAGCGGTCACAGACATGTTCTGGGGGGTGACGGTGATGTCTACACACTGTTTGAGCTCTGTGTTGAAGTGTTGAGGCACCTCCCATTTCTGACAAGCTTCCTTCCTGGAACACCTAAACACAAATTCAAAGCATAGTTTAGACTCCAGAGTCCAGGGCCTGCAATCACACAACAGCACTTGTTTACATAGTCCCACAAACCTGGTCATTTAGAGCTTTGCACCTACGCTAAGTTGAAGGCTTTATCTACCAGGGTTTATACCAACCCTGATTTTCCTAAACACTGGATGTTGCCCAGTCTAGTCTGGGTATAAACGGCACTATCAACGTTGTTTCTTAACTCCAAATTCCATTCAGTTTCTGGCCTCAAAGTCAGCTTCTCATTCAAATTTTCCTGTTCCACCTTAAATGATGCAGGAGTTACACTCTGGCGCCTCAGGCACCATTTAAGGTGGAACGGGGAAATTCGAACAAGAAGCTGGCAAATGAGAAGCTGACTTCAGCCTTGTAAAAAAAATCCAACGTTGAGAAACATTTTACAAGAAAATTATTCTACTTTTGAGGAAAAGCTTCCTGTTGGAAATGCTAGGAAAGCGGCTATAGCTGAGCTAAAGCTTAAAGCAGAGCAAAGTAAGTAAAAATTTTTTATTTGTATTATATTTTATTTTTTTTATTATATATTTACATTTTACATACAATTACAATTACATATTTACATGAGCACTTACTGAGACATGTTTACAGCCAAGATGGTAAAATGGATATAAAATGTTGTGGTTTGATTTTTGTTGACAGGACAAAATGGCTCTTCGTAGCTGACCCCTGTGCTAGAAAAAGCTAGCGGTAGCAGAAATGAGCCAGCAACCAGAAGGTCATAGGTTCAAATTTCAGGACTGACTGGGTAGACCTGGTTGCCCCAGGTGGCACTGCTGTGCTGGAGACGCTGTGCTGCTCCCAAAGTGGGCACAGTGAGGGAGCAAAACGGCAAATGTCCCTTGTAGGACGAATAAAACTACATAATTGAAAAATTACATAATTTACATAATTATGTAAAATTACATAATGAAAATGTAAAAAATTAGTGGAGTATGAGCTTCTATTTCTTGTTCGCTACATTAGCCTTGGAGCTCCAATGCAAAACTAAAGAAGCAAACGCCAAACACCAAACACGTCTTGGCTGATTGATTGCACTTATGGTAAGAAGACAATTGTGAGAATTAATTTTTTTGCCAAACTATCGCTTTAATCCCTGTGTAAAAGGACACCTTATAGATAAGCCTCACTGATCAGACTTTTTTGTTTCAGTCTCTGAACACTACACACTGAGCAACAAATCCTCTGTGCACAATACACCCAAATCAATAGCTCCCAACATCTCCAGCCTGGGTCAGGGACGATATTGATGATGTTTATGAGACGGCACGGTGGAGTCGCTCCCCTGCGCACGTCTATATTTCATGTTTTGTTTTTCTTGCGCCGTCTGTGGAGGCGAGTGGCCTGGTTTTCCCGAGAGCAGATACGCTGAGCGGCAGCCGGATATTAAAACATTCATAACGCTGGCACATTTGTCAGACGTGTTAAGTGGAGTTAAAAGTTGCACATGTTTGTGCTAGGCAGATGAACTGAGGACTGTGTGTGCGTCGAGGGGGGGTTACTGCGGGTTAATACTTGCAAATGGGCGCAAATCTCCTTATTTTTCTCTACAGGCACTTAGAGATGCTACAGCCCTCAGGCCAATCTGACCATATCTACTCATAACATATGCAAAATAAAGCCTGTTTCAGTTAGCCGCTCCAAATGTGGCTGATATGGTGGAACCAATATATATTGACCAGTTCTTAACTGGGTTTTAACATGAATCAGTGTTAATTTACAAAACATGTCTTATTTAGATTCAAATAGCTTATGTGCTTATTGATTATGTGGTTTCTGACAAACTGTTCTCTACACTTTCAGACAAAAAGGTAGTAAACTGTCACTGGGGCAGTATCCCTCTTGTCACTTGGGTGGTTCCCTTAAGGGTACGTCTCAGTACCTTTAGTCAGGGCACATAACTGTGCCATAATTCACTGAAATTTTCTAAGTTGTATCGACTCCACACACCCCGTCTCGTCTCCAGGCTTTTCATTTTATTGTTCTGCTTTAAAACATTAGGTTATTAAAAGGTACAAATATGTATATTGTCACTGGGTATAACTTATTAAAGGTACACAACTGGACCTTAAAACCACTGTTGTACCTTTGAGGGAACATTTACATTGTTTGTACCTTGATGAATGAAAAATGTACCAGCACAGAACCTTAAATTACTAACGGTGTATAGTGCAGTACATAAGTCAAAGACCACCATTCATTTATTTAATATCTAGTTAAAATATTTGTTTTATTTGAGCAAATAAATACAAAAAAATGTGTATATATATATATATATATATATATATATATATATCCATCCATCCATCCATCATCTAAACCGCTTATCCTTCTGGGTCGCGGTGGGGTGCTGGAGCCTATCCCAGCTGTCATTGGGCGGAAGGCAGGATACACCCTGGACAGGCCGCCAGTCCATCGCAGGGCTATATATATGTATATATATATATATATATATATATATACACACACACTCAACAGAAAATTACACAGACTCTTTAACAATGTGATATCTATTTTTTCAGTATTTAGTGTGTCCACACTTTGCCTTTATTACAGTGTACATTCTATTTGGGAGACTTGCTTTCAGTTTCTCAAAGAAATATGCAGGGATATTTTTCCAAAACTACGAAGTTCAGTCTTACAAGTTGTTGGCATGCTGCTCCTCATCATCCAAGTGATCATGATGTGATGTTGAGGTCTGGACTCTTGGGTGGCCAGTCCATTGTTGTTGGAGCTTGATTTTCTCCTCTCTCTTTTAAAGATGAAAGCTTTAAGTGCTGTTTTCTGAGGGGGATAATTTTGGTGGTCTACCATGTCTCGCATGGTTGTTAGGAGTCCCATTTACTCTGTAGCTTTTAATAATATTTTCAACTTCAGTTCTGGAAACTCCTGTTTTTTTGTCACTTTTCCCTTTCCTAATACAAGTGGATGATCTTCTATCTAATCTTCTCAGAAGCATCTCCTAAAACAAATAACTTGTATTTAATGGCTGTCTTGAGTGGAAATTAAATAAATGGAGGGCGGTCTCTGACCTGAGTACTGAACATCATATAGTTAAAACAGCAGTAGCCATGTACGAAGCCTGAATATTGTCTGTACTTTTGTATCACATTTGTGATACAAGACTGTGTAAATTTAATTTTGGGTGAATTATCACTTTAAAGCCAGCGAGTGAACATTGATGACTTTGAGACCTTTTTGGAGTTTAGATTCAAACCTAATTCTCAGCATGTATTCGATGTAACAGCACAAAATATCAGTCGCACTGCAGAGACAGCAATGCTGAATCAACACATACTGTATGCATCTACCCGGTCTTGCCCGCAGGCCCTACAGCCACTGTGCGACATTCCATATTTTAATCTGATTCTTACTGCAGGAAGAGCCGGTCTCTGCAGTTTTTGGCTAATTTGAATTCAGCTGTTGCTTGACTGGGGTGCATCAGGATATGAAACTTTTAGGGCCAATGGCAAAAAAACCCCCAAAAAACTATGTCCAATTCCACCAATATGAACATTTTACACTTGCTGTGTAAAATGTGGAACATTATGAGCAAAATAAAAACAGACCATCAAATCAAACAGGCTTATCAGTTTTGCTATGAAAACATATACTCAATGCCATTTGCTAGTGGCAACAGTGGTGTTCTGGGCACAACCACAAGTGTCCACTCATCCAAAACACAAGCTAATTACTGCGTAATCACATCAGAACAAAACATAAGGCAGGGTCTAATATCAAATACAACTGCCATTTAAAATAAAAATGGGCCAATATCAATACAAAATGGTCATTCTGTGCATCCCTACTAGATATATCACCCAAAACCAATATGTTAGGCCTGTTGAGAACAATATGGATAATGAAATCAGACAGATTTATCTGTTTTCTATAAATATGTCCTCACTGGGCACAACCACAAGTTCTTCCATTTATCCGTAACACAGGGAAATGAATGCGTTATTATATCTGCCCAAAAAGAATGTCAGAAAAGCCATAACATCAACAATAAATAAAATACACACTGAATTCTGAAATCAATCAAATATTATTTTGATTCTTGAACATGTGCTTGCAGAATGAGAATAGTCTGTTTGATTGTAAGTACTGAGAGAACCCTGAGAACTTAGGCTCACTCTTTAAAAATTGGTTCTTCAGGGGTTCTTTAGTAAAGGTAATGGTTCCATATGGAATCACAAACATTTAAAGAACTGTTGGAACGCGTAAATGGTTCTTTGCCAGGTCAGTACGATAGAAAACCAGTCGTATATGGATCTTTAAAGAACCCTTTTAGAAATGGTTCTATGTAGCACCAAAGGGGTTCCACTAAGAACCTTCTTCAGTCCTCATTTGCCAAGAGTGTGGACTTCTTCTACTACAAAAGACCGGAACAAGGAGGTGGTGGGGTGTGAATGCTTTGTCACACATGGTAGAAAGTAAATATTTTTACATTCAAAAGAAGTTGGACAGGAAGAAGGATGAGGAACTTCTTCCAAACTTTATTGTTCTTATGTTAATGGTAGCATACATGGCTACACATAGCTTCTATTGTTGTCAGGTAACCTGCTTCGCTAGGCTAGATTTGTTATAGATATTAATAGGATTTGTTCAGCTTTTTCTGCTGGTATCAGCTTAAAATCAATTCTGGTTATTAGATCAATATCACTATGCTATTTATTCTACATTACAAAAATATAAGTCAATATTGATGAAGTATCAATGCTATTGTGCATCCATACTGTTCCTTTGAGCGAGGAATGGGAAGAGGCAAAGCAATATGATGACATCACCCACCAGAGACTTCCTTTAAATGAAGCTCTCTTTTACCCTGCTAATGAACTGCAGGTGGGAGACAATGAAACGTCTCTTAATTTGAACCCAGCGTCCAGTGGGAATCTAACGATGATGAGCAGAGCACAAATAAAACTCAGAGATTCTGACAGGATGCAGGTTGCTCACAGATGGTGCCAAGCTAACATCCGGCCACATGGAGTATAACCAAACACACGGGGGAAGTGAAACCTCAAGCCAGAAGCTCAGGTAAATCTGGGATTGTCTCAGATTTCCTTATCTTTCATCACTTACAGGAGAAGCCAGTCTGTGCGTGCATGCGTGCGTGTGTGCATGTGTGCTTTTTCTTCCACCGCGCCTTTCCGAGGAACATAAAAGTGTTGCCGATAGTGTGGCTGCTGTTTTTCACTCACGACGCACACTGCATTAATGATTTGTTTACTTCTAATTACATCCATATGTCTGAGGAACGAATGGGAGTGCGTTTAATTAAAGGAAACCAACAGTCAGGACGACTTTGTGTGTTCATCCACATTCAAGGATATACCACTCTCCTTTTTTTGGCTCCCCCACCAACCCCTCCCCTCCTGCATTTGTGAAATGAGATTTTGTCCAATTATGCCCCACTCCTCTTCCTGGTGAACTAGCAGTAATGTGATGTATGATAAGTTGCTGTTTTCCCAGGATGGCGCAATCGTCTCCAGCAGCTAATGCAGGAAGACACCGGTGACCACATTAACAACAACACAGTGACCTACTGCCAGGTAACGATGTAATATGCTTACAAAGATCAGTGAGTTCAGTTTAAATATACAGCTGCCATCTCCAGTGTGACCCTCCAGTTCTGAATGTCCAGTCATCCAGGGCATGAGCTGATTAACGCACCCCAAAATATTATCCAGGTAAAGTTATGCCAGGATTAATCAAATAGATTAACAAATATCAGCTGACATCAATACAGAACTAGCTAGATACCCAGTAACTACGTCCACCAGTTCCAATATTTTAGGATATATTTTATTCTACAGTACTGAGCACAAGTCAGATACCATGGTAATTCATTTCCAGTCAAAATAGCGATTAAGTATGCGCTATTCATTTTTCAGCATCAGGAAAAATATAATATTGTTTTTTTGGTATATAGTGTGTCCACTCTTTGCCTTTATTACAGCTTCCATTCTTTTCAGAGACTTGCTTTCAGTTTCTCAAAGAAATCTGCATTTCTCCACACCTACAAAGTTCAGTCTTAGACATTTGTTGTACTTTCTGCCTCTCTAAATCCAAGTAATTTCAAACATGTTCAACAATGTTAAGATCTGGACTCTGGGATGGACAATCCATTGTTCTGAGAACACCAACAGCTTCTTTGTCTGATTTACATCTCTTTTTGGCTATTTCCTTTTCTCAGTAAGGGTTTCTTAACAGCTATTTCCATCTCACTTTTCCTTTCCTTGTGCAGGTGGATTATCTTATATTTAGGATAAAAAAATGAATTAATTAAACTTGTACAGCATGGCTGTTTTCCTGTGGCTGTGATCTGCTGGCAAAGAAATGTAAATATAATAAAGGTAAGTCTCGTCCTAATATCAAACTGATATCATTGTTTTAAAGAATACTCGCCAATGCTGATGTGGTATGCGTTAAATCAAGCTCTACATCACTAATGAATCATGAGTGGAAAGTAACAAAATGTCTCTTAATTTGAGACTAGTCCCCCCGGTCTCTTGCCACTAGTACAGAAAAACGCTAGTGTCCATATCAACAACATTATGACCTACCACTGGGGAGCTGTAAATGCTATAGTGCAGATGGTACCCCTAGCTCATGTGCAATGCAAAGTAAAATGTGTTCTATGGAGTGATTAAACTTTTTTGGACACTTTAAGGATGAGTTTGAGAGATAAAGCTCACTGAACATTTCTGGGATGAGTTGGAGTGATTAATCTCTACTGAACACCTCTGAATTGAGTTAGAGTGCTGAAAATCCACTGGACACTTTTGGGATGAGTTGGTGTGATGAAGCTCCACTGAACACTTTTGGGATGAGGTTGAGTGATGAAGCTCTAACGAAAGACTTTTGGGATGAGGTTGGGTGATGAATCCCCACTGAACACTTTTGGGATGAGTTGGAGTGATGAAGCTCCACTGAACACCTTTCAGTTGAGTTAGAGTGCTGAAAATCCACTGAACACTTTTGGGATGAGTTGGAGTGATGAAGCTCCACTGAACACTTCTGGGATGAGTTGGAGTGTTGAAGCTCCACTGAACACTTCTTGGATGAGTTAGAGTGCTGAAAAACCACTGGACACTTTTGGGATGAGTGGGAGTGATGAAGCTCGAAATGAAACACTTTTGAATTGGAGTAATGAGGCTATATTTGAACACCTTTGAAATGAGCTATAGTACTGTTGTAATGCTGTAATCCAAATCTCATCGTCCAACATCAGTACCTGACCTCACTCATTTGGCTGAACAGAACCTGCTTTTCAACAACGAGTGAAAATCTCTCTCAATTCTCCATTTTCAAGTTCATCACTTTCTTGTGGTGGCTCTACTGGAGAAGGTCAGAAAAGCGATGAGACTCTATGGTCTGTCTTACTCTCTCACTCACATTTGAAGTGAGCAACCAACCAGGCTCAGAAATGAACTGTTGGAAGAAATGTCAGACGAGCAGGTGTCTCACTTTTGCACATATAGTGTAGCGTCAGGTGGATAAGATGAAGGAAAAGGAGAAAGGGAGCAGGCAATAACCTTCACTGCAAGCTCTAGATGTACGCTTTATCTACTCTCCTGACCTGAGTCAACCTGATCTGGTTCAGGCTGAGCCCAGAGAAGGACAGTTGTGTAACTGATTGTGTTTGAATGGAGTCATTCCCTTCCTGCAGACGTCTGTCTCTGCGCCCATCCATCGGCTCCAACATTTCAATTTTCAGGAATTCTATTACTCTCCCTAATTCAGCGTCCTTCACATGAGATTAGTGCTGCCTCCCCAGCCACACTGTTCCAGCCATGGAGTATTGCTTATTTCTCCACTGGGTCACCTCGAACTCTTGTGTAAGTGATGAATCAGAGCAGGAAAGAAAATGACCGAAGTCTTAAGATGATGATCCAAAACAGTTTCTTCTTTGAAAACCCTGAATGGACGTTTTTCTCCGAAGGTTTCTGCAAGGTAGTGGGCTGAGAGCACTTGGTAGGTTAAAAGAGCGAGAGAGCAAAAGAAGGAGAGAAAGTACAAGAGAGCCGGAGATCGATTGAGTGCATTAATTGATAAGTGCTAAGGACTAAGTGTCTCGCGGGGTCTGGGTCAATTGTCTGTTTGACTCTGATTAGTTAGGGAAATGCAGAGGAGCTCCACTGCGAGTGAAGCGTATTGACCGAACACTGTTTCTCTTTCTGCCTTTCAGATGCTCTGCTTTGTCCATTTCTGTCCGTCATCCGAGATCAAAATGTTGACCATCCCAAAAGCTGGAGGTTTCCCAAATTGAGTGCTTAATTGACCTATTCATGCTCCGCCCACAAACACATTCTTTCTGGGGTTGGACAGACTTAACAGAACACTGAAAACTCATTCAACCTAATCTACACTGTGTTATTAACTTCTAATCATATTTCCTTTGCATGTGTTGAATAGGTCACAGTGTCAGGATAGATTAGGTCTGGTCCACTTATCAATGACCAGAAGTGGTCATCTTATCAATGACCACTTCTGGTCATTGATAAGATTGCTCATTGATAAGAGTGTCTCACCGGCAATCTATTCTAAGAATTTGACAAGGGCCTCTTAAACTTGTATAAATCTGCTGCTAGAGGAATTATAGTGTGTGCATGTCCACATTGGCCATATTAAAAAGGTATCAGCATGTAGAATCGGAGCTTTTACTGTTGGATGAACTATGATTTTGTTCCATTCAGAGGACATTTAGGATCAGTAAATGCTTATTACTGATGAGGTTTATCAGAGTTACAATAAAAGGTGACTCGTGTGACATTTCTATTCATGTGTTTGCCTTTTATTTGTAGTTTGTGAGACAAACTAATTAAGAATCTATGACTTTCTGAGATCACTTTCTTTGCATATCAAGTAAATGCATCAATAGCAATGAGAAACCAAGCTTTTAACAGAAAAAAGCAGATTAAATGGCCAAAAAGGTAACATTAGAAGGGTGGTAAATTTCACTGTAAAAAGTGGGTCATGAGATCTACTCCAAAAAATTACTTCATGTGATAAGTAAATTAACTAGTTTTATTCAAACTAAATAATTCATTATAATTATTATTTCAATCAGTAATTTTTTGATTTGAATAAAACGAGTTCAATTGCTTGTTACAACATGAAGTAATTTTTTAAAGTAGATCTGATGAGGCACTTTTCACAGTGTTGTTTCTAGCCTGCCTACCTTCAATAACACAATCCATCTTGGTAGCCTAGCATGAACCCCAAGGTCATTTATTGATACAAACATTGTAGTGAGCTGATGTCAACAATTTAGGTGTTTTGGGACACTGGGTTAAAGGGAAGGTAAAGGGAATTTTCGCCAAGCTTCTGTAAACCTGGATAGCATGGACAGATCAATTAAATTCTGGGTGTCCCTTGAAAAAGCATGTGTCTGAAGTCTTTTGGCAATTTAACGTTAATTTATAACTACGACACCGCATTACAATTAGCTGATAGGCCTGTGCTCAGAGATAGTTACTATGATAACAGCTTCCAATGACGGTAAAACTCATTTATTGCTAGATTTAAAAAAAAATAATTCATTTTAGTGACTGATTTCATGCAAACCACAGCAATGACATCATACTATAACCACAACTTTACTGTACTCTGTGCTATTATTATGTTCTTTTATTTGACAAAGACGAACCAACAACTCACACGCTATCACTGTTTGCTCATGTGTTCAGAGTTAGGAACCATCTCAAAATTAACAGATGAAAAAAAGCAAAGGAAAAAAAAAAAACACCCCAACACAGTTCAACCATTTACTATGGTTATTTTCCACACAGTTACCTGAAAAAGAGGACTCTGTTACTGGCACAGGCCTACAAGCTGGCCTGTAAATTCCTTAAATTGTGAATCATTCTCCAACAACATCTTTCTAAATCATATTTAGCCCTTTAATTATTCCAAAGCAAAGTCAATGGGTACAGCCAAATGGCATCTCAAAGCATCTTTTCTTTCACCACTAGTAGTAAACCCCAAGTCTCCTGCACTTGGCTGCCACTAGTGTGCATGTGACTGTACAGTGTACAGTGAGAGAAGGTGGGGGGGATGTAGGGGGGTTCTAAACGTAGCCATCAGGAGCCTGAGCTGCTAATAGAACATTAATGAAGACAGGGAGAAACTCTGGAGGCCTGATAAGCTCGTCTGCAGAGACCTACGCGTCTCACCGTGCCACACACACACAGACACAGTAGCACCACTAAACCCACCAAATGGGACCGCTTTGAATCGCACTGCAAATCCATCTTCCAGTTTCCCCTCGTTGCCATGGACACAGACCATTTCCCAGGGTGCACTTTGCTTTTTTTTTCTCTTCTCCCTCTCGTTCACCCCCCACTCCCTCTCTCCTCCACTTCTCTCCTCTCTCACTCTCTCGCTCGCTCTCCGTACCCCGGCTCGGCTAACTTGATGGCTGCAGCCTAAAGAGCCCTCAGGGAATTGAACACAAAGCCAAGACAACAACGAGTAGAAAGAGAGATGCAGGTCAAAGGAGTGTCTCTACCCCGCCTTCCAACCCCCTACCCCCAACACACACACACACACAGACACACACAGTCCCTCCCACAAAGCAAGCGTTCCTGCGTTTGGCAGGAGCTGTGTGAAACGCTATCTCTCATGGCAACGGCGTGCGATGTCGTCCCCGAGGGAGATGGAGCAAGAGGCTGCACAACACGGAGAAGCAAACATGTGGGCCTGCAGAACCCGTGCCAAACAAGCAGCCCTGGCATCTGTCATGTCCCGTGTAGAAGCCATATTCCATCAGCTCACTAAAAGCCAGTCAGATTGTCTCCATATTAAAACACAAGTGGCTGATACGGAGACAGGACCGGAGGGGGGCAAACAACTAAATAAATAAAAAATGCTGCGCAGCACATTATTTGTGATAACAATTTGAATTTGTGATGATGAAAAGGGTCGGACTGAAATATAACCCGAACATCTGCTAAAAACAGATGTAAAAACAGCCTTTTAAATCTCGTGGAGACGTGAGCCGGAGGACTGCATCAATCTGGCAGAGCTGCTGACCTGTGCTCATGTTCAAATATTAACTGCGTTTCAGGCTGACAAGGATTGTTTCTACCTACAAAAAACAAAACATTGCCTAAACAAATCACATCACGGACCCCTGTTAGTAAATAGCACCTTATGTTAACCTCCAAAGGCTTATTGTTCCTTAAACACTTCAGTTCCTCTCATAACTCCATAACTTACATTTTAAGTTGAAGTTACTGAATAATTTGTAGGAGTTACTGAGTGGTATGTCTTAAGATAAATCAGCAAATAATAAGCTAGATTCCCAGAAACCAAAGTCTAGACTACAATTTTTAATAGTGATACATCATTAAAATTGCAGTTTGGGCCAAGACTAGGCCTAATATATGTCCATAAAACCAGCCCTTATAGTTTAAACTAGGGTTAAATAGAAAGCGCCTGTATGTGGGCCCACAATTCAATATTAGTTTCTTATAAAACAGATGGTTCTGGTCCTGAAATCTGACTGGCTGAGCTGCGTTCGAAGACGTTGTGCAAACCACAATATACGCATACCTATGACCGACTCACAACAACTGAATTGTGTATTACTGCGCTATGGCACGAAAAAACCCTTGTGCTGTTACTGGAATAATCTCTGACTCTGATGCTGCTCACATGGACTACCGAGTATACTGATGAAGTAAGAACCAGTTGTTTGTTTAAACTGAGGAGCTGGCAACTTAAGTTCTTAACTAGAACTAGGCTGGTCAGCTAGCTAACAGGCTAAAAGACAGCTAACAGCCTAAACAACTCCATCATTGATATCACAGGCTAGAATTAAAGTACTTACGATATGATTAACTGTAAAATGGCAGTATAAAAGTCTAAAAATGTCACTTGAATGGATTACACGCTTCAAATGTCCGTGTTTCCGTCAGACGTAGTGCCAAACCCAGGTTGAATCCCAAATGGCTCCGTATTCCCTAAATAGTGTGCTAGTTATAAAACTTTGGAAATTCTAGCCTCTACAGCCTAATAGTGGATCATTTATGAAGTATGGATGAGTCCCAAATGGCTATTTCTTAGTTGTATTTTGGATCGTAGGGGTGCAAGAACCGGTAATTAAATTCCTATGTAGTGCACAATGTAGGAGCAAAGAGCCATTTGAGATTCTGCCTCAGTGTGAGGAGAGGGGCACCACTGGATTGGTGCTAAATAAGGCTCACAGTGGTAATTTGGTGACCAAAAAGTACTTATAAAGCGAGCGTTTTTGCACTAAACAGTGCTGCGTTATCATATGATCATTGTTATATGACAAAGTGAAATGAAATGATTTTAATATGCAGCGATGGGCGACAGAGCGTTCTCCTTCATTCAGCGGTCCATGGTTGCTTGGCAACAATCCCATACTCTAAAGGAACTAAATTTCTTGGTGAAATACTTGTCTATGTCCATTATTATTAATACAAACTTAAATTATTTTCAGCAAAACTGTGTTTTATCATATTTTATGTTTCACGTCGTGCCTAACAACACCGTTCCCTGTGATAAAATCGCAGTAATGCATGGCCTCTCATGGCTTACTGCTTTAATAGTAGTTACTTAATAATGTACAGTAGTTACTGAACAATTTATGGTAGTTACCAAATAATTCATAGCAGTTAATGAATAATGTATAGCAGTTGCTAAATAATTTAGAGCATAAACTGAACTAATCGGAACAGTAACCGAATAATTGATATTACTTGCGGAATAATTCATAGTAGTTACTAAATAATTTAGAGTAGGAACTAAATAGCTCAGTAGTTACTCAATAGTTTATAGTAGTGACTGAATAATTTATAGTAGTTACTGAACAATTTACAGTAGCTACTGAATAAATCATAATAGTCACTAAATAATTTATTAATTTAAAGTAGTTACTGAATAAACAGCCTTAAGATAAATAACTGAGAAATAACTTAAAATGGCAGAGAGACAAAGACAATCGCTTACAAAAAGAAACAAACCAAAAAACAAAAACAAAGAACAGAGCAGGAGTCTGGACTCTCAGCACTGTACGGCCACTATGGTTCCACAGCAACAGCCTGTTTTACAAACGCTAGAGTTTCATTTTCACACTTGGACTGGTACAGTCATACAAACAGACAGTGACAATATGGAGCTTCTATAACCTTGAGACTCTTACAGTCAGGAGACCTGACTAAAGAGTGTTTCAAGGTTGTCCTGCTGGCATAAAACGAAGCACTTTCCACTGCTCTTTCTCTCTCTTTATGAAATGAACGTCTATCTGTCTGTCTCTCTCTCTCTCTCGCCCATCCCCCGCTGCCAGACTGCTCTCAGCTTGTGACCTGCCTGTTCAACAGATGAATGCGCTGTCACACTTCTCCATTTTACTCACTCGTTCCCTCTTTTTTTGTCATTCATGCGCCTGTCATCTGAGTGCGAATAAAGGAGGACCAGCAGGGCGAGCTGCTGTGAGCAACACGGTGGAGGTCGAAGGTCTCTCTCTCTCTCCATAACTCACAGTGGCCGAACGTCCCTGATTCTAGGGGGTCCTCGTAACCCTAGTAGCTGTGGAAAAAGTAGTGCGAGGAGCATGTTAGCCATTAAATCTCTCCCTCTCTTTCTCGCTTTGCTTGATGTCCCACTAATTGCACTGTGCAGTGGCTGTCACAAGGTCATGTAAAGTCTGGGGATATGGCATTAATATGCAAACAAATGTCATTTTCCAACGGGCGCAGCAAAGGCTCGCGCTAATTATTCCATCAATCCCAGATTTGCATCTTAATTAAAGATCTTTATCTTGATGAAGGTATGGGCTGGGGTTGGGGAGGGATATAAAGAGAAAGAGGGAAAGTTTGCGTGACTCTGACGATCTTTATAGCGGCCTTCATCATCCGGCCGGCCGCGCAGAACAAAGGCTTTGTTTCATCTACCTCTGGATAACTTTATCTGTCTGCCAAGTGCCTGAACAGAAAAGCTGTGACTGCTGACTGCAGCTCGGCTCAGCGCAGAAGACACAAAACACGCACACGCTTTAAGACGTTTCGCAGATTTCACGGACGAGAGGGGAGAAATCAATGTTTTTCACTTCTTAGAAAGTGCTTCCAGGGCCACCATGTCCATCTGCGCTCTGGGACCTCAACGTCTCGGCTGCTTCGGGAGAGCAAACACACTCGCGCGCACACGTCAAAGCCTCTCGCTCCATAAATTAGGGCACATGTTGCGCTCTCACACATGTTCTTCCTCCCACGTCCGCATCACGCTGCACCGCTGACAGAACGCAGCCCACTCTCAGACAGCACTTTCTCCAAGAGTTCATCCATTACTCCAAGGCCAGCGTGGGGCTGGCAGGGTGTCAGCAGCAGCCCCACACGCCCCAAACCCAGGGGCTGCCTGGGAGTCAGCCGCAGAGGAAAAAAAAATATTAAAAGTGAAAGATGGAAAGTAAGAGTAACAAATCTCTGATGTCAGAATGACTTCATTACGATTCTTTGGTAAGCGATTCACTCCATCATGGATTCTCATGTTTCACCAAGATTCAATTCAATTACAAGAAACAATTCAATGCATCACGAAATCTCAACGCATCGCTACAATTCGATCCTATTAGATTCAATTACGATTCTTCAAGAAACAATTCAATGCATCAAGAAATCTCAATGCATTGCTACAATTCAATCCTATTAGATTTAATTACGATTCTTCAGGAAACGACTGAATGCATGAAAATTCAATGCTCACCACGATTCGATTCTATTCTATTTGATTAGTTATTGTTCAATTATCGGAAACAACGCAGCCCCTTATGAGTTCTCATATTCCACCACAATTAAATTTGATTAAGATTATTTCAGAAACAAATCAACTTAACATGAAAACTCTACTTTCCTGTGCTAAAGTTATGGCACATTTTATATTTTATTGTTTTAGGAAAATGGCATATTTAAGTTTGTTCCCTGTAAAGAATGTGTTATTGTCATTTGCCTGGGTTCAAACGGTCTTAAACATGAAAATCGTGATTTCTAGAGAGTGAATTTTCATCACCTATGTCCAGTGAGAGCAACAGTGGCTGCATGTTTCACCATGAATCAATTAAATTTATTACAGTTATTTAGGGAATGATGAAATGCACAAAATTAAAAAAAAAAATCTCCAAAAACTGATCAAATTACTTTACAGCTGTTCTGGAAAAATTCAATAAAATTTAAATTTTCACAGCTGTTCCCTTCTATTCAATCCAACTGCGATTCCCCAACATACGATTCAGTTCATCATGAAATTTTTCATCATTTATCACGATTCAATTTAATTACAAATCTTTAAGAAACAGTTTAACGCAGCAAGAAACCTCAAACATTCACCATGATTCGATCCTATTTACTGCAATTATGACTCTTTAGGAAACACCTCAAAGTGTTACAAAATCTCACATTTCACAACAAAATGATTCAATTAGACTACAACCGTTTAGGAAATGAAACAATGCATCATAATATCTCGAATTTCACAATGTTTCTATTGCGTTTGATTATTTTTGTTACGGTTTAGCATCTTTTTCAAAAATTCACTCAATACACAAATGTGAGTGGATGAACTGTGTCATCACAGTAGCGGGGTATATAACAGTTAAAATATTACAAGCTTTTCACTGGATTTTCGGATCTGAAAACAGCCCAGGAATTAAAAAAAAATAATTGAACACTCTTTACTGAGAATATCATTGTCATTGGTTCAAACATTCCAAAATGGATGCATTTGCATAATCATTTTCAGATTGATGCATCATGTTGCATCATGATATATTTTAAACCCCCAGCAACAGAACATCTGGGGCGTAGGGCTGATGTCACCTGTCACTGTAGGGGTCTTTATATAGCACATGGCTCTCTGATTGGCTGAAGAGGCTCCAGAGCTCTATGAATCATCATGAAAAGTTGATGAGTGGGTTCAGATGTTAGCTTACCTTGGGGATGACATCACTGGAGCTTCCACTTTGTGCTCTACAGCTCTAATGTTTTAACAATCTTATAAGAGCTCTAATGAATGCAAGCTGTTCAGTAGCCACTAAAAACCTCTACTTCAGTCCAGTTAGCCCAGGCCGCAGTATCTGTTCAATACTCTTTGTTCTTACCTAATGAGTGAGAAACTTCAGGCATTGTGACTAATAAAAGTGATGAAGATGATTTTTAAACATGATATTTTCATGTTTCTTATATACGATTAGGTAATCATTGTTTATGTTTTCTGGGGAAAGTGATACCATCTCTGCAGCAAATACCAATCCTATATGGTGCACTCTGGTACACAATTTATACATACATATGCCAAAGTCTGGGTGCCCCCAACACACTTCCACACATTTTAAAGCACAAATCCTGTTTATTTGCTGAATTTATCATATTGGGGGAAAAATAAAAACTAAAATGTGCCCTGTGCTAAAATTATGGCACATTTTATATTTTATGATTTATTTTTCCCAATAAGTTAAACTAAAAAATAGAAATTGTGCACTTAAATGTGAAGGAAAATGGCATATTTAAGTTTGTTCCCTGTAGAGGATGTTTGTCATTTGACCGAGTTCACATGAACTTAAACATGAAAAGAAGTGAATTCCTATAGATTGAACTCAGGTCATTTTCATCACCAACATCCAATGAGAGCAATAGCGGCTGCATGTTCCAACCAATGATTGTGTATATCATGTACATCATATATACAATCAATGGTTCCAACTCCTCCGTGATTGTAGCCTCTCGCTGTCATTCACACAGCTCATGCACTCAACGGAGGTTCACGAGGGGAACTGGAGCTCCACTTTGCAGTTGCTTTTGTTAATTTGCTGCTCGTTAGTTTGTCTATAGGTCTCTCATATGAACTGTCTAGTATGATGAAAGCATCGTTTTAAAAGCCATTGAGGTTGAAGGATGAAACTAGTAAAATGCATTAACAATGTTAAAACATTTGCTTGTTCATACATAGATAGATAGATACATAGACAGACTTACTTGTTGTGAAGGACACACCAGCCACAGTGAGGGTCCCCTGAGCCCAGACAGCTCTTACAGCTCCTGTACTGAGAACAGCTCTCCACAGGGATACGGCTCACCTACGACACAACAAAACATGGCTTATACAACATCACAGCACACACACACACTTCCACTCACTCTATATATATACACACACTCTTCCTTTACACAAATAACAATGCAGTAAACATAACCCTGACATCCCAAAGTTAATTATTAATAACCAATAACAAGCAAATGGTTTGTTTCTTGCCTCAATGTTTTCCTTGTACCATCCTCTCCATTTTAAATCTGATGGTCTACTCTGACTTCAGAGAGGGTATAAGTGTAGCAGAGCCCCACTGGGGAACTGGACTCGCTGCCCTGTGACTGCTTTTAAGTTTACTAACAGAGAGCCTGGTAAACACTATACACTAGGCCAGTTTTATTCTCCTGAGCCTTGACCAAAGCCTGCTTTATTTTTGCACATGAGCGTGTCTGTGACCTCACCAGTGATGGTATCACTTTAAATGCCACACTCTCTTTTCTCCTTCCACCTAAACAGTTTGTTTTGAATAGAAATACAAGTAACTTTCTATCAGTGTCGGCATTTGAAAGCTGCAGCTGTTTGCTACGTGTTGGGCTGAAGCTGGAAGCCACTGGTTTTATCATTAGAACTTGCTGTTTTGTAAAAATAATTAAAGGATGGTGCAATTCTTTATAAATTATTTCTCATTTATGTTGAAAATGTGGATTCTATACTTCTAATTAATACTACATTTCTGTTTGCAAGTAGAAAAAGAGATATTTTATTTAGTCATTGTTGCACATACATGAAAAGTGAAAAAGAAAACCCACCATTTATATTTTTGTCACTGAAGAAAAGCAGAGAAAAGATTCAGACTGGAATCAGTTGATAAGTAAGGCAAATTGCATGTAAATGCAATTCATAAGGCAAACTATGTAATTATTATGTAATTAGATTTATATAAGTATGTAATAATGCATAATTTGCATTACAAAGGAGCAAAGCACATTTTTGCCTCCCACTGATATCTATAGTGACAGTAAGCAGTTGTGTGTGGAGGACTGTGAGAGCGGCAGTGGAGTGAAGGAGATGAAGACAGTTTGGAAAATTACAGAACTTTATGTAAATAAGACGCACAAGAGGGGCATTTTTACTTTGGCAGACATTTAAAAAATCTGCCCTGTTTTGACGAGTTTCATCAGAGTGCTGAACTAGCTCTAACTCTGGCTTGTCCACAAAGAGGCCACTGGTTGGCTTGCAAAGTGATTCAGCTGACTGTAATGTCAGTAAAAGTAAAAGCTACAGACCTCTAAAGGGTAATGCGCAGTCCCAAATCTGAGACTGATCTCACACCTAGTTTGTTCGCTAGTTTGTTAAGCAAACAAACTAGGCTTTTAACTAACTAACTGTCTAACTGTCTAACTAACTAACTCACTTTTAGCAAACTAGGCTTTTAACTAACTAACTGTCTAACTGTCTAACTAACTAACTCACTTTTAGCAAACTAGGCTTTTAACTAACTGTCTAACTAATTAACTCACTTTTAGCAAACAAACTACGCTTTGAACTAACTAACTCATTTTGAGTAAACAAACTAGAATTTTAACAAACTAATTTTTAGTAAATGAACTAGACTTTTAACTAACTCACTAGCTCACTAACTTTTAGAACTAGGCTTTTAACCAGCAAATTTTTTAGCAGCTAACTAACTTTTAGCAAACGAACAAGGCTTTTAATTAGCTAACTAATTTTTTAGCAACTAACTAACTTTTAGCAAATGAACTAGGCTTTTACCTAACTAATTTTTAGCAAACTAACTAAGCTTTTAAATATCTAACAAATTTTTAGCAAACAAACTAGGCTTTTAACTAACTAACTTTTAGAAAATTAACTACGCTTTTAACTAACGAATTTTTAGCAAACAAACTGGACTTTTAACTAACTAATTTTTAGCAAACAAACTAAGCATTTAACTAACAAATATTTAGCAAACAAACTAGGCTCTTGATTAAGTAACTAACTTTTAGCAAACAAACTAAGCTTTTAATTAATTAACTAACTTTTAGCAAACAAACTAGGCTTTTGATTAACTAACTAACTAACTAACTAACATGTTTTTCAATTTCCTTTCTTGTTTATTTTTTTAACAACTCTATTTTCTGACTCTGTAAAGCACTTTGAATGACAGCAGTGTATGAAAGGCGCTACATAAATAACTTGCCTTTCCTCAAGTCTGCACCAGAGTTTGGCTTTTTCTGTGAAAACGTATCTTTCGTTCAGGCTGGTTTCACTCTGCTACAGCTAAAGTGCACCAAATTACACGCATGAGTGTATTAAAGAACTCTTACTCTGCATTAAAATAGACGCTTAACATCTGAGTGTATCATAATCAAAGCAATAATAATAAACCCTACTTGAAATCTGATTCTTTCTGAGTGAAAGGTTTGTCGATTTGAATTTAAACAATCAGGTCGCTGATACTTGGCCAAAAATACATTCCGCAATCCATGTGCCAAAATCCAGCGCACTGCTTTGTTATTATCTCATTTCTTGCCTGGCGTTATTAGCAGCAGCTCGTGCTGCAGGAATGATATGAGTTTCTGTCAAGAGTCAAATATTAAAACAGGCAGATTATGCTGACAGTACACCACTGATGTGCTGCTAGAAGAAGCAGAAAAAGCACGTCTGATGTAGAATTATCGTGCATTCATACCAGCAGCCAAATTGAACTAGTGATCATTTGGATGCAAACCAACCTGGAATTTTTGCCAAACCACGGTTCTGTTGTTTGGTGTGGACAGCAGTCAAAATGGGCTGAAAAAGTTTGGGTTTGTATTAGAACGTATTGCATCAGCAACCTAATTGGTTACATTCAAACTGACAAACCAATCATAAAGAAGCAAATATCAAGTAAGGTTTATTATTATTGCTTCGGCTTGATACACATTTATCTATTTTCATCAATTAGTTTATGCAAAGTAAAAGCTGTTTAGCTCAAATAGTAGCAAATCGCCGCTGTCCAAAGAAAAACAAGTATCTCCAAAATGGCAACTTTACAGCAGAAGGCAAAAACACTCTTTACTTTCAATGTAAGTTAAGGCAAACACATTTTATTTCTAAGCAATTTTAGAGCATTTCTATTAGCCCAATCCTCATTAAATGTTCACACATTGTAAAGGGCAGCTGCCATGCTCAAACGATGCAAAAAAGTAAAAATAAAAAAAAAATGGAGATACATGTTTTTCTTCAGACAGCGATGAAATGTAAATACTTGCATCCATATAAAATTTCTGACAAATTTCTGATAATTTGGTGCACTTGTAGCTGTGGCAGTGTGAAACCAGCCCAACCAAATGAAAAAGATCAACTGTAACAAAAACCCAAATTATGGTTCTAAGTTTGGCGCAACCAAACTGAGTGTGACAGCCTAAATTACATTATTCAACAGACAGAGCTGTCTCTAAAGAGCTGGATCAGGGGTGAAAAAGCAGGGAGAGCACATTGAACTGTACAATGCAGGGATTTCCCGAGCCTGGCTAAGTGGCTGGTTAGTTCACAGTAGCTACACAAGTGGCTGTGTGGACTCAACTGGCCTGGCTCAAGCTCGCCGTCTCTGGCCTGAATTAAACACAGGCCGCCTTCAGTGGTGTCAAAGTTCAGCTGTGTTTGTAAACACTTACAGCCCAGCTCTTCCAGGCCCTTTCCATCTAAACAATACTGCAAACACACAGTGACAGAAAGCAGCTTTCATATACGCACAGACATTCACATATAGCTGGGAGCGGCAGCTTGGCTCGGCTCACCAGAGAACAACAGCACTGTTTCGAGCATGAAAGGAAACACAACAGCATAAAGAACAGCTCAAAAGGAGCAGCGAGGGAACAGTAGCACAAAGGCAGCTGCAGATATCATGATTTTTTAAAAAAAAAGAACTTTGCATCTGAAAATGCGTGAGTGGGCATCTGGCCAAACACCCATCCAAACGGAAGCTTATATAAGAAAAGTGAGGGAGTTGGACAGGAATAACAGGAATATTTTTAACGTGAGGAAGGTCAACATGTAGGAGGTCATGTGTTCTACCATCTATGGCTGTGTATGTATGCGCCTGTCAGAGATGTGTAACAGATTAGAAAGTAGTAAAAAACAGGAGCTTCCAAAGCAGGAGTTCTAATAATGCTTAAAAGGTACAGAGAAAATGGGACTCCTAACAAACACCTGCAAGAACTGTCCCCATCAGATAAAGAGTATTTATCAGATAAACAGTGCTTTTATTTTTGAGAAATTGGGTAAAAATCAAGCTCCACTCTTGCTTCAGATTTGAAAAATCTGTTTCTGTCCATCCTTCCACTGTGAGACAACAACTCAACACTATGGGTCTGAAAGGGTGTATAGCTGTCAAGAAGCCTCACTGAGAAAAGGAAATAGAAAAAAAAAGAAGAAATAAATGAGCTGTTGGTGTTCTCAGAACAATGGACTGACCACCCCAGAGTCCAGACATCAACAAAATTGAATGTGTTTGATTACTTGGATTATGAGAAGCAGAAAATGCAACCAACTTCTAAGATTGAACTTTGAAGGAGTGAAAAATGTTGCTGCAGAAAACTAAAAGAGAGTCCCCCGAAAAGAATGAAAGCTTGAATAAAGGTGAATGGCGGCACACTGTGTGTTGATTCCTTTCTGCTTTTTATTTTACATTGAAAAATGAACGACATGAACTTAATCACTGTTTTGACTTGAAGTCAAATAAATGAAGGATGGTCTCCAACTTTTGCACAGAACCCTGGGTACTTATATATGCTGCCGTCACTGCTTTTCATTTTTTGACCTAATTTAAAAAAGGCAGTTGCCCTTTATATTGTGTCAAAATTTAATGATGAACAGAACAGAAATTGTCCAAAATTACTTGGAAAAATATATTTCTCCATTTACCTTCATTAAAATTTGCGTTTTTCCTTCTCCTGTAAAGTTACCTTTTTGGAGATATGAGGTTTCGCCCCAATGACAGCAATATATACAGTACATACGGGATACATTATCATTACATATAGGGACTTACATATACAGTAAATAATAAATATGGGACTCGACCTCTCTGATAATGTTCTGACATTGTATAAAAACCCCACTGTGCTTGTTATGGACTAAATAATTGTTCCAAACATTCTATACAGATTTGGATCCCTTTGACTAAACAGTCTTTAATGTGTATGTGTGCTTATATGTGTTTGAACAAGGCTGTTTTATCAGTGATGATATGAGCTGTCAACAGACTGGGCAAACACTCGTTAGATCTACGCTGATCTAATATCATTTGTAGACGTGTCGAAACGTGAAATCAATGTTGAATGGATAATTACTGTTGGAACGCAACTGCGTACGCAAAAGGTCATCAACATACTTCATTCGAGGACATCTCACACGCACACTTGTGAAATGGCTGGTGGCAGATTGAAAAGGCCTGGATTCTTTGTGGAAAAGTACGAGACGCTGTCAAAACGCCAGCTTAGTTTGCTGAATGTATAGTCAGTAAACCTGGTTTATCAACTTAATGAGCTGAATCTGGTGATTTTGAGGAGAGAAACCACCAAACTGCTCAACTAAGGCTTTTAAGGCTTGGAGCCGGGCACACCTCACTTATGGAAACAGATCCAGAAGTGCTCTAAAATCATGCCGAATGACTAACAGAGTGCTATGGCCCAGTCACAACAGTGAAGCCAAAAGGGAATTCTGCAAGCAAAATGACAGAAAAAACCACAAGAGTTTTGCCCCAGAAATTTCCAGGAAAAAACAACTGCATTTTCCAAACCTCATTCTGATACGCAAATTCACACCACTGACTGCAGTTACCACAACTGCTTGACTTGCTACGAGGGGGCAGTTCTGGGTATAAAGTTGTGTGCAAAAGTTTGGGCGCCCTGCTCAAACAGTGGCTGTGTTCCAAGCGTAGGCGGCAGCCGAGGTAGTGCAGGTCCTCGGTAGGACTGTCCTATGAAGACTCCTCCTTAGCAACCTACTGGCCACACATATGGAACAGTCCTAACGAGGCTGCAGGGTGACTTCACCAGAAAGGACCCACCTCTTGCAATTGCGGCACGAAACTTGTGAGGGAACTGGTGGGAGAAAATAGAGCCTGTTGCATTGTGTTTGTTGCTATGGTAGCTAATACGCCAACAAGCTTATGTTGTACGATACATATTTACAAATACTTCTGATTAATATACGATATATGGACGATATACGATATATGGACAAATGCTTTAATTGATCATTCTTGCACTTTATAAGGCAACAAAGACGAATTCAAGGACGTGAACAACATAAACAAACTCTGCTCCAACGGCTTTGTTTTCCACCATTTTCATGGTGCTGTTTTTTTTTCTTTGCATAGTTGGTGTGTAAAAAACTATGGGTAACCAATGGCTTGAAAGGATACATCAGCTGCATTCTCAAAATCACTCAGAACGTAGGCTGAATTTCCAGGTTGTATACAAAGGGTGCTTCACTTTGGAACAGCCTTCTATTACGTAGCAGCCGAGAAATGCAGCCTAGCTTTGGAACACATCCACATCCTTTGCAGCGAACACACTTCTGCACATTTTAATCCACAATTACAGCTTATTTACTGAATTTCACATATTGGAAAAAAAATAAAACAAATTATGGCCTGTGCAAAAGTCATGGCACATTCTATATTTTATGATATATAGTTTCCAATCAGTTAAATTCAGCACATAAACAGAAATCATGCACCTAAAATTTGCAGAAAAATGCTACTTTTAAGTTTATTTCTAAAGGATGTGTAAATTTTTTCTTTTCATTTAGAAACTCAACAAAACATGCATACATAGATACATGTATAAGCCCTGGCCCCATCAATGGGATGCCACTGCCATCCATGGACGGGAGTCCTAGAGAAAATAATTGGTCTCCCTTTCTCTGGGTGAGTAGGATGGCCCTCTTCCCCTATTATTTTGCGCATGTTAGCTAACCCAGGCATCTGTTACCTGATGTAACAGAATTGGCAGTTAGCCTTTTCTTCCCAGTTTGTTGAGCTGTCCAATGATGTGTTAGTGGCGGTTCAAAAACGCCATGTTTCGCGTCATGTTTCTCAGAGGAAGCTTGAAATTATGGATATTATTATTATTAAAAATATGGATAAAAATGTAAAAAAGGAAAAAACAAAGCAGTGGCATTGTACGGTGTTAGTCCGGAGCTGGTGTTGATGACATAACTAGTTTCATTTTCTCCTTGGACTGTTTATGGATGGCAAATTAGCATAGCTTGCTAACAATTTCCTCTCTCCACACTACGTTTTCCAGTCCTGTTTGGTCAAGCCTGTTTCACAGATGTAAATATTTAGTGTGACTGTTCCTTCAAACAGCTCAGTTTTTATTAACTGGACTGATCGAGTATGTAGCTAATATTCCTACTGAAATTAGACAGTGTGAACAGTGTATAGTATCAGTGCTGAATGTCCTTGAAGGAGACGGACAGAAAAGTGTGTGTTTCTCGACGGCTGCTTTAATGCGGCGCTTCTGAAAGTGCTCCTTTTTCTGCTTTGATCAGGGCCGAGATTAGACAGTGCAGTGAGAAAAAGCAGAGTGGGGAATAAACAATCCCACCCAAAAGGGACAGGCCACTGCCTTTCAAGTGCAGAACGGCTGATGGCTCTACGGCTGAGCGTGAGTGAGAGAGAGAGAGAGAGAGAGAGAGAATCAGGGAGAGTCAGAATGTGTGAGTATATGTGTATTTATGCATGTGCAGCTATGACAGTATGAGTGTGTGTGAGTGTGTGAGTGTGCGAGCATGTGACCGTATACGTGCGTGTGAGTGTGTGACTGAGGGTGGGCGAGGTGTCGTGCGTTTGAGCTCTATGTTAATTTATTCCGCCACGCAGCAACGCATAAATACACTGTTTTATAATCCGCTGCCTCTGGTCCAGCTTTTTGAGGCCTTTATACTCAGCCGGGTCATCCTACCATTGCAGCGGCAAACAAATACAGGGGGGTATGAATGTTGACACGACAACTATAGTCTGTTATATTGAACAATATTGGTAAAGTTGTAACACCACTGACCATAACACCACTAAAATAAATTACTAAAATGAGAGCTTTTCTGAAATATACTCCACTGCCACTTAAGCTTCAAAGTCACAATGTGTGTTGAAACACAACAAAAGGACATTCATATTATTTTATTTGTGTTAAAATCACTTACTCTATCATGAGTAACACTACTGACCGTAACACTGCTGACAAGATTAATAAAATCTGAGCTTTTATAAAATGTAGTCTATTAACACTTTAATTTCAAAGTGACATTGTCTATAGAAAACCAAAATATTGCATTCAAGTTTTTTCCCAACATTAAAATCATTTTATGTTTCATGAGTAACATCGCTGACCATAACACCACTGACAAAATTACTAAAATGTGAGCTTTTTTAAAACATACTCCACTGCCATTCAAGTTTCAAAGTCACATTGTACGTAGAAAACTACAAAGTAGGTAAGTAAGTAACAAAAGGGCATTCATGTTATTTTATTTCAGTGTTAAAATTACTTACTCTATCATGAGTAACACTACTGACCGTAACACTGCTGACAAGATCGATAAAATCTGAGCTTTTCTAAATAATACAGTCTACTAACTCTTTAATTTCAAAGTGACATTGTCTATAGAAAACCAATATATTGCATTCATGTTATTTTATTTCAATGTTAAAATCACTTACTGTTTCATGAGTAACACTACTGACCGCAACAGCACAGACAAAATTACTAAATTCTGAGCTTTTTAAAAATATACTCCACTGCCACTTTAGCTTCAAAGTCACACTGTGTGGAAAAAAAATAATAATAGTGCATTCATGTTGTTATTTGATTTCTATTTTAAAATCATTTAATGCTTCATAAGCAACACCTCTGACCACAACACAGTTGACAAAACTACTAAATTCTGACTTTTTTTAAAACATACTCCACTACCACTTTAGAAAACCACAAAGTAGGTAAGTAACAAAAGGCCATTCATGTTACTTTATTTCAATGTTACAATCACTTAATGTTTCATGAGTAACACCACTGACCATAACAGCGCTAACAAAATGACTAAACTCTGATCTTTTCTAAAATATACACCACTGCCACTTAGGTTTCAAAGTCACATTGCATGTAGAATATTAAAAATATAGCACTCATCTTGTTAGATTTCACTACCAGTGAATTCACTAACAGTGGACTTTGC
Source organism: Colossoma macropomum (assembly GCF_904425465.1). NCBI lineage: Eukaryota > Metazoa > Chordata > Actinopteri > Characiformes > Serrasalmidae > Colossoma > Colossoma macropomum. Next base: position 37,449,188 of record NW_023494793.1, read on the forward strand.
AGTTTTAGTCTCTCTTCCTTTGATGCTGTAATGAGATGATGTCATTCAAAATTAAATGACATTTTATGGCTCCTTCCACCACCAAATCTGAGTCCAAGTTTCTCTACAATGACTCATTTCACATCAAACCACTCTGACTCACTTTGTTTACTTCTCAGTGATTGAATTACTCAGAAACTTTCACAAATCCCCTTTAATAGAGAATTACAGGGTGCTTTAGTTATCAGTGGGGATAACTACCTCTTCTAAGGGTTAAGAAGTCAGGACCCTCTGTATGTGAAACCATAAACCGAGAGAGCTCAGTTTGCAGCAGTAAAGGTTGAGCAGAAGGTTTGGGATCCACTCACAGAGTGACAGCATTCTCCCTTGTTTCAGTAAGACACCGGCAGAATTGTAAACAGCACAACTCCCCGCATCCTTGGCATTTACCCACCGTAATTGAAACACGTCCGTGGACTCGGAGCGCCAGCGGGCCGTTTTGTGAGCAAGCACGACCTTTTGCCTACCTGTGCACCTGCCGCTAATGAAATATTCAAATCCGCCCACCGCAGTGGTCAGCACGGAGCATCAATTATTGACTCCCTGCCATTCACGTCATATTTCATATTCCATATTGCACAGAGCCGTCATCCTCCCTGCATCTTCACTAGGGATGTACTGATATGGAATTTCTGGGCTGATAATGATGATCGATAATTAAGATCTTGTCGGTATCTATACCAACTACCAATCTATTTACATTTACCAAAACAATATAGATCATATATGAAGTGCAGTTGTAGTGTAAGACAGGTTTAAAACTCTAAAGAAGGACTATTAATCTCACACACTCATGACATGCTAAACCAGACATGACAATTATAATAAACGTTTACAGCATTTAACAGACTTCCAGAGCCACTTACAAGTGAATGTAATGCTAGTAGTTTAGACTAAGGACTCTTACTGGTATAGCACTGCTGTTCTGGGTGGGGAGCTGGACTTTTGATCTTCAGTGTGGGACGGAGGTGTTTTCCACTATCCAAGCCACTGTTTGTTCTCACAGCTGCCGAGCAGGAGGAGGTACAGGAGCAAAGTTCAGAACCAGACGGTTCTGAGACAGTTTCTTCCCCCAGGCCATCAGTCTGCTGAACAGCCAGTAGTGCTGGTCTATCGGTCAGTGGGGCTGTCACCACACCACCGCATACACACCTCAAACAGACTCACTCTGATCTTACTGTAACTTGAACCTATCTGTGCACATATAGATTGACATCTTGTACATCTTCTGTCCATATCTTGTATAATCTATCCCCTGTGTACCCTGCATCTTATTTATTTACCTCAGACTCACTAACTGGAAATGTGTACAACTGCACATATCACAGCTTTTATTTCATAATCTATATTACTGTTACAAAAACTGTATATATGTGTATATATTTTTTATATATTTTGGTATTTAAGTACTACAAGGTGTACTTTATTATTGGGGAAAAAAGTTTAATTTGATCAAATACGACACCAAATACTGCAAATACTCAAGATTCATTACTGCAGAAACTCACAGAGAATTCCTCACAGAAAAGCCCTGAACCACATTCTTTACCAGCGCGGAGAAAACCATAAATAAAGTGGTAAATATAACAGCACACCATGCATCTGCTAAGATGTGGCCGACTGAACACAGAGCTAAAGGGGGAGAAACTATAGAAAGAGCTTCCACAATTACAGTTTAGGAAAGTGTAAAATGGGCCTCGTATCCCATTTACTATCAGCCTTTGGCAGCAGACTGGAATTATGGGTATTGGAAAGAAATCATTTGGAACGTAGAGCCCTTTTAAGCCACTGTGTGCTGTTCCTTCCAAATACTGAATATTATGGGACTCTTAGACATAGCAGAGAGGGAGAAGGTCACTTAACACAAGCAGTTCATCATAAACGACAATACCATTCGCATAAAAACCTGAATCCAGTGCCTCGGCCAACGGTTTTAAATCAAGAGGACGATTATGATCCGACCATAAAGAAAGCTTTTAATCAGCACAGGACCCCAAACGATCAATCCCAGGCCGCTCGATGCCCACTTTAACACAGAGCGCATCCCCGTCAGCCTTTCACGCAAATATCAATATGTGGAGCTGACTGGGGGAGCTTTTCCACATGAGCGACTCCATTGTCGAAGCGAGACAGCGAGGAAGAGAGGAGCTATTCTTCCTCTTACAGACGGGCGCTTACAGCATTACAGTAGCGGCGGTTAGGGATCCCCCAAAACGGAGCAGTTCACGAGGATAAAATGTCCTCCCCTCCCGAGTTCTGCCTATTGTTATGCTAGACAGAGCGTCTTCTCAATCTCTTCACATACGGGGGGGGTGTACAAGGTCAAAGGGACGAGTGGTTATTTGAATGTAAAGATGGTTAAACTTATCTTAGAGCTTGTTTACTTAACAGCTATTCAAATAAGGTATGTATAGTCTAGAATAAAGAAGTATATTGTTTAATATCTTGTCATTTTAAAATTTGTTTTGTGTTCCTAGAACTGCAGAGAACGTCGGGACACGAGTAGATAATGTTGTGTCTCACCTTAAGCAAAATGAGCTGAACTATATATGAAAATATTTCAGTTTTTCAAAAACATATGCATAATTCAAGCACTGAAATTTAAACAGGAATTCAGAGTGAACTGTAGAGAAATGATTCTTTACAGTGGTGGTGATAGGAACCGGGGTCACAACGTCGCCAACACAAATATTATTTGCTACCCAAAACAATGTCAACTTACACATTCTCTAAGCTTTATATGTAATGTTGCTAATGGTATAAAAGTGCTAAATTAGAAAACTGTGTTTTTTGGGGGGAATATATTTCCTTACACTGTTGGAAATAAATGTTCTGTGCAGGTACATTTTTTTGTTCATCAAGGTACAAACAATGTAAATGTTCCCTCAAAAGGTACAACAGTGGTTTTAAGGTCTAGTTGTGTACCTTAAATAAGCTTTTCTAACATATTTGTACCTTTTCATAATCTAATGTTTTAAAACAGAGAAACTGAATAAAAGGCCTGGAGACGAAACGGGGTGTGTGGAGTCAATACAGCTTAGAAAATATCATTTCAGTGGATTATGGTACAGTTATGTTCCCTGACTAAAGGTACTGAGATGTACCCTTGAGGGTCCCACCCCAGTGACAAGAGGGGTCCTGCCCCAGTGACAGTTTACTACTTTTTTTTTCTGAGAGTATGTACTTTTCCACCATAAATGGATTTTAAAAAATATGATTTAGGCTGTGAAACAATGTCTCAGGCACCAGGCAGTGTATTCATAACTAGAGCATGTAATAGCGTTCTGTGAGAGAGCTTTTAAAGACAGTAAATTCAGTTGTCTGGTTTTTAATCACCACCACTGTGAATAATTCTGACTCTGAAGTTTCTCTAGAGTGGAGCATTTCACATCAAACAACTTTGAATGACTTTATATACATCTTAACCATTTGTTTATGCAGAACATTTGGTGGAATTAAATCACAAAAATAACACACTATATCAAAACAATCACCTCTTATCCCAGCATCGCGCAATAATGTTAAACCTTCCATTTTTTGTTTGCTGTTCATGATAGCACATATTACATCACTGGGATATTTCAGTACTATTTGTTTAAAAATGCAGATATCATAATAGTAAACATGGTTACAATGCTAGGTCACGACATCTAATAGTCAAGTCGTGTGACCTTTGGTGTAAATCCGGGCTAAATGAGTGCTGCTCTCTTTATGGCCTGTGCCTGCCTATGCAGCTCCAATGCCGGGGCAAACACTAGCAGGTTTAGCACTCAAGCTCATTGACAATAATCTCTAAATATTGTCCCTGCTGAAGGCCTGTGCTCCAGTGGAGGCTGAGCTGGGCTTTCTTTAGGAGCCCTCGCTCTCGCTCTGTCATTCAGCGAAAGAGCTTGGAGGACAAATTTCTCTCTTAGAATTGTAAAAAAAACACACTCGCCCTTTCAGAAACCTATACAATGAGAGCAATTTCAGCTCATCTCTGCATTCCGCCAGTGCTACAAATGAGCATCGAAAACGGTTTTGAAGAGAAATAGTAAGCATGACAGACAGAAAGAGAACGAGAAAAAGAGAAAGAGGAAAAAGAGAAAGAGAGCGAAAGGAATAGGGCGTCATTCTTTCTGCAGCTGTACTGTGTTAAGTGTCTATCTCAGCTGTGGAGGAACTTCTCCGTAACCTTCCCCTCTTCCCCCGGCTCTACAATAGAGAGCATGTAAAGAGGCTGCTGCCATGCCAGCCTCTGGATGGAGATGCGTCTTATTAAGACCACCAGCTGGGGCTTCCATTCACACACATCAGCCAGTGGTTCATATTCCGTCTTCCTGCAGCGCAGATGTTAAAACAACATATCTGAGATTCCGGTTCTGGTTCTTAAAACAAAGCGCAGCAGTTTGGCAGGGGGTGGGGAGGGGGTTGGACCGAGCACTGCTCTGCCTGACAAACGTCTCTTTATTCTTCCACAAGAAGTCTTCATCGGCGCAGAACAAATGTTTTCACACGCGTTACGAATGGCTTCGGTATAAATTAAAAGCAAATGGCGAGACAGTAAATCAACCAAGACAGCAACATCCAACACAACAGAGTCGTGCTTGCAAAATGTCAGGGTCTGCAGAAGCCTCACAGCTTAAAACCACCACAGTTTACACTTAGCACTGTCTTCCTGCTCAGGGCTGGGCGATATGGCCAAAAATGTTATCACGATAAAAATTTCATATCAGTCGATACTGTTACGACTCCTGGTCGTAATACACCTTCTGTGTACCTTGTACTGGCATTCTGTGTGTCTTCCCTGTTGTGTCCCCTTACGTGCAGGGACAAGATTGGCCACATGGGGGGCGCACTGATGTATAAGAGGTCGCCAAGCCACCATCTTGGGAGATGTTCAGGGCTCTTTCCCCTTTGACATGACCTGAAAGAACACCTGTCTAGACCTTTGCTTCGCTTGTAAAGTCAATGAAAGTTTTTTAGACTCTTTCTGTGAGCAATGGAAAAGTAGGGGACGCGTGCCATTTTGTTTTGGTTACCATTTCTCCTGGTTTTTGGTGACCGTTTCTCCTGGTTTTTGTCATCATTAGCAGTTTTGTTTGTTATTTTGGGATTTGCTCTTCCCTGAAGCAATCACTTCCATTCAGTTTAACCACTTTCAAACTTGCATACTTTTACCAAAGTTTAAATAAACCTGCAGTTTGCTGATTTAGATGGTGTCTGGTGTCTGGTGTCTGGTCTGGCAGCTGGTCACTCTCATTCTCTGTTACGGCCTGACCCTAGACCGGGTCATAAAAGTACGGATAATTATCACGATAAATGTGAAATAGTTATTTCTTTCAGGTTTAAAGGATGATTTCTGCTCCTGAGTGGTTAGAAGTGAGTTTGCTGTAGGCCAGTACAGTTACGTCACTTATCTCGTCACTCACACTTGGTCGACAGGAGACCAGATCACCGATCGCTCCACTCAAACAGGGAATGTCTAACCCCACGTTTCACACATTGCCAAAGTATATCTGGCAACTCATCTTACTCAGCGCCCCCTCCCTCTCTAATCATGTCCAGAAACTCTGAAGTGCGCCCTCTCGTGGCGACAGCTGAGTAGCGTCGCTTTCCTTGCAGTACAAAACGCCACCAGGGCTTTAAAATGCAGAAGTGAGAAAATGTTTTAAAACATTCTGTTATGAAAAGGTACAAATATGAACTTTTCACCTGGGAAATACTTATTTAAGGTTCACAACTGGACCTTAAAACCACTGATGTACCTTTGAGGGAACATTTACATTGTTAGTACCTTGATGAAAAATGTACCCGCACAGAACCTCTGTTTCTAACAGTCTACTGGTTAATACTGCTGGACACATCTTAAATAACAGTAAACACTGCGCACTATGCAACGTGATACGTTAATGAAATCTGGACGCTGCTGGCGACCCAGAAAGAAGCAGATGTTACCTGTTTATCGCTCAGCAGGTAGATGTACTGATAATCGGGACTGAACACCATGTCGCGCAGAATCGGGTTCCCCTCTGCAACTGTGACCGTCTCGTACAGCAGGGCACTCTGGGAAGGCGGAGGAATGCCGTCCACTCGGATCTGAGAAGAAAAGAAAGAGAAATTCGATTTAGGTGAGTGCTTTTAACCAATAAACATTTTTTTTGTTTTTAATGGTAGTAGAATTGAGGAATGGCTTTGGCTGAAAGAATTCTTCTCACTGCGTTCCTGACAGATGTGGCATTCTGCGGCAGTCTAATTTGCTCATTCGTCTCGCAAGTTCTGAGTGCTTTTAGCTGACCCAGAAAAGGAGTTTTGGATGTGCTTGCACGGCAAGACAGCAGAAATTCAGTTCAAGATTCCATGGAAAAATTAAAATAAATGCATTTTAATGACACAATAATATCCATACTTACACGTAGACGCACAAACACTCGCGTGCAAGCGTCCGTGTACACACTTAGACACACTCGCAAACCCCCACTGCTTCATCATTAGCGGCTCCTTTGTTTCCTTGTACTGATAATTAGAGTAGTGAGCATGCTCGGGAAAAAGGAGTTCTAAAAATGTCAAATCCAAAACATCTTTGAAGTGATGGAGTAGAAAAGAGAGAGGGAGTAAGTGAGAGAGAGAGAGTGGAATGGATTCAGCAGAGCACTTCTGACAACCGCAGCCAGCTCACCTATTTTCCCTCCCCTAGCAAACAGACAAAAAGGCAGCAGCCTGTGCCTCTGTCCTCATCAATAGTGATGGAAGAGTGACAAGAGGCAGCAATGAGAGAAAGTAAACCACATTAATGCTGAAATGGAGACAAAGACAGAAATGCAGAAAAGACAGGAAGAAAAGAAGCAGAGTGGAGGAAAGCAGACCAGATGCAACCAGCTTGGGCCTTCTCCTAAATATCTGGGTCGGCCCGAAGTGACAAACATCGTTAGTCCGTTAATTAGCTGCCTCCTCGTAGCCGCACTCGCAGTAATTAGTGTTGACAAGGTGGCATCAATTAGTCGAAGGCTGCCATATTGGGTGTCACAAGTCGCCGGCCAAGCCGGAGCACATGAGTCAACCAGCAGCGGGACAGAAGGTTCCGGAATCTGACGGACTGCAGCCGCAGTTTGTCAATGCATGCAGCACCAGCTGTAGTGTCGCGCTTGGCAGCCGTCGGCCAAAGAGGTGTAAAGATGCGTCGATGCTATGTGATTCACTGTGGCGAATCAAATGCATCGATTCTGGAAAGTTGTGATAAGTATGAGCTCATTTGAAAAAACGATTTGCGTAGTTAGATGTGATTAATCACATTTGTCTAATTTGCTCAAATCTTCACTCTAAGATTTGGACATAAAGTTATGGACATAAAGTGTGGACAAAGTTATTTATCACTTCCAATAATTCAATAACCTTATCTATGTCATGAGAACCCTGTGTTCATAAACTCAAACATGAAAAACACTTAATTTCCATAGCACAAACACCGCTTTCAACAGCAGCTGTATGTTTCGACCAATGAGTGAATATCACATTCATCAAACATACACGGTCAGAAAAAGGGCACTGTTCAGAAAAAAATATTTTTCCCCCGGTTGTATGCACAACCGACATTACAAAACATTCTTTCAGACTTTGCTACCATTTCCACCAGAGAGGTCTCCATATCCCCAAATCTTACACAGTGCAGCTTTCAATAAGTTTTAAATGTTAACTATTTTTACTTTCCCATGGTAAAGGTGCACATTGTTACATTTACATATTTTTTTTAGGTAGAAAAATAAAATAAAACAATGAAAGGGTGTATGGAGTCAAGTTAAAATATCTAACTTCAATGGAATATGGTGGAGTTATGTATGCTAACCGATAGTCTTAAGGGCAGCACCCCAATGACAACATCTGTACCGTGAAAAGTAGAGTTTTTCTACAATTTTAGCCTCTCACTCTCGTTCTAATTCACAGAGCTTGTGGATTCTAGTGTGGAGGCTCCCAAAGTGAACTGGAGCACTTCCACTTTGTTAGTTTGCTGCTCGTTTATCTATTAGTGTCCCATAAGCGTGTAGTCTGCCAAAGGTCCTGAAGATAACACTTTAAAAGTCTTTTAAAGGCTTATTTGTACAAAAAGAATTAAAAGAGGAATTTATGAATCATGGTAACATGGACTGCCTGAGCAGCTGGACTTCAGTCTCCACTACTATGGATTGTTTGAAGACTCAAACTAGGAAAAGTGTTGTTACAAAAATTCCACTAATAATATATTGCGGTGTTAACTAAAACTGAATTCTTTTTATTCTCTATATTCCACTACTGAACAAAGTAGTTCTTGCAGTCATATTTGTATATTCAAAATATTTTTATATATATCTGCATCATACCAACATAACTACATCAAACTTAATTGTGGTAAAATGTGAGATTCCAAGATGTTTTCTAAAGAAATATAAATTAACTGAATCATTGTGAGTTTATACATTTCAACACTAGTAATCTGCATAGCTCTAGTGCAGTGTCTTATTACATTACATTATCTCCAACCACCACCATCTGCATATTTCCCGCCATTCTGCATCATGATGAGATTGAACAGTTTGGCAATCGGCTCCCGCAGCTGCACACCTGTGGAGTGGTAATTAATACACTGTATATAGCATCGCTTTTTATAGAACGCGAATTTGGTAATTAATATACTTTACAGTGTTGCTTTTCATGAAGGTTACAGTTGAACAACACAATGGCTTATCACATCAATTTATCTCCAGAAGCCACTACCTGCATTCTCCCTGTCATCCCGTGGCATGATGGGATTGAACGGTTCAGTAAGTGGATCCTGTGGTTGCACACCTGTGGCGGGGTAATTAATATACTGTATACAGTGCTGCTTTTCATGGAGGTAACAGTTGCACAGGCCTCATAAAGGCCTATTTAGCAACAGAGGGCATGTCAAAGGCATCATTTTGCGGAAAGTTACGCCCCTGCGTCAGCTTTCATAGGCCTTCTGAGAAAGGGGGTGACGGAGTGTTTAAGACCATTCCTAAGAAGCAAACGTCCTCCTTGGGTCATCCAGCATGACCCGCACAGCTCTTTGCTCATTAAGATCTTCCATTTATGGGGAAAAAAAACACACGGGACGGAGCGTCTCCACGGGTACTTACGCCAGCGCCTGACACCAAGTGCCCTGCATTCAGGGCAAGTCAAAACACAGAGGAGTCCCACTCCAGCATTGGCCAGTTAAACAAAATAGTCTGCCATCCCGACAGAAGCCAGAGACTGCTCTACCCACAATAAAACCGCCAGCCTTCCCTTGGCCTTTCTACTGTTTATAGAAACAGGGTCAACTTTCCTGGGCTCAGCTCGCACACAGAGTACACAGGTGTCGAAGAAACAACGGGTCACGCATCGGCTAGACGCTGCTCATACACAGGACTGCTAAAACCGGATCAGTGCTTTACAATCTGTGAAAAAACTGACTGGTGACATCAAGTATGTCTATGTTCTCAGAATGTCTTTAGACTAAAGAAAGACCAAGAAAACTTTACAGCTTTCATCATGGACTTCACAAGCTTTTTGTACTGTTATTTTATCCTCAGCAACACTCACTCAAATGCCAAACATAGTGTATTCCATGAGGAAGAGGTGTATTTTCATCAGTGAGACTTTCACTGTCAACAATCAATCAATAAGTAATCAATATAGCCGCATCATCAGATTCACCCATTTCCACCCAGAGACTCAGTCTGACTTTTTATATACTTGTATTGCATTAACCTGCTTATCTGAGCCATTTTTCCTCTCACTGCATGTGTGTTTCAACCCTTTCTCTTAACCACATTTATAATTGATGTCTAATCTCCATATTACTGTTGCCCGTGTTTCACTCTCTTGTTCTCTGTTATGAGCTGTGGATATTCTGGTCTTCTTCATCAAACTGCCCAGTGCATGCATCCTGTTCAGACCAGTTCAATCCAGAGACAATGGATGGATGGTAGTGGGCTCTGGACTCTGTTCTACACGTTTGACAGCTGGCTCTCAAGCCAGAGGTCTGGCTATCATAAAGTTGTCTGGTAGATTTTGCTGCTTAATGTGGTCAGAAACTGCCAACGTTAACAGGAAGGGGCTGTTTGACTGTGTTTCTGTGGAAAGCTACATGGTCTAAGACTTTTTGTTAACCTTCAGCCAAAACTGTTCTTTTTCTTCGTTATCTGCTCAAACAAGTCGTTAACTCACTCTTGTTAACTCTAGCTTGGATGTAACTTCGGACAATGGAAATATTAGTCAATGATATATTATTGTCTATATTACTGATAATGTTGAATAACTGTTTCATCCCTACTTTTGACTACCTAGTAATTACGTTTATAAACAAAAGTCTATTTCAAGGCAGATAAAAAAATGCTCAGAACTATGTGCACATGAAAATGCAGCTAGCCAATCAGAATGTGAAGGTGGTTTTACATGATGAAACTTTCATGCAACTTTATTTGCTTGAAACCTACATAAAACTAAATTGCATTTGATTTGCTTAATGTAAAGTATCCTACACCTCATTTGAAACTCAGCCGCAAAAGTTGCGTCTCAACTTTGTGTTTTATGGAACAGTAATAAAAACAACGAAAATGCATCACATTGCATCTCAAAGCTAGCGTTTCTGTAACTAGCTGTGTTAACTAGCCAGCTAACGCTAACAGCTGTCTAAATGAACCCTTGTTCCACCATTTATTCTTCTTTAGCATGCTCTTAACATGATCTGCATAGTCAGATTCATTTTCTCCTCTCTTGACGCCCCCTAATTCACACAGAGCTCAGATTCATCTGGGAACAAAAGGATAAAAAAAATCACTGTAAAAGAGGAGATCAAGATGTGCTCCTCATTGAACTCGCAGCGCTTCTAGGACAGAATGAGTGAAGCTATAGCTGTAGTGGTTATATAAACATTCATTTTTAAAGGCTTAACATGCACACAACAGATAAACATTTAAAATATGTAGTAAAGAACAGTGGACGGTGATGAAGAACGTACGAAGACGACAGCAATGCTTCAAATATGAATATTATTTTGCAGATGATTTTATGGCAAAAATGATACTGTGTATAAAAAAATAAGGGCTGCTATTGGACAAACTGCATTTGTTGCGTGCAACTTTGTTTTTGAATTACTTCACATAACTGTCAAGTTGCATCCAAATGATGTTGCAAGCGACTCAAAGCATGCAACTGTTGCACTACAGTTTGACTGTATAAAGCCAGCCTAACTAGCAGAACTCTGATAGCTGTGGCCACCTTATCATATCATATACATCAGATGGTACCGAGGGCAGAGCATCTGTGGAGACTGAGTTGACAGAAAGGTAAACAGCACCAGCAGCAAAACGTTTCAGGGCTGAGTGCTGCACTGTCATCTGATTCTCCCTCACACATGCCAGCTCTCACCTCAGGTGACTTCTGAGAGAGCCAGGGGTCCAGACGGCCGCTGGCGGGGCGGAGACATCTCTCAGTCTCAAGTGTTTGAAATGCAGAGAGCTCCCGCTGCCTGCCGAGAGCGGACCCAAGCACAACATCAAACAGTTCACACCAGGGTAATTGGAATTTAGATAAATATTACCTCCGCCCCCTTTGCCGCCACTTTAGGGATGCCACGGTGGCACCAGCAGCCGATCCATCTATTAATCACCTCACTGTACGGGGCTAGCGGTGAGCTGAGAACGGCCGGAAGCCTGACGGGTTTGATCATAGCCCAATTTTTCCCTCATCGATCAGAAGGAGGGGGAGAGAGAAAGGCGAGAGAGAGGAGAGAGGAGAGAGGAGCGAGAGAGGGAAGATGCTGGAGGGAGAGGGGGCCATTTTTGCTTGTTGGGTTGCTTGTTTCTTATTGATTTTGAAGCCCTCGCTCTCTGCTCTGATTCAAGGGGCCGAGTGAAAGGAGTTCTCTAAGTGGAGCTGGGTTCATTTTCTATCTCTCTCTCTTTCTTGGCCTCCATCTCCCACTTCTCCAAAGTACAGAAAGATGTCCTTCCTTTTTTTTATTGGCTGCTCCTTCCACAAAGGCATAGAGGCCATGAAAGCCTCTACAATTATATTCCATATAAATGTAGAACTTAATGCTCAGATTTTAAACTGCAGTTTCTTAATTGAACAAAAAAGGATACAACATACTCAGATCAGGGTTTTTTGATTAAATATTAAGGACTAGTGCAGGGCAGTTTGGAAGTTTTTTAGGGGGCTGGTGAGCCAGAACAGACATGATATGAAATGTTCAAATGGAATATTTTCACAGTTTATCATGCGAGTTATCAGCGCTGTCCCAGCCTCGCTTTCAGACACCACATAAATGGGTGCTTCAGAAACCCCCTCCAACTGAGAGAAGAAAAAAACTGTAAGGACTGGATGAATGAATGAAAGACAGGTCGTGAAGGTCTGGGTACGGGGGGGGGCTGCAGGGATTAGAGCGGAGGCGTGTGGTTCTGACTTTACAGCCAGCACCCCAACCAGGCGGCTGAATGGACCATCTCCAGGAGAGCTCCATTTATCAGTCAGATGAAGGCGGGGGAAAAAAGAAAACAAAAGCAAGAAGAGGGGGATGGAGGGGACGAAATGAGTGATAGTTATACAATAGAGCGATGGTGACGGAGTGATATATAGTAGCATGAAAATTGGATTTTGTGGCACCCATTAGAGAAGATGAGCTTCTGAGAAGCCCATCAGGACGTAATCACTCGGCAAACATGTGACGCACAAAAAACATTGACGCATCAATAAGGCACATCAGTTCCATCAATGTTCCTGTATCAAAAAATGTGCTACAATCTTTATTTCAGCTGATGTTTACACATGCATGGGAACACTGCTCTCTTTACGACCCTTGCTGTTTCACATAGGCCACGCACACGCACTGCATAATGACAAAAACCAAACAATCATATAATGGGGTCAAATTTGTTGAAAATGGCATCAAAAAGGCAGTAAATACGTGGTCACGTTATAAAATTGGGTTTAATTTAATCCATTGGAAGGCTTATGTTTTTATTGGATCAGTAGAATGATTCATAGCACTAGGCTTGTTATTTTACTGAGGATACGTAACAAAAATCCCCCTTTTAATTCAACAAGGCGTAATCCTTTATATTCTCCCATACATACTTAAAAATTATCATCAGAAAAGAATTCTCAAAATACAGGTAATCAAGGTAGTCATCCCTAATACCACACCACTCTATTCACTGCCATTTCATCTGTGACATTTCACATCCAGGGTAGATTTGTGTCTACAAACAATGTGTAAGTGTACAATATAGTATAACATATGTACCTCAAGGGTACAATATAGTTCTACAGTTCTAATTGTGCATCTTGAGTTTTAGCCATAGAGTACTTTGGGCCTCATTCACCAGCCATTATTAAATAGAAAGTTCTTCTTAAAACTCACTTACAAAGATTCTGACATTCACCAGTGTTTTCTTATTTGGGATTTGTTCTTGGGTAAGAATAGAATCCACACACACAGTCAAGAGCACAAAGGTGTGAACAATGCTGTGATTTGAGAACACGTCAGAAGACTTTTTCTAGGGGCCTTTGTTAAGATCACATTTAAGAACAAACTTAGGAAGATATTGGTTAATAAGGCCCAGTGACTTTCCCAGGAAAAAGTGTGAATTTGTAACTTTTCTTCTCTTAAAATAGAAGACAGTGTGTATAGAGAAGACAAAATCAAGACAGGGTGTTTGGAGTCAATGCAACTTGAAGTAATAACTGCAATGGAATATGGTACAATTGTTCCCTGAGTAAAGGGCACCACCACAATGACAGTATTCGTGCCTTGAAAAGTAGAGTTCTCCTGCAAGTGTACCGGCACTTTAATCTCCTGAGACCCAGGAAAAAAAAACATCCTGAATTCTTATTTTTCCTATATCATTTAAGTGTTTAGAGTAACAGACACAATGTGCAACTGTTAAAAAATGAAATTATAGACTTGTTTGTCTATGACAGTATGTCAGTAGTGTCTAGTAGAACAAGATGCATTTTCAGAAATAGTTTAGGGGAGGACCACAGCTGAAGCTCCTCCTCCTTCCAAACTAACATTCATTTTCTATCTCTACCTTCATTTCCAATGAGGTTTTTGCAAGACAAGGTCCTATTTTTCAAACTTTTTTCTGTTCATCAAGGTGGGGCTTTCTATTTTATAGCAGAATTGGTCCAAAAACACCAGTCCAACTTCACGTTTTCTCTCATACTACGACCATATCAATGCTGTCAGAACAAAACCTATAATATATATACATATTTTTTACTTTTAAACAACTATAACAACAAAAATGGAGATACAAAGTTTTGTCCCAACAGTGACAATATGCAATATGCTGAAGGTGTGGTCTGAACTACTAAAATTAGAAATGAACATGTTACAATAATTACAATTTTACAAGTAAACAACTGCTACACTTAATTCTAACAGGTATTTTGATGCTGGACTGGAAGGAAATTTTTTTTACGCATTTCTTTTCCCTTTATTTTATGTTTTTTTCCAATGCCGTAAGCATCTATAGTATTACCTAAAGAAATTAGTAGGCTACTAAAGGGCTACAACTACCCCTTTTACCTAAGCAGTACATGTAGTTCACTCTTATAGATAAGTGTGCCATACAGTATCACCAAAACCACATAACCAAGTCTATTTGAGATTACTTAACGACTTAAGGCAAGTGGTTGATGATTTAGACATGCTAATCAATGCTTGTTCACTACATTAACCTTGTAGCTCCAAAAAAGCAACCTTTAGACGCCATAACGAATCTACAACAGAGGCGAGGGGAAAACTGTACAAATGTTTGGGTGAAATATCATTTTATCCCCACTGTTTGGGACACCGAGTATCTTTTCATGAGCTGGTGAAACAGCTGGATCAGTACAAGTGCTGGATGAGGCCTTTTAAATCTGGGCTGCAGCTCTTGTTTGTGCAGTACACACAGACAGAGGCTCAGGCTGCTTTCACTAACCCTCAGCATTGCTAGAGATCTGTCATAGCTTGTTGCCCTCGGCAACTCTCCGTGCCCCACGGCGCACGGAGGATTAGGTGTGAGTGAGGAGAGATTTTTTTTCCTTCAGCATGTCGTGAGCAAAATAACAGGAACATTATTTATTTTTTTTGTCATCACGAGCACCTCCTGAATTCACAGGTGCTTTATCCTCGTGGGGGGCGGCGGCCTGGGCTTTAAAAGAGGGGCTTCTCTTTCATATCGAGGGGGATCTGTTTTACATTAAGACGAGAACAACAGGGGGGAAAAAGAGCTCCTCTTGTCTTCACCGTCCTGAAAATGAGGTCAAAATCCTCAAGCTCCAAATTCATCCTCTTAGGGGAGCGGGGGACACAAAGACTTTGCATCGCAAGACCTGAACAAAAGGGGGCTGAAATTCAATTAAAGCCCCTTATCCTGTTTCCTCAGATGGGGCTAGAGGCGAGAGAGAGTTTACTCAGCACTCACACCTTCAACACCTGCTTCATCTCAATCCAAACCCAACACAGACACGCCCGCTTCCGCCACAGCTTTGCACGACATCCTCCCCAGCATTCCACGACCTCTGACCCAGCTTGACCCCTGGGTCTCGGTGCGCTAAGTGCTGTGGTGTTTGTGCACGTCTGTGTGTGGAGATGGCCCGCTTTTTAACAATGTGGGGGCACCAAGAGCCTAATGCTTTTAAAAATGCACACATCTAGCTAATAGGATTCTTTTGAATTAAGAGTCATGGGAAAAGGGATTTATGAAGTGTGTGAATATGAGTCACACACAGCAACAGGGACTCATCCATGAAGAAAAAAAAAAAGACATGCTAGTGTTACGTTTTAGCATATTACTGGAGTTTTAAGAGGCACCGGGGATTTGGGGCTGGAACGGTTATAAAAGGAAATGCATTCGTAAAGGAAATTAACAATCTGTGCAGCAGCCCAACGTTGGCTCGCACAGCCGAGAGTGATCGTGAGTCCTTCACAGGACTGTGATCACGGCGAAGGATTCCTAAATGCTTGCCGATGTTATAACCTGCGCCAGGTTACTGTTATTGTATTTGTAATACTGATTTATCGCACTGTCGCATGGAGCCTTAGGTCAATAATGGATATTATCATTATCGAATACTGCAATAATTTAAATGAGCAAATCAGTCACGTGATTTTTTTTAATGCTTTGAATTTAGCAACTCTGACCAACTGAATTTCCTGCTTAGAGCCGTCTTCCCTTGACCTACCATTTGGCCACAGTACAGGCCTGTCCAGGTTATTTGTTTTATGCTCAATAAGGGGTTTCATATTTAACCACACATTGCCGTTTTACCACCTGCTGCATTATTGCACGTTTGTCCTGCACGGGTCAGGCTTTCTTGGGTGGTGCATTACATGAATGGTTTGGTTTAGCATGGACTGTAAATCAGTCTGTGCATGTGTATGTGAGAGTGCGTGTTCAACCACCAGTAAACACTGGGGAGTCTCTCCCAGCCCACTAACTCTGCTCCTAATGCCCTTCACAATCCACAAGCACACCCACCCAGCTGCACTAAAACAGCAATTACTCTGGGCTATTCAAGTATGCCACCACTTTACAATGCACTAATTATAAGTTGGGCATATTTGTTTTTTTTTTTTTAGCAGGAAACACCTATCAATTATCGTTTTCAGCTGGGTTTCGGATATCCGTTTGCACTAAATTACAGCCCCAAAAATAAAAAATTCCAACCCGGTCTGGTGGAACATTAGTATCTTTAGCGCTTTCGCCACTCAATACCCCTCCATAGTAACAAAACTCTATCAAGAGCACTTTATTTGCAAGGCAGAGGGCTGCTGCTGTAAGACCCCTATTCCCCGTAGTTCATTTGCACTGTTTTCACAGAACATCAGCAGCATACCTTTGTCAGTAATATTTGAGCTTAGTGTCACTTAAATTTGCAGCCCTCAAGTGGTATTCTGGAATGGATGTATTCCCATTCGTAGGTCCAGCTACAAAGCATATCATGAGTTCGGCACAAATGGCCAATAACCCAACCAACGGCCAAGTTCAGCCTCACTTTATTTGGATAGCCCACTATAGTCCCCTACAGATTATCTACAAATTGTTAAACTATCTGTTGGAACAGTGGTGGGGTTAGGGTTAGGATTTGGACCAGGGTTAGGGCTAGGACCAGGGTAAGTGTTGGGTTCAGGTTTTGGGTTGAGATTAGGGTTGGGATTAGAGCAGGTTTAGAGTTAAAGAAAATGATGGTGAATTCAGTAGATATTTTTTTTAATGTAACTTGAAAGTACATTAAGTATCTACAAAGCATCTAAAGTGGACTATCCAAATGCAGTGTTACCCCAAGTTCTCCTGCTTTTCATCTTTGCTGACATTAGACTTTCCTTTTCTAGTCACTCTGCTGTGCTAAAAATGGGAAACAACAAATTTGCCAACATGCTAACTGAAATGCACCTGATTTATTCTAACAGTGTGACCTTTCACACGTATACAAAACCAAAATGTGCAGTACTGCGCAAATATCAAAACAGGATCCAATCAAAAACAGCCATTAAGTACAAGCTATTCATTTATGGAGAGGTTAGGAGAGGTTAGATATGAGATAATCTACTTGAATAAGGAGGGATAATGTCAATGGAAAGTAAGTGAAAAGTGAAATTTCCAAAACTAGACTTCAAAACCTGCTTAAAAGCTACAGAGAAAATGTGACTCCTAACATCTGTGCAGGACCTGGTAGCCCACCAAAACCGTCCCCATCAGATAAATAGCACTTCAAACTTCAGTCTTTGAGAGAGAGGAGAAAATCAAGCTGCTTTAGATCTGAAAACATCCACAAGTGTTTCTGTCCATCCTTCCACTGTGGGAAGACGACTCAGCGCTATGGTTCTGAAAGAATGTGTAACTGTCAAGAAGCTCTTACTGAGAAAAGGAGAACATGTGCAAATCAAACAAAGGAGCTGCTGAAGTTCTCAGAACAATGGCTTGATCACCCCCAGTGAGTCCAGACCTCAACGTCACTGATTTTGGACTGTGAGAAGCAGAAAATACAACCAACATTTAAGACTGAACTTTGGAGGTGTGAAAAATCTCTCTCCAGAAAAGTAAGTCTCCTGAAAAAAATGGAAGCTGTAATAAAGGTTTTATTACAACAAATACTGAAAAAATCAAACTGTGTTTAGTTGCTTAGGCTTTTGACACGAAATAACTTGTACTTAAGGGTGGTTTTGTCTGGAAATGAAACAAATGAGTGGTGGTCTCTGACGTTTACACGGTACTGTAGGTTGTCTGACAAAAATCTAGCAACAGTTCACACAAATTAACATATTTATGGGCAAAGCATGGACAGGTCAATTCAGATATCTACTAGTGAGGTCAGCACTGAAGACAGGGACAACAAAACATGAACAAAAAGTGAGAAAATCCACCTCAGATGGTGCCAACATTATTGGATGATTATTGAATCAAGATTTCATAATCTTTCGCAGTAATGCATCGGCATGCCTGGAGACAATCTATTGTTTCTTGCTTCAGTCAACCCCATCCTAAAAAAAATGCAAAAAACATTCCAGCACTGTCTGCTGAAACTTCAACATCTTCAGAGCTTTCATCATCTGTTAACTTCGCCATAATGCCAAAGCCCCATCGAAAGCACTTCATTTGCAAGCTTGCAGGAGTCTTTTTTTGCTGTAAGGCACCCATTTCTCCAAGATGACTCGGACGAGTGGGCCAGGGAAAGGAGTCAGAAGTGAAAGGAGCGTTTGGGGGAATTGGAGCGGGGCCGGATCCTTCAGCAGGCGTACGCAGCTCAGGCCTGGCAGCCGTGGTGACGGTTTGGGGATTGGACTGGAGCCTCTGCACGGCTGTCACGCCGAGCCCAGCGGGTGTAGAGAGCAACTCTCACGCGCTCAAACGCCTGTCACTGAGCAGCAGAGCAGTCAGGCTCCACTGATCACCACAGCCTGCTGCCCAGGTGCTCCGGCTGGGGCCGGGCCAAGAGACCGTCAATATGTTCACAACTCATACTGAGAGAGAGAGAGAGAGAGAGAGAGAGAGAGAGAGAGAATGACACAGAGAGAGGGACATACAGAGATACAGATAAAGAGAGAAATATAAAGAGAGAGATACAGAAAGAGAGAGAGAGAGACAGATACAGAAAGAGACAGGGAGAGAGAGAGATATAGAAAGATATATATATATATATATATATAGAGAGAGAGAGAGAGAGAGATACAGAGAGAGAGAGATAGAGAAAGAGAGAGAGACATATAGATAGAGAATGCGATACAGAGATAGGAAAGGCAAGAGATGGAGAAAGAGAGGATAGAAAAAAGAGAGAAATGTAGAGAGAATGAAAAAAGAGAGGATAGAAAGAAAAAGAGGCAGAGAGATAGAGAGGGAAACAGAGGGAGAGAGTGAGAGAGACAGAAGGGGAGATAAAGGGAGATAGAGAGAGATACAGAGAAAGAGAAACAAACAGAGCGGGAAACAGTCAGCGAGAGAGAGGGAGAGAAAGAGAGAGAGTGGGGAAAAAGAAAGGGAGACAGAGAAAGATAGAGAGAGCGAGTGGAACACAGAGAAATATAAACAGAGAGGGAGAGAGAGAGACATATAGATAGAGAATGCAATAGAGAGATATACACAGTGAGAAGGAAAAGCAAGATATGGAGAGAAAAGATTGAAAGAAAAAGAGAAATGTAGAGCGAACAAAAAAAAGAGAGGAAGAAAGATAGAGAGGGAAACAGAGAGAAAGAGAGACAGAAGGGGTGACAGAGATAGAGAGAGAGAGAGAGAGAGAGAGAGAGAGAGAGAGAGAGAGAAAGAGAAAGAGAAAAAGAGAGTGGGAGACAGCTAGAGAGAAGGAGAGAAAGAGAGAGTGGGAAAAAGAAAGGGAGAGAGAGAAAGGGAGAGAGAGAGAGAGAGAGAGAGAGAGAGAGAGTGGAAGACAAAGATAGACAGAGAGGGAGAGAGAGACAGACAGAGAGGGAGACAGAGAGACTGAGGTATTCCAGATCTCCTGATCCACACGTTCAAATTCCACCAAACAAGAAAAAGAAAAAAGGCAGAAATTTCGCCAAC
The DNA here is from genome assembly GCF_904425465.1 of Colossoma macropomum. NCBI lineage: Eukaryota > Metazoa > Chordata > Actinopteri > Characiformes > Serrasalmidae > Colossoma > Colossoma macropomum. Next base: position 37,469,251 of record NW_023494793.1, read on the forward strand.
AACCCCAAAGAGACTCTCTGAATTCCTCTGTAAGCCAGTTAACCCCTCTATCCTGAGCTGCGTCTACAGCAAGGGCAACATCAAACTGCACTCAATCTGGGAATTAATTACGCAGGAAATTGCATGTTGGTTTTGCACATCCTGGTGGTTTTACACAGAGACATTCATGTCCAGACACTCTCACACGCGGCGCATGCTGCCACTCCGTCCTCGGCGTGTTTAGAGTTAGATCTCCTGTGTTTACTTTAGCGAGGGGAAAGTCCAGGAACTCCTGGGCAAGTTAAGCCTTTCCACAGCATTGTTCTCCCAGTCTGACTCCTCTCAGCATTCTCAAATATGAAAGGCTTCGGGTTTAAAGCCAGACGCCTGCGTTTAACCCTCAGCTAGGGTCACTTCAGTGAGACGGATCAGGAGGACGTTCAGCACGGCTTTGCCAAAGCAACAGCAGCAGCACCAGAATAAAAAGCACTAGTCCATCCACTCTGTCCTCAAATGTGTTCTTTCATAGCTACTGTCGCAAGTCTGAACAAACCACAGAAGGTAACTGCAGAGATTTACATAAAGGCTTTCTAGTGTAAAATGTGAGGTTAGTGAGCTGGAGATGTTGTCGTAGCTAGTCCAAACCAGGCAGGTTGGAAACTACAACAAATTCACCGCAATGTTAATTTGTGATTACTATGAAAAATAAGAAAAAACAAGAACTTCAACGAACACCTATCACATACCTACACAATACAGATCTTTTGAAATTAATACCTATTTTGGCAAAAAAGCCAAAATGTTTTGCTCTACAACTTCTTTTCAGGCTGGGGCTTCTGTCAACGCTCTGCAAAGCTTGTCCAACCTAAATCAAATCAAAATCAAATCAATTTTACTGTCACATCACATTTACAGAGGTGCGAAGGTGAGTGGGAATCTTAGGTGTGTAGCCCTCTTGTAGTACCTAAATATACCAAAAAAATATAAATACATAAGTTATGAAATAAAAGGTACGATATGCACATTTCCCTATATGCAATTAGTGAGTCTGAGGTAGATAAATGATTATACACACACACACACACACATATATATATATATACACATATATATACATACATACATACATACATACATGTATATATATACATACATACTGTATATATATATATATATATACATATACATATATACATATACATATATATATATATATATATATATATACACACACACACACACACACACCTGTATGACATCACCTGTATGACATCCAGACTGCACAATTATTATATCTATATCCCAATTCAGGCACTGATATATGAAACCATATCCTTCTTAATGTCCCTTTGAGGAATTATGTTGCTGTACCATAAAAGCTAATAAAAACACTGTACTAATAAAGTAACCAAGAATATAAAGTCAGTGTCACTGAGTTGGCTTAGCTTTTTATTATGTGGTGATCTCGAGCGACGGCCTTGTACAGCGATATTCAAGACATTTAAATACTCTCAGACCGAACTGAGCCATGAAGCGCAGTTCATATGAACACGAGTTACACACCAACCTTATGAATGGCACAGTTATGAATGTCACTTCAGTCACTTTCAGGCTATATTTCCTCCAGCTCCAGTGTTTGTGTGCGAGAAGAATAGAAGAATAGGTAGCGTCTCACTGGTATGTCTGCGCATTAGCCGGGGCACGCATGTTCACCGAGACGACTGTTATGATAAGTGGCTGGAAAATAAGTCCATTCAGCCTCAGCGGGGCCTCGCGGCTTTAACTTGAGCTAATTGTCGCTAAGCGCCGAGCTCATTTAGTCCAAACTCAGCCCACAGTCTCGAATGCGCACTCACAATTCAACCCACTGCATAAACGATTAAACAATCAGTGCTGGAGACGCCTCAGACGGACAGGGACGCTGCTGCTCGGAGGGCCTGCCTACACGCATATGCTTACTTGGGAAAGCTATTTTTTGGTCCATGTGTAAACAGTGTTTCAGTTTACTGGAAACCAAGCCTTTAGGAAATGCTTTCCAGGGCAGGGCTGGGAGATTAATCTCTTTTGTTTTTCATAGAAATCATATTTTGAAAGAGTGCAATTTTCATATCGCAACTGCTGCAATCTGAGTTACAGTTTACATTATTAAAAGGAATTTAGCCTGACAACACTCAAGCTCATAAATGGCCTGTAGATGAGTTAGACCAGTCAGAATCAACCAAGAACCCATGTGCTGTGACATCAAAACCACAACTAACTGGCCATCTGGTGCACTACGTTCAGGATTTAAGCCTCCAGCCAGAAATTGGTAAAAAGAAAAGGGCAGCCAGAAAACGAACGGTGACCTGTTGTTTGCCTAATAGTGAACATCATTTATACTATTAAACCTCTGATTTTATCTTGACTGATCTTAATTTGTCTTCTCCATCAGTCAGCATTAAGACTGTGAACTTTATCACATATTCGTATTCTTCAGACATAACAGCTCACTTTTCCCCCTTTTTATTTATGTTATAACTGCTTATTAATGATTTCTAAAGTATTAATGACCTGACTCATAACTACTAACAAATAAAGTTTAAACCATTCATAAATGCTTTATAAGGGTAATCTTAGGCCTATTTCCTATTTTTACTAACCCTTGTTTTCAAGTCTCACCTTGACCCTTGGAAACTCAGCTACAAAGGGTAGTGTTTGAAATCTTCACCCCTAATTCTTCAATGATATGAAGCTGAAGTAGCTATTCACCAGCTTCTTATTCAAACTTTCCCATTCCACTTAAATGGAGCAGCAGTTCTGACGCCTGAGGTGCCAGAATGTAACAGGTGCCCCATTTAAGGTTGAATGGGATATTTAGCCAGCTAGCTTCTAAGACATCAGTATATTACTAGCATTTTTAATGACTGTTATAAATAAAATGACTATAATACATTGGAACAACAATGGACTAAGATAATACAGTTACTGTAATTTTTAAAGGAGAAAATACTCACTTTTGTGGGTTTCTTTGGTCGCTTCTGTGTGGTTGGCAATATTAAGTTTAATTACATAGCTAATACATTTACATTACACCATCAGACTATGTATATGAATCCCGTTTGTCATCCTTTATACTGCAAAAAATGACATCTTGGCAAGTAAAATCTCAAATTTAGTCAATACTTTCAATATTTCCCATTATGACAGAGTGGTAGGAATATAATAGGATTATTCAGCCCTATTTTAGATGTTTCTCCACTTGTTTTTCAGGTCATTTTATCTGGTGAGAATTACCATTATTTCTTGTAACAAGCAAAATTATCTGAAATATTTCTCTAATTAAGTTTACCTTTGTCCTCTGCATTTTCTGCAATACACATGATCTCAATGATTTTGACGTTTTACAGCCTGCTCCTGGGCTGACGTGCCCATGTGAGTGTTTTTAAATTGTTTTTGTGCTCTCACGTGGAACAACTTTTTCAAAACCACTTTTGATGTGGATGTTTTTTCTTTTTTAATTGAGCGAAAAACATCCAGATACACGTGTGCAAGGCCTGAGATGACTAGGCACAGCTCAAGTTAGCCTGAGCAGAGTCTTACTGTTTTGGAGGGATATTCAATTTACACAGCTTTCATGGTTTATCTGTCAGAATCAGACACCTTCTCTCCCCCACGTGCCTGAGTCAGCAGCCTGGGCCGAGAGTCATTACGCACCAAAGCGCCGTACAGTATCAGCGAGGACAAACAACAATCATGTCGCCGTGTTTGAGAACAAACACAATTAACGGCTCTCGCGCCACACTGGAGTGCCCTTCGGGTTAACAAGACTGAGACGCAGGCGGGCGGCCAGACAGCCAGGCTTTTCTTCACTTCCCTCAGAGTAAAGCTGAATATAAGACTCATATTTGCTTAATCTGGATGAAATTTGTCAAGATTCAAGATTTAACATTTATCGTCATACCAAGTAGGGGTGGACGATACGGCAATATGTTTCTGTTATTGTGATGGATTTTTCTGAGTGTATTGTGGCTATGGTCAGTACTTCTAGAGCAAAGAAAATCTGCATGTATCATAAAAGAGGTTTAGAAGTGGGGTAGTAGATCTACAGTAGGAGCATAACTGGCTCTGTTTGACTGGACATAATGCTGCGTAATTGGATGTGGAGATGAGAAGTGTTGCAAAAAAAAAAAAACATGTACTCATAGTTCTTGATAGCATTTTTAAAATGTGGCATTACTGGTGCATTAATAACAATAAAATCAAGGCCAAGGGCAACACAAAGACCAAGAGCAGCATCAAAACTAAGAACAGCACCAAGACCAAGGGCAACACCAAAACCAAGAGCAACACCAACACCAACATACTAACACCAAGAAGAAAACCAACATCAAGAACACCACTAACACCAAGAGCAACACAAAAACCAAAAGCAATTCCAAAACCAAGAACACCAATGCCAAGAACAACACCAAGACCAAGATGAAGAACAACAACGAAAGACATGGAAGACATATATAATGCCTAGCATACAAGAGTAGCCTGTCTAGATTTAAAAAATGTGTTTATTGTTAAATTTCCATATAAATAAACGTGATTAAAAAGTTTTTTGTTCATTGTATGCTACTGAAGTACGAGCCTACAGTGGCCAAATTGGCTAACCGAAGACAGACACACCTTGAGTTCAAATAAACAAACATGACTCACCGCTGCCCTCTACAGGTATTATAGCACTCAGATGTTAGACGTGTTGTGTTTGTAAAACTCTGTGTTTTCTTTTAGTTATACACATTTGCCAAAACGCACCCAACTTGCATTGTTTGCTGTGACATAAACATATCATTGTGAAAGCTAACAACTGTAGAACATAACTGCGTTTAGCCTGAATAATCACAATTAGCTCAAATAATTGTGAACATGCAGGTACAGAGTAATTGTGACAGGCCTCTTCAACAGGATCATTAAACTGATATTCATTAACCATTAACCTACAGTCCAAATGGAAAGTAGATATGCGTGGAAGATAAATATAATACTATAACGCGGCATTAGAATAAGACCAAATAAAAATCTAAATATTAAAAAGCACATAAAAACACAATCACAGTTCACCAGCTGCATCAGAGATCATGATTCAGTTACATTAACTGTCACTGAAGGTACTGATGTAGAAACAGAGAGCCATTAAGCCTTTATCAGAGAGAGCTATGGCTAACTAAACAACAGGGCTAACTCAGATCTGATCTCCTCACTGGTGATAAGCTAATCTGCAGACACTCGCTCAGACTTGTAAATCAGCAGACGGGGCTCATGCTGCTTTACACGAAAAGACAAACAATCAGAGGTTGATTAAAATTTACGACTGATCATGTTTATTATGTTTAGCTCGGCCTTTCGTGGCCTTGAAACCTGAAACCCTGACAAACCATTAGCTCGAGACTGAGAGAAGCCAGGTGTCTCTCTCTCACTCGCTCTCTCACTCACTCTCTCTTTTCCATCACTGTCTCTTATTTACACTCACTTTTTCCTTCTCATTCTTTCTATCTCTTGTGCACTCTTTTCTATCACTCTGTCTCTTATTTAGACTCTCTCTTGTTCTCACTCTTTCTGTCTCTTATTCACCTCTCTTCTCTCTCTATCTTCTATCACTCTTATTTACATTCTCTTTTTTCTTGTTCTCACCATCTTTTCTCTTTTATCACAATCTATTATTTACACTTTTTTCTTGTTCTTTTTTCACCCTCTTCTATCACTCTTATTTACATTCTCTTTTTTCTTGTTCGTACTCTCTCTTACTCACTCATTTCTCTCAATCTGTCTTATTCACACTCTTTTTCTTGTTTTCACTTTCTTTTTCTTATTCACTCTCTCCTCTGTCTTCGATCACTATCTTCTTTCTTATTCTCACACTTTCTATCTCTTGTTCACTCTTTCTCTCTCTCTCCCCTCTTACTCACTGTTTCTTTCTACATACATACACACACACACACACACACATCTATATTACTCTTTTTTGTTCTCTCTCCCTTTCCCTTACTCTCTTTGTCTCTCACTCTCTCTCCTCTCTCTTGGCTTTTTGTCTGTTTCAACTTATCAAATCTAAAAAAAAATAAATATCATGATGCATATTTTATACACTTGCATGCACATAATATAGTATACACATCTGCACACATTTCTTTATATATACATAGTGTATCTGTAAGACACATGCATGAGGTATGAGTTTGTACATACATACAACATATACACACACCCTCACTCACTCTGTCCTTTTCTTAACATCTCCCTCCCCCACCTGCAAAACTCAGACATATAAAACTAAATGACAGGCATTCCATACGTGCCACATCGTATATGGAGAGAGAGAGAGAGAGAGAGAGAGAGAGAGAGAGAGAGAGAGAGAGAGGGTCACATACTCTTTTAACAGAGTCTTAAAGTAAAGGCTGGTCTCTGCTGAGGCTTGGCCTCCCTCCAGGGACTTGGCCAGAGGTCTAAGCTGATCTTAAAGCTCCTCACTTTAAGAACATCTCTCCTTTTCAGCACCTGGAGCAGAGCAGACCTCCATCTCTCAGCTCACCGCAGCTCTGCAAGAACCTGACTCAGTGCTCTATGCTGAAAAGAGTAATATGCTGAATTTACTTGATTTAAATATGTACATAATGCACAATGATGCAGTAATATATTTTATTTATGTGGAAATGGGGTGCACTGCAAAAAATGGTATCTTGTCAAGTGAAATGATCTTAAATCTAGTCGATATATCTAATATTTCCCATTTTGAGATGGTTTGCACTTATTATAAGATTATCTAGCTTATTTCCAGATTTTTTTTATTACTTATTTTAGGTCATTTTATTAAGTAAAATTATCTCACTATACTGCCAGATGATTTTGCTGGTTTCAAGCACATTTCTTAAAATAAGCACAGTTATCTACCAATATAGTGAGATAATTTTACTTCTTAAATTACTTAAAACAAGTTAATAATGTCTAGAAAGAAGTTAATCTTAAATTAAGCTTACAACAATCTCAACAGGGGAAAAATTAGATTTTTTTACTATATTTAAGATAATTTTACTTGACAAGATACCATTTTTTGCAGTGTACACTGAAATAAATAGGAACAAAAGCATCTGTATTAGATTTCTGGGTACAAAAGAGCATTTTATTCAAATGCTGTTCAAAAATCTGCATTTTTAAATGAATAGGATTTAAAAATCCCAATGAAAAACAATGTTGTATTGTTCTGAATAAAAGGGAACGTTTAATGTTCGTTTAAAGAAGAGATCCATACCTGACTGTTCATACTGATTTAGTGATTTGTATATTATAGTGATTTATCAAGTTGTTATATTTGTAAACTTTACACATTACAATTTCTAATTTGGGTTAACTTTGTAAGATACAATATCAGCTGCTTGTGTGCAGTACATACATAATTAAAAATTACATTTATTTTCTATTCCAAACTACACGTCTTACTGAAGTATCCAGTCTAGAAATGCTAAGATATATTCATGCATCCATAAGTTGCTGTCAGAACAAAATCTCTGATCTCCAAAATAGTAACTTTGCAGGAGGAGGAAAAAACATTGAAAATGGCAGCTATACAAAAAAATAAGTTTTCTTTTGACAGTGGCAATACACAGTTGTGTGCAAAAGTTTGGGCACCCGTGGTCAAACGACAAGGCTATGTTCACACAGCAGGTAAAAGTGGCCCAAATCCAATTTTATCACCAATTTTTTTTGGTTTGGCTGTTCACAATATCTTTTAAATGTGACCTGTATGCAACATTCATCTGAACAGATCAGCTCCTAAACAGACCAGCATGCACAAAAGAACAGTATTTTCGTTGCTTCACATGGCTCATCCAGAGGCAAACAATCATGACCGCCAACGAACGGCAGGCGCTCCCAGAGGGTTCAGTTTCAACTTCCCCAGCATCACAACAGCGATCGTGAAGCTTCATTGACTGACAGCTGGGCTCATCACCCAGAAAGTGTTCGAGCTCACCGTAAAAAGGTGCGGTCACTTCTTTGGTTCGTGTCGTCAGATTTTTTAAACTTTGCTTTCAGACTTTTCTTTGAAGCAGCAGCCTCGTTCTCCTACGGCCACGTTCGGTCATTTCTTTCTAAATCTCTTCGAACACCGAGGGGTCTGAAGAAGTCTCTTCTAATTTTTTGTACAGAAACATCAGCTTAAATGAGTCTCAGCAGCATGAAATTATGACGAATGTCGAGTTGATTGACGTGAAAGTTGCATGAATTCCGATCTGGCTGTTCAGATTGCGTCACATTGCTGCATACTGGATACGGATTTCAGTACCATAAATCAAAGCGGCTCAAATCGGAATTGAAAATGTCAGATTTAGTGTGTTTTTGCTGCACACTGACACACAGACACACATCTGTGTCACATATAAAGAAAAAGATCAGATTTGGGCCACTTTTACCTGCTGCGTGAACAAAGCCTATATGAAAACAAGTGAACACATTCTCTACAGAGAACACAGTTCTGTATATTTTAATGCACAATTACTGTTCATCTGTTTAGTTTAACCTGTTAGAAAAAAACTGAAACACAAAATGTGGCCTGTGCAAAAGTTAGGGCACATTTCACATTTTATAACCTCCAAAATGTTAAACTCGTCAAATAAATATAAATTGTGCACTAAAATTAGCAGAAAATGTGATATTTAAGTTCCCTGTAGAGGAAGTCTTAACTTACTTCCACTTAGAAAATCAATAAAACGTGTAATTTGAACAGGGTTCTCGCTCAGATTACTGTTTTCTGTATGTTTGAATTATATAGACATACCCAATTTGTGACGGCCCTGAAACTACACTCAGATGAAGGTCCGGCTCTCTGCTGAAGCATTACACTGACAAAAAGTGCCCTCCTGAGTGTTGCTGGGAAAACTCTGCTTTTAAGAACCAAAACACATTTGTCTTCACCTCCACAATGAAACCACCACCTTTCTGCTGTCGGCTTCATTCTGCCTTTTTTGTTTTTGCTTTTTGTCAGGGAAAAAAACAGAGGAAAATTACCAGGCCTCATTGTTCAGGTCCCTCTATTTCACTAAACCAGTGAAAAACTAAAACTAACAAAAACCTGCAGTAACCCTTACGAGTGACCTTTTATAGGCCTGCCTGGCCGCCACTTACCCTCCCAAAGCCCCTCGTAAAAACACACACGGCTACAGACGCCATTTCACCTCCTTCTATATATTTGCGGCTGACCCGAATTGGTTTTCTCCTGTGCTAAATAATTCAATTGAAGCCATCTGGAAGCCTTGTGATCTAATTCAGACCCCTTGTCAGTGCGGGCTGGCTGCAGGGAGCAAACCCTCGCCTCCAAAGGGCGACAAGAGACAAACGGAGAGATTAGCGGCCATCTTGCCTGAGAGTAAACACTGATTCAACGGTGAGCTCAAGCCCAGAGTGCCACAGAGCAGCCCACAGAGGCGTTAGTGCTGGACGGTACTGATAAAATTAAATATTTTACAACTTTCCAAATATGTTATATATGGAATTAAGGTTTGAATTAATGAAGGTAACAAACCAGAGGTAATGGGTAATGAGTGCTGCTATTCCATGCTAAAGGAATGTTTTCTCCATAACTTTACAGCAAAAAACATTCTTAACAATGAAGAGAAGATCATGGAAAAAGATTTTTGTCTGAGTATGTTTTTTAGGTATTTCTTAATTTAGTACGGAATTTAAACACAGTTTAAACAGCAACTAGCTTTATCATATTCTGTTAAAAATAAAAAACACCGAAAATGGTTTGTTTGGACTATTTTTGCCGATGGTACCACTATGACACCACTTGATCTTTTCCAACACTGATACCAATTATTTAAAGCAATTAAGACTGTGTTGGTATAGCGTAGTGGGTAAGACCTCTGCCTTCTATGCTGTATACCTATATAGTCCTGATACCTGGTATACAATTGGTACCACGCCTGTTCTGTTCTATTTCCCTCATTACAATTTACACCAAAGGAAACCTTACACTGCATTCTAGAAATTAACTACACAAAAAAACACATTTAAGACAGAAAATGTATTATTTATTTAGTTTTTATGTAATTAAAACCATTTCAAAACTGTCCAAAGCACCCAGCAAAGACAGCAGGTAACCAATTCCGGTAAAACCAAAACTCAGTATTGTGTGACAGCAGAATCAGCCCACTGGCATAGAGGATATCTCTCCCAGCAGTAAGAGGCATTAAGGCACTTCTACAAACACTGCAGACTGTTTGACCTCCTGCATGCTGCTCTCTGGTATGACTAAACAAGTAATGCAGTTGATCTGTGTGTGTGTGTGTGTGTGTGTGTGTGTGTCTGTGTGCGTGTCTGAGGTGTGCTTTTGCATGTCCTTTCAATCGACAGTCCTGTGTGAAACATGCCCCACATCAACCCAGAAGACACTCATTGGTCAGTAGATTCAACAACATCGGCCCCAAAAAGACTAGAGCCTGAGTGACTCTCCATTTCAATAACAAACACCTTCTGTCAACAAAACCCTGCAGGACTCAAAAAGGGGAAAACAGACAGAGAGAGAGAGAGAGAGAGAGAGAGAGAGAGAGAGAGAGAGAGAGAGAGAAGCGAGAGAATAAAAAAGAGAAAGAGTGGGAGAGAGAACAAGGAAAAAAGAGGGAGAGAAGAAAAAAGAAAGACAAGGATAAAAGTAAGAGTGACAGAAAGGGAAGGAAAAGAGAGAGGCGGGAGAGAGAAGGAAGGAAAAAAGTGAGAGAGAGAGAGTGAGAGAGAGAGAGAGAGAGAGAGAGAGAGAGAGAGAGAGAGAGAGAGAGAGAGAGAGAGAGAAAAGCTCTCTCAGCACTGTTCTCCTCTATCTGCTGGACTGACCTGTTGAAGAACGCCCGTGTTAGCTGGAGGTGATAATGGCTGTTTTACACTCGGGGGCTTCAGCTCCTAAATTACACTCATGCTCACAGCATTCACTGCATCTCTCCAAGCAGCCCGTCCTGCAGTTTTGACACTCTGCCATGTGTGTTTTTTTTTTACCCATCCGCCACCCTTCCTCTTCTGTTAAGGATCAGATGTTTGCAAATGTTTGGAAATGTTGGATGGGTTTACAAGCAGAGAGAATAGGGAAGCTACTTCAGTGCCTGGAAACACAACAAATCCTAATTGCATCCATGTGCAAGACATCTGAACGTTTTCAGGCCTATTCATAAGCATGTAAAAAGCTGGCTTAAGTTTGGGGGTGTGTGTGTGTGTGTGTGTGTGTGTGTGTGTGTGTGTGTGTGTGTGTGTGTGTGGGTGGGTGTGTGATCTTTCTTCTCTACAAGCTTCAAAAAGCAGATTAAAAGGCCAAAGTGTTTAGCTTTAGAAGCAGAACTGAACTTCCTGACCCTGACACTGACACAAAGGGCCTTCGTAAGTCTGTCTAGCAGAGTTTTTGAAGAAAAACTGCATGGAAAGTACGGCTGCGGTGGTCTGTAATGGTAGCATGCCGGCAGTGGTTTTGGGCACATCATGTTGCATATTTAAGTTTTTTTCCATGAGTGAAGTGTATTTAAACTAGAAATGGTAACCGTGCTGCTCCCATTCCGCACTGAGCACCTGTAATAACCAGTGTTGCCTTTTAATGTACACATATTCAACCTGCAAACTTGGGGAGTGCTGTCAAAAAAAAGCTGAGCTGCAAAAGATCTGTTAGCTATGAATTATTCAGTTGTCAACTGCAGTTTAAGACTTTTATTTTGCTGTGTTTAGTTTTAGTCAGTAACGACAAACAGAAAGAAGCACTAACCAGTCCTAGAACCATTTTCAACACTTCTTTATTGTGCTATATGGAGCCCCACTGGTGACATCCTGCATAAATAAAAATAATGCATGACCAAAACTTAGTAAGGCGTGGGAACAAGATAATTAAGTCATGGCCACGACTTGGTAAGGCGTGGGAACAAGATTGCCCTGGAACCGTTTTCAACACTTCTTTACTGTACTATACGAAGCCCCACTGTTGATATTTCATGCACAGCGGTTCAGTCGGTCAGTTGAGGTCAAAAATCAAATTTGAATGTTCCCCTCATTTGTTTGTCAAATATTCCTTTTTTAAATACATTATTTCTGCAAAATAAAACTCTCTCATTATTTTACCAAGACAATAAGTAGGATACATAAATGCCAACTAAGTCAATGTTATATCTCCTAAATCCACAAGGGGCGCTCAGCATAAAAATAAAAAAACATTTTTTTCCGCAAGCTGGTGTTATTCAGCTTTGAAAGTAAACATACTGCCTCGTTTGACATGACAGAGTTGCTAAAATAGCTGTTGGATGTTTGCAAATATTCCCATCCGATCCAATTAAAGCCAAAATAAACAGTTTCTGTTTTGTTTGTCAGCAGGGTTCTTCCAGAGCAGCAGACTTAGCTTTCAACATCAGAATGGATGGTGTCTACATTCAAATGTGCATTTTTTATTGGATTTGACAAATTGTCAAACATTAAATTTCATTTTGACAGCCCTATCAGCAGCATAGGTCAGTAAAGATGCAGAATAGTCAGTAGGCTAGCCAAAGTTTAACTAAAGCCAAAAAGTATTTGAGGCTGAATCATAATTAACAATATGGGAGGCTTCATAATAAAAGTTATTGGTCAGCAGTTATTAGTAGCATTTAAAGGGCCCATATCCTACACTTTTCTTTCAAATATTATGGACTTTATTTGTCCCTTGAGGTCCACATTTGTGTGGTTTTATGCACTAAAATTGTCATTAATAATCTGTATATAACATTTTCCAACTCCTCTTGATCCCTTAGAATTAAAAACAGGTGGTTTTTGTCACTTAGCATTAAGACTAATAAGATAAAAGAGCTCTGTTCTGATTGGCTGGCCTCATTTAAAAAGCATTCAGAGCTGAAACACTCCCTAGACCATCAACATGAATGGGCGGGGCTTAACTGCTGTAGGCTGACTATGTGGATATATGCAAATTAGTTTGTTTTTGTGACATCACAGAACCAAATTCAAAACAGGCTGCGTTTGCTGCATGATTTCCATACATGGATTGTATGGACTGAACAGTGAACAGTACATTTTGACAATGTTTACATTTTACTTCAAGCGCCTTCATTTCAAATAAGCAAAGGCAATTTCATTTTCCAGGATATGAGCCCTTTAATGCGGAATATGAGTTGATACCACTTAGAACCTACAGAGCTCATTTCTGAGTATGAGACTGAGACACCTTCTTTCTCATCCAGATTTTGCCACCATAACAGTCCTAGAACACCTGATGGGTCAGTTTTCAGAGCTGCAGTATTGGACCCACTTGCTCAGAGAAATCACAACAAATAAATAAATGTCAAGGTCTCAGCAAGGAGCTTACAGCTCTATAACATACGGATGAGAAACAAGACAATCTGAACGGCCTCTTCTCTCCAAAGAGTTGTGCAGGTTCTAGTGGTGTCCACTCATTTTACACATTAACTGCTACCTATGAGCAATAACTGTTATTATGAAGCCTCTCAGACTGTTGATTGTGATTAGCCCTCGAGTCACACAGCTCCTAAGAGCAATCGCAATCACACACACACACACACACACACACACAACATAGGTACAAATGCCTACATGGCACATATACACACGTATATAGGCTATACATAAATCAGAGACCACCTTTCCTTTCCTTTAATTTTCAGTCAAAACAGCCATTTAGTATAAATTATTCATTTTTCACCAACTGGAAAAAAGAGAGGCATTTATCTGATAATAAAATGTGCAAAATTATCAACAACTAAATATAATATCACATTTTTCAGTATTTAGTGTGTCCACTCTTTGCCTTTATTACAGCTTCTGTTCTTTTGAGGAGATATTTTTTCCTCCAAAGTTCAGTCTTAGAAGTTGGTTGCATTTTCTACTTCTCTGCTTGATAAAAGTATTCCCAAACACATTCAATGATACTGAGGTCTGGACTCTTGGGTGGTCAGCATTGTTCTAAGAACACCAACAGCAGCTTTTTCCAAATTTTCTTCTTTTGTTGTCTATTTCTTTTTCTCGGTTAAGGCTTCTTAACAGCTACACATCCTTTCAGACTTGTAGCGCTGAGTCGTCTTCTCACAGTGGAAAGATGGACAGAAACACCTGTGGATTTTTTCAGATCTGAAGCAGCTTGATTTTCTGATCTCTCTCAAAGATGAAAATTGACGGGGCAGTTTTGGTGTCTACCAGGTCTTGCACGGTTGTTAGGAGACCCATTTTCATTTTTTGAGATTTAGTTGTTCAAACTCCTGTCTTTTCTCTGATTTTCCTTTGATTTTCTCCTCATCAAAGTGCATTATCTTATATCTAATCTCATCAGAAATATCTCCTGAAAAATGAATTACTTGCACTTATTGGCTGTTTTGACCAGAACTTAAAAAAATGAAGTTTGGTCTCTGACTTTTGCATTTTTTATGACTTTTGCATTTTTTATGACTTTTGTACATACATATATACATACATACATACATGCATATACACATATATATGTACACGAATACACACACTTGCACATGCCTCATATTACCAGTGAACAGGTGCTTTCCAAACACACAGGTCTATTTACGGCACACTGGCGTTTGCCTCACTCTCTACTGAATGCACTCCTCATTTAACACTTCCTACATACTGCACAAGCCTTGCTGATCCCCAACCATTACTGCCAATTACAAACGCAATGCACAACTTCATACAACATGCCATTACAACTGCACGCTGGAACATGTTCCAAAGTCACACCGATGGATTTTTTAAAATGAACCTGACAAACTTTAACAATCTGACACACTGATACATTACATCAGAATACACTTTTACATCAGAGTTCATGTTCTAGATAATAAGAAGGACAGTTAAAATTACAGACTCTGTAAACAACAATAACAACAACAACAACAATAACAACAGGGTAACTGTATAAACCACATTGTTTTCAGTTGTTTGATCTGAATTTTTCCCATCTTGAAAAGTTTACTTGTTTAAACATGTAATGATTGTATCACTATTGAATCACTATTGATTATATTACTAATCGAGTAATCTAACAATTATTGTGAGGAATAGGAGTTTTTTTAAAAAGGCCAGTCAATGAAAATAGACTGATGAACAATAATAAACCACACAGTGTTGCAAATGTTGAAAACAATCAACTAGAAAGCCTTTTAAAATCTACAAAAATTGGCAAAAATGCAAACAAATGGGCGTGTCCATCAGGCTCTGAGCAGAGCAGTCAGAGAATTTAAAACATCCATTATCATCATGTCAACCGCCAACTAATCATTGCTCATTCTTCAAGAAGGCATATCTGATTTAATGTACATCATGAAAACGCCTCCAAGTATTATGATATTACATATTTTATGTGAATGATTTGGATTTTGTGGGTTGCCTTGACCCACTTCTTGCAGAAGGCTGTTGAAGAATGTTCTGATAGTTATGGCTGTTTCAAGGGTCAGCAGCAGCCCCTCGGCCCCCCCAAGTTATATATTATCCCCGAAGGCCAGAGAGGGGTCTGGGTAATGAAGCCATTGTCCTGCACAATAGGATGAATAGTACAGAGAGACACAACAGTGCTCTAGTGTCTGTGGCCAGCCATCCTGTCTGCTCATCTCAAATCACTAAGCACAGTGTGTGTGTGTGACACACAACCTGAGGCACTGCTCACTGAACCATTAACCCTTCAGGAGACAGTGATGAGTTAGGGGGGGTTAGCAAGAAGGCTTTAAGCTCATTAATTGCTTCCGACCCCCCTGGCCAGCCACACACACACATACTTGTTTTTGTACCTTGGCAAGATGTGGGGTCATACATGTACCTAATAACATGGCCCATCCCATTGCCATGTGTGTTATATATCGATGAAAAAAATACCTATATGTAATAATATTTAGGTATTGGTATGTATGTATGTATGTATGTATGTATGTATGTGTGTGTGTGTGTGTGTGTGTGTGTGTGTATATATATATATATATATATATATATATATATATATATATATACACAAACACACACACACACACACACACACACACACACAAACATAGATACATATATATAGACATAAAAAAATACTGCTACTACTACTAATAATAATCCTATAGACCCATATGTATTATATACTTGTAAATACTTACATGTAATAAGCCTTTTCTACGCTTAATCTTAAACCTAACCCTAAGCTTAACCTCAAATGTCTACAAAAAAACATGGAGCTTTTGTAAAACACTATAAAGTCAGGACATTTTTGTCCTGAAAACTTACAAAAACCAGCCCACACACACACACACACACACACACACACACACACACACACACACACACACGGCAGAAGCACTAGACCACGAAAAGAGGCAGGCAAACAGGACCAGCAACTAAAGCGGCCTTCAAGGCATGCAGGCCTATAACCCCCCGTTCCCCCTTCCTTCCCCATCCCCCTCTCTCCTGTCCTCGTCCCCCCGGGCAGAGATGATCTGTCTGGACACCCCCATCTATGCCACACATCAGGACTCAAAACGATGGAGACAGAAATGGGGGAAGGATCAGGGGACTTGTGAATTTCCTTCAAATTCGGCCCCACCTTCCCCATCCCCCATAAACCCCTGCTCTCTCTCTCCCTCTTATTTGACGGTCAGCATGGGGCTATCGCAATGTTAACCACTCACACTGACCTCACTTCAAATGCACTGATGCCCATCAATCTCACAAGCAGCTAAGGACAAACGACAACAAAGATATTACACGTGAAGGTGATGCTGTTAATCCTGTGTCAAGAAGGCTGAATTTCATCCAGTATCAATTTCATCCCTGTGTTACTCATATTACATGTAATGTCTGATATCTGTGGAATAGTCTCAATTATATATACTGGCAAATGGTTATTAAAGGGATATTGCAGCATTTTTCAACCTAATCTCTACATGTCAGATTTGTAGCATATGCAGAAGTACCACAGACATTAACACTTGGTTCAACTTATCAGCTAATAAATAATCCCTTACTGAGTTACAGTGGGAAAACACCAAATGTGTTCTACATATATTATGATTGTGATTTGCTTTGCAATATATACAAAATATACTGCTTAATCAAAAGCTAAATTAAAGATAGGCCTGTATTGCTTTAACCAAAATAATATAGGTTACCTGGATTACTTAAATACCAAATATACCAAATTTCAATCTGGGAATTTGGGTTTCTATGAGTAAGTTTAAGAATAAATCTCTGCAGACTGAGAAGGGAATTTTCTCAATTCAGGGGGATTCAGGGGATGACAAATAACATAGTTGGAAGTTCTGTTCAGTAAGCAGAGCACAGTGCATCAAACTAATTCAACCCACTGCATCATTCTGACCAAAAAGATGTTGCTTTGCATTAAAACCTCATTTTATTTTAAGGCATGCTGCCGGCTTAAATCCCCTGTCAACTTATTTTCATGGTTTTCTTCTATTATCAATAGTTTTTGTGACATTTTATAGTACAGTAGTGACATTTTTCCTATGAACTGACAGAGAAAGAATAATACTGGTCTTTTCTGTTGAGAGATTTTTAAAATTACTAATTTTTCTTCAGTTCGATTGGAGTTGGGTGGGACTAAATTTGGCGTAGGTGAGAACAGATCTAGCAATCTGTATACTTCAGTTCCATATGTTTCTCTCCCTTACATGAAATGACTGCTCTCCAGCTGCTCTGAGTCCTAGCTAAAATCCCAGCAAGTAAGTTATTCAAGCTTTTATAAATTTGTTAACAGGGCGTTATGCAGGTTTCTTATACTGTTGTTTGTAGGCGCTGCTTCCTACTTGCATTAGCCACCTGTTGCATGATCCTACTATAAGCAATTCACTTCATTAACATGAGCGTGACAGCTAGCAGTCCACCTTAACTGTTGGAATAAAATGATACATTAGCTTAACATCTATCATCAGGGCTTATAGGGTTTCCCTGCAATTGCACTTTACAGACATGACACACGCAAACGTAACGTCTCACAACGGGAGCTTGTGTGGCCTCCATTTCAAGAGCACGGTCCAGCAGTTAGCTAGCTAGCTGTAGGTTACGGATGTACGTTAGTGCTGAGTGTTTAAATACTGGACACCATATGTCCATGATCTATGCCAGAGATGCTGGACAAGGTCAAGCCAGAGCAGCACACTGGAAGCAGGCTTTAAGGCCTAATCCACCTCTGCTGAGCCGAACACCCGCACAGTCACCACTAACCTTCTCCACACATCTGCGGGGAAGGGGTAAACACACAGAGAGAGGGAAAAACGAGAGAGAAGAGGAACACGGCGAGATGAATGAATACAGGAGACGCGCGCTCCGGGGAGAGTGACAGATTTGCGTTTTTCTCTGTATCCTTGGCAACGGAATAATAATTGATTTACCTCCGGAGCTCCTGGTCCCATATCTGATTTCCTGCCCCAGAGAACCGCTGTGGCCTATTTTAAACAACAGTCTTGCGGTGCAAAACCCGAAAACGATTTAGCGGCGCTCTGCAATGTTTATTATTTACCAACCGCACACAAACACCTCCGAGCAAAGCAAAAGGTATTGGCAGATTCCCTGTATGATTTCCGTCTCCGTCGCCCGGCCGCATGCTGCTGCCCTATATTTTCTCTCAGCTGAAAGGGGGAAGAAAACTCAGCAAATCAATACAATTGATTAAGATATTTTCGAGCCTGTCTTCTATAATTGGCCGAGGATATACTGCCTCCGCTGTGACGGATGGAGACACAAAAATTGAACACATGAAAACAAAAAAAAAGAGAGTTAGAGCCAGGGCGAGAGAGAGAGAGTGAGGGAGAGCAAGAGAGAGGCGAACGAGATAACGAAGAGCGGAGGAAGCACGAGGTTTAAGCCGTGTTAAGGTGCCGTCGCTTTCAAATGTGCTGACCAAACAGAGCATATGCATTTTAATCAGAAGGCATGAAGGGGGGAAAAATACATTATCAATTCAAATGCGAATTCTCTCCCTCTTTTTTCTCGAGCGCCCGCGCTCAAACGTCTATTCAGCCGGTTAGCAAGCGGCACATTTCATTCCGCTCTTTTTAACAATAGGCTGAATGGGTTTTGTATGCTAGCAGCTATCGGGCTGCGTGTTTCGCGGACGGGGAAGTGAGGAGCTAATTGAGAACGCAGCCTCTTCCAGTGACAGAGTGACAGTGCTGACTCGGCTCTTCGGCGAGTAAGACAGCAAAAACACACACACACACACACACACACGCACACACACACACGTATATATACACCCTCCGTGCCGTAGCACAGCAGCACTTGCAGATTTTAATTCTCTGACTTGGCACCGTGCTTGGCGGCGGGCCAGCAGCAAAATGAAAGCCCAAGTGGAGGAAGAGCTACACACACAGGTGTTCCTGCTCTCAGAGGAGCCAGGCAGATGACCCGAACTGATTCGGCTCCCAGAGATACAGCTCAATTTCCCCACCCCCACCACCATTCAGCATCAAAATCACTTTCTTCGCCACAGAATCACTTTATTACTTGCAAGCAGGTACACAGACATACACAAACCTCCACTGGTGAAATGAAACAAATCTTCTGCCCAAAAGTAAGAATTTGTAGCTAGAACTAGAGCTAGAAAAAAAAGAGCTAGAAAAAAATATATATATATCATATAAAATAAATATAAATCTTTATCATATGAACACTGCATTCACAATCTACTGGCCAAATTTAGGAATCTGTAGCCAGAATTACTGAAACATGTTTGTCGTATAAGCATTGCATTTACAATTTACAAGCACACTTCAGTACTAAAAAAAACACTCAAGGGTTGCTTTGAATAAGGCTGATCGATTCATCATTTTATATTAAAAATGCAACTTCAAAGAGTGCAACTGTCAAACTGAAAGAGTTGCTATTTTAAATTATATAAAACAAACTCATTTAAATCTCAATCGCAATAATTGGCAGAAAAATCGCAATTAGATATTTTCCCCTGAAAAAGGAAATATACATTAAAAACCAGACACAATTAAAACACACTGCCGTCACGGTAGGTGTTGTGATGGTTACAGCAACCAAATTCTGACAAAATCTGGTTTAATGCAATTAGTTCTGTGTCTGACCCGTCAGGCTCATGTGGGAGGGTGAAAAGCAATCTGTAAAGTGAAAAGTATCTGAAAATGTGTGAAAATTAAACTCATCTAGTGGTTTGTTAGAAGGAAGTGGCCATTCAGGCCGCAGGCTCTGTATTTTTATTGTGTTTTTCACTGCGCAGGACAAATAAACACCAGAAACGTTCTATTAGCCAAAGGTGCAATATAAACAAGAGTTAACTGGCTCTTTAGCACAAAACGTCAAGCATAATTACGACTTTTATTAATTATGATTATTATTATTAAAACCATTTTGGTACTTGTGCAGCAGCACTCAAAGTACACTGACCTGCTTTATTTATTTATTTATGACCTGCTACAAACTTATTATTTATGTCAGTGGTTCTCAAACCGGCCCTCAGGGAACTGGACTTCTTCATGGGACTTTTCAGTGGACAGGTTTAGGAACTATTGACTTACATTATAAAATTTCCACATGGATCAGACAAAATAAAAACAATGAATCTGCCGACTGATTCCAATCATCCATCCCTAATTTTCAGAGGCCAAAATGTGGAACGTTGTGGCCAGGGGTAACGGAAAATAGGCAATATCTACCCCAGCATGCAAGGATTGTTGCATGTACAAAGAATTTGTCTTGGTGAATCCAGGGCTTACGTAAATGGACAGTATATAACTGGATGTACATGAAATCCTGCATTTATTAGAATTTTTGTATAGGTAAATGGACAGATGCAAATAAATACAACACACAGCCACAAAGATCATCCCAAAATAAGCCCATCCTCACTATGTAAACTAAATGTATGGGGTATTTACAACAATATAGATCAGGGGGGTTATGACTATAACCGGTGAAAATGTGCAATTCATCTATTTAAGAACAGGTTAAAAGATGCTGCTGCATGTTAGTGGAAAATACACAGGAAAAGGGTCCTTTTCATTGCACCTTTTTTTCCAGAGGGACGTTTAATATTCCTTTGACATTTCTGTCCCATTTTCATTAGCTTCTTTCATCCTCCTGCCGCTGCCCTGGCCTTTCGTGGGGGGTCAATGTGGTTTCCAGACCCCCGCTCTGCCTTCACCACTTCATCAAGGCTCGGGGGGCGGAGGGGAGCGCAGGTCAGGGGGGCTCTGGGGGGCTGTAAATGTCTGCAGTGTGAGGAGAGCGCTCCTGGGGTAAGTCAATCCCGCAGCAGGCCGGCGGTCCGACGACTGGAACCGGTGAAGCATGCAGGATTAGGGATGTCCTGAGCAACAGCCTTGACCACGGATCCATAACAGACAATACTGATCCATGTAAATACATCAATCTTTTAGATTAAATCAGGACATCCCAATGCAGAATCGCATAATCATGGACGAGGCTAACAGGAGGTGTCCCAGATGTCCAAGTGTCAGAAAGGAGAAGCAACAAAAAAAGCGAATCGCTGCGAGATATTTCACTCATTTTCTCTGGGGAGATACATGAGGCTTGTACGAGTAGTGTAAATATGCGCACTGATGGAATTTCAGTGTTACTGCTCTGCTGCGCTGCACTCTGGATGCACTTTGAACACAGCAATGATGTTTAGCAGTACA
Organism: Colossoma macropomum; assembly: GCF_904425465.1. Lineage (NCBI taxonomy): Eukaryota > Metazoa > Chordata > Actinopteri > Characiformes > Serrasalmidae > Colossoma > Colossoma macropomum. Next base: position 37,490,886 of record NW_023494793.1, read on the forward strand.
GTATGTAGTAATCAAAACATACCAAAGTACAGAAAGCCTCTGTAGGGCCGTCCCCGACTGCGGATCCTCCTAGTCGAGCAAAAGGCCTAAAGTTTGACAAGAAGTCAGCTAAGCCCATGAAAAGTGTGTTCATGACAAGAAAAGAACGCTTTAACTTAAATGGACACTTACTAGCTACACAGCCCAAACTTCCATTAGCAGAAACATCTATACTTACAACTTTTATTTCTAACTTTTATCATTCAAATCCATTGCTATTTCTTTTTAAAATTATATGTTTATTGATTTATCCTACAATAACAAATTGTTAGTCACCGCAGCAGTAACAGAAAGAGGCTAAACAATAATGAAATAACATTAAAAACAGATTACGACCAGATTACGACCAGATTTCGCTAAATCTTTGGTATCTATGATGAATTTCAGAGATACATTTTTCCAGTGGGAGAAGATCCAAGATCTGCGTCAACCACATATTAGGAGATGGAACATCTGGAGATATCCACAGCAACATAAAGTAATTTTTTGCCAGATATGTTAAGGTTCCTAGAAGATATTCCTGACTGCCACTCAATACCATGTCAGGGCTGTGGCTGAAAAGAGAAAAACCTGGTGACATATTAAAGCTTTTATCTAATATTTCCTCAACAACTTGATGAACATCTCTCCAGAATACCTGAATTTTTGTACATTGCCAAAATATATGCATAACTGTACCTTTTTCAGCTTTATATTTAGGGCATAACGGGGATACATTTGGAGGCATCTTGTGAAGATGTACCATTGCTATTTCTGTACTTACTCATAAGAATAAACAAATAAATACATAAATGATTAATGGACTGAATCTCAGTCAGCCAACAACACCACGATTGATCAGTCGGCTTGTCAAAAGCTCTATAACACAAGCTTATTGAAAGTCAGCGCATTTGAAACAGTCTCTTATATGATGGCAGCGCTTCTTGCTGTTTTGCTTCCTCCAGTCTTCCATTACAAATGTCTCTTTTATGCCTTTCACATTCCAGTGATAAGGTTGTTTACGTTAGCAGAACATTTAATTTAAGATCCATCTGGCCCAAAACACTCAAAACACAGACTGAAGGGGAGCAGACGCTCGTTCTCGCTTCCTGTCTCTCTCACATTCTCTGGCTTCTAGAGATGCTCCAGACTTCCCTTTCAACCAAACGTCAGCTAATCTGGCCCCTGCGAAAAAAGCTAAAAAATAAATAACAGTACCAGAAAACACTGGACTACAGAACTTAACAGCAGCTTGGCTAACTTAAATAGAAGTTTTCATTTAATTATGTATGTTATCAAAAACATTTTGTATTACACTTTTAAAGCACGGATGGCTACCTAGCACAGCAACACTTTGCACACTTACTTTTTTTAATAGTATATTATAGTCCAATTTGTAATGTGGGTAAATTGCTGTTTGCAGAGTTTACATTCCATCTACTTCGAGTCAATAATCCAAATTTTACAGCCCACATGATGGAGTTTTCAAATTTGTTTGTAGAGTTGCATCTTCCTTTGTCCTCAAAATAATCAGTAAAACAGAACAATATTTAATCTTAGATATAAGATCACCAGCTAGATTGCCCAAAGTTCTATTTGGAGAAATATTTACAGTCTCAATTACAATTTACTTGTAAAAATAAATAAGTAATTACACATGTAGAGACAAAATTCCAATTAGTCGACTGATAGATTCAAGTTAAATTCAGATGGGAGAGTTTTACATAGGAAAGTGAGGTAATTAACTGAGTATCTCAGTGACTTTAGTCCGAGTTCAGATGGATGGCACGTCAGATTCTGTTGTCCTTTACATCTCTATAAATTTAATTGTATAAATAACGGCAAGTTATATTAATCCAATGCAAACCGCAATGTCAGTAAATGCTCTATCATGCTCTGTGAAAAAGAAGTGTTCTTGTTTTTTTGTAGGTTTTTTTGACGCATTCAAAGAAGCCCACATCAGACTGTTATGTTTTCGTTCTACTACAAGTGCAAGACTCCAGACAAAACCTTAAATATCTGTAAAACAGAAAGAAAAGTTTGACTTTACGCAGAAACGTTGCCTGTAAGTTCCCCAGCTAATGACAATGCTTATGGCACTATGCATTCACTTGAGACAGCTAGGCAGATGGTTAGGTTAAATGGAGTTATGATTAATGTAAATATTTACACGTTTTCACCAATGAAACTATTGTGAACGAACTGTGCGACTTTTTTTGGTGTGACAACAAATCAAGTAGCCACTCCCATCTCTGTCCTTTATAGACAGAGAATCAGTAGTTAACATTATGAACACTCTGTGGTAAAATTATCTCACCTACCCATGTAAAACTAATCCTGTCCGAATAGCACAGTGGAGGACGCTGTTACTGATTAGACGACGTAAAGGGGACAGCCTTAATAGATTCTCTCTCTCCCTCGCTCTCTCATAGCAGACTAGTACAGGCTGCCTTGGAAAAGGCCTTGGAAGCAAAACAAACAGTTGTGAGGGTCTATGCAAACAGCTCTGAACCACAGCCATGATGTAAAGCAAACACACGGTGCTGTTAACACCTCTAAAGCCGGGCCACATGCCCCCGCTCTACTCTGTACATCTCCACACCTCCACTGCGAGAGGACTGTCCCGAGCTCACGGAACAGCCAAGGAAGAAGAGCAGTCAGTCACACAGAGCAGATTTAAAGGCCTATTTCGAATCAAAAGAGTTTGATATAGAATGAACATTTCTAAAGTTTCAAAACATGCCATTCACTCCACAGTCCATACATGGAGACTAAGTTTCTGTGATGTCACGAAAACCATCACATTTACATATATTCACCTATTCACCTATATCAGTTTAGACCCCCTAGGCACACTGAAGTTATAAGGAATGTTTCAGCCCGGTCAGCTTTTTGAATGAGATACAGTACAGGCCAGCCATGTATCAGTCTCACTCTGCGTTCACACCGGCAGCGACTTTTTGCCACTTGTCGCCCAAATCGCTGATCGCTCATTGCCTGTGGGCGTTTCTGAACCCCAACTGACTGTTGGTTGCCCTGGTTTCACTGACGCAAAGCACAAATCAGATGCATTCCCGCTAAAATTAAAAACCCCTGGTGAGAAACTGCTTATTTTTATTTCATCCTTGTATCTGTGCACAGTATTTGGAAAACAGTATTTGGTCTTAGTGATTGCTGTCTATTTGTGGCAAAAGCACCGCCACCATTATTCCATCTGTAGTAGGAACAATTATCTAGGAACCAAAAACGGAGCGTACTGTTTCACAGTGGCAGAAATAAAGCGCGTATTACACTGCTGAATGCTCAATTCATACTGGAAATCGCCAGCTTTCTTTGAAAATAAATTACCTCTGGCTGTCTTGTTGCGTCACGTCACTGCCGGTATGAACACAAGGTAAAAGCCACAGTAACTAAAGCCTATTTAATTGTGAGCGATAACGAGAAATTGGAAAATGGTCATGTAAAAGTTAATTATGAGTGTTTTTGGTACATAAAGCTGATAAGTGGACCTTGGGGGGGGGGGATAAAATGCAAGAAGAAAATGTAGGACATGGGCCCTTTACAGGAATTGCTTGACCTAACGTGGTGAAAAAAGGGATGGAAGCTAGTAGCCACCATGATGCTTGCCTATTGTTAATCCATACACTTTGATACAGTCAACATTAGCTTCTTATGGCTGAACTATACCTTTAAAAACGCATGTTTTTTTCCCACCGCGCCTACTCAGAGATACGGTTGATTGAAAATGTCACTAATGGTAAGGATTATTTTCTCGGACCTGGTTTACAGTAATGGGGTTTTCTCAGATCCATCAAGATGCATTTGTGTCGTGCTGAAAAGAGCGAGCAGGATGAGAGGTATCTAGCGTATCATCAATAGATGGATGATGCAGGAGCAGGGGAAACTATGAATATCTAACAGGCAGGGCGAGGGAGGGTGGCAGGAGTGGTGGCCATTGTGTGAGTGTGAGTGTGCAAGAGAGAGTGAGTGAGTGTGAGAGAGAGAGAGATAGAGATAGAGAGAGGTGTGCTGGGTGGGCTGATGGGTTTCCTCCTAAGGGAACTGGTGCCTGTGAATGTACTTTCAGTGAGTGCCAGTCAGTCAAGCCTGATTAAGTCCCAAGGTGGTGGTAAAATGGGGGGAGCAGGGGGGTGGCGGTGGGGGAAAGAGCCACTCACACTCTCAGCAGGACGCACTGAGTACACACGGTGACATCACACATGTTGAATTATCCAAAAGAGAATAAAACAACCAAATTCAGCCAGCCAAAAACATTTAAAGCGATAGTTTGGTGAAAAAAATCTTGCTTTTATGCCAAATGTAGACTTTAGGTTTGGTTCTTTAGTTTTGCACTGCAGCTATGAGGCTAATGTGAAGGCTGGATGTGATCTAACAAGTAATGGAAGCTTATAGCCCACCAGGTTAGTGCGTCTGCAAGCCTAAATCAGAGTGGATAAGAAATACAGAATGAAAACAGGGGTTGGAAGCCACATAAGCTAGTCTATGAGATAAACACGTTTGAAACGAGCGTGTGATGACTTACATCTGCAGTTTGCACAATGCTATCTGCCTATAAGCCTCCATTCCTTGTTAGTTACATTAGACTCGTAGCTCCAGAGTAAAACTAAAGAAGTAAACATCAGACTCCAAACATGTCCTGGCTCCTCTACTACAGTTTGGATAAGATGAAAATTGCCAAACTATCACTTTAACCGAGATAGTGTATCTGGTGAGGCAACAGACACCATATACTTCATCTTTTCGGCCTATAAACCCATTAGTATATTTCACAGGCTATCACAACACACCATAGCTAATATCCGATAATTACTGAGCAAAATACATGCCATCTGATTGCTCATCCATGGCAGAACTGCCATGTTTCTGTGCATCCCATTTAAACATCAGTAAACAACAAACAAAGCACTCCAGCACAGCCTAAATGAGCCATCTACATCATTAGATTCTGCAATTAAAAGCCCAAGGTCACATCCAGCCTTCACGCAATGCGCAACGGGAAAAGAACGGGAGAAAAAAGGCAGCGGCGGAGGCCAGCGGAGGCCAGCGGTCACCGGGTGAGTAAATAGGTGATTAGAGAGAGGGCAAACACAGGGCTGAGGGCACGCAGGACTGAGTCCACTCAGTCAGGGAGAACACACCGCCGAAAACACACACACACACACACATACACGAACAGCACACACACAAAGAAACACACTCCACTCAGCCTGGTCAGCTCAGATAAACGGGCACCGGGGAGTTAGGAGGGAAGCCACAGCCAGCTGAAGCCACTCAGCGGACAATAGGTCAGATCCAGAGGAGAGGACAGAGGAACCCACAGCTACCAGAGCGCCAATGACAAGATTAACTAACATACATATGCACAGAAGCACTTGTTTTTATCCAATGTCAGGATGTGGCGTCACATACATACATGTAAGTAACTATATGTAATAACAATATGCCCTGTATGTATTATATATGTAGGTACCTACATGAAATGATAAAATATCTGTCTTATATATGTGTAGATAACAATACTTGGGAAGAGTTTTTGTTGGGAGGACCGCTATAACTGGTTGGGTTTTAAGATTGGAAGGATGGAAAAGTTAACATGGCAGTTAAGAGTGGACAAACTAACCGTTTGATATTATACTTAGGCCCAATCTGATTTCTTATTTTTACCCCTGCTTCTTGGTTTCGAGTGTCACTTTGCCCCTTAGAACTGAGTTAAGGGGTAGTGGTTGAAATCTTCCCTATGAAATGGGACCCTCAAATAACAAGAACATTACTTCATTAACAGCTACTAGTGCTGCTCTGTAGGCGACCCTGCCAGTCTGCAGTGATAGCAGAGGAGGGTAAAGTTCAGCAACCTCACTGCTGGGCTTTAGTTATATTTAGGGAATCATATGCCTTGTAAAGAGGGTGATATGACAATTATTTATCATCGCCCACCCCTGATTCTTCGGTGGTATGAAGCTGAAGTCAGCTATTCGTTTGGAGTGTGCCTCTGAAAAACCTCCATTTGGAGGGCCATGTAGCCCTAACACTCTGCCCTACCCCTCTATCTCAACAGAAATCGGGACACCTTACCCCTAGATGTGAACGTGCGAAATAGAGAGCTAAAGGATATAACAGTTTGTATAATTTGTAAAATATATGTTTTCTGCTTTTTTGACGCTGCGATAAATAAAAGGGTGCTCTCTGACTTTTGCACAGTACTGTCAATGTATTATATGCCCTGTGTTGTTCTCTGGTTGGCACAGGATTCCCACAAAATCAGTTTCAGTTGTGAAAAGGAACAAAAACAAACACACACACACAGATCTGACTCAGGACCCCAGATGTCTCTGAAGTGTCTGCGAAAGCCATTTAGAGCTTGGACGGCCTCCAGGAGAGAGAGAAAAACTTAAAAACACAAATGTACTCTGTCACAATTGGCGTGTGCAGCACTTTCAGACCTGCTCAAGCGCCTTAAACCTGCACTGGCAGCTCATTCGCTCGCCCTAAACATGCACTTTGTGCAGAGTTGCTAGGGGGAACTAACTATCCATTGTTAAGTGCAGCCTCAGGGGAGCGCGCTCTCGTCTAATCGGCCGCTGATTTCCGCCATTTAGGCCTGAGCTATTGAAAAACAGCACAATTCATTTTCAGAGCCATCCAGGGAGACAATAGGCTCGGCATCCGTCACTTCCTGACGCGGGGAATGCTAAACGTCTGGGAAAGCGCACACGAGAGAGGGAGAGAGGGAGAGAGAACAGTTACGAGAGTAATTAATTATCTTTCAGGGAAGGAAGTCATTGTCACTCAACATGGATTTGAATGCAGCCGCAAACGAGGCCCAACCCCCTGTTCCCCCCCAATACAGCTGGCAGGAGGAGACCGTCAGCATCTGGAAACAGTGTGTGCGTGTGTGTTCGAGTTCAATTATTTCATTTCAACTCCGCATGGTTAAAAAAAAAACCTTTCATACGTTCTCCCAGTGAGATCTATTTTGGAACAGAGTCAAAATAGCATCGGATAGCATCGCAATTAGCTAGCTAGCAGGCTTACGTGCTACAAACAAAAAGCTTTATGGACCCATTTAAAGGGTTCTAATGTCATTTTCCATTTTTTTTTGCTTGCATAAAAGCGCACTCGATGTGAATTGTGAATTAACTCGGCGTAATTCTCAGTCTCACACAGGTGATGATGCGAACACAGGTTGAATGGAGGCGCTAAAGGGCGCTCACTCGTCCTGGAGAAGTGCAGAATAAACGGCAGTACAGGAAGAAGACTCGGCCTTTGTCTGCGCTGTCATTCGGCACCATTGTGCTCTACTGAGACGCGCTTTCTGCCTTCCGTTCACCCCCCCGTCCCAGATAATGTGCCGCTACAATGAGTCGCAATCATGGAATTAGCACAGCACAAGCCACGGCGCCTTGAAGCCCTATTAGCACTGCATCGTTTGACAGAAAAGTCATTTTCCAGTGTGAATTTCTTTTAAGATTATCATAAAGGAGACGGCTTCGCCACATTTATGCTGCATGGATGCTCGCTTTGAGTCTGGAGGATTCTCTTAAAATCCAAATCAGAAACTGGCCAATCCATGCTTCGCCCACAAATGCATTCTTTCAGAGCAAGTGTTGCTAAGTTGGACAAGCTTTACAGAATCTTTACAAAATCCCCATTCAAGCTAATGAGAAATTGCAGCCCACAGACAAAATACCTAAATTTAGAGTGCTTAATTTAATTCAAATGACTGATTGGCTGATTAGTTGATTGTGTGTGGGGTGGGGGGTGGGGTTACCCAATTTCTCCACAATTTATCCAGTTCCACCTGTTGGCTAGGTCTCACCCGTTCACATGACGCTACCAAGCTGGGAGGGTGAAGACTAGCATGAGCTTCCTCTGAGACATGAAGCTCCACCACATCTATTTCTGAGGCTTCTTCCTGCTATTATGCTTCTACACTGTAGAACTCAATTAGATCTTTTATTATGCAGTCAAACTCAATCAGTATCACCTAGTTGCGTTTAGCTACAACAATATTTTCCAGCTTGGTACACTGATAAGAATAAAGGTTCTGTGCAGGTACATTTCTTGTTCATTAAGATACAAACAATGTCAATGTTCCCTCAAAGGTACAACAGTGGTTTTAAGGTCCAGTTGTGTACCTTAAATCAGTTTTTACAGGTGAAAAGTACGTATTTATAGATTTTCATAACCTAATGATTTAAAACAGAACAATAAAATAAAAAGGCTGGAAACGAGACGGGGTATATGGAGTCGATACAACTTAGAAAATATGAATGGATTAAGGTACAATTATGGTTCTTGACTAAAGGTACTGAGATGTACCCTTGAAGATACCACCACAGCGACAGTTTCTTTCTTTTTTTCTGAGAGTGCAGTGATGTATTTTAAACCGGACACTCACCACCATGTAGTAAATCTAAGCAAAGTAGACAAATTTCTTATTAGGTTTAATCAGATTGTTGCCAGTGTTCAGTCCAGCTTGTCCAATGTAGCAACAGTTGCTATGCTTCTGTGGGCGGATAAGTCAACTGTGGAAACAACAGCAGGGCGAGCAGAGAGCAGCCTAGAGAGTGGAGTGGTACACACTGCTGTGGTTAGTGGGTGGAGCCCAGTAGCATTGTTGTTGCTGTTGGAAAGCCAGTGTTTTTGCACATAAACACACACATGCATGGACACACACAGACACAAAGACGTGGTGAAAGAGCGCAGCGCTGCAACATATTGGCTGTGGTTATGAGTCAAAGGCTCAAAATAGCAGGGATGACTTTACGAGCACCGTGGATTCCAGACTCGCCTCTGAAAATAAAATAAAAGATCAAAGAGTTCGCGCTGAGCTCTGCATCCAACGGCAACAGTCAGAAAAAAAGAGAGAAAGAGAGAGAAATCTCCTTCACATCACCTGAGCTGCTGGATCATCACTGCTGAAAGATCAATTAGAGTCTGTCAGTTACAGTGAGAAGGAGAGAGAGAGAGAGAGAGAGAAAAGTCAAAGAGACAGAGTAAAAAAGAGACAGAAAACAGAGAAGGAGAAGAGCATGAAAAACAGAAAGCATGAGAGAGAAATAAAAAATAAAGAGAAAATGTGGGAGAAAAGAGAGAAAGAAGAGAAAGAAAAGGCAAGAAAGACAGTGAGAAAGAGAGGGAGAAAGAAACAGCGTGTAAGACAGCAAAAGGAGAATGAGAAAAAAAGAAAAAGAGAACAGGGAATGGAAGGAAAGAGTGAGATACGGAGAGAATGACAAAGAGTAAGATTGAAAAACAGAAAGAGAATGAGAGAAAGAGAGAGATCAGGAGAGAAAGATACAGAGAGAATGAGAAGAGTGAGATTGAGAAATAAAAGAACAATAAAGAGAAAAAGGGGGTGAAAAGAGAGAAAGGAGAGAAAGAATGAGAAAGAGAAAGAGACGGAGAAAAAGAGAGAGAGTACAAGATAGAAGGAGAAAGGGAAGGAGAGGTGAGAGAGAGACTGAGCTACTCAGTGAGATTGAAGGAGAGAAAGAGAGAACACAAGGAAGAAAAACGAGGAGTAAGTGAGAAACAGAGATAAAGAGTGAGGGACAGAGAGAAGGTGTGACAGAGACAAAGAGAAAAAGAAAGAGATGGAGAAAGAGAGAAAGAGAAAGAGAGAATAAGAGGAAAGAAAGAGAGCGATAGAGAGAATGATAAAGAAAGTGAGAATGAAAACAGAGAGAGAGAGAGAGCGAGGGAAAGAGACTTGCTCTTCTTATGGAAGCTACAAGGCTCCCTCTCTCTTCCTCTCTCTTCCTCTCTCTCTCCCTTTCCTTTCTGATTGGTTCTGTGAAAGTGACCCAGTTCCAGATGCCCGGCTCTAAACAGGCTGTGTGAAAAAAAACAGAATCCACTTTCACCCCCGGCCCGTCCTCCTCAGACACGGATCCACCATCCTTCAGCTTCCACATCAAACATGAGGACAGGCCCACAAAGAGCAGCGCTCGCCTCTCCGTCCCCCGCCCCCCCCACACACATCTCCTTCTCTCTCATTAACTTCTGCTGTTTCTCTCTCTCACTTACTCTCTTCTCCCCTCTCTCTCTCTCTCTCTCTCTCTCTCTGTAGACAAAATGGAGGAGAGGCTCTGGAATCCCAAGTTTGTCTCTTCCAGCATGGTGTTTGTTAGCGTTCCGATTTCTGTCCCCTCATTCCTGCGCTCTCTCTCTCTCTCTTTTCCCCTCCCCTACTGCTCCTTTCTCCCTCTTTGTAGTGGGGTGTAAGATTCGGCATTAGAAAATTTGCTAAGGAACAGAAAATCTGAGGGATGGCCTCATTTCGCTGCTTCCCTGAAATCTGGTTAGCTCTGCTATGGCTGCGACTGTGTCCAACGCATTTACAGGCTGGAAAATCCTACAGAAAGGAAAGAGAATGAAACATTACCAGCAAACCAATTTCACAATTTTCATTACTATGTATTGAAAACGGAAGAAAAAGGCAGCGGTGGAAGGTGGGGGGAGGGGGGGGTGTCATCGGAAAAAAGAAATGTAAAATCGGACACGGAGTACCGTTCTGTATTCGTAAGTGTTTTTCAAAGCGTATTCTGCGTCGGATGTTTTTTTCCGCTGCCCGCCGCTGGAACTGAGGCTTCAACGTGCCCATTTGATACGGAATTGATGGTGGCTGTTGTCGTATGGGGGGGCAGAGCACAGAGACAAGGCTTTCCGCCATCTGTCTCTTCCAGTTATTTTACTGCCTCTGACTTGATCCCCTGAGTTAGCCAAAGCTAATTACCTTGGACAAACCATATCCATATCTAAACACTCGCAGCAGATTGCTTTCCATTATTGGCATGCCAGACAGGCGCGAAAGCTCCCGTCAACACAGCGAGACCGACGGCCAAATCTTGATCCACACATCCAGATGCCACAATGAATAGCCACTGTAAAGGACCGCCATCGTGCTCGTGTTGAGTCTGGACCGAAAACGGTCATCCAGTCTTGAAATGTCAGCATCTTTGTTGTGAGAAAACTTACTAGCCCTAAAAATTACAACTTTCTAGGATGCTGAAAAATATTCCTAAAAAAATGTAACCATGGCTGTATCTGTTGTAGTGCCGCAGTTTTCCGGTTTAAAGACAGGAAAACTCCCTTCTCATGAGTCCTGAAGGCGAGAGCAACTTTTAAAAGCTGCAACTACTTTGGGGGCGAATCTTTGGCGATGCGATGTTTTAAAATGTTTTTGTTTTCGTTCACTTGCGGGTGAATGCAGAAAGAAGCCAGACAGCTAATGTTACTGCTAGGAAGTGAGACTGTCTTCAAATTATCATTAAAATGAGAAAAATTGGTTAATAAAACAAGGACAAGCTAAAGCTAAAAGCTGAAGTTAGCAAGGCAGCTACCTGGCTACCTACATACCTCAGTTTGCTCCTTTTCTCTGACTGGAAGGGTAAGAAACTTGTCAGTGGTGTCAGTTTTGTGCTGAATTAAAGACAGAATCACTGTTTTATTTATGATTTTTGTTCAGTGATCAAGGCAAAAGTTACACTAATGCTATCTTGGCTGTATTTCTTAGCCTGTAGATCAGTGGCTAGCAGTCAAGACTGGTTGACACCACAGGGATTTGTTGGTTGTATGATACACTGGCAGTGAAAAAAATGAACAGTATAAATTTGGGAATTTTGTCAAAGCGATGCGGTGTGAGTGAAACAGAATACTGCATAACATGACACATAACATATTAATGTGCAGATTTAGGCCAGAGTGCCCCTTTAACATTAATACAATTGAGATTTTATTCCAAGTAATTTTAACAAATTTAACTGGACCATTCATTCACACCATATAAAAGCCAGCTGCCATTTTCAGACTGTGTAAAAAATGAAAAATAAGAGCCAAAAAACTGGACATGGTTTTAATATGACAGTGACGAAATGCTCTCCGGGCGTTATGACAGTTTGTGTTCAGACAAAGTCCTCTGTGTGACTCTCATATTCAGGGCATTACTTTGAGAAATTCCCCCGGCCAATGGGATAATGCGAGCATCTATGAGGAAAGCAGTCCAGGAACTTCTGTTTGCTTAACATTACAAAGCGCTCTGTCCCAAACAGCCAAGCTCACAATGTGCGTGCTGTGCTACACTTTAGGCTCACACAGCTTGGCTTTCTCTGGCCTGCATAGCAGGGATGCTGCTGCATTCCCCACATTAGCAGCTATGTGGGGCTTTCTGCTGCTGTAAAGGCCAGAGCACACCAACATTCTACTGCTGGCAGCTGTTTTACAGTGTTTAGAAGAAAGAACTGATCAACTAAATTAACAAGTGGGAGAACGTTCTCGAACAGTTTGAATGGGGAGAAGGATCTAGAACAGTGAGATTGGGGGAGAACACTCTAAAACAGTGTTAATAAAGTAGAACAAAATAATGTGAGTAGGTAAAAACATTGTCTAACACTGCAAATGGGTGAGAAAATTCTTGAACTAGGAAAGGAGGTAAACATTCTAGAGCACGGTGAACAGGAAGAACATTCTAAACAAAGGGATGAGGAACATTCTAGATTCTCCCAACAACCAGTATGACACAACAGCCAAATCATTTGGGTTTGATGATGTTTGTTGGGTTTGATGACGTTTGCTGGGGTTGACAGGATTTGTGAGTTTGATGTTGTTTGTTAATGTTCTCTAGGTTTGATAGGGATTGATGCTGTTTGTTGGGGTTCATGGGGATTGAAGGTTTTAGTTGGGGTTTATAGGGAATTATGGTGTTTGTTGGGGTTGATGGGGAATGATGGTGTTTGTTGGGGTTGATGGGGATTTATGGTGTTTGCTGGGTTTGACAGAGCTTGCTGGGTTTTAATGGAATTTGCTGGATTTGTTGGGATTGGTGTTTGTTGGGTTTGATGGAGTTTGCTGGGTTTATTAGGGTTTATTGGGTTTGTTGGATTTGATGTCATATGATGGGTTTGTTGGGTTTGGTGTAGTATGTTGGGTTTGTTAGGTTCAATTGGGTTTGCTGGGTTTGACGGGGATTGATTGTGTTTGGTTTGTTGTATTTGTCAGGGTTTACTGGGTTTAATGTAGTTTGATGATTTGTTTGCTGATGTTTGTTGATGTTTGCTGATGTTTGTTCTGCTTTAGCCTCTAGAGGAAAGCCCATCAGGCGTGGTGGACGCAGACAGCAGCAGAGTGGCTAAGCAATGTACTTTGTGTCCTTTGTGTGTGTTAGGGGAGGGTGCCGGGTGGGTTGGACACACAGCTGTTCTTTGTGAGATCTTTTATTAAATAACTAATCCCTAATCAGGACATGTGACGAGGGGCCGATTTGCAGGCGGAATTTAGTGGAGACCCCCTCAATTTAGCAATTAGCAGGAACAGAGTGCTTATTGAGCAGAGAATGATAGATCAGCCGCCTCATTTCTTTGCTGCAGTTTTTACGCTGTCTCCGGAAGGACAACAACCTCCGGCAGCAAAACCCACCATGCAGGAGCTTAATTAACAAACAATAACGACATGTTTGACTTACACTAACATTAAAAGTCTGGACTCATTTGTCATATTAAACCTTTTAAATGGCCAGGACTCATAGGCAGGATGCACTTCTAGAACCTAAGAACAACTTCTGCATTGTAAGTTTGCGATGCTGTCCATGTACTTTTGAATAAGGGATGTAATAAGCCTGTGATTTATATGGGTTCATATCTGTCATTGTATTTAATAATAAAAACATGTGCAGTAAAGACTCACACATTATAATAGGTTATTTTAGATTTAGATTTAATTCAATGTTTCAATTTAAGGGGAAGAACAAAAAGTTATTAATTGATAAATAATCATCACTTATCACTCAGAACTTCATTCTCAATGTTAGTCAGTCATTCAAAGAACCATCAATACTTCCTACAAATTATTTGAATACTATGAAGATGTACAGTGGTAGCCTCAAATCAGAATAATATTACATAATTTTTGCAGAAATACTTCTTTTCTATTATTGAAAAAAGTGAATAAACTTTCAAACAATAATTCCAAACTTCTGAACAGCGGCAACTTCTCCAACAGCCTCACTAATGACTGTAATAATCTCTATTTTCTCTTTCAGCCGTTTTGTGCACGCTCTCTCTCTCTCTCTCTCTCTCTCTCTCTCTCTCTCTCTCTCTCTCTGTGCTATCAAATATGTGTGTACATTCCTATGATGACATAATGTGGGTTTATTAAGCATTATAATACACATGCAGGCTGGGAGCGGTGTGATGGCGGAGCTGAGGAGCGGACAGGAATCTAATGGCTCATTTTCGGCAGCGCAGCCTCCAAGGTTAGCTCCAGCGTCGAGGTTAGTCCAGGCGGAAATTGAGAAGCGGCGGGATGGGAACTGAATGATAAAACGCGTCTGGCAGTCGCATGTTAGTGGCAGCCACTGCTGCTGACGAGAGACAGGGGAAAAATATGACACATTATTTTCTGTCAAACTTCAGGTGGGAGAGAGAGGAAAAATGGCTCTTTTTCTTCTGCTGGAGCCACCTGTAAGGTAGTGAAGGAGAGGTAAATGCTTCCATCTTCACCTGCGATGCTAGCTGCTCGGGGAGGGCGGTATGATGATATGATATCATTATCATGATAAATAATGTTACAATACGCTTTTATGGATATCTTCAACAGTAGAACACTGAAAGGCTGCATGCATCATCAAAAAAAGACAGATTTAGACCACTTATCCTAGGGTTTCGGTCACGTGATTTTTCTGTTGTGGCCACCATATTTGGGACCGAATTTCTGGCTTCACTGCTCTACACGAACGTAACTAGAGGTGAAAGATGGCTAAAATAGGCTGCGAGCCTTATACAGTTTCACCTGAACTCCTGGTCCCACTTAAAAAGCTATCAAATTTGTGTTTTCCTGACATTTATATTTATCTCATACAAAACCCCTCTTCCTATTCTGGAGAGTCTCTCAAAGCATTTGAAAGCACAGAAGCCCACTATTCACGTCAGGGTAGGTAAAGGATCCCATGGTGTTGCATAAGCAGAAGAAAAAACTCTCTCATCATAGGAAGGGTAACGACATCAGCTAATTAACACAGATGTGAACAACCTTTAGATCGCTTTAGCTAATATTAACAGCCGAGAGATGAACAGTCGTCCCCCTAACGGAGCTGCAAACAGCCGGTATAACTTTACTTCTCTGTTTCTGGAGATTTAAATGACGTTTGAATGAATCATAAACGTTAAATATAAGACTGAATGTCGTGGGTCGGAAAACCGCGTCGTGTTTTGACAGACATGATTTTATAAGTTTGCTAGTGCAGTTAGTGCAGAGTTCCCCAACTCCAGTCCTGCAACCCCTGCCCTGCATAATTGTGGTTTCCCTGGTTAAAATCTCTTATATTATTAGCTAATTAATCCCTTCTTGGGCTGAACGATGTGTGAACAGCAGAGAGAAACACTAAACTATACAGTGCAGGGGCTCCAAGCCTGGAGTTTGAAAACACTGAATTAAAGATCTGTGTCTCTTGTCGTTCTCGGCTTCTGTCGTGTCTTGCAATTGTATCATTCACAAAGCACAGCAAACTGAAGGCATCGCACAGCGCAGCCACTCCATGATTCGGTCTTCAAAACGGTGGCAACTATACAGTGTGACATCACGCGAAACTTGACGGTAGAGAGCCAACAACCAGTAATAGCATAAACTGCACAGTAACAAGTAGCTGATAGGATGTCAGCCCAGTATGACACCATCTTCCATCATTAGCTTATTTTTACCAATTGCTTGTTTTTTTACCAGCCTGTTCCCTCTTAAATTGTTTATTTGTGTAATAGTAGATGCATTTTGTCTGTTACAACTTGCAAACCTTAGAGACACTGAATAATTTATCATTCATCGTGAATACGCCAAGTATCATGACGTTATAAATCTCTTCATATATCATACTGTCCACCCTTACCAGCTCCTCAATCAGCATGCAGGGAGGCAGGCAGTTGCCCAGGGCCTGGGCCTGGTCCAGCCAGCCACAGACAGGTGCTTAAAAGCTGCCCTCTTAACCGCCGAGCGCCTATTCATGAGCGCGACTCGTCCCTGACCTTTAACGAAGTTACAGAGCCTCCCATTAAATTATGACACGAAACAAGCAGATAAGGGTTGCAGCGACACGCCAGGCGGCCCCCGAGCGGCCCGATCCCGCAATGCACCGGCCGTAAGCACTCCTGTTCATTAGCTTGTACCTGTGTCAGCCAGGGCGCCGAGCTAAAGTGATTAGTTTGGATGCGGAGGCATAAAAAGAAAGGTGGCCAAGCAATGGCACTTAAACCACTAGGAGCATCAGCAGCCAGCAATTATGCATTTCCTTGCAGAGGCACCTTGGCTGTAGAAGAGCACAGAGAGGGGTAAAATAGTCAATTATTTCGGTTTCTTGTTTTCTAATTAAGAAACAGACGGCAGATTTGATACGTAAAATACTGTTCAAAAGTTTGGAATCATCTGTCAGAGGAATATTTACTATTTAAAAGTCATTTTATTCAGCAACAACTTTGAAATATCACTGAAAATCACTGTTGTCGAAAGAAAACCTCGTATCTCCAAAATGGTAACTTTACAGGAGAAGGAAAAAACCTACTATACTTTTAATGTAAGTCAATGGAACCAGTTTCATTCATGTTTTTCACTAAGAACAAAAAGCTATTAAATGATTAAATAATACACTATAATACTCTATCTATAGTAATTCCTTCTCAAGTAATTCGCCTTGAGATTTGATCAGGCTATCTGGACTTTACTATAACTTCATTGTCAATGTTTTACAGCTTTCTCAATTATGTGTTTCCTCTGCGGAGCCTCCTTGGCTCTGAAAGCCCACGGAGAGGGGAAAATTATCTATTATTTCTTTTTCTTGTTTTGTCAGGTCTTTTTGCGCAGCTTGGCGCTTGCTGTCCCTTCAGCAGGCAGATTATGGCCATTATTCACTTTGCGTCCCCTCGCTGCCCACCCCGCCACTTCAGCCTCAGCCAACACTAGTATGTTAATCATGTCTTGTGCTATATGTGGAAATGAATTCTTGCATGTACGGCTATCTATCTTGTTCAGGAAGCTTCTGGAAGAGAATTTTAGTTTGAGTTTTTTCCTGGATAACCTTAAATTTATTATCAAAGCGCCCAAATCACACATTATTCCTGTATTTTATTCTTTATCACTGAGCTCCGCTTTTGTGTTTGTGTGGGTTTATGTATCAAGAACAGTCACAATTCAATTTTCCAATCTCTCTTTATGTCTTTTTGACAGACTGTTTGTGTTACTGTGCTTTTAAGACCAATCTATGTAAATGAGCTGTGTTCTGATTGGCTGTGCTGTATTGTCCTTCACTTAAAAAGCAGTCCTGGCTGAGACACTCCTTAATTACTTCAGCATTAATGGGTGGGGCTAAACTACTGTAGGCTGAATAGGTGAACAGATGCAAACACTTAAAAATGATGTCTCGTCAAATAAAATTATCTTAAATGTAGCCAAGAAATCTCAAATTTCTCCTGTTGAGATTGTTGTAAGCTTCATTTAAGATAACTTATTTCTAGACTTTTTACTAAAGTAATTTTATGAAGTAAAATTCTCACTATAGTGGCAGATCATTTAGAAATGTGCTTCTGCCAGTATAGTGAGATAATTTTACTTAATAAAATGACTTAAAACAAGTAAAAAAAATCTGGAAATAAGCTAGACAATCTTATAATAAGTGGAAAACCTTCTCAAAATGGGAAATGTTAGATATATCGATTAGATTTAAGATGATTCCACTTGACAAGATACCATTTTTTGTAGTGAATGTGTTGGTTTTTGTGACGGGCTCTGAAAAGCCAGGCTCTTTCTTTACATCTCAACGACTGAATTAAGTATAAACTGAAAAAACAGAGAAATTCCCATTTAAATAAATAAATTAAATAATTGATAAATAAAATCAGAGTGGCTGCTGGCACATCTAGTGCAAACGGATCGCGATGGGTAAAGAGGCCACATCTGGCGCACGTTCTCTCTGCTCCAGTGGAGTTCTGCTGTGTAACACCAGCTCAGCGGCCCACGCACCACACCGACACCCTGTCTACTGATCTGCTGTCAAATCCAACTATAGTTCACACAGGGCCAGGCACAGCTAAACACTCGCGGCGCAGGCTTCTGTACTCCACAGGCATGTCAAACAGATCACAGAAAAGAGGATTTAGGGTTCACGGCTGAGGTGAGCATAATCCACCTAAGACAAGTGTTTAATATGGATACGACATCAAATTTTTGCAGACGCTTCTTTTAGAGAAAGTATAAATCTTTCATAAGTCGAGAAGAAACTTGACCCAGGTTCCTTCACCTACAGTAGGCCAGCTTCAGTTTTCTAAAGAGCTGAAGTTACCAATCATCACAGGGAGGAGGTTTGGTGGATTGAGGAGTTCAAGAGGGAACCATTTTCATGGATGGTAATCTTTAAGGATGGGCCTGACCTGTATATAGGTTGGTTGATAATATTACTCTTTACTACAGTTCTGCACACCTAAAGGAAAATTCCATTTTTCAAAATTTCATCATGAATTAATTGAACCAGACAGCACTGAAAACAGTCATTCAGAGTGGTTTGATGTAAAATGCTTTGCAGAGAAATTTATCGAGATTTCTTTATAGTGGTGGTGATAGGAACCAGAGGTTACAATGTCTACAACACAAATATAAATATTTATGTGTAAATCTGATGATGGTAAAATAGTGATAATCTGAAAAAATAAGGGACTATTTTACCCTTACGATGCCCTGCATGTACAACCACCATAATAATTTAAAAAATATATACAATTTAGGCCAAAATCATATTTCAGAACTATTATAAACACAATATCTAAGGCATCAGGCAACATATTCATAACCACTTCATGTGCTAACTTTCTGTGAGGGAGCTTTGAGAGACACCACTTCAGATGTCTGGTTCCTATCATCACCACTGTGAAAAAGTATGACTTGGCAAGATTCTATAAAACAGAGCATTTCACACAATTTCAAAAGATTAGTTTCCATTTTACCCATTTAATTATGCAGAAAATCTGAAAAATCAGTGGAATTCCTCAGGATCTGCCAAAATCTTGTTGATAACGCAATCATATTTAGTGCAATTAGTGCAGTGTTACACTGTAGTTCTGGCCCAGCTCTACAGTATTTACATTAAGACCTTCTGCTGTTTAGCTGAGTTTAAGAAAAGTTGAGAATCATATTTAACCATTCACAGTTAACAACCAACATCAGTAGTAAAGTACTATTTAACAAAAATAACTGAATTCTGTTTCATTTTTAACAGTATTTAAAATAACACCGGTCCATATTATCGGCTTTTAGCTTTTTAGCTCCTTAAAATTATCCTCAGTGTCACTGACAGGTTTCATTTCAGCCAGTGGGTCTATTCCCCTCCTAGAAATCCACTACCCTGCAGAGTTTATTTCCAACCTTTATCATTCACGCCAAGCCACTCAAGTAATTCAGCAGCAGGTGAATATCACAGCCAGTGGCATCAGGATCCACAAAGCCTTCAGCACTGCGCTGCTGCCTGTTTAAAAGCTTTATTAAGCTTTATTGGTCTCTGGGGCAAAGGGGACTGAAATGTCAAAAAGGAAAGAGTTTCTATTAAATCCAATGACATTTCAATGACATTTTTAACAAGGCGAAAGGTTGGAAATCGATGAGCCTGCGCCAAACTACAGTTTAAAGCTCATACGTCGCGAGCGGAATTATGCGGGAGGGGTCAGTGAGTCTGATCTCAGTCCTGCTGGGTCTGATCTAGCTGTCACTACAAATCAGCCATCCTGTGAGGACAGCACACAAAACCTGTTTCAAAGGTGGAAATGGTGGTTTTAATTAAAGGACAAGGGAATAAAAACAGCAGGATTTCACGTTCAGGCCTGCCCTCAGAATCACAGTGACAGGACCACACAATATATTGCTTGTTAATTCTGGTACCTCTGATATAATAAAAAGGCTGCAATTTAAAGTAGAGGTTTGGAGAAAAAATAAAAAGTACATTTTCCACCTAGCCCAGGTGTAGTCAATCAGCCCAGGCATGTTTGGTGTTCAAACACTAGAAGTCAACAGCCACCTATATCTTTTGTTGTGCCAAATTATGATGAATTATACTATTGTTGTGATGAATTATATTATTCCCCCGCAGAATCAGACTTCCTTTTGCATGCTAGCACATCACACAGATATATGGACATTAGATTAATAGATCAATAGAAATTGTAAACGTAATCTGTAACATCTATATGCCTATATGACATGCATGCACATGGACTCAGAATTCACCACAGCAGCTGTTGCCCGCAGCATTCAGCTACACAGTGACGTTTTGTTTATTTTTATAGTTCACATCAAGTTACACTGCAAAAAAACACATCAAGGTCTGAGCAACCTTAATGAACGCCAGGATGTGGTTTGAGCAGGTTGAGACTGAAGTTTGGGGGGATGTATTAATATAAAAGATTTCACCCAATAGTCACCCGACTATTGAATTCTAGCAAGGTAAGCCTCACAGCTCCAGTGCTAAACTGAAGAAGCAAAATTTGGACACCAAATTTCTTGACATTGAAACAAATGGAAAAATCAGAAACTCAGACTCCAATGTCAACAGCGATACATAATATAAATTGAATGTAACTGTAAATTAATCCTGTATTTACATGATTATATTTGAATAGAACAGCAAAACAATAGTGATAACTTGAGCTAAGAGGAAAGCTCATTCCAAAATGCTAATATGGCTAACAGTGAATGAAATCTTATACCAATAACATCACATGCGCTGGTAGTCTCGATAAGCTATAAAAACAGTTATGTATAGACAGAAACAACAGAAATCGTGAACGTAATCTGTAGCATCCATATGCCTGCAAGTCATGCGTGAACATGTCGGAACTCAGCACAAACGTTGCTGACAACTTCGTTCGGCTACTACAAGTTTTGTTAATTTTTATAGTTCACATCAAGTTATACTGTGCACTAAACCACTTCGACAAGTCTGAGCAGCCATAATGAAGACCTGGATGCATTTTGACCAGGAATAATAACAAATACACAAAACAGTAATTTTTCACCAAATTCAAATCATAATAAAATATCTACTTACAAAGACAAATCAGGTATCAAATGAACATCATGCTGTGTGATCGCTGGTGACTTCCAGAGGTTGTTCTTGTAACGAGAACATCTGGTGACAACCATTAGAAAATCTGGGCTAAACTTGGGTGCGTATGTAGACGTATTAAGGTGGGAACAAACTGTAATTTCTAAATCAATTCAACGCCTCAGTATGGCGGAGCTCAAAGTAGGAAACAATGGTGTGCTCGCCACTGTCGCATGTGCAGAGAACACATTACATGTGGTTAAAATAAACTAAATAAATTAGCTCTCACTAGTGAAAAACAGGTCTGTTAGCTAACGATTCGCTGAGTAGCTTGTTTTGCTTGTGTTATGAATTATACTTTGGCATGTTGGCTTTTCCTATTGCTTAAGGCTGATCTGGCAACAGATATACAGAATTTGTCAAAGTGTTGAGCTCTATCAAGTCAATGTGTTCCACTAGACCACAAGTCATGTCATGACCTCAGCACAATCGCAGCCTGATGGTTTTTTCCATATAGCATGAAGTCTACCATAGGCCTAAAGCGGCGGACCCTCGCTGCGTCCTGCATGTAGCATGCGGAGAACGATGCGCCAGCTCCAGACGCAACACATCTCTCTGGCTTGTTCCATGACAGTCGATTTACAGCAAACAGATTTAGCAGTGATCAAACGTGGCCGAGGGCCGAGGCGGCTCGTAAATCCACTCCGTCAGGCCTTTCCAGGGCCAAGCCGCGCCCCGCACGCTGATTTATACCGCAGAATTAGCTCCATTTCCTGCCCAATCACACGCTGATCGGCACAGGGCGAGAACGGCCAGCAAAATGGCCGGTGGACATCGGGTCTCATCCGCTGCCTGCTACTGACTGGATGGCACCCCACTGTGAGGCTTCTCTAGGGACTGGACAAGGAGAGGGATGATGATGCGATCTGTTGCGGAGGAACAGCGGGGACAGAAAGAGGCTGACGCTAAAACAATGAACAATAAAAATCCCTTTCCCCGCATCCTGATGAAATGGATTTTAAATGACTTGCTTTATTATGCTCGTTTTGCACGAGTACAGGCCACTTAAGATTTATTGACTTGAAACTGAGTATGATGTGAGTACTCAGAGAGAGCTGCCGGCGTGGGCGGGCGATCCGAGAACAGGTAGAAAAGCTTACCGTGCTTAAATGCGATTTGTTGAACTTTAATTATATTATGGCTCCATATGCACAAATACTACTATGAACAGCCATGCAGTCAATCTAATACTCAAAGCTTGCAGGGTTGCTGTATGCCATCAGTCACTTACAGCTCTATGAGACAGGATGTAAACTGCTGTTCTCAATCACGTTTGTTTTAAGTGCACAACTACCACAGCACGTCACTACATGAGCAAATACAGACCGGATTATTTATCTTTACGAAACATAAACGCGATAAACGCTGTCATGTGGAATGGGATATGCTTCTTCTCATAAAAAGTACACAAAGGCTTCCTGCCCTCGCTCCACCAGAAGGGAAGGACAAGGCTGAGGCAGCTTGGAGGTCGGCTTGATAGAGCCTGTTTAATCTGGTGATATACTGTAACTACCTTGAGACCCTTTTAGCTGCTAAATAACTACACATTAAAGCTACATAAAGAGGCCTTATTAAGGATTCGAGCGCACCCACATACATCCTTTCGCACATCGCTGTGATATACAGACGCATGAAACTAGTACGTGCCCGTGCACACGCGTTCACAGACACTTTCATCCACCAGCCTCTGCCGCTGCAGCGTTCCATAAAAAACCCTGACAACCTTGGGTTTATTTCCCAGAGGTGAGATTACGGGGAGTCTGTTGCGGTTGCGCTGCAGATAGCACTCCGACTGCACACGCATGGCACAGGTGCAGGAAGAAATAGCGACTTCTATTTATTTTCATTTAGCTTTGCATTCAGGGCAAAGAAAGGCCATGAAAGGGTACCTAGTAGCAGGAGGGGGTGGTGGGTGGGATTTCTTTTGGAAAGATATACATGTGTAAAATATATGAAGCTGAACTCAATGTAGGGGTGGGCGATATTATGATATGTTAAAATTATTGTGATAAACATTATTACAATGTGTTTTTCTGAGAATATCATAGGTAGGTACCTCTAAAAGCAAAAAAACAACAGTAACTGCACTATCCTCATAGTAACAAGTAGCTGATTGGATGTCTGCCCATTATGAAATCATCTGATTGTAATTATTCACTTTTATTCTTTCCATCCCTTCTTAAATAGGTTACATTCAGAAACATTAAATTACAAAATGCTACTGAACACATAGTCTTTCATAGCATTTTTAAAATGTATTCATTTTCTGGGGTATTTGTTCATTCCTGCTTGTTCATATCCTCAGAAAAACTAAATATCTTGATAAGTCAGTGCTTCCAACACATGAGCTCACAAGTTTTTCACCACAAAATGTGGCCGACAACCACATACCTTTTCAGGAAGGTGGTGTTAGACTTTTCATCATAAAGTCCAGTGCAGGAAGCTGTTCATTGTTGCTGACTAGAATTTAGCTGGAAAAACAAAACTTTGTTTCCCATCCGGATGAGAAAAACACTGAATTAAAGTGTGTAGATGTGAGGATAGCCGATCAGAATGCAACTGACAGAATCCTGACAGTTGAAGTCAGCTTTGTGTGCAAAAGGTATCAGACATTTAATTTCTGTGTGGGCGGAGCGTCTGAGGCTAAGACTACCCCAAAGTATACTGACAACCAACCCAGCATGTTTCGTCCCATTCTAACATTCTAACAACATTGATTTCAATTTCGTTCCATCTTAACAAATTACAAAGAGAAAACTTTTTATATTGTTATGAATAAATAATGGCACACAGTGTCAGTGGTGCAAAGTCTCACTCTTTGAGGTGCTGCACATCTAAAAATAAAAAACATTAGAGGTTTAACATTCACTTACTGCCTTATTGGAATACCAGGTTAGCAAATGCAAATGTTCAGATATGTATACATTCTAATGAAATCCCCCTCCCACACTTCCTCACAATGAAACACACTTTAGGGAAACACTGTACGTTTAGCAGGGGTGCAGCAATAAACAAAGTTCAAAATTCTGTTTGATACCATACAGTGGTGTCTCTACATGACACATTTCTTTGAGGAAAAAAAAAGAACAGGTGTCTGAACAGGTGACTTGTGTTTATATGTTAATAATATGCTATTGTAACAATGTATGTTTACATAAAGTAAGCTTCACAATGCACATATTTTCAGATTTGACACAAATTTCTATTTTGATGTCAAGATTCAATGAAATTGATATTACGTATGTTAAAATGATTCTACTGAGCTCTAATTATATACTACACATACAAGTTTGGCTTAGATAAATAGTTCTCCATGTCTAGTTTTGATCGTTGACAACGATCACAACGAAAGATGATATAAGATGGATGTAACAGCAACAGTTTTAAATTTCAATACATATTGAAACTGTTACCCGAACACTCTTAACATTTGATGTATGGAGAAAATACCTTCAAGTATCATGATGTCATATCTGTGCTACATTGCCCATACTTAACACCAGGTAACCTGGTTGAAGAACTTTGTAAGTGTTGGTCTCATTGTTCAGTGATTCAGTGTGGTATTCTTCCAGTTGTGTGGATGTAGCATTAATGTCGATCTTTGTTATGATCTTTAATCACTTCTGGAAATATTTTGCACATACACTTCTTCAGCTGAAGTGCTCTCTCCATAACTCATCTCAGCACACTAATTACAAAGTGGCTGTAGAAACATCTCCCAACTGGGTTAAAGCCAGGCGGAGTCTGGAGAGCAAAACAAAGTGGAGGCGTGCAAAGTTTGGGATGGTTCTTCCTCCAGACTAAGCAGAGATCATTGCTAGTTGAAAATGAATGCGGAAAAAGAGGAGAGGGAGGATCTTTTTAGAGCTCCATGGAAGAAAGTCTGACCACGACCACACACAGTCTGCCGTGTGACAGAAGAAATATCGAAATTGTGATCAGAGGGTATTGAGCTGTGGTGCTGTACCAACAACTACAAACGGAGAGCACGGCTTGGCCTCAAAATGACTAGGCTGAGAAAAATACATATATTTGTGTTGAATACAAGAGTGTGATAACAGCACTCTCTCTCTCCCTGTCTCTCTCCCTCTCTCCTGGAGCCTCTGCGTTCCTGCTAACTCTAGCACCAGCCTGCAGGGACAGGAAGCACTAACGGCTCTTGGGTGATTTCCGTACAGCTTGAGAAAAGCAGCCCGCGCTCTCTTTTCTCCTGCCAAAACAAACAGGCCATCACAGGGGGAGATAGGAGGCAATTACCCAGCATACACCAGCACTCTTCAGTCCACAGCAGAACAGGTAGACTAACACGTAACACTATCGCACCATGTCAACCTGAAAAACAATGACGAACTGAATCTATTTGATTCAAATGTGTACGTTATTATTCACATAATAAAATATATTACATCAACACAGTTACTGCCAAACATGAGGAGACAAAACTATGTTGATGTAATACATTTTATTGATACAGAAACAGTGTTCGCATCTGAAGTAGATTAAATTCAATGGCTTTTTTCAGTGATCTGAAGAGACATTAATATTATTACAACACTGGTGTTTGGCGAAACATGATCTATTATCTCAGCCCATTTGTTTGCCTCCGAGAAAGGAGGGCTGGCCTGTGCAGCTTTTGGTTTTTCTATAAACAAGTTAGGCTACTCCGCGAGGCACGCAGCCAATGGAAACGGAGCGAGCGAACGTTTCATTGATTGCAGATACCGAGATGAAAATCATTATCCTTATTCACCGCAGACCCTGATCCTCTGATTAATGACCTTGCCCCCGACACACCCACACAGAAGCATGAAACCGATCACAAACACGCCCAGCGCCAGCCCGAGCGGAGCGCAGCTGTGTAATTCCCAGCCCAGAAATCCCAGCCCGCCTCTTGCACATTAGGTCTGCATTACAGCTGAAACGGCCCACATTTCATAGTACGCTTATGGACATATGCAAAGGTTTGATCAATCCTGGTCATGTTTTGTTGATTTTCTAAGTGAAAATAAGTTAAAACACCCTCAAACTAAAACACAGCATATTGGAATATACTGGAACATTACTGGAATATTAACATATTGGAAAACGGAAAGCAAAAAATATAAAATGTGCCAGAACCTTTGCATTAAAATGTGCAGACGGGTGTTCTCTGTAGAGCAGGGGTGTCAAACTCAACCACTAAAAGGGCCGTATTAAAAAAATCTCAACAAATCCGTGGGACAGAGAACGCCTATGTTTTGTTTAATTTTTAAGTAACATTTTGCTGAAACCGAACTGACCACTGTTTATTCAAAATACACAAAAACTGCAACAGTAAAATATAGGCACTTGTAGTAAACCTTGAAATATTGATGAATACTTGAAATATTCTAAATTTAAACGTCCCCAGGAGTTAAGTCTTATAAACCTACCTACTTGCTCGAACTAGACACCTGGCATCCTTTCTTTGCAGCAAGTTCATTAATACTTGGGTTCAATTTCTGAGCTGCTGAGCTGACGTTAATTGTTTATATTGGCTGAACTGTAGTTAGTGTGTTTGGTGATGTGACTGGTGTGGAATTGTGTAGAATTGAAGTGTATATTGTCGCTGTCCCACAGATTGTTGTTGGGGTAGGAGAGCCAGAGAGCACATTACGTTGCAGTGCATGCTGGGGACTGTAGTGCAGTGCATTCTGAAACGAGCTAATATTAATAGGAAATTAAAATAAGTTTGTTATAGATTGTGTCGTGGGCCTAATCTGGCCCACGGACCTTGTGTTTGACACACTGATGCTGTAGAGGGTGTGTAGTGGGTGTATTAACTTATTCTCACTTACTAACATGTAATTTGACTGGGACGCCCAAACTTTTGCATAAGACTGTATATTGGTACTCTGCACAAAATCTTCCTCCTATGTAAAAAATTAATGCAACAGTTTGCAAGTATCCTTCTGTGCTGATTTAACTTAAATTAAAAAGAGCACAAGTCATCGTTATTGTGATGAAGTACAGTACTTTGCACCCAGCTGAATCTATTTCAATTAAAAGGGAATTTTACTGACTGTTCAACCATCACTGAGCGGTTTGATATGAAACGGTTCACGGTAGAGAAACTCACCAACTCAGATTTCTTTACACTGATGTGACAGGAATTTTAAATGGAATGTTGATAATGGTAAAATAGTGATAAACCACCAAAAAGGACTTTTTATGGGGGGACTTTTTTGCTTTGAAACCCCCTGCTTGCGCCTCTGGCTCATTTTAGACCAACATCATTTTAGACCAACATCTTAACTCAAAAAATACCAGCATCATCAAGCATATCCATAACCACTTCAAGTAATAAATTTCTGTAAGGGAGCTTTCAGAGGCTTTAAATGCTTCAGACGTCTGGTTCCTATCACCACCACTGTGAACAGTTCTGACGGTAAGCCTCTCTAGAAAGGAGCACATGAAACCACTCTTAATGACTGTTTACATCTTAACCATTTAATTATGCAGATTTAAAAAAAAAACTGGTGGAATTCCCCTTCCACTGGATTTAATGTGTCATTAACAGAGCTCAATATGAGATGATTTTGAGAGTATGCTGAGAGCAGGAATTGAGTTCCTTACCTCAGGTGTCGTTTGAGTGTTATTTACTTCAACACTTTTATGGTGCAGGTTGCAACTGCGATATGACTGGTAATATATTAAAAAAACACAACCTTTAAAGGTTATTTATCTTTACTGAATTACACAAATTCCTTTAATTATCTTAAAAAGGCAAAGAAACTGTTTTCTCTAGAAATGTAATTAGCCAAGACACAGCAAAACCATTGTGACTGGTTAGAGGTCTCATCTGTGTGCTGCAGCGTTCTGTGATCTCAGTACTGCAAGGCCAATATTCCAGTAATGATTAACAAATTAAACACTACACAGCATTATTGGACATGTGGAGCCACCATTTCTCCTCTTCTTGCCCCGTACAAGACTTTAGCTGGAAGACGCTGAAACAACAGTGCTGCTTATTTTTACTGGCATTGTGGCTGTGTTTATTAACTGACTGAGGAGCCACAACATATGTGGAACATCTCTGAGCTCACAGACCTCTGAATATGACCGGTCAGTGCATTTAGAGTAAATGTACATGACTGAATACAGACAGAGCTGAACAACATATTGTTTGGTAACTGTCATCACGATATCAGCTTTTGCAATGTCTCTACTGTAGAAGGCTGCAATATGCAAATAAGCCTTTGAACCAATCACTGTGTGTGCTGTGAGCTTCCTGACCACTGATTACAGTTCCAGATGAGTCTTTCTGGGTTTTTTTGATGCATCAAGGTGTTTTTATATAAACTTACCAAGTCCAAGAATTGTTTACAGTGGTGATGGGAACCAGGCATCTGAAGAGATTCTAAAATATCTCTTACATAATAACTGAAATTCATTTTAATAGTTTTTGGGTAAGATTTTTGCTTAAAACATTTTTCAAATCTGTATTTATCAGAGAGGTATACGCATGGCAATGTGCAGCAAACTAGTCCCCAAAGAAAACTATTCTTTTCAGATTCACCACTATGTAACCATTAAAACTCATAAAAACACGTGTATGCTCACTGGTCATTTTGGTTCCTATCAGCACCATTGTACGAGAAACAGAATTGTTAATTTTCTCCACAAGAACCCATTCTGAAAGGCTCTGTTTACATCTCAACCATTGAATCATGCTGCAATTTTAAAACTGGTGAAATATCCCTTTAAAGAACAGTGCATGTCTCATTATACACCTGTTCAACTGGATTTACTGCAGTACCATATTGTTGCTGTCCAAAGAAAAACATCTCCATTTTTGGTGATTTTTATTTTTCTACATCATATTGAACACAGGGGTTCTCCTTTACATTGTGTGACAATTTATGATGATCAGACCAATAGAAATGCCCTAAAATTAATTAGGATAAAATCTTTTTACATTAATATACATTAAAAGATAAGGGTGTTTTTGCCCTTTCCTGTAAAGTTACTATTTTGGAGATGCTTGTTTTTCTTTGGACAGCGATGATATATGAAGATTTGCATAAAAAATAAAAAAACATCTTTTGAAAGATTTTTTTTTTTAAATGTGGCACTACTGGTACTTATTTTTCCAATCGACAATAAAAAGAAAAAATTATGCTCTAGTTTTCACAGCCTCTACACGTCAGGCAGCCCTCGTTACAGAGTTAAGGATTTTTTCCTCCTTTTTACACCTGCTTGATTCTGATGAGGTGCCTGTGCTCATGAATAGCATGCATTAATTGCAGTCCATTATGATTAGCTTATTAGAGTCTAAAAGTGTGATAAGACGTAATATGTAATTAATTGTGCAGCAGCAGAACCTTCCCTAACGCAGCCTTGACTGCTGTGAGAAAGCTCAGCCTTTCACTCCACTGGAACGCTTCTGAGAAAGGCAAACATAAAGATTTCACCGCACAAGCAGTGTTTATTATGATATGCATTGAATGCGCAGCCCATATGGAGGGAGAGCGCATTTCAAAAATATCATCACCGCAAATAATATACTGAGACTGTTATTACCGGCACAGAGACAAACAGCAAATGCAGTCTTTTTCCATAATACCTCCGGAACGGGCCCAAAGCTGAAGGCCCGTGACCTGAACATTTGATCATGAACAGCAGTGCTGTGGGTGGCGGGAGGTATATTAAAACATGCATAAACACACAAACTCCCAATAAATAATCTGGACAGAAAACAAAACAGGACCGGTCCCTGAGGAGTGGCCTTTGGCCTCAGGGCTGATACCAGGATGGATGAGAGGACATTTATATTTCCCTGTTGGGTGCTTGGACGGAGAACACACAGAGCTGTAGCATATTTCACCCTCAAAACCCAACTTCATTTTAATTATTATGTCTGCGGCGAGTCGGCCAAGCCAAGTCAGCTTCTCTGAATGATTTCTTCAGCATCCTGTGTCTCACATCGAATTTATCGGATTTAATTTCTTTAATGCGAAATTGTCTCAGTGAACTATATAACCTTAACCCAAGCAGAAATGCATTATTCTACACAGATCTATGCTGCTGAGTAATGTTAAATTCTGATGCCAGCTGGGTTTCTCTCCTCTCTCTCTCCCGCCCATCTCTGATGTGTGTCAGAGGTTATCATATACGCAGCCTGAACCATTTATTACAGTGAGAAAAACCCGGAGCCAGTGACTCCACCCTGTCTCGTTTTCTCTCCCTGAGGTTTTGAGTGCCTGCTGCTCCATCTCACATTCCTTGGAGCGGTAGGAGAACCACTTTTGGTTCCCTTAAGCATCGTTCAATGGATGGTTCTTGAAAAAGGAATCTAGTGCAAGGTCACTTAAAACATACTATAATTTAAAAGCATGTACTTAATAAAATAACTTGCTGCTTAGCTAAAGAACTTGGAGCTGTACTCTGGACACTGGACTCTGTTACAAGTGAGTTTTGAGTCAATGGGTTTTCCATTCTTTTCTAAGTACAGGGTAGTCTTGCAATCTCGCAACAAGGAGAGAAGCGTTGGGTTAAATGTGGGTAGAATTATCAGACTGGGAGCAAACTAAGTGGGAAATTATCTCAGGCTACAACTCACTACACAAGAGCTCAGGGTTTGCACTGTGGTTGCACTGTTTGTACATCGCCTTATCTGAATTCATTTGCATTCCGGTCCAACAGTAATGACAATACTAACACCTTAAAAATAATTTCAGCAGATGAACCGGTATATTGCCCACTACTACTGGTGGGTATGACACCAGGTGGCCAATCAGTTACATCAACAATTCAATTAACTACCAGTGATTACAGAATCCAAGACTGGAACCTGGATTTGAGGTACAAGGGTGGGTTTTAGAGTAAGCATGCCCTTATTTGTGGTAGATCTGGCGACAGTCCTGAACCAAAAGTTTAACAATTTGACCTTAGATGTGTCCTCAAAAGACTAAGATTACAGAGCCACATTAAAGTTATTGTCTATGGTAACTGATTCTATGCTACATGTGCAACAAATAGAGATTAGGTAGAAAAACCACTTGAGTATTACTTCAAAAGAACCATCCACTGAAAGGTTCTTTATGGAATCAAAAGTGGTTCCAAAGAACCCCGCTGTCCTGAACGCCGGCACAGCCGTAACCACTCGGGTGTGACCGTCAGTAGCCCGGTGGTGGAAAGAGAAAGTGGAAATGCAGACTGTAACTTGTGCAGGATATTTTCATAAACTCAGCAGTGACCATATTATTCTTTAAACATCTCCAGCTGTTCCCTGCTCACAGATATGGTGAGTCATAAGGTGGTGGACTTTTATTATTGCTTGCGGGTTGTGCGCGCGTGTGTGCGCGCGCCTTGGAATGAAGGGTGAATGCTTTCTATGGGTTGCAGTATATCTCCTTGCAGGGGAACACATGTGCAGCAGTATGATAGGATTAAATGCAATTCAACCCCCCTAAAGCTTCATTGGCACATTCTAGCTCGCTCTGCCACGGCTGACATTCACTCGCAAAACCACCTGTGGCACTGCTTACACACCGGGATTTTTTACGAATATCAGTTTTCAGAACTGAGTAATGCTTCCGTGCTTCTGCACGGTGACCTCACACTCAATACAGGAATCGTCAGTGGCCCAACTAACTTTATGTCATCGTCGCTGTTGTGACAACAGCTTGTATACCTGAAGGGGTAACTTTTAGCGGTGTAATAATGCAAGCATGCAATGAACTCTACAAATCTAATTATATGCTACCCAGATTAAAGGAGTGGATTACACTTATCCCAGTCGATCAGCCAAGACATGTTTGATGTCTGAATTTTCCTTCTAAACTGGAGCTAAGAGGTTATTACAAAAGCCAATAGTCATCCAAATCTTTTCAGTAAATACATTTCCAAAACTTCTCAACCGGCTTCATTCAGGTCTTCACTGAGGTTGCACAGACTCGTCAATGTGGTTTAGGACACGGTATGACTTACTGTGAACTATAAAAATGAGCAAAACTTCACCCGCAGTCAGCCAGTGAGTGAGTATGTAACAGGTGGCCTCCCTTCCTGTGCAGCATGTCACAGGCATATGGATGCTAAACATTACATTTTGCAATTTCAGTTGTTTCTTTGTATTAATACTGTTAATCTATGTTTTATCTGTCTATGATGATAAGTTTAAAAATAGAAACAACAGAAAACATGATCTAGTATCCATACGCCTGCATGACATTCATGCATGTGAAAGGGAGTTGGATTCTGCGCGGGAGTTGGAATTCAGCACAGCATCTGTTGTCTTAAGTGGCTGCCCGCAGTGTTCAGCTACATGGTTTTGTTTATTTTTATAGTTCACCATAAGCCATACTGACCTCTAAAGCACAGAGACCAATCTGTATGACCTTAATTAATACCTTAAAGCAGTTTGAGCGAGTTGAAAGTTTCAGAGAGGCATTTATAGAAAAGATTTAAGTGACTATTGGCATCTAGTGTTTGTAAGCAATGTTAGCTTTGTAGCTTAAGCACTAAACTAAAGGGAAATCTGGAAACAAAACGTCTTTGCTGATCAGTTACATCTGAGGTATATGGATTTTTTTTTCCGAACCATTTCCTTTAACTATGCTCACACTGGTTTGGCTTTGAACAACATAAGCCCCAAAAATGCAATCCCTAGACAACATTGACTACATTTTTGACCATTTCTGTTTGTCCACTCTTTATGAAAATGTTCACACAATGTAAAGAACAGCTAGTGTAAAATATAAAACCTGAAAAAAGTTACAAGGATTTGCTATGCCACAGACATGATGGTTCCTCTCCAACCACATGCAGTCAGACACCGTATCCACCGCTGTTCAAACACCCTAAATTCAATCAGGTTACTGCTATCAGCGTAGCTTCCATCGACCATTACAACCGTCCCTCACAGCTGGCTGTTCCACACTCACATGTAAAACCAAACTCACGCACAGATGGAGAGTCATAGCGCTTTTACCTTTTTAAGGTGGCCCGTGCGGGTCCCTACGAACACCACCGAGTGATCTCCGTATGTGTAGGCAGCCACGGCAGCCATGCCATCTGTGCGCTCGTCGTACAGCGGCATCCCCTCGATGACCCGAAGCCCTCCCAACGGCTGGTTCAGCACCAGGCCGCAGAAATCGTCGCCGATCTGCTTTGGCTGCAGATGGAAAACAACAGACATGGTTAAGAGAGATAACATGGACCCAGAGCAAACCTTTACATGCATAGCTGGGGTTGCTATCTACCTATTTTCTCTCCTTCTATCTTCTGACAAGGAAAATATCAAAATGTTATAAACATACTTTATACCCCCCCCATGACAGTATGTAGATCCATTTATTTTAAATATATATCTATAAAAAATATATTGTATTTTATATTAAATTTAGATTTGATTTTAGATTTATTTTTAAGATTTTTATTTTTATTTTAAAAGTTTAGTCAGTTTTACACTGTCATGATGGTATGTATATCATTTTTTTTTTAGACGTACAGCATATGTCAGTATGGACCTTTATTTTAGATTTGTTTTATTTAGAATAGTTTGACGGGTATTAGACTCATTTGTGTTACAATACGTCTGTAAAAATATATATGTATTATTTTGTTATACAAACTAATTTATATATTTTAATTCTATATTTTTTTCTGAACCTTTGGCACCACCATGACAGTATCATTTTTAATATTTGTTTGACATATACAATATATCTGTAACAAAACAGATTTATTTTTATTTAGATTTGACTGATTACACACACACACACACACACACACACACACACACACACACACACATATATATAAGGTTTTTTTTTATTTAATGGAGTTAATATATATTTAGTAATAACTAAAGTTTGGTAAGGGGACAATAATCTCTTCCTTCCAACCAAACATTCTATAAATTTACCTTCTCTACCTGTGTTTCCTGTGCCAACGAGTTATCTCCCTTCCATCAATCACACAGTCTCTTCTCCTTTTCTCATACTACAACCATCTCGTCCCAACTCACAAAATGTGTTTTGACAGATCAATTTGTGCTAGACATACAATATCTGTAACAAAATATATATAAGTGCAATGGTGCTAAAGACCCAAGCTACACACTAATGGTTGATAAAACACCCTGCATTTAAGAGTTAACAGGTCATTGGAGCACAAATCTGGTGATTACTTTTGTTTATTGCACTGAGACACATGAAAAGCGCATCTGGGCAAACAGAATCAGCTAAAGGCCAAGGCAGTAGAAACTGACAATTAATCTGACCTTGGGAGGTTACATAGGCCTCTGTTGACAAGCTTAAGTGCCTGATATGGTATCTGGGGGAGGAAGTGGGGGGAGGAGAGAACCCCCTCAGCAGGAGGCTCAGAGGAGAGGGCTGTGGGATTATACTGCCACTGACACACACCCATCCAACAGACATGACATCATCCAGCTCCGTGGCTCACCGAGAGGAGTTCATCACTTTGGACATGCCCTTTCTCCAAAGAGCCCCCAAACAGCTCACAAAAACACAGCTCTGACGGCCATAATAGGGTCCAGCCGACATGGAAGTGGGGGGAGGGTGGGGGTGGTGGGCGTTGGAACAACGAAAATCACCACTCGCCATTTTCTGATGGGAAGCCGTTCAGGAAGACTTATTCAAAAATCAATTGTGTTAGCGAACATCTGCAGGATATCGCCAGGCCTAATGATGATGTCATCGAGCGCTGACCCACTCCTCCGCTCATCCGGTGAACTATCGACTGTTTCAGCCTCACTACAGTCACGGCGGCTCCTCTGTCACTTTTTCTCCTTTCCACCTTGCTCTCTTACCCCACATAAAGATTCACTCTCCTCAGCGACGCTCAAGCGGAGGTCGGCCTACCCTCCAGATGACATCAGCAGCACTAATGCCCTGCCATCCTTTTACCCGGGCGTTTGATTTAACACTGCAGCCTTCCGTTCAGACTGTGCCTCCCGGGGGCAGATATAACTCAAACGCTAATGACGGTCTATAATGCTCATGGATGAAGGTGATGCAGCACATTTTTCTGTGGTAGCGTCTGGCTTCTGCAGTTAAACCTGCTATTTGTGCGCTGACCTGAGGCCAGTGTTTCTGTTATGATGCTATGCATCATAACGCTGGAGGTTGTGATTAGAGTGATCCCGGATCAGCATCAAGGCCAGAGCTAAATAACCCCACAAACACCAGCATTCGTGTTAGAAAAAGAACAGACAAATCAAATGAACCATAAACTGGGGAGAACATTCTCAAACAGTGGGAGGAGAACAACGTGAAAGGAGGGGAACGTTCTAGAACAGCAACAGCAACAGTGTGAATGGGGAAGAATATTCTAAAACTGTGTGAATGGATGGAGAACACTCTAGAACAGCACGAATGGAGAACTGTGTAAAAGAAGGGGGAACGTTCTTGAACAGCACGAATGGAGGAGAACTGTCGTGAATGGAGGGGAACATTCTAGAACAGCACGAATGGAGGAGAACTGTGTGAAAGGAGGGGAACATTCTAGAACAGCACGAATGGAGGAGAACTGTGAAAGGAGGGGAACATTCTAGAACAGCACGAATGGAGGAGAACTGTGTGAAAGGAGGGGAACATTCTAGAACAGCATGAATGGAGGAGAACTGTGTGAAAGGAGGGGAACATTCTAGAACAGCACGAATGTAGGAGAGCAATGTGTGAATGGGGATAATATACTTAAACAGTGTGAACAGACCAAATCAGAATGTTTATAAACATGAACGTTGATTGTACTTCCTGGTGGATAAACGCATCAAGTCAGCGGCAGAAGCAGCTCATTTTAAGTAGGTAAATACAAACAGTACAGACTGAACCAGAACATGGTCAATAATGATAAAATGTTGTTGAGTTTGAGGCTGTAATGCCAAATATTTAGGGGGAAATAGGCTCCATATGCCTCCAAGAAGTGTGAAGGTGCCCCATGTTTTCTGCTATTGCTGAGAAAGAGAGTGAGAAAGAGAAAGAGAGAATGAAAAAGTCTGTTAGGAAAACTACATTTTGCTCTCTGCTTTATCTACCCCATGGTTCTCTCAGTTCTCCTTATTTAAATTTTAAACATTTCCCCTCATCCCCATCTACAGCCAGGAAACTGAAACAGGGAACGGGGTCACACATACACCCAAGAACATACTGATTCAGGTTTAGGTTTTTCCCTATTTTCCAGCTGACTGAACGTGAACACATTGGTGCTAACGTAACAGCTATTAGCATTATGATGACTTATAAAGTTACATTTTTTTCATTAAAGACCGCAGTGAAAATGAATGGCTGGTGCATGTTCATGATTAAATGAGACAGAATTAACCCCATGCAGTCCAGGTAATGGTGAAGTTATCGGAATGGGAAGTTCAGTCTAAAATAGAACAGACTTGGTAGCACACAGCGTTTGCCAATAGCAGCAACGACGCCATTAGGAGCGCATAGCTAGCCAATATTTAATAAGGAATATGTAGAGGTACACCCTAACAGAGTATTAAAATGTTTTATCACAAGATCACTGAAAAAGTTCTTGTTTTCTCCAATATTTTGGTTAAATAGCTCTCAAATAAGTATAAGAATTGGTATAAAATCCTGTTGCACCAGTGCAGCACTACCAGCGTTATCTACCCAGAAGTAAGCATGCTGACTTATCCTATAGGGGAGAATAGTCTAGAATAGCGTGAATGTAAAAGCACAGTGTGAATGTGGAAGCATGTTTTGAAACAACGTGAACGGGTGGAGAACGTTGCAGGTAGAGCACATCAACCAAACATGTGGGTTTGCTGTTGTTTGTTGGTGTTTGTTAGGTCGTTGATCTTTGGCCTCAAAGGAGGAATCTGTACTCCTTGGCTTCGTTCTTTGTCCCAGCAGCCATCTTGGTGATCATAGGGTGGTTCGGGGGGGGCTGTGTGCGCGTGTGTGTATGAGTGATTGCTAGTGGGGATGGGCAGGGTTATAGGAGCGCCTTGTTTTTCTGCATGCTTATGAAGGATAAATGTACTAAACGAGGCAGGAGCACGCACACCCTCATTATGAGGCGCAGGGCCGCTGCCGTGCATGAGAACGGCCTAATAATACCCCTGCAGCAGCCCAGCACCCATTTGCATCAGTCATGGGGAACCCTGGAGCTACCTAATAAAAACAAGCACAGCCACTCCTACATAGAGGAAGCAGGTCATCGGGCTCTTTCTCTCTCTCTCTCTCTCCCTCTCTCTCTCTCGTCCATCTGCTCAGACTGGCCTGAGAGGTGTCGTGCCATTGTTCTCAGCACCATTACACAGCTAGACAAATCATTGTCTGTGCTAACAATAAAAAAAAAAAAAATCTCTTTTCAAAAACATTTCCCATGTCCTAGTTCTCCATTTTGGCCGGGTGTGAGCGCAACATTATGTTGATGTTACAGCCTTTCTGGAAAGCAATACTGGTAGAGCCACTAGTGCTTTCCAATGCATGGGCTTGCAAGCCAAAGCATATGAAGTAGTCTTTACACGGTCAACACCCATCAGGACAACTTAACCTCTAAATTAGATCCGCCATATTTTATGCGAGAAACTGTTAGCGATATTAGCCAATAAAACAACATTAAATTCCTCTTAGGCTTTATGGATTACTAAAACATAACACTGGGATGTGGCTTCAGCAGAGTATTTTGCAAGTACAACCAAAACCAACATTCCCGCCTTCATATACACTAAACAGTGTCATGTTGAAAAGTATATGTAGGCTGTACGTTTTAAAAGGGACCCAGAGGCAAGCTTCAAGGCAAATAAATAATATAAAATCATAACTGCAGCTGTTATTCATCTTTTCTCAGTCAATTACGCCAGATAAATATTTAATCTTTTATAACAGTAATAATCTAGAGAGAGTACTCAGAGGTAAATTAGATCCACGATACACTCGACTCGTTTCAAATGTCATATTCATATTGCCTCCGACGTCCAGCCGTCGCCGTCCCCTGGAGTGATAAGCTGGGCTTCACCATCCTGTTTACCTTCCATGGATTTTTCATCATCCGTACATTACGGCAGATCAAGTCATGTAATCGTGTTAAACGGCCTTCTCCTAACATGCACACTCACTGATGAGCCTGCATCAGATCATAATAAGGTCAGTGAACGTCATACATGACATCCGCAAATTGGCCTTTTAGGAAAACAAACAGACAAACAAATGGGGGAAGTGAATTATTGATCAAACAGATCATTGATTAAACAGAGTCAGAGTGATACTTAAGCATGCTACAACCCAGGATCGAAATTATCCTAATAAAGGACGTTCATAAAGAGAATTAAGGTAATGTAAAGTCCATTAAGACAGCAGCTTCAGATAGAAGCATTCTCTTCACTAACTTCAAGTATTACTATACTCAGTTGTGTTATAAGTACTATAAGTACAGACCAGGCCTTCAGTCTTATGTTATGGATGGTGAAGTGATTGTATAAGAACACAGATCTCTACGAACCAAGGGCTGGAGTTCTGAGCGGCTTCCACTTTATGGTTGAAGTACGGACCCCTGCCTGCTAAGCACTTGTGTGCTAGTGAGCTAATCGGCCTCTGTGAGCTAATTGGCTAGCAACGCAGTTTTTTTTGAGAAGTTTAAAGAAAAATGTACACACTATTTGAGAATAATTGCTTTGTCAGGCTGAACACTTGGTGTAGAACCGTGGTGCGGTGCCTTTTTGTTGTTGTTAGCTGTGTAGCGTATAGCATGCTAACTAGCAATTTTGCACAGTAAAGTGATGAAGTTGTATCAGAAGAAATCAAAAATGTTATGGCTTTAAAATACTAAGCATTTTAAAGTAGTTTACTGCTATGGATTATGAACAGCTTTGTATGCCACTTTTGGGGGGGTTTAAACAGGTAAATGCGTCAGGTCGCAATGATTTCTGGGTGAGTTTCTGCTGACAAAGTCAACACGTGTTCACTTGATCCACCACCCCTCCAAGGAAGGGTCCATCTAACACACTTCACTCAAGCTAATAAAGTAAAGGAATGGCCCAGGGAGTTCCCCGGGGGAAACAGCAAGGCCAAGTGGATGAGGGCATGTCAAAAACAGTACTGACACAAGGGGTATGATAAGTCTATGCACTCATTGACGATTAGCTAAAAAGGCGCGTCTGCAGGCCCCACTCTCTTAACCACATAACTTCGTATTAGTATCGTAGTAGCCGCCAAATAGGCTAAATTTAATTTAATAAAATGAGTAGTAAGTCTTAAGATTAAAAACTGCATAAATTTAGAGTCGAAAGGTGAAAACAAACCAAACAGAATGAGAATAAGCTTTATCTGCACTCACCGTGTTGATGCAGGGAAGTTCCTTATTGAGCAGCCATGGTAGAGACAGCTTCCCTTCGCCACGGTAGCAGGACTTGATCCTCTCACGCATGGCCAAGTTGATTTGGTGGAGGGTAAAGAGACACAGCACTGTCTCCCTGGGTGGATTTGACCGGTTCTTCTGTCCCTGGGAGAACACCACAAAAAGCACGTCCTCATCTTCTGAAAGACCCAGCGCTTGGGCCAGCGCCTTGCCCGGCCGGTGCTTGTAGGCAGCCTGGACTAGGCGGTACTCTGCGCCATCCTTGTTGCAACCGAGCGGGAACTCTACATAGGAGTAGAACTCTGTGTCATTGGAGCACATCCGGACAATCTTGGAGGTGAAGAACTTCTCACCGGAGGCATCCATCTGGGTGAGCTGAGTGTCCAGCTGCAGCGTAAGGAAGTAGATGTAGGTGCGGCTGGAGAAGCCGTAGACATAGTAGATGTCAAAGGCCGGGTACAAGGATAGAGTGTCAGAGGGAATCTTGATCTGAGAGGAGACAAACTCATCCTGGTAGACCAGGCTGAACATGCTCAGGCTGTCCTCGTCCTCCACCAGTTTGCGACTGGACAGGGTGGGGAAGTATTCCGACTTGCCGTCAATGGCAGCGCCAATAAAGAGCCTGCTGTCGCCCTTCTTTTTCTTCTTTGGATCACCCCTATCATCATCGCCCACAACAACTCCTGCCATTCCATCTGCCTCACGTGCTCCAGAAAGGTAGTGCTCCTTGCGTGAGTGAGGTTCCCCCAGCTTGAAGAGATCATCCAATCGGAGGAACTGGCACACTCCCTGCCAGATGCTGCCACAGGCCACCAGCCGGTTACCAGCGTAGTCGATGAGCAGAAGCTTGTTGACGTTGTCGGAAGGCTCCAGCTTGTGGACGCAGGCGCGGACGTTGGGCGGCGGGTAACACTTAGCATTGTCTTCCATAGGTCCTGTCTGGTGTGAGCGTAGCTCTGTCAGGTTGGCCGACAGCTTGTAGACTCGGTTGACGGCACCAACAAATACCTCACCCGTACTGCGGTGAACAGTTAGGTGCGTGAGGCTTGTGTCCTTCACCCGGAAGGTGAAGCCTGTCTCCATAGGTGGCCCGGTGGGGGTTGCCGGGAATGCCACGATGGTCCCCCAGAGAAACAAAAAGCAAAACGTCAACAGCCTTGAGAGCTTCATGATTCCAAAGCTTTCTTCTGGTGAGGGGATGAGACAGAGCTCTTCCCTCAAGCTTTTCAAAGACTTTCTTTTCTTAGCAGTTTCAGTAGGTCATGTCTAGAGGAAAAGAGAAAGAGAAAAAACGGAACGGCCGGGTTAGTTTCAAAATGGATTATGCAGGGAAAAGGCAAAGTCTTATCTTTAAAAGTTTAATTGCATTAGGCAATGAGTGGGAAAGTTTTATAACCCCACGTTCAGATTTTCTGCGCTTTTGCAGGAGTCCCACTCAATCCATCCATTTGAAGGCATTAATGTCTCGGGGTGGACACTGAGCCAGTGGGGGGGACAGCTGGGAGAAGAGGGGGCGTTCAGGGTGAGAGTGGTTTGGGGCGGGGGGTAAAGTATTGATCGAGTGGCTTCTGTTGATGCCAAGCCTCGCCACTCCCACTCCTTTCACTCAATGGATTGCTAATAAACCTTTACAGCCATTGCTACGCTAATCCACAGTACATTTGTTAATTAGGCAGCAGCACTTGACCAGGCTTAGGGAAATGACAGAGGCCAGGGCGAACATATAGAGGGAAACAGTGAGGGAAAAAAACAGGACGTGCTGGACATTTCTATAGTATATTATGTTAACAGGTCAGAATGTTTAACATAAGTGGCCTGTAGATCAAAAGGATGGCTCTTCTGCTCAATCACCACTCCCCCTCTACCAGGCACAGTGGCAGAAATGAAAGTGATGCTTACGGCTTTCAGCTTCTCTCCCCCGCCTTCTCGCTCAGTCGCCCTTTGTTTCTCACTCCCTGTCCCTCTCTTACTTCCTCTTTGTCTATCCCCTCGTCTTTTTTCACTCTGTCTTTCACTAGCTCCCTCTCAGTTGTTGCTCTCTCTCCCGTTCTCTCTCTCTGTCTCTCTTTTAACCATCTTAGCTGGGTTAGGAAGGGTCAGGCTAAGCTCACACAGGAAGAATGAGGCTTTACTCACTCCTCAGATTCAGCGGTTTGAGGTTTCAGAAGGGTTTTTTTTCTTCCCTTCCTGCAGCTGGCAGCGGCCTTCGAGCCAGCCTTAAATTTGGGCCGGGGAGGCACACGCCCAGGCCATTGCCAAGTCATTTTGTTTTAGTTTTAACTTTCCATCAGCGAAGTGATGTAAATCACGGCCGCACGATAGCCAGTGCTGGCAACACAACTGAATTCCAGCCCCGTGAGATCCTATCAGAAACCTTTTCTCGCCACAGCCGAGCCCCTGTTCGTTCAATCCACCCATGTGTATAAATAGCCTAAAAAAGGAATGTCTGGATTATTTAGCCAATCTAGTCTAATTCCAGTGCGGCCTATATGCTAACGCGAGTGAGAAGTATGAAAATTGCTTAGCCACTATCTATTAGGATAATGCTCTACTGGCCTTTACAGCACTAATGAACCCTAATTAATCAAAAACAACATTCCTATATGCTTCCGTTCCCGTAAGTCAGAGATGGAAATATTGCAAAAGGAATGATTCGGCATCACCGCATGGGCTGCCGCCTTCAGGTTTGATGCAGAGTTGGAGTTCATTGCCCATTGTAATCCGGTGATATATTGTAATACATTTCCTGACTAGTGGAAGACGCTATTGAGCGGCAATCACGGTGATTTGATTAGCGCAGTGGAGGCACAGGCTGGTGCCAGGAGGAAAACGCTGAATGATGCTGCAGCTTCTTAGCTGAGCTGAATGCTCCGAGCACGTGCTGATGGCTGCAATGGAAGGCAGAGTTTAACAAGTCAAATGCGCTCTTGCGAAGGTAGGCCGTCTATCGAGGCTACAGCTTTCTTTTCACATCCAAATAAGTCTCCATTAGCTCCATTCTTTTCATAGCGCATCTAGTTGTTTTCACGAAGTCAAACACTCACTGGGTGGCCCCATGTTTTAATTACGTCTAAAGAAGTGCTGAAAAAAAGTCCTAATTAATCAAAGATTAAACCATTTCACTACATTTCCAGCGTCTTAAAAAAGAAACTTCAGTGACCACATTAAATAAACATAATGAAACCGCCAATAAGCAAGCTCTGAAAGCTATTATGTTTGTACGTCAGCACTTCAGTCTGCGTCTGTGATGAGGAGCAGTTTTCTGCACAAACCCAAATATTTTTTTTTGAAGATGTCACAGACACGCTTTAGTGCTCTGCAAGTTCTTCAGGCACATCAATATTTCTGACAAATGCCCCCTCGTGACTCCTCTGCCCGAACTGCACTGGAAACAGGGAAGCGTGTGGAATCCTGATGAGATTCTCGAGCACTTTACACACAAAAACCTGCAGCGTTCGGGATGTACACAACCATGCTCAGCCTTTCCAGCGCCCAGGTGAAACCAGCTCGCCCAATGCCCTTTGTTTATTGTGCTAATTTTAGCCCAGCACAGCATCTGTTTGGCCATCATTGTCTGACACTGATGAATTAGCATTTCAATGAGAACAATCAGGAGCAGGAGAACCTAGTGGACCCTAGTATGAGATTAAAAACACTATGTTGTGTGAAAATCAAATTTACAACATTTTGCACTTCCCCAGTGGGAGTCAATCAGCCAAGATGTGTTTGGTGCCCAAATTTGTATTCTTTAGTTTGAAACTAGAGCTACAAGCTTACATTTCTAACAAACAACATAACTCAATAGTCACCCAAAATTGTTTTAGCCATTTTTATATTTCATTATATATGTTTATGTCGTGAGGATGTATGTACAGAAAAGATTTTTGTGACTATCGACTAGTATTTCTAAGCTACATTAGCCACGTAGCTCTAGCACCAAAATGAGGAAATTTTGGACGTGAAACAAGTCTTGGCTGATCGGCTACTTCTGGGGTAAGTCAAAAATAAATTGGATTTACACAATTATTCTATTAACGCTTCACTCTGAGAAATAATCATTTTGTGTTCATTTAGTTAATACATACGTTTTAGGTTAAAAATATTTTGCTTTTCAAATTGTCTATAGATCTCTGATGCTCAGCATCATTTTGCAGTCAGCAGCATGTCCATACAAGGAACTCACCATATAAGGTATTATGTGAGTACTGTGTGTTTTTTTCTCAATGGGGAAAATGAATAACACCAAAGATCGCTGTTATTGTGCTTTGTGGTAAACAAAAATGTTCCAAAGCTGAAACGTTTGGTCCTGCATACAATCTTCCTCCAAACATCACTGTATTCGTAGTTAAATTACAAATACTGCTACATACATGCGATAAGCAAGCTAAGTGCTGGGCATTAAAATGACAATGCATGAAAGTAAATGTAATGCTATAATTCAACTCTATTATATAACAATACCAGCTACCCATAGCCTCTATTGCCAAAGCCACTTAACCACCACATCTGGGAAATGTGGTGGTTAAGTGGACTTGTGATTTCAACTCAATCCGCATGACTGTTAGCTTGTTTGAAGCAATCATCATATTTAGACAATTCAACAACCTCATAAATCAAAGGATCCAGTGACATTCAGAGGAAAGAATGTACGTAGAACAAAAATCTATAGACGATATTTTTTAACATAGTGATTTTCGTGAATGGCCTTCATTCTCCATATAAAGAGAAAAGGCTTCGACACAAAGTCCCTTATATGGGCATGTAGACAATTACAAACTGATGACAAGACTTCAGAGGTCCACTGGGCTATTTGTTGTATTGCAAAAGGTAGTTTTCCCCAAGCAGGTAGGTAGGTAGATAAACAGACAGATAGATTCTTATTTCTATATTACTTGTATTCTACATTGTGTGACAAAGGGCCTGCCATACACATTACAGAAAGGAGAGAGAGAGAGAGAGAGAGAGTGAGAGAGAGAGAGAAAAAGAGAGAAAGAGAGAGAGAGAGAGAGAGAGAGAGAGAGAGAGAGAGAGAGAGAGAGAGAGAGAGAGAGAGAGAGAGAGATCACTAGTCCACCTAATCAAGGACTCCAAAACACTGGTCTCTTCACACCACTTTTGTAATGAGGGTCAACAGCACTTGATTAGAAGAGAGAAGGAGGGGGGTGAAAAACGAAATTGCTCTCTTCACGGGATTAGGAAGCCATTCTGTGTCTCTTTCACTCAGTCTCACACACACACACACACACACACACACACACACACACACCCCAACCATGCTGAGACTAAGCACCGGCTTAGGCAGACGATGAAAAT
This sequence comes from Colossoma macropomum, assembly GCF_904425465.1. NCBI lineage: Eukaryota > Metazoa > Chordata > Actinopteri > Characiformes > Serrasalmidae > Colossoma > Colossoma macropomum. The sequence goes on from NW_023494793.1 coordinate 37,535,665, forward strand.
ATCAAAAGAGCAAAAGATCTGATTTCTGCAAATCTTCCATATTTGTAGCTTCGCGTAATCCGTTTAGAACTAGTTTTATTCATTTTTATGCTTTCCTCCAATTTAGTTAGAGTCATTTCCTGCAGCAATGGGCCTACAGCCACTACACAACAATACCAGCATTCTGCTTTCTCTGATGTGTACAAAACCCACTGTGGGACCATGCAGGTACACAGGTGAATGGCACATTGCAATGGGAGAAAGAAAGAATCGCTGCCTTTCTAGCTTCTTGTTGTGAACACGGCCAAATCATGGTCTCATACCATTCCAGCCAATGACAGCACGTCCAACTGCACTCTTCGTAGCCCTCCAGGTGGCACATGGCACAACTGGGATTTGAACCTGAATCCCCATAGCCTGTCAATGTAACACACAGAGGGACTTAGCCTGGCATGTGTTCAGATTTTTTCCATTCCCAACCTTCAGTGAAAACCCAGGGCTGTTTATTTTCACCCTGCCGAGTTTGCCGACTCATTCACTCGTGAACTCAAGGCTGCAGTTTCTGCTTTAAATGTCTCTTCCGTCATCAATGCACAGAATTTGCTGACTGCAATAACACAGGCATGATGAATGTATGGTTTAGATGTATGTGTGTTCGTAGATGCCCTTCACACGTCCAAGTCTAATTCACAGGCAAAAACTCTCTTCTCCTTTTTGGGGGATATTTGCATGTGCTTCCTCCGAGGCATAAATAGTGCCACTGCATCTTTCCAAACTGTTGCTCACGTGTAATGTCACTGGACAGCTCAACACGCTTGGAGGAGAATGCTAATGGTGCATTCACGTTTGCAAATGTTCCATTGTTTTCAACAGAGGCACAATAGAAAAGTCTGCCACCGCAAGCAGCAATGGTCAGCAGACTGCAGCGGTAAGCGAGACGCTCCATCTAAAGTTCCATTTTACCAAGTTTTTTCGTCAACCGAAGCGGCAGAATAAGCCTAATGATGTTTTGTTTGGGAGCCATGGACACCAAATGTCTTGTTGTTGAATTCCAGACAAACTCATTATTATACAACAAAAATAAAACAGTACAGAGCGTCTTCCTGCCTTTGTCCACCTTAAATAAACAGTCTGCATATCCTGCGGTAAGCGTACCATCATTTTTCTAAGCTGTATTGTCTCCAGGCTTTTTATTTTATTGTTCTGTTTTAAAATAGTAGGTTATGAAAAGGTACAAAAGGTAATTAAGGTTCACAATTAGACCTTAAAACCGCTGTTGTACCTTTAAGGGGACATTTACACTGTTTGTACTTTGATGAACAAAGAAATGTACCTGCACAGAACCTTTATTTCTAACAGCGTACTTCTCACTAGAGCCTTTCTGATCATACAAATCAAAAATAAGCATTTCCACAGCAACGTAAATTGATTTCGGAATGTGTGCACACATTCGGAAACTATCACAGTGCATCAACCAATAAAGACAGCATGGAGGTTCTCATATACAGCGACAGGAAACATGGAAGAACATGGGATCACACAAAAGAACATTGAAAGCTCCAATTCCACATGCTGATCCATTTTACTATGGATATGAACACCTACTATTCTGGGGGTAGACTGTAAGAGGACAAAGACAAAGGCTCTGAATGGATCACTGACAGGGTTAAAGGCCGGTCATGTGAAGAACCTGACTTGCCTGGTTAGAAAGGTTTTTGCTTTCGCTCAGTCTCCTGTCTCCACATCTTGATGTCGAGTTCTGTAATGCTGATGCAGCCACTGACAGACTAACAATTTTCACATAGCTCTCTTTCAGTGGGTGTATCTGCAGACAGAAATGATGGTGCGTGAAAACTACAGCTCAGTGGTCTTTGCATGTGTCAGGATTGATGTGAACTGGCACTATACGGGGCATTCTTCACATAACGTTAATACTTCTCTCATGGCTATTCTTTTTCTGTGCAAACACGGTTACAGACGCCAAAAAAAATGCAAAGTAAAATAAAATCTCACTCATTTGATACAAGAGACTGACAAGGCCCCAGGCAATTATTATAAACTGTAAGTTTTGGCAAGACGACGCCGTGACTTGTGTTTGGTGAGGTACTCCATCTTCTAGCACACCGCCTGACTGTGTTTCGAATTAGTCAAAGAAGGTCAAGGCCTCCATATTGACATAAGAGCTAAAGTTTGCAATAAATACATTGTGCAACAGCTCTCCGATGACCAGTGAGACAATAGTCCTGAGCAATGTGAACTCCAAGGGTCAACAGAGGCCTGCGAGGGGAATCAGTGCAAGTACTCGGATTGCTTCCTCTTTTCTGTTATGCTGGTGTTCGGTGTCATCCTGCAGGAGACTGGGGTCGGCCTTTCTGTTTACTTTGGTCCTGTCACTCCTCAAACCAGTGTGAAGAACCAAGTGAAGTGAGGAGTGCACGTTCTTCACAGCTACAGCACATTTGAGAATGTACAGGAACTGAAAATAGGCAGAACACTCAATTTAAAACATACCATCACCATCACCACAAAAACTCACTTCTCCAAAATGGTAATTTCATAGGAGAGGGATAAAATTGTTTGAGGTAACTAAGTTTTTTAAGATCATTTCTATTCTTTTTAACATGAAACGTATGTAAAGGGAAGCTGGCATTTCCAAATGGTGTAAATTAACAATATCTAAGGTTTTGATATGACAGCTACAGTGCAGAAAATCTTGTTTTTTTTTTTTCACAGTTTATTTGCTCTAACACCCATGAGTCAAACACAATGCCCACAGGCCAGATCCAGTCTGCGACAAAATCCTATCCGTCCTGCAAAAGTGTTTTAATTTTTATATTAGCCTGTTTCACAGTGCGCTGCACTACAGTCCCCAGCATGCACTGCAATGTAATGTGTGCTCTGACTCTCCTACCCCAACAACAATCTTTGGGACGTGGTTACACCTCAGTTCTACACATTTCTATGCAATTCCACAGCAGTCATGTCACCAAATACACTAACTGCATTTCAGCTGCAGTTCAACCAATATAGACACCTAACATCAGCTCAGCAGCTCAGAAATTGAGCTTAAGTATTAATGAACATGTAGCAAAGAAAGGATGCCAGGGGTCTAGTTCAAGCAAATAGGTAGGTTTAAAAGACTGAGCTCCTGGGGACGTTTACATTTTGAAATTTTCAAGTATTCATGTAATATAAAACATTTTTTCTCAGGCCCACAGATTTGTTAAGATTTTTAAATACGGCCCCATTAGTGGTTGAGTTTGACACCCCTGCCCTAATGGAATGTAGTAATTTCCAGTTACCAAGTTCAATTTTGCTCTAAAACATCACATTTCTTTATTGAACCGAACTCTAGACAGCACTGTAACAAAAACCAGACTAAAAGCGCTGATCTGGGCTCAGTTATTGCCCCTCACAGCCTAACAAGTAGTTATATGGATATGAATGCCTGATCCTTGATCGGCACTCACAGCTCCAATTGCAAAGCCACTCTTCCACTCCTTTTCTTCAACACAATGAAGGTACAGCCTGCTGTAGCCTCTGCCATGATCCAGAGAGCGGGTTATGTCTTCATACTGTCCTTATCGCTTCCATCAGTGTGTGCGAAGCTTAGTCTAATAACCTTTTTCCTGCCATATGTTTGAGGAGAGAAAGAAAAATCCACCTGTCCGCACCAAAGAAAAACAAAAGATCTCATTAGAGATACCAGCGAGGGCTGATCCTTCTACAGGGAGGCGATGAGACCAACATCAGAGCAGGAGGAGGATATAAAGCTAGGTGAAATATGTCATTTATACCGGTATACCAATAGTAGTCTCACGCAACATTATTGATTTTTTGGTTTAGAGGTATTGACAGATATATAACAAAAGCTATGTACGTCATTTGCTGGGTCCAGTACAAAGACACTCTAAAGGTGTTGGTATTGGCAGATAATTAGAAAACAATTATCAGCACTGGACAGATGTCCAAATTTCAATGATATTTCGGACTAACGTTTGATGATACATTTATTGTAATCCGAAAACTCAGAAAGTTCAAATGGCACTGGGCTACAGTGCTAAAATATCTGTATTTTATTCATTTTTCTGCATTTATGACACTACAGAATTACAGTATTACATTGCTCCACAATGGTAATCCAGGTAAATGTGGTCTCAGTTACTATAATTTATATTTTATACATTTTTATGTATTGGCATGATGGAAAATATCAAATATCAGCATCAGCGCACAATTTTTTGTGTCTGTTTATTGTTTACAACACTGTGCAAGGTCTCCTTTGGTGTAAACAGAATAGAAAAAAAACAGTCCAAATAAAACGATCCATCTTGGGTTTGTAAGAGGTTTCTACCATAAAATGGCAGTAACCAGCAATCACTATATTAACGCAATATCATCATGCTTTACATTATCATGCTTTACATTATCAACAATATCACTGTGATTTACTTGAAAAGCAATTTTATCGATACCACCCTGCACTACACAGAGAAAGAATGACAGGCAGAAACCATCAGAGATAGACGGATAGAAAAAAGAGACAGAGAAAGGGGCTGACTAAGAGAGAGAGAGTCAGGCGAGTGAGCACAGACAGTAGCTATTGTTCAGCGATCACCACCTCCAGTGACTCCACATGGCAGCTCAGCTCAAAGCTCACTCACAGGATGAGGGCATGCCGGCGCCGTTTGATCCCACCCCAGAAAACTGACAAAAGGAGGAGAGAAGCCGCAAACGACTCTCTGCCATTCCAGCGTCCAGCCCCGGACCCTGGCACTCGCAGACAGACCACTAAACATGGAACTGTTACCAATAACCACTCAGTACGTAAATAAGTAAGGAGCAATTACCAGTTTTAATGATAAACTACAGTGTAAAAAACAATGATCATCACCCCATTTCCAATTCGAATACACTAATTACTATATATGATTACTATCTTTTTAAAAATGCTTGCTTACACAGTTAGAATCTGAACAGTTGTTTACAGATTGTTTTTGGTGTTATAAATAGACATGGCTTGCGGGTATTTATATATGGCATATAGATATTGATAGTTAGCAACCCCGGGGGGCTATCAGAAGAAATTGCTGGATTGGATATCAGATATGAGAGGGAAAAAGAATGAATCTGGCCTGAAATGGCACGGTCACATTATTTGTCATGTTGTTGGTTGTTTATTTCTTCCTGTGGGGTAGTGCACTATTTTTAAAGTGGTCTTTCAAGTGTTCTTAAGCAAAGACAATGGTTATACAGACCTGTATACACTCAAAGAACCACATGAATGGTTCTTTGCGTGGTCAAACTGCTCCTCTCTATGATGGAAAAGCTGTTGTATAAGGTTTTAAAAAGAACATTAAAATGGTTATATAAAGAAACAAAGGGTTCTGCTAAGTCACAGTACCTTTTTTGATACTTTAGAACCCTTTTTGCTATTAGTGGGGTGTTCTAAAGCTCAGTAGCTTTCTATCAGATCAGAAGCAGCATTGGGAATCAGTATTAGCAAAAGAAAAAGTGGTATTGCGCCCTCTCTAAGGCTACGTTCACATTATAAGCCTCCTTGCTGAAATCCGATTTTTTGCTCAAAACCCATCTTTGACACAATGGTTCACAATCGTTTAGATAAGCGATTAAAATCAGTCATTAATGTGAACAAAACAACGTCCTGAAATGACCCACGTGTGCACATCCTACTCAGTAACGGCACGGATACGTATCTGATCTAGGACCACATATAAAGGGGCTCAGATTTGCATGTCCACACAGCCCTGAAAACATCAGATCTGAGTCACATTAGGGCAAAAAATCGGATTTGTGCCACTTCAACCTGGTAATGTGAACATAGCCTAATTTTAAACGGATCCCAAGTAAAAAGCTTACAAATTTCAAAGCTGAGGATGATTTCAATGTGTATTTGTGCATTTCTTAACAATACCAAACTATGACAGCCATTGCACTGGTCACTGATATCATGAAAGGAAATTCTTACACAGTCTCAGTCCTGCAGATGACACGCGCCGACTAACCTAAGTGATGGATGACCAAATGACCTTTCGCGTGAGTGTCTGCCTGCAGGCAGTGAGGCTACACTGACATTAACATCTCACAGCACAGAGGGTCACTGTATGTGTTGATACAAGAGAAATCTGTCAGGATGAACTTCGTGAAGGAGTGATTCAGCCAGCAGGGAGGGTGATGTCATCACTGAATGATTTAATCACCCATTTGCTGGTGAGCACACAGTCAGAGTAGTGAATGAATGAAATGAATGCTTTGAAACACACTTAAAAAAGATGGCTCTTCAAAGGTTCCTTGGTAAAGGCAATGGTTATATATCTATTTAGAACCATGAGTTCTATACAGAACCATTTGCATGCGTAAATGGTTCTTTGAATGGTGAAATGGTTCTTCAGATTGTGTTGTATACAGTTCTTTTTGAAAATGGTTCTATATAGCAACAAAAAAAGTGTTCTGCTAACGTTGTGATGCCAAGCCTGTAACAATAGAAGAACCCTTTTTTGGTGGTATATAGAAAAGGTTCTGTATAAAACAATATACAACACATTCTCCATCAGTCTAAAGAACTCATGGTCCTAAATAAATCATTCCTTTAACTAAAGAACCCTTCTCTTTTAAGCATGAATGTACCGGTTCCAGCATGTTCTTTGGCATTCAAACATATCAAGCTTCCCACATGTTCTTACGTCACCTATTAGTTTGGAACATGAAATATAGATATTCAAAGTCATAATAAACTGCAAAAGTATTGTCAGTAAAGCTACAAAGATAATCGGATAGATTGGATAGAACCATGACCACTCAAAGAACCCTTTACATGACTGAAGGGTTCTTGGCATCACAAAGGGATATGTCATGTTGATGGAGAATAAGCTGTAGACGGAAGAATGTTCTATATAGCACTAAAAAGAGTTCTGTTATTGTTACAGTGTCAGGAATATTGCTTCTTTCAGCTGATGATGTTTATACTCTCTTAAGCAAGCAGAGAGAAGAATTACAGATTCCTCTCATCCAGTGTTCCATCTTTTCCAACCAGTTCCTTCTGGGAGATGCTACAGATCTTTAAAAACTAAGACAACACGCTTTAAGAAGAGATTTTTCCAATCGCAATAAGGTTACTACACTCTACCAAGTACACAATATGTAAACAACAACGTAAACAATATACAACATTCAGTTCATCTATATAGAACCATGGGCGTGCTTGAATTGTTCTTTGCAAGCCTGGCACTGTAACAACAGCAGAACCCTTTTAGTGCTATATAGCACCCTTTTCAGAAAAGTTTCTATACAGAACCATCTACAGTACATTCTCCATCGATTTGAAGTACACTTATCATGCAACGGGTTCTTTAAGTGGTCACGGTCCTACACAGAACCACTGTCTTTCCTAAAGAACCCTTGACGATTCATCTTTTTTAAGAGTGTAGTGTATATCATTATAGTCTGCCCATAGGATTTCAATGCACAGATACTAAATGCTGTATATTGCACTGTATATTGTTTTACAGTATATATATTGTATTGTTTGTGTGTTCTGTACTACAACACCGTTGAATTACATCTTGATGCACTAGATATAATTACCACCAACATGTCCTGTGGCAATAAAAGGAATCAATCAATCAATCAATCAATCAAAGCCCTCTGAAAGATTTTTAACAATCCACTTTGTGTGAAATGTTCTGACTAAACATTTAGCGCTATAAAAAGGACAAAGTGGTCGACATGATTTGCATCACGAAGCAGCTTTCTATGTCTATTTTGGTTCCACAGAACACAGTTACTGTACCGTCGCCATGGAGGGCATTAGCCTAACGTTACTCCACACACTTCACTAAAACATCCACTCAGGCTGAAGAAAATTACTTCATTCAAATGTGTACTTGGGTTCCACATGAATAAAATATATCACATCAACACAATTGCTGTCTCTCGGTTTACTTCTGGCTGTATTTGTGTTGATATAATATATTTTATTCATGTGGAACGCTTCAGCACATCTGAATGGAGGACATCCACAGCACTGTTTATATCAGTGTTACGTTTCTGTGAGGAGCAACACGTTAGCTTAGCGTTCTCGCACTTCTGGTTCTTACTCGTGTGTGTTTGAGACGGTAAGACAGACAACGAAGCTCAAGTCAGCTTCTTATTCGCCAGTTTCTTGGTCGAATTTCCCCGTTCCACCTTAAATGGTGCAGCAGTTACATTCTGGCGCCTCAAACTGTAACGAAATGTTCCCGTTCCACCTTAAATGGTGCAGCAGTTACATTCTGGCGCCTCAAACTGTAACGAAATGTTCCCGTTACACCTTAAATGGTGCTGCAGTTACATTCTGGCGTCTCAAACTGTAACAAAATTTCTCTGTTCCACCTTAAATAGTGTAGCAGTTACCTTAACCATTTAAGGTGGAACGGGAACACTCGAACTCGAGCTGGCGCATAAGAAGCTGACTTCAGCTACATTTATATCAGTCAGTCTTACCTCAGTCTGTCTTACCTCAAGCGCCAGAATGTAACTGCTGCACCATTTAAGGTGGACCGGGGACATTCGAACAAGAAGCTGGCGAATATTACACGAACTTCAGCCTCGTCTGGTTTAAGGACAAAAATAGCCTAAATACTCCTTAAACGCTGCGGAGAGTGAAAGAAAACGGCGCGTGCTCCGTTCCAGCTACTGCACGCGACGAACATCCACACATGGAGAACAACACGGAGCTAAACCTGAGGGCGGGGGGGGGCCGTGAGGGGCAGTGGCTTCTGTTCAAATCTGTCTTTATTTCAAAGTATTTCACGCGCGCATCACACGGTGGTGCTTTTAACGCTACATGCATGCGCTGGAAATAATGATGCTCTGAATGTGTATTTAAATGTGCCAAATGGCTGCACGTGAATAAAACGCGCTACAGCACAATTGCTATCGCTTTGATTACTTATTTTGACAAGAACTGTGTTGATGCAGCACATTTTATTCACATGCAAACGTCTGAATCAGACATCATTGCTTTCAGAGCGTGCATATATCATGGATCTTATATACAAGCACTGAGGGAGTATTTAAAGGGGAGTTCCACCGATTTTCAACATTTCTGCATAATTCAATGGTTGAGATGTAAAGTCACTCAGAACGGCTTGATGTGGTAGAGAAACGTACTGACTCAGATTTCTTTACAGTGGTGGTGATGGGAACCAGGGGTCGCCATGCCTACAACGCAAATATTGCCATTTTATTTACTATCCAAAACCAGTGAACCAACACGTGTCTTCTGGGTTTTGTATACAATGTTGCTGTTTTCTTTGGGGACTATTTTGCCTCATAACGCCCTTCATGTATCCCTGCGCCATGAATGGATTAAAATTAATTTATTAAAATACGTTTTGGGACAAAACTTTATCACAGAACTACTGCAAAACAGTGTCTTAGACATCAGACAGTGAATTCATAATCATTTCATGTAGTTACTTCCTGTGAGGGAGCTTTTAGAGGCTAGACGTCTGGTTCCCATCACCACCAGTGTGAACAATTAGGAGCATTTCACACCAAACCACACTGAATGACTTTGTTGATGCCAGCCATTCAATTATGCAGAAATTTTCGGTGGATTCCCCCTTAGATAGATAGATAGATAGATAGATAGATAGTTAGATAGATAGATAGATACTCGTGCAGATGCATGGCTGCTGGAAAAAGCAGGATCAGTTTCAGAAGGACTCGTGCATGAAAATGTGAAAACAGCCTGAATTTCGTGCCGCCATTGCCCACACTATTTATCTCCAAATAACAAATAAGAAACCTATATTTCAGTCACGTGACGGCGCTTCTGGGCTCATACAGATGTGCGCGAGGAGAAACACCTCAGCCTAAAGTGGGCAGCCTGGCACACGAGCCAGCAGCCTGGCACAACTGCCAACCCACCAGCCCTTCAGCGCGCCCCATACCAGCAGGACTTTCTCCAGCGCTGTAACGAATTCAATACAAACCCAAAGGGGAAAAAAGCGTAAATGTTGTTTAAATGAGGAGAAGCGCCAGCCCTTTTCCACACACGCACGCGCGCCCAAGTTTGCATGGAAAACGGCAATGTGCTCCAGCGGCTACAATAGGCGCCGTGTAACGATCTATTGTTGGGAGGCTGGGAGCAAAACACAGCACAACCCCGCGATCTCCACGCTGGTGTTGAGATGCAAAGCAGCAAAGCGCCCACGATTCGACTTCGGTTTGGCACATTCTGATTTTTACAGCCCCTCTTTGTTCTGGAAAGGCCAGCTGGCTGTGGACCGTGTTTATATGGACCCCCATTCCGCCTGCACCAACCGGGTTAAGCATCCGTCCCCCGTCCTTGTTGCAGACTGACGGGGGGCTAAAACCGCTCGTGCAATTTGCCCCAGATCACTTCCATTTGGTCAGAAAAGGCGCGCGCCAGCTGCTCAGCGCTATCAGCTGCAGTCCGAGCTGAAAACACCGAGCATCAGTGAGCGAGCGAGTGAGTGAGTGAGTGAGTGAGTGGGGGAAATCAGTGCCCACCGCGGCTAAGCGTGAGCGTGTACGAGCGGAGAGCACTTACCTGGCTTCAAAGTGCAACAGTTACATCCACAGCTTGTGTTTAAGAGCCCCTGCGAGTCGGAATCTCTCAGCTCGGTGTCCTTCGCGCGGATAAGATTCACGAAAACACGGTGCACAGCGTCCGGACGACGAGGCGAAACCTCATAACCTCAAGAAACCGTCTCGCTTTCTTCAGCGGCGTGGGGACGCGAGCTGGCCCTTTAAAGTGGAACGTACCACTTCGACGGGAGGGGTGGCAGGATTGTACTCGCGGGCTAATTGCGAGCAGATCAAGCACTCACCACAACAAATCGAATGGCACACACGCTTTATAATTTTTGGTTAATGAACCTATCTTAGATAACATTTAATTAGCTGAAGCTGTGCTTTTCGTCGATTGTTTTGTTTTCAAGCAACCCTGTTGTACGAAATGGTGCGCGCCCGCCCTTCATTTAGTATTTTCTACCAACCCAGATGTTGCATAGAGAAGACTGGCTGTGGAGACAGACCGAGATGTCCACGATAGCAACAATAAAGTCTGTGTGGCTCAGGTTTTAAAAAGATTAGACCCATTAAAGTGAAATTGTGATGCTTGAAAGCGTTTATGTTCAATAAAACAGAGCAGCTCAACTGTTTTGGTCGTGCATTTTTAACGTATGAGAGTCACATGGCACATCAGCATGAAATCACTAATCTCATACAGATCAGGTGGGCTGTATTTACAGATAGAAATGCACGAGGGTGTAATGACTTCATTGCTCCCTCATACTGCTAGTCTAAATATGGGTGCACTGAGAGAGCTTCATAGCTTATTTTGAGGAGGACAGGCTGGCCTGCCTGCATGAGATTTGCCCTACGCTGTTATGTGCCAGTAATGAAGTTTGATGTAATCTAGCAGCAAATAGCAAAGCAATCCACTTATTCAAATCATGTGGCCTAGTAAATGGCTGTTTAGGGAAAATGACACTCTACAGTAAACAAATGCAGATTCGGCCGACATAAGTAAGCGGAGAGTCATGGCGAAGGATCTGCGCCTGCAGCGGCTTCAATCAAAAGTGCTAATAGTTATCAGAACGGGCCCGCTAATACACTAGCTCACAGCCAGACGCACTTGGGGGATTCCTGGAAGATTGTTTAGTCCCTCTGTTCTGCGTGTTGAGGAAGGGCTGGTCTTTTGATGATGTGAGGAAGGAGCCTGAGTTGCTAACAAGTACGTCCAATGGCCTAAATCAGTGCAACGTCCAAACAGTGCTACTTCACGAGGCCTAAAATAAGTCAGGCAGTGGGTGGGAGAGGTATACAGGGCGACGTTTGGCCTCAATGGCCTTCTCACTCTTGCTCTATAATCCACTGGAGTTTATGTCTGGCATGTCCTGCTCTCTCTCTTTCTTTCTCCCTTTCTCTCTCTCTATATCTCTCTTTCTCTCTCTCTCTCTCTCTCTCTCTCTCTGTAATTGTGTGCATCTGTAATTGAATCCACTTGAGGCGGGCAGCCCATGGCCCTCAGCTCCGTGGCCGCACCGGCCATTCGTGGAAGGAGGGATGGAAGAGGGCAGGGAAACGAGGGAGGGAACCTCCAGAGCAGATGAAAAGAGGAGTGTGGTTTTTCTCTTTGAAAGCAGGGCCCTAATCAGAGTGAAGCACTGTCATGCTGCCGGCCCACATGCTAAAAAAATCCACACTCACATATATATATATACACGCACCATATGCGCTCAGAGCACATGTTCCAAGGATGTTAATGGAAAACTAGATCGCGAACAGTAAACTGGCTTACTTTCTTGTCCCGCTGGGTTTGGCCCCCTTGACCCTCCCTCTGGATTACCTGTGTCATAATTACACATGCACTGACACATTAAAGGTGTTCTTTCCTTCACAAAAGAGATTTACTGATGCGCACATGTTTAACCGATTGAAGACAACCAGCTTAAATGTAGAAAGCTAGTTTCTGCCCAGTTCTGCTTAGCTAATAATTGGCTCAATCAGCATAATGACTTCATATTTGTATCATTCTGAGTTATTTATGTCTTATCAAGCTGAATAAAGCAAGCTTTTCATCATAGCCACTCCTTTTTATCATGCCATGCCATCTCAGGCTGTATCGTGATTTATTGGATTTTCTGGATTATTTGATTTTGCCAGGAAAGTGTCTGTATGGAGGTCGCGCACTGGCTCCCCTGAAGGTCGAAAAGAGAGAGATAGAGAAACAGGCCGGGTGTTTTCGTGAGAGCGCCCTAATGCCACATTTACGGACCTCCGTTCATCCCACTGAAACTTCATTAACCTTGAAAAGAAGCCAAATTGCTCCAAACACTGTAAATAGTTCAGAAAACATCCCAGAACAAGCACATGCTTTTAACCATCCCAGATACTTCAATTTATTTGCGTTTTATTATTTCTTGTCCTCTTGTAAGGTTCTTTTATCAGAGCCGGTTTATGAGGAGTCTGTCCTCTTTCTATTATATCCGTTATATCAAAAACATGATGGCAAAACAGCAGAGGATGGCCGTGAGGGAGTCCTCGATGAATGGGAGTAAATGGAGCTAAACAGCTAAAAATGAAAAGTTAAAATAGTTTCTAATAACTTGCCGAGAACTTTCCTTTCATTTTAGAAAGCAGACTGATGTATTTCACTAAAAAAAGCAAAGAAAATTTACCTATATATTTCCTATTTTCCACAGCAAACAGCAGAACTGCTGTTTGGTTGGCGAGTGGAGCAGCTCATTGGCTGTTTGCGCTCACTGACGTCATGGACGTACATCAGGCACCGTAAATATAACCTATGACTCAAGTTGAAAAGCTCTTAAAAATATAACAGCAGTGTTAAAATGTTTTATGCTGTTCTGTGTTCAGGAAATGAATGTATTCTTTTACATTAAAAACTTTTAAGCATTTATAAACTATGATTTTGCTCAAACGCTCTTTCTTAACCTATTCATTTTAGACTCGCTCAGGAGCGCCCTCTAGCATTTGAGAAACCTGGAAGACGTTACAGGGTGGTAATTCTCCTCTCTACAAGTTCTCTGGATTAATGTACCAAATACATTTTCCAATCTCTCTTTATCTAGAAGGTGCTCTTTGTTACTGTATCTGTACAGTAACAGCAGTCCGGGCTGAAACACTCCTTATAACTTCAACAAGAATGGCTGGGGCTAAACTGCTGTAGGCTGAATAGGTGAAATATATATATATTGAAATATATATGTATATATATATATATATATGATATATTATATATATATATATATATATACATGTATATATATATATATATATATGGGCTGACATCACAAAACAGATGTTTTTGCAGCTTTCTTTCCATGTGCATACTGTGTGGACTAAGAAGTAAATAGTTTTAGCTTAGCAGCTTAGCTTAGCTTGTGCACTATTAGGTCATTTCATGTGTTTGTAACCCTGGTACTCTGAAAAAAGTAATGCATTACATTTAGCCTGATTCAAATGAAACAGATTTAAAATGTACACAGTCTTTTATTTTTAAAAAAATGAACTAAAATTAAACTATAAAATCTTTTTCTTAAATATATTGTTGCTGACACTGTGCTAGATGGTTATTGCGATTAAAAGTGGCATTTTATCGAATACTCTGCTTAGCTAACAGTGAGCCGCCTGGAAAACACTGAGCAAAAAGTCAGTGGGCCACCAGCTTTGCCATCAGTGGGCCAACAGCGGCCCACGATCCTCCAGCTATCTGGGTTGTTACATCAAAACATGTTAGTCTCACAGTCTACCTAATTGTTTTGATGTTTTATATTTTACTCATGTGGAAATGATGCATCTATTTCAATCAAACAAATTCAATGCATCACATCAGCAGGCTTGGTTAATGATAATTGACAGACAGTCAGATCTTCTTGTTGTTGAGGAAAGCTCAACATCCCATCACATTAAAGACTGAAAACTAGCATTGTGGATGTTTTCTTGATCATATGATGCCATCAGTAGTCAAATGTCTTTTCCAACAAACGTTTAAATAGAACAGAAAAGAAAGCCATGTGGGTAAATGTGAATATGTAGTCCTACATGGTTAGCAAGGCTGGATGCATCCAGAGGTAAGGGTGTGTTATATTTGAGTGAAGTATGCTTCTTTACCTCAAGACTTAATTAGCTTCAGATTTATGCAGATAAATAAATAAATGAGTTACACAATCAAAAAACCTCTCACAGCTCACTGTAATTAAACTGATTGGCGTCTTTCTACACGGCAAGGCTTTCTGCGCGTTCTTTCATGCAGCGGTTCTACTTCCTGCCTGGATAATTAAGCTCCAAGTGGACGCCTCTATCTGCTCTTTGGCCGTTCGCGCCCTGCGCTGCCTCCTGGTGGTTGGTGGAGGCTGCTGATTGCACAGCCTGCTCTTATTTTTCTTTCTTCTTGTTCTCCTCATTTGATTCTGACCCCTCATGAAGCTTCCGAGTTTTCCATGTAGCAGGGAAAAAACAGGCTTGGGATCGCCATGGTAACAGATTTAGTCCTCATCCTTGGCAACAGTGTGTTTCTGGTGGCTATTTGTAATGTAGCTGTTGAAGGAGAAACGCAAGATGTTTTTCTGTCCTCTGTGTGTGATACGCATCGAAACACTGTGTCTGTTTCGGTGTAACTGTATATTCAGTGGTTGATTAACTGTACTGATTGTGTGTGTGCGTGTAGGTTCATGTTTGTTTTTGTAGCTTTTCAGGATGCTGACTTTGTGGGAAAGCCTGAGAACCACAGCTCACCTACAACATTCTCCTCAATGTGTTAAACAAAGTCTGTATGTTTTATTTTTAAAACTGAAAATCATTTCTTTTTGATTACTAAAACTTCTATTACAAATAGGTATATATAATACATATGACACATATTATAACATATGGTACTTACATACATATAACACATGTGAGACTATATTGTTATTAAATATAGGCACTTACATACAACTCATGTGAGATATTAGTATTATTTTTACATATAGAACTTACATGTATGCAATAATTATGCAGCATATTGTTATTACCTACAAGTACTTACATGTAATACATATGGGACATTATTATTATATAGGTACTTACATATGAGTAATAAGCACATTATTACATGTCAGTACTTACATATTGCTGTTGTTGAAACAAAATCTTGTATCTCCAAAATGGTAACTTCACAGCAGAAAGAAAAAAACATACTTTATTTTTAATGTAAGTCAATGGAACCAGACTTTTTTCAAGTTATTTTGGGCCGTTTAATTTGGTCCATTCATCATGAAATTTGGAGATACAAGCGTTTTTGTTCTCATAGGCAGTGAGGGGGGAAATATTATAGTACATTATTACAATACATATGGTCTGTATTTATGATCTCATGTCCTGGTGCTGTATAAGAACAGTGTGTGTGAGTGTGGAGTTTGTAGTGAGACGTTTACTGTTTATAAACTGTGCATTATTAAGTGTATTTAAATGGAGAATAAATGAGAATGGAGAATCGCCTCATTGAGTTAAATCCTGCCTCTCTGCAGTCTAGACTGACAAAACATCACTTTCACTGTTTCATTACAGTTTCCTTTTACGCCTTCATCTACAATCTATTTCTCTGTTTCCCTCCGTGCTCCCTCTCTCCCCGACGACAGCCTTCTATAAAAATGATACAAATCCTCAATTATCACGTCTACATCTCAATTTTACCTCTCTTTCTCTCTCTCTCTCTCTCTCTCTCTCTCACACACACACAAGCTCTCTCTCTGTCTTTCTCTGTCTCACTATCACTCTCTCTCTCTCACTATCTCTCTCCCTCACTATCTCTCCTTCTCTCTCTCTCTCTCTCTCTCACTTTGTCTCTCTCTTCCTCTCCCTATCTTTCTATCTTTTTCCTTTTCTCTCTCTTGTTCAAGTTCTGTTTCTCTCTCTTTTCTCTCTCCCTCTCCTTCTCTTTTTATTTATCTTTCTCTTTTCCCTTCTCTTTCTCTCTTTCTTGTACTCTCTCTATCTTTTTGTCTCTCCTTCTCATTCTCTCTTTTTCTCTCCCCTTGTCTTTTTATCTTTCTTTTTCTCTCTCCCCTTGTCTTTCTCTCTTTCTTGTTCTCTCTCTATCTCTCAATCTATCTCTCCTTCTCTTTCTCTCTCTGTCTCCTTTTCTCTCTCTCCCTATAGGGGTTGGACTTGTGAGCATCATCCCTTTCTTTCACACGTGCGCTCACACACACACAAACACACACACACACACACACACACACACACACACACACACACACTGATGGTGTTTTTCCTTCAGAGAGTTTAAGATAATAGACTGTCTCCCTCTATTTTCTCTCACTCTTTATCAGTAGTTCTTCATCTGCCTGTCTCTCTTTTTCTTTGTCTGTCTTTCTCTCCCTCTCTTTCTACCTTCTCTCTCTGCCTGTTTCTGTCTTTCTATCCTCTCTCTCTCTCTCTCTCTTCCATTCTCTGTTTATCTATCTCTCATTCATTTTATTTTTCTTTATTGTGTTGTATCTGTTTTTCAATTTCTCTCTTTCTATCTTCTCTCTGCATTTCTCACTCTCTTTCTCTCTCCCTCCCTCTCTCTGTTTCTCTCTCTTTCTCTCTCCCTCTCTCTGTTTCTCTCTCTTTCTCTCTCCCTCTCTCTGTTTCTCTCTTTTGTTTCTCTCTCTCTCTCTCTCTCTCTCTCTCTCTCTCTCTCTCTCTGTAACTATTTTAATAACAGTTCTTTGCTGGTTATATTGGTTGGTCACTTCATGTAAACAGTTCTGTTTTCTGCTGTTTTGGTTTTTGTTCTTCATTCTCCCCTCATTAGAAACCCGTGGTTTTCCCAGGAGAAACACTACACTTAGATAATAATATGTGTTTGATACCTTCAGCATATCATAATATCATAATCGACTGTTTTCTGTTGGCACTTCAGATCAGTGTACAATTAAACTGACCAATCATAAAGAAGCAGAAGTGAAGCAGAGTTTATTGTTACTGTGTTAACCGTGGTACAGGAAAACTCAGTAAATAAATAAATAAAGAATTCACTAAGATGTAAATACAGTCATTCAGTGCGGTTAGATGTGAAAGTGAAAGGCTCCGTTCTAGAGAAACTCACCTAGTCAGAACTGTTCACAGTGGTGGTGAAGGGAACCAGACGTCTAAAGAGTTCAATGTCTTTGAAAGCTCCTTCACAGACAGTTATTACACAGAAATGGTTGTGAATACACTGCCTGATACCTGAGACACTGTTTTACAATAGTTCTTAGATGATGTTTTGGCCTATCATGTGTTTTTGGTCTGTTTTTGAGTGTGATATACTGTGTAAACACACTGTTAAATTTTGGAAATGTGCCACTCACCCAGACAAAATATGGAAGCAAAGGTGCAGAATCAGCCAGTTTTAAATTCACTGTTCTTGTGATGTTACAAAATCCAATGCATGTAGATATACCCACCTCTGCAGCCTGCAGCCGTTTACCCCCACCCATTCACGCTGAAGTTATATGGTGTGTTTCAGCCTGCTTTGTGAAAGATGCACAGTACAGGGCAGCCAATCAGAACAGAGGTAATTTACAAATATCTGTCTTAAAGGCGCGTAAACTAAAACAGTCAGTTTAATTCTAAAGGATAAAGAGAAGTCATGTAAACATGGTTAATGACCATTTATGGTACATAAACTCACAAATGTTATTCTTGCATTTTGCGTGATGTCACACCATATAGTCACCGCCATTTTGAGGACCGAATCAGAGAGCAACTGTGCGATGCCTTCAGTTTGCTGTGCTTTGTGAATGATTCACCTGCAAGACACGACCGAAGCCAAGAACGACAAGAGACACAGATCTTTAATTCAGTGTTTTTTTTAAACTCCAGGCTTGGAGCCCCTGCACTGTATAGTTTAGTGTTTCTCTCTGCTGTTCACACATCATTCAGCCCAAGAAGGGATTAATTAGCTAATAATATAAGAGATTTTAACCAGGGAAACCCCAATTATGCAGGGCAGGGGTTGCAGGACTGGAGCTGAACTCTGCACTAACTGCGCTAGCAAACTTACAAAATCATGTCTGTCAAAACATGACACGGTTTTCCGACCCACGACATTCAGTCTTATATTTAACGTTTATGATTCATTCAAACGTCATTTAAATCTCCAGAAACAGAAGTAAAGTTATACCGGCTGTTTGCAGCTCCGTTAGGGGGACGACTGTTCATCTCTCGGCTGTTAATATTAGCTAAAGTGATCTAAAGGTTGTTCACATCTGTGTTAATTAGCTGATGTCGTTACCCTTCCTATGATGAGAGAGTTTTTTCTTCTGCTTATGCAACACCATGGGATCCTCCCTGACCCACCCTGACGTGAATAGTGGGCTTCTCTGCTTTCAAATGCTTTGAGAGACTCTCCAGAATAGGAAGAGGGGTTGTGTATGAGATACATATAAATCAGAAAATAACAATTTTGGTAGATTTTAAGTGGGACCAGGAGTTCAGGGCAAACTGTAGGATCGCAGCCTATTTTATAGACTTTGTCAAGGTAACATTTTTCTCTTCCACAGTAAGGTGAGTAGTTTTAGCCATCTTTCACCTCTAGTTACGTTCATGTGAAGCAGCAAAGCCAGAAATTCAGTCCCAAATACGGTGGCCACAACAGAAAAATCATGTGACCGAAACCCTAGGATAAGCAGAGCTAGTGGTAAAAATAAAGCATAAGACAGTGCAGGATATGAGCCTTTAAAAAAAGAAACAGTGTAGGCTGGATTACAGTCCAGGTGGCCTGCCCTGTTCTACAGTCCATACAGTCCAACCTACACAGACCATCAAACACAGGCAGAGGTGGGTAGTAAGTAGTTTCCAGGCACTCCAGTGAAATTGTAATGTGGTATTTTTCGATTGATTATACTTTTGACTGAAGTTTATAAAGTGCAGCTTTTCACTGACAGTTTGTTATTAATTCCTTTTGTGTTTCCTTTCATTCTTCTGTGTTTATAATGTCTGTATTGCTTTGTGATTGGTCACAGCTGATGCTCATGAGCTGTAATTGTGTATTTTAGCCCCAAATTATCCCAAAAAGAGAAGAATAGAGCCTAAAAACTTCAGTTATAATGCTGCTAGATGCCGGGTGTACTAAAATGTTCCACTGCAGTTCTGTAGTGAAGTTGTTCTCAGATTGTTTTCTGGGAACATACAGTACTATGCAGAAATCATGCAGAGACCACCCTTCGTTTGTTAAATTTCCAGTCAAGTACACATTTTCCAGTGTCAGAAAAAACGGAAAATATACGTTTAACAGAAAATCTCAACAACTACATTGGTCAGTATTAACCCTTGTGTGGTGTTCAGGTCTGTGGAACCCATTTTCAGTGTTTACCAGAAGAAAAAAATGATTTATTAATATTTCAACTTCAGATTCCTTGGCTTTTGTTCATTTTCTGTGAAGAACATATAAAATACCACATTTTCAATTACTTCACACTGTTCACCCCCTACACATTTATATACTCTGGGGTGGTCAGTCCATTGTTCTGAGAACACCAGCATCTTCTTTGATTTGCCAGTTTTCTTCCTTGTTGTCTATTTATATCCTTTTCTCAGTCCGGGGCGTATTTAGTGATTCTGGGGCCCTGGACAAAAGGCAGGAATGGGGCCCCTGGATGCACATTCTTAAATTAGATGCAACCGTCTACACTGCAAAAAATCAAGTTGATATATCTAATATTTCTCATTTTGGTGCAGAGTAATGCAGAAGTAAAGTACTGAGTAATGAGATTACTTTTCTAGAAAGTATTAAGTGACTTTTTAACTGAGGTCTGTTTTGCAGAAAAGTGACCACCATCACCCAGTGAATAACGCCAACTACTCCAACTATCAGATTCTGCTTTAGGTTTTTTCCTTGTACCCATCAATAATTACTATGCACATTTTCCTTCATTTGTTCCGTTCCTATCCCTCCATTCTTCAGCTACTAACTGCTACTGCTGTTCCATAACCTACCCTCTAGTTCCATCCATCCATCATCTAAACCGCTTATCCTTCTGGGTCGCGGTGGGGTGCTGGAGCCTATCCCAGCTGTCATTGGGCGGAAGGCAGGATACACCCTGGACAGGTTGCCAGTCCATCGCAGTTACCCTCTAGTTACCCTGTTTAATTTTATTCAATTAATCATGTAACTATTATCTATTTATCTAATATCTATTGTCTATTAGCATCTTTATTTTCAGCTGAAAATACATGTTGAAATCTACATTAAAGTAGGTAATAGTTTCACACTGATTTTAGGTCTTTTACCCTCCTCTCTCTTCTGGTCTCTTTTTCTCACTTGCTCCTTGGTTCTCACTGATTACTGAAAAAGCTCAGATTAAACATACATTATAAAACCCCAGCTAACAGATAGGACAGGCTACTCATACAGCTAAAGAGACAAAATACAGCCCAGTGTTCCTGCTGGTGTCTGAAATGTGACACGATAATGTTACACGATCAAAATTTCTCATCTAATTGCTTATACAGCAAACTAAACACAGAACCTGTAGCCTAAATTGAGCAGCTGCTGGAATTGGACTAAAGCATGTTTACTAGCGAGCAGCGTTATGAGTGGTTAAGAAAATGAATAATAGGGTTTTCATTTTACAAACATAATCTGTTAATTACCCTCATAAACCCTTACATTTTAAAAGTCTCAGTCGATGTGGGTAACATTAGTGTAGCAGCTCGTCAGATGTGGAAATAATAAATCGTCCACCCCTCTCTGACTGGGTAGGCCTGTGATACTGTGGCTGCGTCTCTGAATAGACTACAGCATTATCAGATCGGTGCTGTTTCCACATTAAATCTCCTGAGTGGAGATATGTGGAAAAACAGTGACCGAGGTCTGGACCTCGGTGTCCTCATAGCTAGCTTAGCGGTAGTTACAGCTATGCATGCAGCTCTCTGATCTGTCTGACTCAAACCAAGTTAGTTTTGGAATCGTAGCGACAAACTTCACTTCCTCCCTATTTCTGCGCTTCTCTGCTGCACTTGGATATTTGTTTTTTTATTTTTCCTACGGTCCCTAAGAGACCATGGTTAAAAAAAAAGTTAATAGCATTGCGTTCACTTGGAAACATTTTGCATTCCCTCGGAAAAAGGACCAGGGGTGCCCAATGACATCGCCTACATTAGAGCTTTGTTTTTAGCATAGCTAACAGTAAAAGCTGTTTTCTCAGTTTCGCCAGTCTGTGCTGAGTTTATTCAGCAATTGTTCTCTGCAATCTCTGTAAATGTAGCTTTTACTGTACAAGAACACTGAATCTCAGCAAACGTTTCAGTTTGCGCTCATTAATAGCATAATCGTGTTTGATTTTGAGAAGTGACACTCTGTCCTCATATTTCAATCCAAGATCAACGTGAAAATTCCACTGGAGCAGTGGAAACGTTTTCTGTGGAGTGATGGATTACACTTCTCTAGCTGTCAGTCTGATGGACGAGTCTGGGTTTGGCAAATGTCATGGAGAACATTATCTGTCTGACTGCACTGTGCCATCTGTAAAGTTTGGTGGGGGAGGGATAATGATATGGGGTTGTTTTTCAGGGGTTGGCCTAGAACCCTTAGTTCCAGTGAAGGGAAACCTTCGCTTGTCTAACATGACCTGAAAGGCTGCGTTTGTAACTTGTTAGGTGAAGCTAATGTTAGTTAGCTTAGCGCGGGTTAGCTGTGTAAACGTGCTGGCTCTTTAAAATGAGAGGGTCCAGTTTAAATATTGGCTGTTCACTGTTTAGTAGCACGTTTTGTATGTAAATAATTATCAATTTGATTCAATACTCAGGGATTTTTTTCGGTCCTCAGGAACTAAGGCTACAGCAGTGGAGAGGCTCTGTCTGAGGGGATGAGGAAGAGGAGCGGTTATGGGGAGAAAACTGCACTGAACGACTGGAAGCAGCTCACTTTTGCAGTGTATATGGAGGAAACACTGCAGAACCAGCGCAACAGACTGACATTCTCCCTTAACACTGAAAAACACTGTAACTTACTGGACGAAGTAGAAGTTCAGAAAAAATAATGTTTTTTAAAATTAAATACCACAAATGCTTATTTTCGTCTGCTCTGCATCTTTAGTGTCGCTATGCTTACCACAGTCACATCGGCGTTAAGTGAGCATTGATGGCTAAATTTCAGACCAGGAGCACATAAATTAGATGAGAATACATAAAATAAAATGCATATTAGCAGCTTAACAGACTGTGTGCGATCCTGTTTCCTGAGTGCATTGTGTAAAAAATCATCCGTGGTTTTTATCGGTTGTGTGTGGTAGAAATAATGCAGGTTCATTAAGGTGGGTGAGGAGAGTGAATGAATTGAAATGATTCACAAACTAGTAGTCATGAATATCTACTTATATGGGACACTGAGTTGAGTATATAACAACAGATACGACTCCTTAAAGCAGCCTGTTCTTCATACATACATTCCCACAACAGTGTCAATGCAGGAAAACAGCTGCTGCAGATGCAAGAGCCAGCTGTCATTTTACACTGAGCTGATCCACCTTTACAGCTGGAGGTGAGTGTAAGCTAACCAGTGACGCAAGTGAACAGGTTAAATGCATACAGTGCAGTGAAAGTTATGAAGTATGAACTTATGAAGTATGATGGCTCTAATGTGATGCCTACTAAAGTTCCTTTTTGGTTAAAATGCTGCCCAAAGTCAGAGCTGCCCTTAAAGGCAGTGACTAGTTAAGGCAGCTGCCTTCAGAATGGAAACACTAAAAAAGTATATCTAATTTGTATCTTTACAGGGCTCTCGGCTTATGAGGGCCCCAGGCAGCTGCCTACCGTTGCAGAGTGCTGATTCTTTTTCTCAGTAAGAGCTTCTTAACAGCTACACATCCTTTCAGACCCATAGCGCTGAGTCGTCTTTTCACAGTGGAAGGATGGACAGAAACACCTGTGGATGTTTTCAGATCTGAATCAGCTCGATTTTCTCCTCTCTCTCAAAGATGAAAGCTTTTAGTGCTGTTTATCTGATGGGGGCAGTTTTGGTGGTCTGCCAGGTCCTGCACGGCTGTTAGGAACATTTTTCTGAACTCTAATTTTGGAAACTCCAGTTTTTTTCCTTCGAAATTCCTCCGCCTACGAGTGGATCATTTTACATCTAATTGAAAAATGAATAAGTTGTACTTAATGGCTGTTTTGAATACAAATGTAATAAACGAGGGTCTCTGACTTTTGTGCAGTACTGTACTTTAACTTTTACTTCAGTACTGAAGTAACAGGACTTTCACACACACACACACACACACACACACACACACACACACACACACACACACACACACACACTTACACTTACACTTGTATACCTCTGATCGTTCAGAGTCCAGCACACAGTGGTCCTGTTCTCTCTCTCACTCACACTGGTGTCCAGCCGTGACGGAGTGAGGCTATGTGAAAATTGATGCCCACCCCTCTCTAATTTACTAAAGGCGCCATAAAAACCACAGCAGCACGCATAACAATGGCTTTATACCCCCCCCCCACTCTCTCTCTCTCTCTCTCTCTCAAATTCACATAGTTTTATTGGCAGGGATTAAAATGAACAATTTAAATGTTCTCTCTTTTTATTCTCTTTCTGCATCTATCCATTCTCTCTTACTCTCTCTCTCTCTCTCCTTGCTCTCTTCTTCTCTCTCTCTCTCTGCCTTTCTTTTCTCTTTTCTCCATCTATTTCTCTCTTATTCTCTCTTTCTCTCTCTCTCTCCTTGCTCTCTTTTTCTCCCAGTCTATCTGTCCTTTTTTCTCTTTTCTTCATCTATTGCTCCCTTATTTTCTCTGTCTGTCTGTCTGTCTGTCTGTCTGTCTCTCTCTCTCTCTCTCTCTCTCTCTCGCCCCTTAACACAACCTTTTCTGTTTTTTCCTCTTCTTTTCTTGGTCTCAGAGACTTTAACTGTCTTAAAGCTGCACATCTGGACTCCATAAACTCACTGCAGCTGTTACTCTAATTATGTGGGTCTGTGTGTGTGTGTGTGTGTGTGTGTGTGTGTGTGTTTCAGAGGTTTGTTGCAGCACCACAGAATACACTCTTTTTCTGAATGTTTATTGAAAGGTGGTTCTCTCTCTCTCACTCTCTCTCTCTCTCTCTCTCTCTCTCCCTCTCTCTCTGTCTTACTGTCTCTCTGTATCTGTCTCTTTCTACTTCCCCTTCTCTGTCTGTCTATCCCACTCTCTCTCTCTCTCTCTCTCTCTCTCTCTCTCTCTCTCTCTCTCTCTCTCTCTCTCCCTCTGGATCTTTCTCTTTCTACTTCCCCTTCTCCGTCTGTCTCTCTCCTTCTCCCTCTCCCTCTTTCTCTCTCTCTCTGTATCTTTCTCTTTCTACTTCCCCTTCACTGTCTGTCTCTCTCTCTGCATCTTTCTCTTCTGCTTCTCCTTCTCCGTCTGTCTCTCTTTCTCTCTTTTTATCTCTCTCCGTCTTTTTCTCTATCTCCCTCTCTCTCTTGCTCTCTCTCTCTGTATCTTACTCTCTATCTTTCTCTCTCTCTGTGTGTGTCTCTGTCTCTCTCTCTCTCTCTCTCTCTCTCGCTCTCTCTCTCTCTCTCGCTCTCTGTATCTCTCTCCGTACTCTTTCTCTATCTCTCTACTCTCTCTCTTCTCTCTCTCTCTCTGTCTCTTTTCTCTCTGTCTCTCTCTCTCTCTCTCTCTCTCTCTCTCTCTCTCTCTTTTTATCTCTCTCCGTCTTTTTCTCTATCTCTCTCTCTCTCTTGCTCTCTCTTTCTCTCTCTGTATCTTACTCTCTATC
Source organism: Colossoma macropomum (assembly GCF_904425465.1). Taxonomy (NCBI): domain Eukaryota; kingdom Metazoa; phylum Chordata; class Actinopteri; order Characiformes; family Serrasalmidae; genus Colossoma; species Colossoma macropomum. The sequence continues at coordinate 37,560,926 of NW_023494793.1, forward strand.
TTTGTCTCTCTCTCTCTCTCTCTCTCTCTCTCTCTCTCTCTCTCTCTCTCTCTGGTTCTGATGATGGGGTTTGTTCAGCCCACACAGTCAGTAGCCCCTGATTTGCCCGTATCACTATAAAGCTTTTTATTTGTGCTCTTTCATCTAGCAGGTCACGCTCCTTTGAAAATTGTTTGTTTGCGTTTTACTGCGTCTGAACTGAGCCCGGCCGATCTGGGGCTGATTAAAATAATTAAAGTAATCCGTCCGGCGTGAGGGCCACGTAGGCGATGGAGATGCCACTTTGTTGGGAGCCACATTGCTGCTGCTTCATTACGAGCGCAGTTTTCATTTTGCCGTGTTGTTTCTCTTTCGCCTCGCTGTGTGTAAAACTTCAAAGTGGAGCTCAAACAGTTGCCAAGCAACAATGCATTTTTTTTGACGCTGTACCCCAACAGCAGCTCCAGCTCTATTGTTGTCAGTGGGGTGGTCCTGAGGGAATTAGTTATGGCAGCTCACAAGAACCTGCTTATACTCCCCACCACTCCGTCTCCCGCGCAACGCCGCCGACCCAAACGCTTCCCGAACGGAGGAAAGCAGGACAAAACTGCAAAATCCACAACAACTTCTCACAGGCCACCCACTGATCATTTACCCAACGCCACCGGCTGCCGTTATGAAAGGATCCATTCAGAGGAACGAGTGGAGATGGTGCCATGATGACACTGTGTGAGAATCAGGCTACACTGTACAGACGTGATGCATTAAGACGAGTTTTCTGAGCAGCTGCTTTTGCAGTCGTCCTCATTAAGGTTCATTTGCTTAAACAACTTAGCTTTCTTTGTTTACTCAACATGAAGTTGACCACAAAATTTAAATTTTTCAGAAAAAAACTTTATTTAACCCTTTTGTGGTGTTGATGTGTTTGTTACTCAGTGGTCTGGCGGACCCACCACATTATTGTTAATACAGCTGTAAAACCGTAATTTATGTAAAAATACCAGATGTTTAAAATGTCACAAGTGTCCAGCGTAGGGTTCTCCTTTAGCAGCTGTAGCCAGTCAGCAGCGAGTCCATGTCGTCCACCCTCACACACTCACACACACACACACACACACACACACACATATACAAAAACATACACACACAGACACACATTTACAAACATACACACACACAGACACACACACTAACAGCAGGCCATGTAGGAGGAGAACAGAGCAAAAAGACACAGCACCTCCACACTTTTATTCCCCACGGGTTCACCTAACACCACATGTGTAATATAAATGTGTGGGGGGTGAACAGTGTGAAGACACTGAAAATGGGTTATTTTATATGTTCTTCACAGAAAACGAGCAAAGGCCAAGAAATCTGAGGTTGAAATAATAATAATTTTTTCTCCTGGTAAACTTTGAAAATGGGTCCCACAGACCTGAACACCACACAAGGGTTAATCTGCATATTCCGCCACTTTTACAGTACCTTTATCAGAATGACTTACAGTCTAATCATGTTATAAAGGTAAGCTAATGTGCACTGTAAGCCCAAATAAGCTCACATAACATTTGAGTTCACCTCAGAGGAACCAGCTCTTTAAGTTCAATGTACATGGATTTTTGTACTTAAATTGTACTTAAAGCGTTCTTTATTAAAGAAAATGGTTCTATTAGAAACTTAACGAACTTAATGAACGTCCTGCATGATTAAATTGTTCTTTGCATGGTGAAATGGTTCTTCAGACTGATGGAGAATGTGTTGTATACGGTTCTAAATAGAACCATTTTGAAAAGGGTTCTATATAGCCCCAAAAGGGTTCTTCTATTGTTAAATTGTCAAGCTTGTAACAATAGAAGAACCCTTTTTGGTGCTATAAAGAGCCCTTTTTTAAAAAGAACCATATAAACTCTTAAAAATGATGATTTGAGGGTTCTGTAGTGAAGAGAATGGTTCAATTTGAAACCACAAGATCTACATAGAACATGTATGCTTGAATTGTTCTTTACATGATGAAATGGTTCTTCAGATTGATGGATCATGTGTTAATATTTATATAAAGCGTTTTCAAAAGAGTTCTATATCGGGGTGGCGCCACACCTCCAAAAGTGGTGGGGCAAAAAATTAACTGACTTAAATTGCCTTTGACGTCATGCTAATGACACTTCTTTATAAACCATTTCAGAGGTGGTTAGTAACTAGTTACATTTACTCAAGTACATGTACTTCAGTAAAATACTGATGGATTTTTACTCTCCTGAGTATTTTCAAATCATATTCATGTTATTTCTACTGAAGTGAGAAAAGGAATCTTTTAACCCTGTTAAATGTTTTGATGGAGGCAGTATTTGTACTGCTGTGTGATCGGTTACATCTCTGACTCTGCAAGAGAAGCTCAGAGCTGCACAGTCTCCAGTTCCTGTGCTGATAAATACGGGATGTAGTCAGAAGTTCCACTGCAGTCCTCAGTACTTAAGTAGATTTTCGACCTGCTTCTTTTGTACTTCTACTGAAGTTGTTTTGGGGAAGGTACTTTTGCTTGTGTAATTATTTAATGTAAGTAGAGACGCTTATCGTCTATGTGTGTCCCGCTTTAGGTTTAACCGATCGGGTCACTGATGCTTGCCCAAAAATATGCTCCACGATCCATAATTAGACACATTTCATTATTTTATTGCTATTACTAAAGAAAAAAGTTTGACAGGTCTGCACCAACCAAGGCAGGTCCGAAAGCACCTCCCAACTGAAATGGAGCTTCTGATTGGCTCTGCCGCTCAGTTTTACTCTGTCTGTTTGTGCTGATCAGCGCTTCATACAGTCCTAGTGGGGTGTCGCCACAGTACTTTGAAACATGGTCAGTCAAATGCCTGCTCGCCACTGTGGTTCTGGCTGCCCTGTTCTACACAGCACAAAAAGGATTCTTCTATTGTTGCAGGCTTGACAGTGTAATTATGTGTTTACTGTCATTTCTATTGAACACGCACCATGTCTCAGGCCCTCAACCCCCCAGGCAGTCTAACATTTGGTTTCTGGCTTGGGACAATATCAAGAGTTCTTGGGCAAAACTCCTGATGGTGATGGTGTCTTCAGATGGCTGTACATGTAATCTAGCCTGTTTCTCCTTTTAAAAAATGTTCTGCTTTACTGGCAGTTGGATGAACAAAAATAGAAACTGGTTAAGCAAATGAACCTCAGCAAGGATGACTATGAAAGCAGCTGTTGGGAAAACTCAACCACAACCATCCTGTAATGTGAGGGTATTTACACAGCAACAGCAAATATCTTTAAAAGGAATTTTTATGTAATTCATTACATTTTTAAGTCTGATATATGTAAATGATCTCTGTTCTGATTGGCTGCCCTGTATTGTGCCTCATTCAGAAAGCAGTCTGGTCTGAAACACTCCTTATATCTTTAGTGTAAATGGGTGGAGCTAAACTGCTGTAGTCTGAATAGGCGGATATACATAAATGCGTTGTTTTTTGTGACATCACAAAAACAGTGAATTGAAAATGGCTTGTTTTTGCAGTTGAGTTTCTATATGGACTGAATGTACACACTACAACAAACTGTTTGATATGAAGAAAGTGATAAGAATTCAGTTTTCCATGACATGGGCTCTTTAAGAAAAGGAAAAACACTCTTTTGACCTATTATAACCCCCAGCTTGATGAGCTCTGAGTGACCATTAACCAATCATATTTACTGCACTGACTTTCTGTTGCCTACACAGCCAATCACAGGACAGATCTCAGCCGGAAGCAGATGCATAATATCTTTTTTGTCTGTGGCTGAATTGGAACAACTGTTTTATGGCGGTTTCCGCCGCCCTCGCTAATTAATACACATGCTGAAAATTACCTGTCACCTAGCAACAACGTGCAAGCCTATATTCATCAGGGTGAATGTGAATAATCACGCAGTTCACAGAGCTATCAGAGAGCGGCTTATGGGAAATAAGCTCGCATGAAACAGAGAAAGAGAGATGATATGTTAGCTAAAATGGCTAAATCTCACCGGCACGGACCATGAGGGGCCGTTAGGGGCCACGGGGCCCATGATTGAGAACTTGTTTACATCAAAGTTATGAAATCTTTATTCATTTTGGAAGAAAGCACCTTTTAGATAACAGTCATATCCAGTTCCAAGTACTACAGATTAAAGCCAAGGATGGATTACTGACCAGGGCCATTGGGGCCAGTGATGAGGGGCCTCTGAATGCCAGGGGCCTTGGGGGGGGGCCCGAGAGGGATCACATACTTGCGATAATCCATTGCAGATCTAAACATTAGATGAATGAATAGCCTTTGAATGGGTACAAATGACTAACTAAGTGAAATAAATGAAGAGATGCTTTCAGGCTCGCTTTCTGTTTTCAATTATTATTAACTCATGGGACTTTGTTGTTGCCATTTAAATGGGATGTTAGCGTTTAGTCCTCCATGTGTGTAACGCTGCTTCTGTTTTTCCATTTGAGTTTTGGCTCGGAAGAAAAGGATCAAGAAGAAATCTTGATTCAAATCTTACAAAAACATTGTTCCAATGCAGACTTAATATTATATGAGGCTATTTTTTAAATAATAGCAACAAAACAGATTCTAGTGCTGCTCAAAGTAATACTTTTTTATGTATTACATGGAACTGTTGGAGTGTGGGGGACCTCTACAGACGTTTGTGCCCAGGGGGCCTTGAAAGACTATGATCCATTCCTGCTTAAAGCAAATGATACAGTCGAATGGAAATGTTTCCATTACATGTTGATGTTGTAAGTGAAAATAAGTGAACACGTCCTCTACAGGAAACAGATTTCAGCTCATTTTAATGCATGATTACTGTTTATTTACGAATTAAAATAATAAAACAAAAAATGTGGCCTGTGCAAAAAGTTATAGCACATTTTAAATTTTAGTTTTTTTTTTTGCATATTAAACTCAGAAAAAACAAATCATACAACAAAATCAATAAAACATGTGATTAGGCCAGGGGTATTCAAACTTTTGCATACGACTACATAGACTTCCTTCAATTTTCTGCCAGTATATTTTCTGTTTTTTTACAGAATTGTTTTTTTTTTTTACAGTGCAGGTGCGCACGAGAGACCCGATCTTTATTGACAGAACTTAACCAAAAATGTTGTGCTTAGTTATGTTGGAGAACCAATTCAAGCCTCTGTTCTAATAGTTTTGATATGTACTTATGAATCAGCAATTGTATGCATAGTTTGACCAATGCTTGACTAATTTACATACAATTTGCATCTCTTGCTTGGCACATTTAACCTGTTGATTTTGTTTTATGTTGCTTATTTTTTAACCTTTTTTAGCCTTAGTACAGCCTTTGAGTATGAGGTTATATTTCTGTTTGGGTCAACATGTTGACCAGTGGAGATCATTTTGCTCCATTTTCATTCTGAGAAGCTCTTTTTTCTGTTAAGTCTCACCATCTCTCTATGTGTCTTTTTGCTTTTTGGGGTATATCACATCATAGAACATCTGAATAAGTACATTCATACAATTCTACATCTCTCTCTCAGTCTTGCTCTGGTTAATTACTCAACAATTACGACACAAAATGAGGGGAAAGAAAGATGACGAGTCAGAAGAATCACTAAAACTCTCCAACAGCACCTATCGAGGGTCTGCAGGAGCCAAAATGAAGAATTTGTTTACATTAAAGTTGAAAGAATAGTTCACTGAAAAATCAATATTACCCCAGACAGTTTATCGGCCAAGACTTGTTTGGTGTGTGAAGTTTGCTTCTTTAGTTTTGTACTGGAACTACGAGGCTAACGTAGCTAACAAGTAATGGAAGTCTTTTTGGGTCACATTGCAGAATTATATTAGCCTAACAGCTCCAGTGAATAGAACTTCTACAAATGACATAGAGAATAATAGAAATTCTACAAATAAAAACCATTTTAAATTCATGTAACGCAGTAATAAATTTGTGTTCTGAGTTTGTCAGAATACAGAAAAAAATGTATTATTAACCAACCAGGCAAATTTGAATTAAAAAAAATCACCAAGTATCTATAATTAGGTTTCAAAATTATGTAAAACTAAGCTGTACTCTCTGCACTGAAACACTGGGGGCGTGTTCACTGAAGGCACTAAAACCACGCCCACTCACAGCAAAGATGCAGACTCTCTCAAAACTTCAGCTTCATATTCAACAGAATGTAGCTGCTGCACCATTTAAGGTGGAATGGGAAAATGCAAACAAAAAGCTGGCGAATAGGGAGCCAACTTCAGCTTCAGGGTAACGTTAACATATCCGTTAGCTCGCTAGTTTGAGCAGCAAAGCCTCTCAGATTGAAAGGAAGCCGCTAGCAGCACTTCACCCGACACAAACACACAGAATTCACTTTCATTTCAGTGCAGCTCTCAAAGTGTCACATACCACTATGACCTGAAAAATGGACGCTCCGTCCAGCAGCTTTATTGGACTGTACAGTCGTACACGTTTGAGCCACCAGAGCCAGAATCCAATATAAAGACAGAGGGATTTACCCGAGAATCAACCTCGTTCCATTCGGTCATCACCAGAACGGTCAGTTTTTCTCCCATTTATGCAAGTTAGCAGCAGGTATGACTAGCAAAACCTGGCCAAATAAAGTTAGGCTATCAATAATTAACATAGAACAAAATTTGCACAGGAGAACCACTGATGTTAATGTGCTCTAGCTATAGTGGTTGGGGGGGGGGTCTAAGTACAGCTGTAGTTTTTATACATAGGGGAGGGGTCATGCTAAGTATAGCTCTAGTTTTTATACATTATAGTGTTGGGAGGGGTGGTGGTCATTCTAAATATGGCACTAGTGCGGCATCGAGTCATGATTTCAGGCCTGGCCAAAAAAATCCTCAACACAAAAATGATGAAAAACAGTTTAATGCCACAATTCAGTTCTACATTCTGCATATTTTCACCAGCTATTTTCTAACATATAAAGAACATGTACAGTATTAAAACCTGACTCTTTACTCCACAGACTGCGGTGCTTTTGCACTCAAAGATCTCTATAAGTTATGAAAAAGCTCAGTGCCAGAGCGCCACGTCGTTGTTGTTCTGAAGTTTCTGCTTATGGCTTTAACAGAGCTGAAATCACTCTCAGCGAAGTGCCCAAAATGTGCGTGGCGAGCAGAATCCGGAGTATTGATTTGAACAGTAACGTCCCGGCCGCAGAGCTATGGAGCAGAAAAGAAAGCGCACGTGCTGCGTGCTTGCTGTGTGCCATTAAGGCTAACCATGGAGAAGAGTAATAACCAGCGTCTGAGTGAAAGCACGGCCTGAGTCACACTGCCACTCTCTAACCCGCACATCTGCTCGCACGGAGCAGGGGCTCGGCGCCCGCACACAGCCGAGAGTTTCAACAGCAGTCCTAGCAACAATGCTACTAACCTGCTTTATAAACCCTACCTGGACTATTTCCATGTGATTAGCCTACATAGTTAATGACACCGTGTGTTATGCAATGCAAACTAGGAAAACTGTGTTCAATGACAATGTTATTTGCTTGTTTACTCACTTGTGTCATGTCTCAAGCATGTTGCTGCCTTTGAAGTCAGCAGCTCCATCCACTAGAACCTAACATTAACCTGTTAATTAACCTACTTTGCAACACTTATTTAAGACTTTAGAATGATAAATAATGAATATATCATGCTGTAAGATGCATTATGAACAACGGGCATCAGGTCTGCCTGTGTAATACTGATGGAAGCTAACTGGTGAGACTGTTAAAAATCTGGATCTTTCTGTGAGTTGTGTGTGCATTTGTGTCAGCGTCTATATGTGTATCACAGGTGGGGTGGAGGCAGGAAAAGGTTCTGTGTTCAGGAAATTAATGCATTCTTTTATATTAAAATGTTCAAGCATTTATAAACTATAATTTTGCTCAAATGCCCCATTTAACCCAGTCATTCTGGACTTGCTTGGGAGCTCCCTGTAGTGTGGAAGACATTACAGAGTGTTAAATTTTCTATCTACAAGTTCTCTGATTTCTCTTCTTTAATGTGACGTATTTCTGAGTAAAACAGGCAAAACATTGCATATATATATATATGTGTATATATATATAGTCTATATAAAACAAAATACAAGAAAGTGAACCAAAGAAAACTACTGAAGAAAGTGAGATGTAACACATGTAACAGGGTGCCAAAAACTGGGTAACGTGCAACAGTGCATGGCAGAGTACAACAAAGCACAGCTGGGGTACATTACACATGCGAGGGGTAACAAACTCAACACAGGTGAGGGGCATGACAAAGGGGTCGGAGCTTGGGTGGAGCAAAACAACAACAACTAAAGCACATGGCTGGCAAGATCATGACAAGGAGCCCAATAAAGATTTTAGACCAAGCAGCATGAGCCCCAGAGCAATTATACCCCCTGCCCTCAACCCCCCGACCAAAAAAAAACCTAAATGTGGCCAATTGATTACAATTTGGTTAATTGATTTTTCATCAAAATACAGCTTTAATAGAGCCTCACTGCACACCGTCCCTTCCCCTTCCTCTGCATCTTATCTGAGAAACTGGAATGAGTTCCTGTGTGTGCAGTAAAATTAGAGTTAAGTCCACACCTTTGGTGTTAAACTGTTCTCTGGTGTAAACTGCATACCGGAGTGTTAATGTAACAGCAGAGACGTGTGTGGTGTGTGTTCAGAGGTCCTGAGTGTGTGTGAAGTATGATCGGCATGTTGGCACTTTAGTCGGAGCTGCTGTTTCTAGAGACTTGGACAGCTGTGGGTTAAAAGAGAGAGAGAGAGAGAGAGTGAGAGCGAGAGAGAGAGAGAGAGAGAGAGAGAGCGAGAGAGAGAGAGGCAAAGAGGCTTGTAATACAGATATAGTAGGTAGAAAGAGAGAGAGTGAGACAGGAAGGGAAAGTGAGAGAGAGTGAGACGAAAACTGGTAGAACGAGAGAACAGGATAAAGAAAGAAAAGAAAGAGAGATAAAAATAGAATGGAGAGAGAGAGTTATATTAAGACATAGAGAAAGAGAGAGAAGGAGAGTGTAGGTGAAGAAGGTGAAGATAAAGATGTATCAAGACAACAAGAAAGAGAGAGTGAGAGGGAGAGAGAGGGAGAGAGAAAGAGAGAGAAAGAGGGAGAGAGAGAGAGAGAGAGAGAGAGAGAGAGAGGGAGAGAGAGAGAGAGGCTTTGCTGTGAGCTGACCGTTCCAGGTCCTGGCAGGTCTGACCATTGTCTGGACAGAAGCTGAATGTGTTCAGAGCTGAGTGAACCTGCTGCCGCCAGCAGCTCCGACACGGCTGCACACGCTCCGCTCCTGAAATAGCACACCCACCCAGATGGCTGAACTCTCTCCTCACTGATACACACCGCCCTCACACACTCGTCTGACCGTCCGGTTTGCTGCAACACCACTATTAGAAAGTGTTAGGGTGCACTGGGATGGTCCTCTTACACCTGTGAATTTTCCACAAGGGCGCTGCGCTTCAACGGCTCACAAAACAATAAAATCCACAAACAAAATTGTAAGTATCAGTGTCCAAAACACGCTACAAATACAAATAATGACTCGCTCATTTTATTAATCACTCATTTTCACTACTTTCAATTTTGATATATATGTATTCCTGATTTTGTCTTTGCTTTCATTGTTTTTCATTTGTTCGTTTTTGGAATTGCTCTTTTGCTTTGAAATCTTTCTTTTGCTTCTGACTTTTGGCACATTTTCACAGGGGGTGGGTCTTAGAAGAGGGCACTCACCTGCACTCGCTATTGGTCAATTGATTTGGAGTGACAGGTCTTCTGAACACGTAGCCACGCCTACTCTGAGAGCTGTGATCTGCCTCAAACACGGAAGAGCATGTTGTACTCAGAGCAGAATTACCAGAGAGGATGGCATCTCCAACATTATCAGCCATATTAATGTAACACACACTCAGGGTCCCGTGTCTCCCTGTGTTTAATATATATTTTGGAAAAGTGAGTATATTAGATAAGCTTAGCTGCTGATATCCTAATACCAAAAGGAGACAAGACAGAGTGTTCCCTAATATCACACACCAGTAAAATTCTGCTTAAAGGTGCAATGTGCAAGATTCTCGAAGAAACTGAATATAGTACACAAAATTATTTTTCATTAGTATATAATAACCTGTAACTATGAATCATTGTGTTTTCATTAGCTTAGAACGAGCCCTTTATATCTACATAGGGAGCAGGTCCTCTTCCTACAGATGCCGCCATGTTTGTCCACACTTAAAACAGATGGTTCTTCAAGGGTCTTCAGTAAAGAATGATGAACACTCAAAGGACCCTTTGCGTTTGCATTTCTTCTTTGCATTGCATCGTAAAAGGGTTCTTTTACATTTACATTGTTCTCTTTTGGAGAATGTGCTGTAGATGGTTCCATATAGAACCTTTTAAAAAGGGTTCTATACAGCACTAAAAAGGGTCTTCTATTGATACAAGCTTGACATCGTAACAAAAGCATAACCCTTTTTGGTGCTATATAGAGCCCTTTTCAAAAAGGTGCTGCGTGGAACCACCTACAGCACATTCTCCATTGATCTGAAGAACTATTCCACGATGCAAAGAACCTTTAATCATGCAAAGGTTTCTTTGAGTGTTCATGGTTCTGCATAGAACCATTTTCTTTACTAATGAACCCTTGAGGAAACATCACTTTTAAGTGTGTACAGTAGCCCAGAATGGACAAACCAAACACTGGCTCTAGACAGTGCCTTTCATGTTTATATGCTGAAGCAGCTGCCGGTGCAGGCTGACCATTTTGTGTTGTGAGAAGTTTAAAAACCCAAATTTTGACAAATGAAGGATCATATTTATTATTTAGTACAAGAAAAATCAAAAGGGTAAATCCTTATTGTCCAAAAAGTGAAAACATGAAGAAGCAAAACAAAATCAAGACAGGTGATGGCTGAAAACCCGACAGCCAGTGCAGGTCCTATTACTGGAAAGGGAAGGGTATTCAGCTGGATGCGATCCACAACGTCACCACTAGATGCCACTAAATATTACATGCTGCACCTTTAATGTCATTCAATGCAGACTAGAGCCTTACATTGAAAGAGAACTGCCAGATGTGCAGGTTTCAGGAAAGAAAGATAAAACAAGTGTAATTGTGGAAAAACACCGGATTACTGAAAAAGCCAAGGAGTTAAAGAAAAAACAACGTGTTTAATTGCCTACAGCAAAGCCTTCAACAGTGTCAACCACATACATCTCACTGTTCTAATGAGGAATTTCTACACTGATCAGAAAGCAACAGTCAGGACAGAAAATGGACAGACTGGTTCCACATCGGCAAAAGGGTTAGACAAGGCTGTCCCCATACACTATCCCCATACCTATTCGACCTGAATGCAGAATATGTCATGAGGGAAGCAGGACTGGAGGACGATGATTGAGGATCCAGGATTGGTGGAAAAATATCAGTAACCTTTGATATGTAGATGATACAACTTAAAGGATAAAGAACAGAATGAAAAGATGGGACTTCAGCTCAATATGAAGACGACTAAGGACAGACTGCTTACTCCACCACTGATGGAGAAGATTCAGAAACAGTGGACAGCTTTTGCCCACTCGGATCAGTTATGAACAACAGAGGATCCAGCACTCACGAAATATGACACAGATTGGCGCTCAGCAGGATAAGGATGAAGAAGCTTGAGAAAACCTTCAAATGCAACAATTTGTCTCTACAAACAAAGATCAGACCTGTCCAGGTCGTGGTCTTCTCTGTGGTTCTTTATGGATGTGAAAGCTGGACAGTAAACAAGCGAGACAGGAAAAATATAGATAGCTGCGTCCTAAACCGCATATTACTATACTATACATGCTGAAAATGAATGGACTTCTAACGGAGAGATATTAGTTTTGGCTTAATATTTAGTACAGTGGTATGTGGTTTTGGACGCAGCTGATGAACTTTAAACTTTGGTGTCAGTGAAGACTTTTGAGAGTTCCCTGGACGGCACAAAAAACAAACAAATGGATCCTTGAACAAATCAAGCCTCACTTCTCACTTGAAGCCCAGATAACCACACTTATTCTTACTGTGGACATATTCTGAGAAGAGCTGTTCACTGGAAAAGACCATTATGCTTGGAAGAGAAAGACCAGCAACAAGATGGATGGACACAATCAGAGAAATCATGAGCCAGCCATTCAGAAGCCCAAAGATCCATCCAGATGGTCACCAGGAGTCAAAAACGACTTGACAGCACTTAATTAACAATAATGGCTGTTGAATGAACTGCACCACCTTTCTGGTTTGCAGATGCTAGTGCTAACTAGCCTAGATGTTTCCACTAAAGGACTAACTAGAGGAGCGTTATAGCCATTTAAATCTTAACGCTCCTTACCTTAAAACACCTGATCCAGCTCATCAACTGATCATCAAGCCCTACATGAGCTGTTCAGTCGTGTTGGGGCAGGAAATCGTTGAATCTGCGTTGCTGTGGGTCGAGGGAAATAATGCAGCGTTGACCTAAACACAGTGAAGAGTGGAAAATACAACTTATTACCGATTACTATGAGTTACTGCTGCTCTGAGAGAGTTGATAGACGGGCATGTTTAATCATTACAAAGGGAATAAAGTCATCGTCATTGTTTTCCATTACATTCTGGGGGTTGTGAAGGCTGTTATGGCTGTCATTTCTTGTTTCTACCCACAGAATGCCTTGGTACCAATCACTGAAACAGGCTTCCTATTTCAGCACACCAGTCTACACAACGCTACTGTCTTCACATTAATACAGTGAATTAACGTTAAATATTAAAGCAGTTTAGTTTTATTACCAGTATACCTAGCCTAGCTAGCCCGAGTCCTAGCCTAACCAGTTAGCACTAGCATCTGCAAACCTGAAAGGTGGTACAGCATAAACTAAGCTAGCTCTTCAGTGCTCAAAATAACAGTTATATCGTTTGACACGGGAACCTAAACATGTGTAACATTAATAATTTAGAAAAAAACATGACAAACATTGCCAGTACAACGCAGCACCCACGGCAGCACTCGTCATGACATGTCCCGTCATGTTGGGGTGGTTCATGCTGAGTGGCTACTTGTTAGAAGACCTTTCACTCCAAATCAGTTGACCAATAGGGACAGCAGGTGCCCTCTTCTAAGACCCAGCCCCCATGAAAATGTGCCAAAAGTCAGACAAAAGAAAGATTTCAAAAGCAAAAAAAGATATCAGCAAAATCAGTAAATAGAAAAAATGAAAGCAAAGGCTGGTAAAATGAGGAATACATGTATATCAATATGAGTGAAAATGAATATATATACACCGATCAGGCATAACATTATGACCGCCTCCTTGTTTCTAAGCTCATTGTCCATTTTTTATATACTTACTATATAGGTGCACTTTGTAGTTCTACAGTTACAGACTGTAGTCCATCTGTTTCTCTGCATACTTTGTTAGCCCCCTTTTACCCTGTTCTTCAGTGGTCAGGACCCCCATGGACCCTCAAAGAGCAGGTACTCTTTGAGTGGTGGATCATTCTCAGCACTGCAGTAACACTGACGTGGTGGTGGTGTGTTAGTGTGTGTTGCGCTGGTCTTTTAAACACTGTGTCCACTCACTGTCCAGTCTATTAGACACTCCTACCTTGTTGGTCCACCTTGTAGATGTAAAGTCGGAGACGATAGCTCATCTGCTGCTGCACAGTTTGTGTTGGTCATCCTCTAGTCCTTCATCAGTGGTCACAGGACGCTGCCCACAGGATGCTGTTGGCTGGATCTTTTTGGTTGGTGGACTATTCTCAGTCCAGCAGTAACACTGAGGTGTTTAAATACTCCAGCAGCACTGCTGTGTCTGTATCATCACTCTCTACATATATTCACGTATATACCATCTCTTTTTAGCCTTTTGGAGGCTGTTAAATTTCCCCTGTAATATGACATTTTTTTAGATTTTGTCTCAGTTAAGAGCTAAAAACATGCACACCTACACACACACACACGCACACACACACACACACACACACACACAGAGAGATAGATGCCTGTGGTCTCTCTTCCACTCAAGCAGCCAACACCCAGTTACAGAGTTACAGAGGATACAGCACTGCTGCCCCTACACCACCACACACACTGACACAGAGAGACGAGGACAGCAAGGAGGGCGAGAGAGGTGCAGAAGGGATTAAAGTGAGGGAGTACGAGTGAGAAAAGGAGTGGAAGCATAAGAAAAACAGAGAGAGAGAGAGAGAGAGAGAGAGAGAGAGAGAGAGAGAAAGAGAGAGAGAAGAATGCAAAGGAGCAAGAGAAAGCATAAGAGAGAGAAAGATGAACAGAGGAGAGAGAAAGCAAGAGAGAGAGAGAGAGAGAGAGAGACTAACAGTGGAGAGAGAAAGAAGAGAGCCAGAGATACACCAGGAGAGAGGGTGAGCGAAATATCGGAGGGATGAAAGTGAGAGAGTGTGATTGAAAAAGAAGAAAGATAAAAAAGACAGAGTGAAAGAGGCAGAGAGAGAGAGAGGCAGTGAGCGAGAGAGCTGTAGTGTGTAGTGTTATAGTCCCGGTGGGAGTATAATGTGTAGTTAAGCGCAGGTCCTCAACTCTCTCCCAGCATCCTCTGCTAAAAGCATAACTCTGCTTTACACACTCAACAGTGCAGCTCTGCATGCAGCCTCAGCGTTTCAAACCCAGCACAACCGCAGCAGGACTGACGCAGCCCACAGCAGCCTATTTAACCCCTACACTACAGCAGGCCTGCTCAGTCACTAAGCCTTAGACCTCAGACCTCAGACCTTCATATTTGTGTTAATTATAAGCAGAAGAGCTCTGTATGTCCAAAAGTATCCAGACACTCTGTACAATCAGTCATACACAGCTTGTATAATCTCTACAGGATGGGACACTCTGGAGCAGCCACACATGCCCATGGTCACCATGCCTGAATGCAATCAAATCCTCACAGCAATGTTCAACATCTAATGTGAAGCCTAACCAGAGGAATTAATACTGTTACTGCAGCAAAGAGGGACAAACTCTCTATTAATACTATTAATAACAAAATTAAATTAAGATCAATTGCATTTGTTTGATTAAAATGTATTTATTTTGATTATTTTTTATTTCAGCATGCAAAAATGCCATTTTACAACAATTTTTGTCAAACAAATGAAAAGAATTACACGTGCAGATTTAAAGTTGTGAATACAAAACGTAAATTGAATGCAAATGTAATTCATTTTCTAAGCAAAGGCTACTTAATTATGTGATTACATATTACGTAAATGCGTATTGCGTATTATGTGACTGTGTAATTACAGTTAAATAGAAAAGGAAAATAATGGTAAGTTCAGACATTTTGGGGTTAATTATTCAGTAAATACTATGAATAATTCATTAACTGCTATAAATGATTCAGTAGCTATTCCAATTTATTCAATAACTATTATAAAACTTTCAGTAATTACTATTCAGTAACTATTATAGTGTACCTACTATTAATTATTTAGGAACTACCATGAATTATTTACTAATTACTTTGAATATTCAGTAACTACTATGAATAATTTAGTAGCTGCTATAAATTATTCAGTAGCTACTCCAATCTATTCAATAACTACCTTAACGTTTTCTGTAGTTATAACTTTATTCAGTAACTATTATAATGTTTTCAGTAGTTACAATAAATTATTCAGTAACTACTACTAATTATTCAGTAACTACTATAAATTACTTAGTAACTACTATGAAATTACTATGTAAGTTAT
Source organism: Colossoma macropomum (assembly GCF_904425465.1). Lineage (NCBI taxonomy): Eukaryota > Metazoa > Chordata > Actinopteri > Characiformes > Serrasalmidae > Colossoma > Colossoma macropomum. The sequence continues at coordinate 37,576,625 of NW_023494793.1, forward strand.
GATGTTATGAATGTAATGAACTGAAGTGTGGCCCATATACTGATACAAAGTTTTTGCTTAGACACATTTTTCATTACAGCATTTATCTTTTATAATTACTATTCATATTCAAACAATCATTTGAACACAACCATATTTTCGAGTGTAAAAAATACCTCATTGACTGCATCTCCTTGTTTAAAGGTTTAAAATGCAGTCAGAGTGATCATATCAGCGTTCAGCTCTTCTTCTATTTTAAAGGTCTATCTGTGTGGTTTGTTTTAGCTGATGGGTGTAATTGTGTTGTAAAGTTGTTGTATAGCGTCTCATAAACACAGCTCTCACACGCTCTCATTTCCTGCAGGCCAGCAGAACAATGAGCAGTGATGAATACACACAGAAACACAGCTCAACCTGTAGAGCAGGAGGCATTATTCCAGCAGCAGAGAGAGGAAATTTGAGTGAGTCACACACAAAAGTGTGCGATGTCAGAAAAGCCTGACAAGGCAATTAAGACCGAGAGGAGCGTAATTAAACAGAGAGAGCAGAGAGTCACTGAGCTACATTCTCCCGCATGGAGGCAAAAGGTTATTTATAGTTGAAAATCTCATCAAAATACAGCAGCCAGGTGTGTCTGAGTGTTTATTTTTATACATCTTCAGCAAAAAAGTCCTTATTTTGTAAAGAGCCGTTTACAACAACAACAACAAATCAACAACAACAACAAAAAAAATAATAATAACACAATATTTTTTTTAAAAACTGAATGGGAAAAATAATTTGTTTTTGGTTATTAAGTCTAAGGTTAGGATTAGATTTAAGGTTAGGCAGCTATTACATATAGGTATGTGCATATATACAATGCATATCGGACATAAAATGATTATATAGATAATAACATACATAATACATGTGGGACATTATTATACATAATACATATAGGACTATATATTTATATATATATATATATATATATATATATATATGGGTTATGTTTTTATTACATGTAGGTTCCTATATATAAGTAATATATATGGTCATACTATTACTACAATATACAGTACAATACATATTGGACATACTGGACACACACTATATAGACAAAAGTATTGGGACACCTACACATCACACCCACAGGAGCTTTTATGACATCCCATTCTAAATCCATAGGCATTAACATGGAGTTGGTCCCCCATTGCAGCTATAACAGCTTCCACTCTTCTGGGAAGCTTTCTACTAGATTCTGTCGTGTGTCTGTGTGAAGTTTTACCCACTAGAAGAGCATTTGTGAGGTCAGACACTGATGTTGGACGAGAGGGCCTGACTTACAGTCTCTGTTCTAGCTCATCCGAAAGGTGAACGACGGCGTAGAGGTAGTATTAAGATTTCCCTTCACTGGAACTAAGGGTCCTAAGCCAACCCCTGAAAAACAACCCCATAGCATTATCCCTCCTCCGCCAAACTTCACAGCTGGCACAATGCAGTCAGGCAGGTAAGGTTCTGCTGGTATTCGTCAAACCCAGACTCATCCATCAGACTGCCAGATAGAGAAGTCTGATTCGTCACACCAAAGAATACGTTTCCACTGCTCCAGAGTCCAGTGGTGGCGTGATTTACCCCACTCCATCCAATGCTTGGCATTGTGCTTATCAGGCGTAAGGCTTGCATGCAGCTGCTCGGCCGTGGAAACCCATGCCATGAAGCTCCTGGTACACAGTTTTTGTGCTGATGTTAAAGCCAGAGGAGGTTTGGAGCTCTGCAGTTACTGAGTCAGCAGAGTGTTGGCGACTTTTATGCACTATGCTCCTCAGCACTCGACAACCCGCTCTGTAACTTTAGGTCTAGCACTTCATGGCTGAGTTACTGTGATTCCTAAACGCCTCCACTTTTCAATAATACCACTCACAGGTGATGGTGGAATGTCTAGGAGGGAAGAAATTTTGCAAACTGACTTGTTGCAACAATGGCATCCTATTACAGCAACACACTTTAATTCTTTGAGCTCTTCAGAACAACATTCTTTCACTAATGTTTGTAAACGCAGACTGCATGGCTAGGTGCTTGATTTTACACACCTGCGGCAAAAGGACAGAATAAACACCTGAATTCCATGATTAAGAGGTGTGTCCCAATACTTTTGTCCATATAGTGTGTGCATGACCCCACACTGTCTAAAAACAAGTCTGTGTGTGACTGTGTTTGCATGTGCTGAGTGATGAGTATGTCATGTGCGGTGTTGGAGAAAGCCGAGCTGATTTCAGCTCCCCGGGTGTCACTTCATTATCTGGATATTATTACAGTTATTGAACTTGCGCTTCCATTCGTCAGAGCCAGACTACCAGGCCTTAAAGAAGCCTTCCAGTGTCTTAATCAAAACCAGCCCCAAACTGCTTTCTGTCTGTCCCACAGCAAAATGTCATCTTCCCTCCTCCCTTCATCTCTCTCGCTCTCCATTTCTCTCTCTCTTTCCCTCCCCCTCTTTGTTTCCCTCGCTCTCTCACTCTTGCTTTCAGACTTGGCCCAGGGAACCTCTGTGTAAAAAATGCTCACTCCAGAACTCCCCTCTCATCTGAATCCAAAAGAACTCATCAAAAGGCCCAAAGCTAACCCAGCTCCCCTCCCTCTCCTACTGTACACCACAAAGCCTCAGCTCGCTCTCCCTCTCTCACACTCACCCTCTCATAAAAGCTCACAGAGCGTGCGCACGCGGCTGCCAGGGATGCACGCAACACAGATCTGGTCTCAATATGTATTCTCCTGCTTACAATGAGAAATCGAGAGTCGAATTGAGAGACACGTTGCAGTAATTGAGACAGAAAGTATACAAAACTCAAACAGCCATTTTCTCAGCGAGCTACAGATGTTGGCTACTGTATAGAATGTATTTAGGTAAAGCTAAAATCCTTCATTAACCAAGAATTAAAGGTGTGGGTCAGCAAAAAATCTAATTTACATGATTTCCCACTTACCCCAGATGGAGTTAAGCAGCCAATACATGTTTGGTCTCCAAATTTTGCTCCTTTAGTTTAATGCTGGTGCTATGAGGCCAACATTGCGAACAGCAGAAGTCAATAGTTACCCAAATCTTTTTCTGTAAATACAACAGCAAAACTTCTCTAAACCTACTCAAACTGCATTCAGGTCTTCAGTAAGGTCACACTGACTTGTTGATGTGGTTTAAAAGACTACGAACTACAAAAATTAACCAAACTTTACCTTTTTAGACAACAACTACCGAATTCCAATGCAGGCATAAGGATAGAGGACCATGTTCATCATTTGAGTTGGCCACAAATAAAGTTGTTGCCAAAATGCATTAAAATAAGGCTAAAACATTTCAGATTGAGGACTAAATTAAAATCTCATATGCAGTGTGGCTTCGTACTGGAACTACTGAAACTAAAATCAGTAAAAATCAAAAAAATTATATTAACAAAATGTCTGCTCTGCTAATACAGCTGTTAACTACTCCTACTGGGTAAAATGCATTTAGGTAAGGCAAAAGTTCTTCAGCAACTATGGAGTAGCTTCTTTCTGCAGGCCCCCTAGTGGCCATTCTGCATTCTGGAAATCAACAACTGATACTTTTTATTAATATAATGAAATATTTTTCCTTGTACAGAGCCATCTCTAACTAATGAGCAACATAAGCGGAACCATGGCCACCAGGGGGAGCCCCTAACAACTTCTGGGTTATTAGTATACCATTATGTTGGTTAAGATTCTCAAGTGAGGGGAAAAAAGCAACTGGTTAATCATGGATCAAAAACGAATGTATACATCTGGAGCCAAAATGGAAAAAAGAGAAAATGAGGAGAAAAAGCTTAAAAATTGGCTGTGATTAATCCAGGTTTACATACTCAGACTGTAATTAATCCAGGTTTAGATACTGAGACTGTATTTAATCCAGGTTTAGATACTCGGACTGTGATTAATCCAGGTTTTGATTCTCAGACTGTCATTAATCCAGTTTAGATACTCAGACTGTGATTAATCCAGGTTTATTAGAACTCCAACCTATTATCTTAACTTATTAGAACTCCAAATGAGCATCCAATCAGGAGCAATACACTTAGCCAGTTATAAATGTATATGATGTAGACAGCTTCTGGTGGTCATTGTTATAAGTTAGCCTAATTTTACAGTACATCAGCTAGCATGATGGGGCCCCCCAAAAAATCCTGCTTAGGGTCCACAAAAGGCTAGAGCTGGCCCTGTCCCCATATCTCAGATCACCAGGACACTATTGGCTCTCTTTGAATGAAATGCTATGTCTCTGTGTTGAGCTGCTATTGAGCAATGAGGGGTGAAAGGGGAGGAGTGAGAACCCCCCGCTGTGAAAACAGTTCACAGTTACCGCTCCACAAACACTGCGTGACATAAAATGGACAGTAAAACTGTAGCTTTCTTGATATCAGTCATGTACAACTGCCACAATAAAACCAGCATGTAATCACAATAAAAACTCTTTTATGAATGTTGACTCGCTTGCTCACTGACGCAGATGAAAATGTCATGGTTTTGTAAATTATACACATTTACATTGAAATATATTCAATTAATGTTATTGAAGAAACAATGCATAGTTCACCTGAGGGGCCTATGCAGTGTGCCTTCATGCTGGGCTGTGTTGGAACATTTAAGTGCCCTTAAGTGACACCCCACTGCACTTCTGACAAGTAAATAAAAGAAACCTACATACTTGGAGCCCCAAAGCAACTAAGAGGCTAGAAGGCCCCAAGCGACTGATCTCACTGTTCACATCAAGAAACAGCCATGACTTAATGTTACCAATGAAACCAAAAAACAGAGGAAAACCAAAAAATGGCAACGACGAAATGTTTGCTCTGTTAACAAAGTTGTCGGATAGTGTAATTCAGGCAGATAAATGGATTGGTCTCCATGGAGACGGCTGGCGAGAAGCGATGGGATGGGGTAACGCAGTCCTCACCCAAACAGATGGGGAGTAAGATGGCGTGGAGTGGATCGATATCCATGTGCTCCACTGAACACTGGCTCCTCTTGTCTCCTGGACTGCGCCCAGCCCGAGGGCCACCGTGGGCTCCTTCCCCTCCTCCAAAACACAACGGCTGAGCTTTGTCTCTCCAAAACACTGCCTGTTCTGTCGGCATGGACAGTCAGGAGAAGAGGAGAGAGAGGCATGATCCTGGGGGGTCATCGGATGATGTATTAGTTTATGGGGAAGACAGTAAATGCTTTCTGTTACGGCTTCCTTTTATTTGCCTCTATTGATTGGCCTGATGAATGCGAGGCCTGATTATAAAGAAAATACAGCAGACCGCCCTCGCGCTGCGTTAACTGTCCGCCACTTGTGTGGTATCTCCGCTAAATAAAGAGGCGCGCTGAATTTACTTTGTTCAAAGGGCTATTGTTTGCCTGTGAATAAAAAAGATCACATCAACACTGATTTCTCTTTTAGTTTACTTACTTATTGGCAATAACTGCTTTGACATAATACAGAAAGGACTTTTAAATCAATGCATCTCTGGATTTACACTTAAAAAGCACTGCATTGAGTTTACTGCAGGTTTATGTGTAGGCGAGCCCGGGGCACAAACTAACACAGGGTAAAATGTAATGGATAGGTCGTCTGTTATTCCCATAGCAACATCATCTGCACATTTTCATAGCGATCAGACAAATATTTCTCAAGATTCACACAAAGGATTGTTTTTGTACCATAAAAGTAGCTTTTTGAATCACGTTTACGACATTTGGAAGACACTCTTACCCAGAGCGACTCACACTTTGATCATTTTACACAGGTAGGCAAAGGTAGTGTTAGGGGTCTTGCCCAAGGACTCTTGTTGGCATAATGTAGGGTGCCCAGGTGGAACACTGAACCCCAGTCTACAGCGTAGAAGGCAGGGGTGTTACCCTCTACGTAATACCAACCATAATCACAAGTCCTTTTCAATTACTTAAGCACTGTGTATTTAAAGAATTCACATCTACATTGTTTTAATCACCCTCTTAATGGCTGTAATGTGGCATTTTGAAGCACATCGCTGTTGTTGGAACAAAACCTCGTATCTCGTTTTTCACGTTTTTCAGTTTTTAACAGAATTTGAAAATGCCTGTTGCCCTTTACATTGTGTGTAGATTTCATGATGACTGGACCACAACAAATGGTCTAAAACTACTTGGAAAAAAGTTCCATTGACTTACATTAAAAGTAAAGTATGTTTTTCTTTCTCCTGTAAAGTTACTATTTTGAAGATATGAGGTTTTGTTCCGACAACAGCGATATACACAACTCACAGTGGGTGGCAGTCAGGCTAAAGTGCAGCTTTCACATGGGGGGAGGGGGGTAGTTTTCAATGCAGCACTACAGCTCAGCCTCCCTCAGTAGCCTCAGCCTCAGTAAACAATAAGAGAAGTCAATTCATAACAGATAATTTATTGGGATTTTTGTATTCACAGATTTATCAAAAAATCACCGCATATAACACAGCTGTACAAAGAAAAACACGTATCTCCTTTTATTCAGGATTTTCTACTTTTCTACATCATTTGAGCCCTCCAGCTCTTCTTTACATTTTGGGAAAATTTCATGATGAATGGACCAATAGAATTCCCCAAAAACTGCTTAGAAAAATCTCCTGCCATTGACTTACAATAGAAGTTAAGAACATTTTGCCCTCTCTGGTAAAGATACTATTTTAGAGATACTTGTTTTTCTTTGGACAGAGATGATATGTAAAATCTATTGTTTCTGCTGTGCAAAAACCTTCATTTCTGTCATTTTGTCATTTTTTTACCTTTTTGCACCATTTGAAACCTCCAGTTACCATTACAGGGTGTTAAAATTTCATGATGAACAGAAATGATCCTAAATTGGTTTTTAACAGTGACAATATTTCAGTTTTATTGTGCTAATGCAGGGGTTGGCAACATGTGGCTCCGGAGCTGCATGTGGCTCTTTTACTGTCCCGTTGCAGCTCCACAGCAGACAACAAAGAAGACTTTTAGGTAAAAATAAAATAATCCTCTATTGCAGTAAAATAAAGCTCTGCTGATCGTTCAACACTGTTTTAACAATAAACTGTCTTAAACGCTGGAATTAATGTAGAACTGCTAATTCACCCTTTAACCCTCAAGGTTGGTGCACAGACTGCTGGTCACTATAGCAATGACAACAATCTAGGCTAGCTAGTAGCTAACGAAAAAAGGCAAAGAGAAAGATTTAAGATTAAGTCGTTAAGATCGTTAAAATTGTCCTGTTCCACCTTAAGTGGGGTAGCACTTACATTCTGGCACCCCAGGCAGCATTTAAGGTGGAACCGGAAAAATCTAACAAAATGCTGGCGAATGAGAAGCTGATTTCAGCACTTCTGAGGAAAAGTTTCCTGCCGGAGATGCGAGAAGAGCGTATGTAGCTGAGCTAAAGCTTAAAGCAGAGCAAAGTAGGTCTGCATTTTCATTTATATTCGATTTTTAACCTGTACTAGAACATTAGCACATACATATTGTGACATATTTACAGCCAATATGGTAAAATGGACATAAAATGTTGTGGCTCCCAAAGTGGTTTGATTTTTGTTGAATGTTTTGACCCCTGAGCTAATATTTGCTGCTGTGCTTTGTGGTCACATGTATCTGCTTTGTTTGATGCATATATTTTTATATATTTAGGCTGGAAAGCTAGAATTGTATTGAAATAATTGTGCTTTGCCCTGTTTTCCCTAGATGTTAAAGCGACTGTTACTGTCACTTGCCCCTGTTATAACAAACCCCACCTATATGCTGAAATGAAAAACGTGCACTCGCATCACTTTCGGCTGAATTTTTTATAAACAGCAGGTACTGGAAAGTTTACATTTTCATTTGTGGCAGAGATGTGTGGGTTGCTTGTATAAAAAATGTGCAAATCTTGCTCAAATAGTTTCACATTTATCATGAAAACAAACTAAATGTGTTAGATTGCGCCCTGCCCTCCCCTGCATGGCATATAATGTATGACATCAACACAGTTATTGCCATATGTAAGTAAACTGAGAGACAAAACTGTGTTGGTGTAATATATTTTATTCATGTGGAAATGATGTACATGTTGTTTCAGTGTACAGTAACAGTGCTGAACTGCAGCGCTGGGGTTCGCGTCTCACCCCACAAGATATTTCATGTTTTTTCCGCTGAATAAAAATATCATTTTCCCCATAGCCCTGTATCTTTTTGCGGTTAGCGTGTTCGCAGAGCGTTTTAACTTTAAGACGAGCGAGTCTCCTGACACTCGGTTGCTTGTGTGTGTGTGTCTCTGTGGGGGTGGCGTTGCTACATGAGGAGGGTTGAGGGGTTGCTAAGAGATTGCTGTAGGCTCAGGTTGAAAAGCCATGGCAGAAGGTCATTAGATTCTGGTTTCACATTAGCATGAGCTGAATGGGATTACCCAGCCAGCGAGCCCAGAGGACACCACACATACCCTACAGGCACCAGCGCTATCAGAGCAGTCATTAGTTCAACCCCTGCATACATCTCTCTCTCTCTCTCTCTCTCCTCCGTTTCTTTTTTTCTTACTCTTTAGTTCCCCCTCCCTTTTTTGTTTCTCACTCTCTGCTGTTTCTCCTGCTCTGCAACCTCTTTAGGTCTCTCTGCTTCTTGTTCCTCTCAGTCCCTCTTTCATTTCCTACTATCTTGGTTTCCCAATCTCTCTGTTCTCTTTCTCTTGCTCTACATCCTCTTTTCCTGTCTGTCTGCTTCTCCTGTCTCTCCTCAGTCCTTCTCCTGTTTCTCTCTCTCTCTGTCTCTCTACTGTTTCAATCCTCTTTCATTCTCTCTCCCTCTTTTGGTTCTCTCTGGCGCTTCCTCTTGTTTTTCACTCTGTTCTGTCTCTCCCATTCTTCATCCTCTTCTATTCTCTCTCCCTCCTGTTTTTCTCTCCTCTTGTTTCTATGATTTCTGCAGACTCTCTGTCTTCCTCTTTTGTTTATCATTCTTGCTCTTTTCCCTTCTCTTTATTCTCTCCTGTTACTTTTTTTTCACTCCTGTTCCTTCTCCTTGCTCTCTGTCCTCTTTCATTCTCTTGTTTCTTTTTCTCTCCCTTCCTCATTTTTCTCTCTCCTGCTTGTTTTTCTCGCTCCCTCTTTCCATTTTCTCTCCTTCCTGTTTATTTCTCTCTCCCTCCTGCTTCTCTCACCTTCTACTGTTCCTCTCTCTCTCTCTCTCTCTCTCTCTCTCTCCTTTTGTTTTTCTCTCTCTCCTCTGTTTATCTCTTTGTTGTGGTTCACTCTCTCCCTTCTGTCTCTCTTCTCCCTCTCCTACCACCATTTCTCTTTTCTCTCTCTCTCTAAATCTAGTCCATCAGCCATGTTTCATTCTTGCTCTTTTCCTTTCTCTTTATTCTCTTCATCTCTCCTTTCTTTTTCTTTCTCTTCCTAATTTGTTTTCCTCTCATGTTTTTTTCTCCTTGCTCTCGGTCCTCTTTAATTCTCTTGTTTTTCTCTCTCTCTCTTGTTTATTTTTGTTGTGGTTGACTCTCTTCCTTCTGTCTCTCTTCTCCCTCTCCTACCACCATTTCTCTTATCTCTCTCTTTCTTTCCTGTTTCTGTCCTTCTCCTCTGTTTATCTCTTTGTTGTGGTTCTCTCTCTCTCTTCTGGCTCTTCCCCCTCTCATACCACCATTTCTCTTCTCTCCCTCTCCTGTTTCTCTCTCTCTCTCCCCATCTTCTCTCTTTTCCCCTTTTCTACCACCATTTTTCTTATCTCTCTCTGTTTCTCTCCTGTTTCTCACTCTTCCTTCTCACCTCTGTCTCCCTAGATGTAGTCCATCATCCAAGACACGTTTGGTGTTCTGAAGTTTGCTCATTTTGTTTTGCACTGGAGGCTAATGTCGCTAAATAATGGAAGCTTATAGCCACCAGTTAGCATAGTTTACTCTGCATGGCTAAATCATCACATATCACAAAGCAGCAAACTTCAGACCCCAAACATGCCTTGACTGATTGACTACATCTAGCGTGAGAGGGAAACTGTGTACATTTGAATTTCTGCCCAACGATTGCTTTAATGGTGTTAAACAGATAATACATCTCTTATATTTAGATGTAATTCTTCATAAATATAGAACCAGATAACCACAGACATGCAGCTGTTAAGGCTGAAAACAAAAACACTGATCTAGATCACTTCTTGCTCTCGTAAATGAATAATAGTAATAATAATATGATATAATCTGGACGAGGAGCAATTGATTCCAAATGAGCAGCTCTTCTCTTGATCAATATGGACCCAACGCTCAGCTTCATGAATACTGATTCTGCTGATGGAACAAAGAGAAAACAGAGCCTCCCCCAGCTACTGTGAACCCATACAAAACCCAGGAGGCTAAAACACTTGCTGGAGTATCATTTCACATAATAGCCGGCTTTCTTTGCCAAAGAACTGCGCGGTCATTTTCTGAGTGAAGCGGCTCACATTCATTTGTATCTGATGAATCGCAAACATAGAGCATCACGCACTACGGAACAATTATAGCTCCAGAACGTTTATGACGATAAACGTTTATCATTGTTTACTGTCTGCGACCACCGAGAAACGATTAGGTCCAATAGGCGCAGAATTTCATGCTTATTGCATTACCTGCACTTATGAAACTCTATAGCCGGCCAGACTGCACTGGAGTATATTAAACAATATTTCAAACAGTGTGCGTTAAATAAGCTCTCAGATTACTGCACATGTATCATAACCAAATGTATCATGTGGCTCAGAGCTGAATTGCTGATCGAGGATCAGTTCTCTCCTCGCACTGCTGTTTATTTTTCATTAAGCAACTGACACCAGATCAGCAGTCCCAGACACTGAAAGCCTAGAACCTCCCAGGTTTGTCTGGCCACAGAACCCGATCTGGTGTCTGTGGCTATGCATCTGGATAAACGCATGCTTTCTGCATAGACTCAAACTTGGTTTTCCAGAGATTTCCATGACTGAAACATAATAGCTGCAGAGTCACAGGTCACAGGTCTTTGCAGCTGTGATTTCTGACCGGAATGTTCCGTTTCTGACGCAACCTCTGTGCTGAATTGCTGGCCTGTTTAATGATCTAATTAACGCATATATTCATGAAATTTGAAGGGTGAGAAACTAGATATGAATCATATTCTATCCAAATGAATGTATTGCTGTGCAAATTATGCAGGTGACCTAATTTACCTGCTCCTCTGTTTGTGAGCAATCCAGGCAGCGCATTTATACCTCAACAGTGCCCTCTACTGGTAAGAGCAGTGCATCACGACAGCAGAACTCCTGACAAAATCAGACACACAACAGTTAATCTATAAAACATACATATTTATTATAGATCACACCAATTACAATAAATTAGACATATACATCAAATTGTCAAACTCTATCACACTACACATTAAAGTACAAACCCCATCCCTTATAACAGCCAGGTAACACAAATGCAAAGATATGGATTGTCAGGGGACACATATACAGCACTGTGCAAAAGTCAGAGACCACACATTCATTCATTCAATTTCCTGGCTATTCATTTTTCAGCATTAGGAAGAAAAGAGGAAACCATATTTTACAGAAAACAACACAGAAGTCTCAGCAACTACAGGTGTATTCCAAAGGTTAAATCCTTTAAATGGCCAGGGCCTGACCCATATGACACACTTCTATAACCTAAGAATTGCTCAACCAGTTTGCATTGAAGTCCCTGTAGTTACTGAATAATAAGACTTAGTATATACTAAGCCTGGGATTTTAAGGGGTTAAACAGCCTTGGTCAAATCGCATGTTTTGTGAAGTCAAAATAAGTTAAAACAGCCTCTAAAGAGAACGAGCTTGCACCTTTAGGCATATGATTTCTATTTATTCAACAAATAAACAGTAATTGTGCATTAAAATGTAGTGCAGTGTGCTGTACAAATGCGAAAGTGTGTTTTCTGCATTGGAGGCTTTTGTTTAATTTTCTGTTAAATATGTGCTAAACATGCACTGAAAAACAAATTTATAATTAATGGCCTCTTTGAATGGAAATGAAATAAAAGCCTCTTGACTTTTGTACAGTGCTCTCTCTCTCTCTCTCTCTCTCTCTCTCTCTCTATATATATATATATATATATATATATACATGTACGTATTTTTTTTATTTTTTACAGAAGTTGACGATCATCTCTCTGGCCGATTCCATTCTGCTGGGGGGTCCCGAGGTCCTTTGGGTTTCTTTATTCGGCACTTAAAACCTGAAGGCCCAAAAAAACAAACATGAGCAACAACTTAACAGTTAATGATTGTCACAAGACACTAGTAGATACATGAAAGGAAATACCAAAATATCGTTTGAGGTTTTCAAGTTGGGTTTTGAAGTGAGAACAGTGTGTAAAAGGAGTTTCATGTTCATCAAAAGAGACTCGCAGCAGCTTGAGGCATCACTGAAGTTGTTCTGGTAGAAACAAATTCTTTCGAAACTTTTAATTTACAACTCATTTTAATACAAACTTTTAAACTCACACATTGCAACATCGCACAGCAGAGTGTAAATATTAATAATATAAATCATAAAAATTAATAATGAAACAAAGGATCAAATAACAATACGCTCATAAAAAGTGGGGTGGGGGTCTGACAAACTGTGCAGATGGGCAACAGTCACCTATAAGTGCACCTATTTGGTAGGTGTTTCAGTACTAAGTAATTAGACTACCCTTACAAAGGACTTGTGGATGGTTTACACTGAGTTTATTGATGTTATTATTATTTGGGTCACAGAAACTTTAAAGTACCCTTAAAGTCATGAATTAAACCATAAAAAAATTCAATAATAAATTGATAATTATTTCATGTGTTAGTGTTACACCCAGGAAACTGCTAAAATCGGCCTAGGAGTGTTCCTAAATCCCAACACTATTAAAACCCCTGTTTCTACACATTTTGGTATCAGTTTATATAACCATAATAAATCACCCAAGAGGAGTTAAAACACATTTTAAGGAGTTAAAACACACCGTTAAAAACACATTTATGAGTGCAGGAGTCTTCAAAATTCAACAATAAGCAGTTATACCACATAAACACAAAGGCAACAGTGACCTGTAGTATCTGATGATTATGAATGACTGCTGAAGCTATAACGCTGACTGACGAAGAAAACAAAGTATGACATGTATCTGAGGTTTAACAGCATAGATGAACGTGGGCTCATTATCTGGAAAGCAGCAGGCCACTATTAGTTATAACTGCTTATCAGTGATCTTTTATGACCTAATCGATAACCATTAACACAGTAATTGTAAACCATTCAGATACATTTTATAAAGGTAGTTTTAATGAAAAGTGCTACTGGTGTTCCTAATAAAATGGCAAATGAATGTGAGTAAGGTTGGTCGATCTAATAAACTGGCAACTCAGTGTAGCGTGTAATGTTGGTGAGTGGCGATGGCGATTCCTCACCCAGTCCACCGGGGCTACAGTAGCTGCTGCTGCTGCTGCTGTCACGGATCGGGTTGGTGACGTACTCGTAATCATCTTCTGAGGAGCCGTTACCGTCAGCTGAGGAGGCAACATACAAAGCAAAACAGGTTGGCTATACTTTACTGAACGAGGTGTGAAAAAGTAGACAGAGACAGAGAGAAAGAGTGAAAAGAGAGATAGAAACTGAGACTAATCTAACACTTCTTCCTGTTTATTTCTTTTACAGCACTTCACAATCGTGCGGTTGATAAGGAGTCTCCAGAGGGAAGATGACTCCACCAGCAGCTCAGCTCAGACTGACATCACACAGGCTCCGTCAGTGTACTGTCATTGTGCTTGAGTTGGTAATGAATGCTTTATTTTCTTTTTTCACTCTAACATATGCCCAATTACAGCATTTTTAAAATGCAGTGTCTCCCAGCTGAGAGCTTTTTAATCTGAATGCAAAAATCTGTGAAGTACTTACAAGGCCCTTGAGTCGGAGGTGGCTGCAGCTGTAGGACACAAAAGATTAACACATTTATTGTACGTCTTTATCTGTGACACATTATCAACACTATCAAAAATATAATAAACTATCACAATCATCACTGTGTGGACAGGAATGTATCACTATGTTGGTTAAGCTACACTCTAAATCCACACTACACTGAGCTGCCAGTTTATTAGGTACACCACTGTGCAGAGGTCAGAGAGCACCATTCATTTATGTGATTTCCAGTCAAAACCAAGCCGTTAAGTATAAGCTATAGTAAATATAGTAAGATAAGTCATAGTAAGTGTAGTAAAAAAGTGTATTAAGTGTGTCTACCCTTTGCTTTCCATTCTTTTCAGGACACTTGCTTTGTTTTCCACAATTCAGTCTTAGAAGTTGGTTGCATTTTCTGCTTCACACGATCCAAATAATACCAAATACATTCAGTGATGCTGAAGTCTGGACTCTGGGGTGGCTACACATCCTTTCAGACTCATAGTGCTGAGTTGTCTTCTCACAGTGGAAAGATGGACAGAAACACCTGTGGATTTTTCCAGATCTGAAGCAGCTTGATTTTCTCCTCTCTCTCAAAAAGTTGTAAGCTTTAAGTGCTGTTTATCTGATAGGGACAGTTTTGGTGGTCTGCCAGCTCTTGCACGGTTATGCACAGTCACAATTTCTCTACAACTAGTGTTGTGAGTGGAGAGTGGTTGATTTTCTCCTCCCTCTTAAAGATTAAAGTCCGTGTAAAGGACATTCAGAGTTTTGTTTCTAAATAACTGCTGAAAACATGTAAAAAGACTGTGAACTATGTAGTACTGAAGAGTCATTTTAGACCGTTTAACTGTTTTTCAGCATTTTTGTGTTCATATTTTTTTGGGTAGGCCTGAAATCATGACTCGATGACGCCCTGCAGCCATACTTAGCATGAACCCTCCCCAACACTATAATGGTATAAAAAGCGCATTAGCATCCTCCCGCTTGATCGCACAATATATTTTGTTCTATGTTATTGATTGATAGCCTAACTTTATTCAGCCAGGTTATGCTAGTCAGTAATACCTGTTGCTAATTTGCATAGATGGGAGAAAAAAATGACCATTCTATTGCAGACTGAGAGGAATGAGGTTGATTCTCCTCTGGCTGCTCAAACGTGTACGGCTGTACAGTTCAATAAAGCTGCTAGACGAGCGTCCATTTTTCAGGTCGTAGTGGTATTTGACACTTTGAGAGCTGCACTGAAATAAAGGTGAATTCTGTGTGTCAGGTGAAGTGCTGCTGGTGGGTATATTTTAATCCAAGAGAGGCTTTGCTGCCCAAACTAGTGAGCGAGTTAATGTTACTCTGAAGCTAAAGTTGGCTTTCTATTCGCCAGCTTCTTGTTGGAATTTTCCCATTCCACCTTAAACAGTGCCGCAGTTACATTCTGGCGAAAATGAAGCTGAAGTTTTGAGAGAGTCTGCACCTTTCCCACGATTAAGCATAGTTTCAGTGCCTTCAGCGGACATGCCCCCAGCGTTTCAGAGCAGAGCACTGCTCAGTTTTTCACCATTTTGAAACCCGATTTTGGATACTTGGTCATTTTTTAATCATTCAAGTTTGTCTGGGTGGTTAGTAACACATTTTTCTGCATTGCAACGAACTCAGAACACCTATTTATTACTGCTTTACACAGACTTCAGTACTGTTTATCTGATGAGGACAGTTTTAGAGGTCTCATATCTGATCTCCTCATAAATATCTTCAGAAAATGAACAGTGAATACTTAATGGACTTTGAACGTCCATTGAATGAAATGCCCATGATTTGAAATTCAGTAAATGAAGGGTGGTCTCTGAGTTCTCACAGTCCTATACAAGCTAGGTGTTGTTAACTAGCACCACAGTGTGTCTTCGCACAGTCTGAAAACCAAGAAACAGCTTCATACTTCCTTCCACAGGAAGACAGAGTGACAAGAAGAGCAAAATATGAACAAACTGTGAAAATGGAGAGAATGACTGAAGTCAGCCTCGTCTGAAAAGGACAATTTATTAGCTACAGGATTGCACAGTTATCATAACAATTACCTTTAACTGTACAGTACAGACTGAGACAAAGACTGAGAGCAGTTGAGATTGTTTATGAGCCGTCATTTGTCAGACTGGCTGATAAATTGTGAATAAAAACAGTGACACAATATTCACAGATCAAAGATGGGATTGGAGTGCAGATGGGATTCTTGATAAACTTGACTTTATGAACTGTATGAATACAGAATAACAGACAGCCAGCTGGAGATGAAACTATTGCATTCAATAGTTTCAACACCCGGTCAGATTATATGTTTTCAGTGATTTTCTAAATTACTTTCTAGGCTAACAAATCCTCTACAGGGAACAAACTTAAATATGGCATTTTCAGGAGAGTTCAGTGCACAATTCCTATTTATTTGTCTCATTTAACATGTTAGAAAAAAATAAAACATAAAACACACAATGTGCCATCATTTTTTTTTTTCAATGTGATAAATCCAGCAAATAAACAGTGATTGTGCATTAAAATGTGCAAAAGTGTGTGTGTTATCTATAGAGGATGTATTTACCTATTTTCACTTAAAAAATCAACAAAACATGCATTTTGACCATGGGTGCCCGCTGTATAATTAGAGATCTATACACAGTGAAAAGATTTAAAGCTCCAGTTAAGAATGACTGCATTCATTTGCCAGTTTATGGTAATGCAACAACAGGTTCCTTTAAACTCATACTTAAATAATTTTGGCAATTCCTAACAGGAGCTTCAAGATGTGCAGTGTGAAAGTGAATTTTACCTGTGAGTTTCTGGCCCGGAACTCCGCTAGAGAGAAAATAAAAACAAAAAGCACATGTAAACGATGGATAGAAAAGGAAATATGAACTGTTTTAATGCTATTCCCTTAAAATATGATATGAATATGGCAGATTTTAAAAGATAACATGACATGAATTAGGCTCTGATTTCAAAATCTCTGAATCTGATACACTAAGTTGTAGATTTAAACTAAGCCTGGAGAAGACAGTTTACCATTTTTTCTTCCACTGATTTTTCAAAATGTCTGTATAATGAAGTTATGAAGATGTAATCTAAGGCATTCAGAGTTGTATGACCTGAAATGCACCACTCTACAAAAACTCTTGAGTCAGAATTGTTAGTGGTGATAATAATAGTTACCAGACGCTCAAGGTGTTCACTGCCATTTAAAGCACCTTCACAGGAAGTTATTACTTGAAATGATTATGAATATTATCACTGTCCAAAGAAAAACATGTATCTCCAAAATAGTTTACAGTAGAGGGCAAAAACGCTCTTACTATTTAAGGTTAGTTAATGTAAAGAGATGTTGTTCCAATTGATTTTGGAGCATTTCTTTTTGTCCAATCATGAATTTTTCACACACCATAAAGGACAGATGGTGCGTTAAAATGGTGTAGAAAAATAAAATTCCACAAAATGGAGATACAAGGTTTTGTTCTGACAGCAGTGATATGCCGCCTGATACTGTTCTATGATCATTTTGAGAACGTTTGGCCTAAAACGTTTTTAAAAATACATTCATGGCAGAAAGGGTACATGCAGGGCACTGTAAAGAAAAACAGCCCCTCCCCCTCCCCCAAAAACATATTTCTTCAGATTTATCTTTTTTCCATGTTCAGTGATTCATAAAAACTCTGAAGACACATGTAGGTTTGCTGGTGGTTTTGGATAGTAAATAAAATGGCTATATCTGTGTTGTAGACAGTGTGACTCCTGGTTCCTATCAACACCACTCTAAAGAAAGATGTGTTGGTTAGTTTTTCTACAATGAACCACTTGAAATTTACATCTCAAAGATTATATTATGCTGACATTTCAGAAAATCTTGCATAATATGGATAAAATTGTACTATAATATACTAAATTATACTGTACTAAACTAAAATTATACTACTGTGATCATATTAATACACACTGTGATTGGAGAATCTATAATGTGATATGGTTAAAGTTTATTCTGCATTGTTTTGACCAAAAACATCTTCTCTTCTTGGATTATATGAATACTTTCACGCATCACACCTCTCATCTGGAACGGTGATTGGTCACGATGCTCACAGCACACACTGAGATTGATTAAGGGCTCATTCAATTATTGCAGCCTTCTGTGAAATCAGTATTGCAAAGACCAGTATTTTGAATATTGTGATAACGACTACCAAATGTTTTATTGTTCAGCCCTGTAACACACTGGTTCAACTTGTGGTTAAGCGACGTTGAATCACATGCGTCAGAGCAGAGGAAATATTAAACTGTGCAGTGCTGTGGCCTTGCAGGACAGCGAGCCGAGAGCCTCAATATTCAAGCCAGCTGTGTGTACCAGCAGTGGCACTCCAACGTAATCAATAAGAACCACAGCCCTACACAGTTTACACACCTGAATCAACTCATCTGGTAATTATTTAGCCTTTCATTAGGAGAATCATTCATTTCAGAGTAGAGAGAACAATGTTCTTGACATTATTGGACACTGTAAGAGACAATACAGCTAAATACACTTTATGTGTGAGACAGCCTGCTAGGTGTTTTCCTTATTTGATGCGGAACAATGTGACATCAAGCATCTCAATTTCCATGTAGTGCAATGGACAGGATAATATATTTATAGCTGTATGCAAAAGTCTGACCACATTGGTTAAAAACGTGTTGCTGTTTTTCTAAGTGAAAATAAGTGAACACCTCCTCTACAGAACACGTCTGTACATTTTAATGCTCAATTATTGTTTATTTGCTGAATTTAACATATTGGAAAAAATAGTTATGGCACCTTTTCATATTTTCTGGTTTTTATCTCAATCTGTAAAATTAAAGAACAGAAATTGTCCACTAAATTTAGCATGAATTCCATTTAAATTTGTTCTCTGTCGAGGCAGTGTTAACTTATTTTCCCCTAAAAAATCAACAAAACCAATTTAACCAAGGGTATTCAAACTTGCATGTGACTAAACATCAAGAATATTTCAGAAGATAGATTTTGATGTTATACAACGATAATCTTGTACAATTTTGAAAAGACAAACAGGAAATAGTTGTTTATATCTCTGCCAAATTTCTGATCAACGAAAACCTGTGTATATCATTTCGTGCACTTTAGCCTCTGCGGTGTGAAGCCAACCAAACCAAAAGTAAAAGATGAAAAACTCCAAACACGATTACGAACTTGAGCAAACAAGCTATATTTGAAAACAGTTTGAGATCGTTTAACCCTTATAAAGCACAGGTCCTTCCCGGTGAAAAAGAAAAGCATAGTGTAATTATATATCAATTATTTCTCTCTTATTAAAAAAGGGGAGGTTTTCTGTCAAAATGACAGATTTCAAACATTTGAGCGATACTACATTTGTGCTCGTAAGTGGAAGAGGAGATATTTCATTATGAATTTAGTTTGGTGAGTTTACTGTTGTGTGTACACTCTTGTTCTCGGAAAGAAACTTTATATTTATGGCGAGTTTTTGGTATTTCTTGACACCTAAGCAAACAGAAGTCATGTGAACCTGCTGATACAGAATGAAAATGAAATGTAAATGTAATTAATTGCATAACTCAGTATGTGATTAAATATGTAACTGCATTATTATAAGTGCTATCAAAAAGCATTATTAACTGCATTTTACTCATTGGACCATTCAAACCACCCATAGTTCCAGCCTGAAGCCCAGCTGCTCAACTGCTCCATGACTGCAGCCAAAGCAAAAAGCATTAGCATCAGCAATGTGGAAAGCTCTCGAGTTTTAAGGGTTAAAAGTAGAAAAAAAGCAACTTCTCTTGTACAAAAATAGTCTGTATGTCTACTCTAAAAAACATGGTGCTGTTTCAGACTCGTTAATGCTCTCTCTCTCTCTCTCTCTCTTTCTGTGAACATTTTTTTTACCTAGATAGAAAGTCGCACCTGTTTCCTGGCTAGCGTTCCTTTGGAGATGTAATTAAACACTTTCACACTGAAAGAGAATAAACATCAAACCCTGCCGCTCTGAATACCCCGAAGATCACATGAAAGGAAGCAATGCAAATAGCGAAGTAAGGAAGAGGGCAGAGGAATAAAAACTGTTCAAACTGAAGTTTCCAAGCAGACTCACGGATGCGTTACACATCCTTACAGAGGTAAACCCGCGCTGTTCCACACGCCAGTCCGCTCAAAGCAAACAGTGAAATCACCGGTGTGGCATTAAAGGGAAATTCCACAAATAATATATGAAATATAATGAAACCATTAATGTGGGCACAAATTCAGAGTAGGGTGATGTGGTTCTAGAGAACTTCACCGAGTCAGAATTGTTCACCGTGGTAGCGACAGGAACCATTGGCTGGTTCCACCAGCTGTGTGTAAGTCCAAAAACAGGCTAGATTACTAAATCAAAATGAGTTGCACCACACAAACTAGTTTTAACGTCGAGGTTGGTATTTACTAAACATTTACACCTCTTTAAAGGGGAACTTGCAAGAGTTAAACTCAAACGTCCATGTGTGACTCTGGCTAAATGTATTCATCAGATGCAGAACTAGATGCTGATGTTTGGCTATGTTTATTTCCACAGAGCAAGTTTAACTTCCTGTATTTTCTTGATAAGATTCTTAAATGTCGTTTTTATTGCCAGTGATAAAAACATGTTTAATTTTAATCATTAATAATTTCTCACTTGTAGCTCACTGAAACAAGCGATAAATTCTGTTCCAAGTGCAGATTCTGAACGTTCAATATCACGATATACGGCAACTTTCGATACCATGTTTGTGTTTGTAGGAAGAAGAGGAGATGTTTTATTATATTTTGAATTTGAAGAAAAGTTGGCATTGAGTACAGTCTTGTTTTGCGGAAAGACGAACTACTGTTTACATTTTTGCCACAATTTTGTCAGACCTGGACATCAAAACAAACAGAAACATATCAGAAGTGCAGACTCCAATCTGTTGAATGTTTGCAAGATGAGAAAATAATAGTCTTTGCGCAAAAAGAAAAAAGAAAAAAAAAGGAAAAAAGATTGACTTGAGGCTCCTGAGCGTTAAGGCACAATGCCCACTTTAAAGATGAATTCAAAATTTCTGCATAATTAAACAGTTAAGATGTAAATAAAGTCATTCAGAGAGGTCTGATCTGAAATGCGTCATTCTCGGAACTGCTCACAGTGGTGGTGATTGGAACCGGACGTCTGAAGAGTTTAATGCCTCTAAAAGCGATTCTCTATTTCTGTCATTTTTCAGTTTGACATAATTTAAAAATGCTTGTTTCCTTTTACATGGTATGTTAAATTCATGATAAATGGACCAAAAGAAATGGCCCAAAATTACTTGGAAAGAGGTCTGGTTCCATTGACATACATTAAAAGTAAAGTATGTTTTTTCTTTCTCCTGTAAAGTTAACATTTTGGAGTTACAAGGTTTTGTTCCAACAGCATCGATATAAAAGATCAGAAGACATGTGTAGGTTCATTGGTCATTTTGAAAAGTAAACAAAATGCCTATATTTGTGCTCTAGACACTGTGACCCCTGGTTTCTATCACCACCACTGTAAAGAAGCCATTTCAACCACTATGAAACAACTTTTTTCATCTCAACTATTAAATTATACAAAAATGTAGAACAATCGTGCAATTCCATTTAACACAAACTACATTTAGTTAAGTGTGAACACGTGAGCAGGACTGAACATGACTGAAAAGTGAATATTAAGAGAGCCTCACCTGGTAATGGTTCATAGCCACTGAACTCTGCCTCTAATGATGGCATTGACCCCCTCTGGTTGACTGGCAGTGCCCTGTCGTAAACGGGTAGAGTCCCGGCGGCCCTGTTCTTTGGCTTCACGGTGCTATACAGAGCATTGTTAGGGCTCTTCTGGCTTTCTAAGTCTAAATTGTCGTAGTGGTGGCCAGTGCGTGGAGCAGATGGCTGCCTGGTCTTGTTGACTACAGCATATGTGTCATTCATTTTGCTGGACGGAGGTGGATGAGAGGACCTGGGCCGGAGTAGAGGAGGTTTTCTACACAGAAAGAAAGAGGGAGGGGGAAGTTAATGATGTGGTGATGATTATCTCACCTAGAACGACAATGATAATGATGATTTGTCCACTTCACACCATCGGGAGTAAATAAGGGCATGTAATGGACTGTATAGCCAGATGGAGAAAAAATTATTTCCTTTAAAACATTACATGGAGAAGTTTTCTCTTCCTATTTCTCTTCAACTTACCAATAATAATAACCATTTTAAAGGCTTAGTTTTCACTGACTGATGTGAATGACATTTGTGAACTGAACTGTGAATTGACAGATTTAATTTTCAGTTCTGAACTGTCATGTAAAATTCTCATAATATAAATATAATATAATGTAGCAGAACAGGTGGAGCTTCCCAGGATTCTTTGAGCTTTTGGTTCCTGTTACATCTTAATTTTCATCAGTTCACTTCATTGAAAAGTATTTTTATACTGTAACATGTTACCTCATTCAAAACATTCAACCTCAGTAAAAAGAAGTAAGTACTAAACTGTGCATTTCAGTAGGGATGCCAATGTTTCCACATACAAATCTGCCAATTCCAAAATATAAACATTTATAAAATGTAAATCCACCAAGATTAGCATTACAGAAAAATAGAAAATTAATTTGTAGAGGCTTATAAATGCAGTAAAATTGATGAAATGCAGACATTTCAACCCAGTAGTCTTACTTCACCTAAACATTCTGCTTTAGTAAAGTGTGAAAAAAAATCACTTCAAATATCAAGTTTGAAATACTGGTCAAATCTAAAGATCTGTTGGATACTGATTTATCTGATTGCATCAAGCGTCCCCATATTCCAGGGTTGTCACTAGAGTGGAACCCTCAAATGCATGTTTTCAGAACATTTAGGTAGGAAACCTGAAATCATTGCAATGCAATAACTGCATTAGCCACGTTTACATGCAGCCTGATAATCCATTAATAATCCGACTAATAGCTCAATCGGAATAGAATATTTACGTATACACCCCTCAATCGGAATAGGCTAGTCCAATTGAGGCCATTCGGAGTACAATTTCTATCCGATTGAACGAGGTGGGTAATCCTGTAAATAATCCGTTAAATAGAGGAATAATAGCCGTGTAAACGCCTGATTCCCATTACATTCACAACCTGACAGTTTAAGTCCGTTCTGATCATGTTCGTCACGTCATAGTGAAAGTTTATACCGTTCAACATGGCGGAGCAGAAACTGGTCTGCAGAGGAGACGAAGTTTATGCTCTGATCTTTAAAAGACAGCGGTGGGACGGATGTCCAGCTTATGTGTCTCAGAACACGACGTCTTCCTCTCGCCCTTCTTTAATAAGGGCATGTGAAGGACGTTTTCCTGAGTCTGACATCATTTTACAGTAATTAAAACCACAAACACTGCTCACTGCTGCTCGTCTCACTCTGGACTCATGTGATGCTGGTTGCCATGGTAACGTGTATACTAAGTGACGCTCTACACATGTGCGTAATTTTGGATCGGATTACTTGTAGTGAGCACGGAAACAGAGATGTTCTATCAGAGTGTTGAGTAGAGGGAGCATATAAACACCTCAGTCTTATATCAGATCTATAATCAGAATGTATTCTATTGAACTGGTAAACACAGCCATTGATTCCATAGACTCTGTCTTAACTCCAGGCTTTTATTTTATAAAAAATACTCTTCCTCTGGGAAAGTAAAAAAGTGTACCTTTAAAACTCCTTTTATATCGTTGTATCTAAGGCTACAAAAATGTACTTATACAGCACCTTTTTTTCTGCATTTAGTTTGGACTGGACTGCAAAAGAGACTGAAATACAAGCAAAAATTAAAAGTAACTTCAAAAAGACAAATTTTCTGACAGTTTTGTTAATGTTAGAAGTGTGTTACTTAATACCAGCCAGATTCTTAATTATCTGTGCTTTTTCAGTGGGAATTTTTCTGATACTGGTCAGTTTGCTGGACCCCAATAATGGTTGATATCACTTGGGCCTTAATGTTTAGTTTAGCTGATTACTTGCTTGCTTAGCTGATTAGTAAAGGAGACAATGAAAAATGATAAGTATTATAAGGGATAGAAATGCTCAAGGAAAACATTTCTTGAACTTCAACACATTTTCCAAGAGAGAGAATGCTGACTTCTTGGCCTGTAAATGAAACTGTCGAAAGAGCCCATTTTTAGACTAACCAGGTGATGTGTTTCAGCATGTCTGGCAAGTCAAAAGCGGGAAATAAACATTCTCGTTCTGTGTTCCTTCAGCATATCTACCACAATCAAGCCAAGCATGAAAAGACCATTTTAAAGTGAGATTTCTGCTAAAGCTTTTGAAGCACTTCTGAATTAAGCACCTCAGACAAAGCAAGTCTATACAAGTTAATTAACACATACTTGATCCAGCTGAAACATATGTTTCAGTGAACACCAAATATACATCTGTACATTATGCCTCATAACAAAGTGCAATAATAGAACTATTACTAAACATCACATATGTGTTCTCAGCGTCTGGTGATAAGTTTAACAGTGACCTTATATGAGTGGGTGGTCATCTGTAGATGGTAATATAGCCCTTAATACCTATTTATAGGTATTAAGGTTAAATGATTTTCTAAGTGAAAATAAGTTAACACTTCCTCTACAGGGAACAAACTCAAAAATTGTGTTTTTCCTGCATATTTTAGTGCACAACATCTGTTCACTTGCCAAGTTTAACAAACTGGGAACAACAGGGGCAGAAAAGGGTGCTTATTATTCCCTACTTAAGTACTGTTACTGCAGTGATAATTTACTTGAGTACAAATAAAACTATTTATAAAGGAAATTACCCAAGTAAGAGCAAATAAGTAGTTTATTACTACTTGAGTACTTAAATTACTGTTTTGTTCATCAAAACCCAAAATTATTTCTGAACTGGCTTGACGATATCACTGGAAATTATCTGTACAACCAAAACTAAAGGAAAACATGATATTAGAAAATGTTTTGACTCCTGATGCTGATCATATACACATCTTTCTGTTCACTACGTAAGGATCCAGGTTTACATTAAATTACATGCATTGTATGGTCAGATGATTATACAAGGCCCCTAATTTCCAATAAAGTAGTTTAAGATCCCTTAAAGGCTGTGCAGGGTTTGTTACTGTTTAATTAAACCTATATTTATGGTTTGGCCTTTAAAAAACACAGATTACTTGATTAAGAGTCAAAATATCACGTACATTACTCAATTATTCATATTATTTTTAGTAGCAGTCCTACTACCCACTGGCTCTTTGAACGTTAGTTTACATTAACTCATAGGTGTCAGTCTTCAGAGATAGAGCACATTACATTCACCATGTTCAGACTGTACAGATTCTTGACACCAGTTTAGTACATTTCTGCTGGAGTGCTGCTGGGGTTTTTAAACACTGTGTCCACTCTCTGTCCAGTCTATTAGACACTCTTACCTTGTTGGTCCACCTTGTAGATTTAAAGTCAGAGACGACAGCTCATCTGCTGCTGCACAGTTTGTGCTCTAGTCCTTCATCAGTGGTCACAGGACACTGCCCACAGGACGCTGTTGGCTGGATATTGTTGGTCAGTGGACTATTCTCAGTCCAGCAGTGACACTGAGGTGTTTAAATACTCCAGCAGTATGTCTGTTGTGTCTGATCCACTCTGCTGTGTCTGATCCACTCAGACCAGTACAACACACACTAACACACCACCACCATGTCAGTGTCACTGCAATGCTGAGAATGATCCACCACCCAAATAATATCTGCTCAGTGGTGGTCCTGTGGGGGTCCTGACCACTGAAGAACAGGGGTAAAGGGGGTACAGATGTACAGTCTGTAACTGTATACCTCTCAGTTAATAATCATCATTCCTATGTGAACAGGCCTGTGATGTCTGTGGCACATATTTTTAAATGTTACTGAAATATGTGATCATTATAAATTATATTATGATTAACAGTGGGTATAGTGGGTTCTAAGTCATTCAATATCAATATCAATATCAATTTCCATGCCCTGACAGAAAAGTGTTTGGTTTAAACCACAAACAAGTGAGGTGCTGGATGCGGGTAAATTTACTGACAACAACAGATTACATATTAGAAACTCAGACATTAATAGCATTCACACATAATGTTTTTTTGGACATGTGTCTTTGGATATTTTTGGATTCTGTCTCCTCTCTTGTCTTGCCCTGCCACCATTAGCCACCTGTTTTTAGTTTACTGTCAGGTCATTAGTGTGAGTATATACCGCCTTGTCTCCTTTGCTATGGCTAGCATTGATGATATTTGTCTCCCAGCTCATTCATGTTTTTCTTTTTGTTAATAGCTAGTTTATTTAGTATCTTGTATCTTGTGTTTAGTGTTTAGTTTTGTTTATCTATATTCCTGCTTGCTTTCCTGTTTCACCTGAGACTTAATCAAATAAAGAACCCTCGCACTTGTATCCTGTCTCCTCACTGCCTTACCAGCCCCAACATTACAGAAGCAGGGCTCCTTGGTGAGTACAGCGAGTGTGTTGACCCGTCCATATGGGATCAGATTAATGGAGGGATATCGCCTCCTGTCCCAGTTCAAGGTGACCCTGCCAAGTGGAAAGCAGGAGTTCTTCCCTTCAACTGACATCATGGAAATCACCGCGGATGATGACACTGCTTGTGGCTGGACTCACTATGGTAAGCCCCATAGCACCAAAGAGCCGCAAAAAAAAACAGGCAGGCCATTTAGTTTATGTAGTTAGTTGATGTTTTTCTTTGTGTTTATAGTGAGTTTGTTTAGCATCTTGTATTTTGTGCTTAGTTTTGTGTTTTTTATGGATTCACCTGCTCTCTATGTTCCTGTTTGCTTTCTTGTTTCACCGGAGACTGAATCAAATAAAGAACACCCGCACTTGTATCCTGTCTCTTCGTCTGCATTGCCAGCTCCAAGGTTACAAAGTATGAACTGCACAGTAACAAGTAGCTGATGTTGTGCCAGCCCATTACGACATCCGACTTCATCAATTTATTTCACCAATCTTTCTCCCTAAAAGTTTATTTTTGCTAAAGGTTATTTAAAAATATAACTGCACTCAGCTTTTCAGCCCTTTCTAAATATGTTGCTTTTATTTTGCTGGTTATTTTCATTTGTTCCAACTTACAAACCTCAGATAAACAAAACAGTCATACATATCATAAAGGTTTATCCTAACATTATGTATTTGTCATATTTTCCACCCTTACCCACACTCAATTAAAACTTTGGATTTGGGTGATGCAGTATATTGCACACGACACTAGTGTTAAGCAGTGGATAAGAGAGCACGCAATCAGCAGAAGAGTGAGCTTGAATTCTGTCCCCAGAGAGCCAGAAACATCTTTGACAGTCCTAATCTTGGCTATTTTTTCCTGTTTACTGGATGTTTTGTAGCATGCAGTTTCCTTAAATTGGCCGCTCACTGTGCTTTTTCCTGTGGTCTTAATCACAGAGGCCACAAACAACCAACATGCTGAGACTGACTCTGTATGTGTGTGCGTGATATTACCTTGTTTTCGGGTCAGGGTTGCTGCTGCCGATGGAGGCTGACCTCAGTGCTGGCTTTGGAGGAACCACATTGGAGTAGATAGATAGAGAATCCGCAAACTTCCAAAAAAATGGAAGAAAACAAAACAGATATCACTAGAGAATAAAGGCTCTTGTTAGTGCCGCTGCAGCAGTAATGTGAAGAGCAGTCCGTCAGGGTGTTACTCAGACTTCTGCTCCAGAATTTGCATAGAGGAAGCACACAGTTGGTGTGTTTCCTGCTGCAGTTAGTTTTATTTAGGCGCTCTCAGCATAAGATGACTTACTTGAGGAAGTAAAGTGAGTTATACACAGAAGAAGGGTTTGGCAGATTTGGCCTCAAACATGAAGCGCTCAAGCAATAAAATGTGAGAAGTGAGAAGAAGATTATGTGCAGTATCAGTTTTTATTTTGCTGATAATAAAACTCTAAAAGTTTACCAAAACCCTGTCTGAAATTAAGAATGAGAGGACGCTACTGTTATATTACAGTATAAGTACATATACATTATAAGTTTTCAATTCTAATTTAAAACCTGCACCGCAAACTTAAGCGTTTCTCTACTCTAATACATCTGATTCAACTCACCTGACAACTGATAAACAAGACGTGAAATCACAAGGAAAACACTACACTGGGGTTACAACACCACTGTTCTCTTACAGTGTCTACCATCTAGGGGCTGATGATGGTAATTACAGACCTTACTTGATCTGCATCTGGCTTGTACATACATTCATTGGCCATTACATTATAAACTATAACCACATACGTGTGTTTTGTACAGCAACCTCAAATGGGCTACTGTAAGCCTACAGTACTCCGTAAAAGTCAGAGACCACTCTTAATTTACTTAGTTTCCAGTGAAAACAGCCGTCAAGTACAACATATTCATTTTTAGACTCCGGAGACAAGGCAGAAAATTAATAAATATGTTGTTTAACAGAGCTTCCGTTCTTTTCAGGATACTTGCTTTCAGTTTTTCAAAGAAACCTGCAGAAATATTATTCAACACCTCCAAAGTTCAGTCTTAGAAGTTGGTTGCATTTTCTGCTTCTAACAATGCAAGTTCAGTTATGTTGAGGTCTGGACTCTGGCGTTGTCAGTTAATTGTTCTGACGATATTAGCAGCTTCTTTATTTGATTTGCAAATTTTCTTCTTCCTTTTCTCAGTGAGGCTTGACAGCTACATCCTTTTAGACCCCTAACACTGAGTTGTCTTCTCACAGTGGAAGGATGGACAGAAACACCTGTGAATTTTCTCAGATCTGAAACAGATCTTGGTTTTTACTTTTGTGCCAGCTCATTAGGACATCTTACTTTATTAATTTATTTTACCAATCTTTCTCCCTAAAAGTTTATCTTTGCTAATTGTTTAAAAATACAACTGCACCCAGCTTTTCAGCCCTATCTTCTCTATAACTTGTTAAACTCCACTTTTGGAAACTCCCGTTTCTTCACTTATTTTGCTTTGACTTTTCCCTTCCTATGCAAGTGGATTATTTTATATGCAAGTTCCCGAAAAATGAGCTTGTACATAGTGACCGTTTTGACTGGAAATAAAAATAAAGGGAAGGCAGTCTCAGACTTTTGCACAGTACTGTACACCTGCCACAGAAGTAGGTTTACAATTACCTACTGTTGCTGCACAATTTATCAGCCCCCCTCTCTTTTCCCGTCCATAAGGGGAAAGGGACCACCACAGGACCACTGCCAACCAGATGTTTTTTGTCACTGACACGGTAGTGGCATGGCGTGTGGTGCTGGTGCAAGTGTATCAGGCACAGCAACACTTTAGTCCTCAGCAGTGGCCTTGTGGTGGTCCATAGCTATTTCTGGACAGATACAGGGGCTAAAAAAAAGTATAGCAACATGAGCTACAGTCAGTAAGCACACACATATGGTAGGTATATCCAGTGACCTAATTGTAACATTTCTGAAGGCGGATGGTGCGGTAGTGGTTATGAACTGTAGGTATACTTGTGAAAATCTTAAAATGACTTTTTTGTGGATTTCAGGCAACGAGGCACGTAAATATCTAATATGGATGTAATTAAAACCTAGATAGCAGAAATCTTAAGTGATATAATGACAGTAATCCAAAGTGGATGGAAAGGAAGGATGGGAGGTTTATAAGGGGATCATTTTGTCTTTTTTTTGACTGGGGGACAGCATCCCCTTTGCATGCCCCCCTCAAATGGAGCCCTGGGTATACCTAATAAAATCAGCAATGAGTGTATTAACAAAATAGTAAAGCTAGAAACTAAGATTACGTTAGGAGTATACGGCACAGTTGGTGTTTCTTTAATGAGCAATATATTTAAACCCTACCTTGGTTTGGTTTTGGCGAGGGTGTGAAGGTTCTCCCAAGGCCTTCTCAAATATCTGAGCCACGGTGTGAAACACAAATTCATACTGCTCCTAAATGAACACACAATCATCATCTGACCTTAATAAAGCATTTTTTCATGTGTTTTCGCTTAGATTGTTAAGAAGAGCATAATACTCCAAAAAACATAAAGTCTTCAAATATTTCACTGCTGTCGAAACAAAACCTCATATCTACAAAATGATAACTTTACAGGAAAAGGAAAAAATGTACTGTGCTTTTAATGTAAGTCAATGGAACCAGACTTTTTTGCAAGTAATTCTGGGCAGTTTCTTTTGGTCCATTCATCATGAACTTCACCCATAATGTAAAGGACAACAGGCATTTTCAAATTATGCCAAAAACTGAAAAATGACAAAACTGGAGATACAAGGTTTTGTTCCGACAGCAGCGATTTGGTCATAAGTATAAATTTGGTCATAGATTTACATAAGTGATTGCACTTTTGAATCTTTTATCATTAATGAATAACAACAGCAAGTTAGTCATGTTCCCAAACTCTACCTTAGTCTGAACGGCCGATGGCCTTTGTCTCCTCAGCTCCAGCACTATGTCCATAATGTTGAAACCGTCACCAATTTTCTGTTAGATAAAAAAAAAACATGAAGTTATATAAGCACATATATAAATATTTCTACTTAGCATCAATTTCCTGCACTGTACATTGTCATTTGTACAACACTTTTCTACATCAATTCAACTGTCTTGGTTTAAATCACTGACTACACCTTTAAAGTATGAAGCATAGTGGTAATAATATAGAACATAGAACAAACATTCTTATATACTCATCATTTCATTAATCATTTTTGGAACATTTCATACCTTTTCATGCAGCAGGTCGTTAATGTAGTCAATGGCACAAATCACCCCAGTTCTTCCACAGCCAGCACTGAAAAAGCAAAGGCAATCAACCCCAATCACTCAACACAATCGAGCCTATTCCTGCCTGCACCGCAGTCTTGAGGTCAGCGAGGAGCTGCGGTCCATATTGTCGGACAGAGCAGCTCCCATACATTACAGCGCGAGGCTAATGAGAGAAATTGTGCAGAAGTCCGCGAGTTAACTGGCTGTCGCGGCGCTACATCAGGTGCTGAATATTTAACATGTCTCGCTTCATTCAAATGGTGGGATTAAAATGCATGGGGCTGGGGAGGTACAGAGAGAGTCTCACTCTGATGAATTTTCATGGGCAGATGGGTCATTTGTCAGAGGTGGTGAAAAACAGTCGGTTAGTCATGGCCAGGACGGCCAGTTTGGGAGTGTGCGAGTGAGAACGCAGTTGATGGTTTGATTAGCGCGTCTGTGTGTGACAAACCTGCAGTGGATAAGCATAGGTCCTGTGTGGTTAGCCTGTCTGATGTTGGCCAATTCCATCATTCCTAAAATGCCATCCGGCACATACGGAATTCCGTGATCCGGCCAAGCTGTGTACTGGAGCTGGGACACGGAGCGAGTTTCCTGCACATAGAAATACATTCTGAATCAAGGATGGTCATGATACAAATACATTACTGCAGCATAAAACTAACAAAAGGTGGGAAATTTGACAAAAATATAATATCATGATACCGATAACCATTAGAGTATCACAATACTTTTGCACGACATACATTAAGGTGTTCTGTTTTTCTTAAAGGGGCATTTTGATAGAAATGATTTTGAAAGAAAGAATTTAACCATCATTATATTTGTTGTAAACATGCAGTGCTGCAATAGTTCCAAAAGTGAGATTTGCCAGTTTGAACACTAAGAAAATCCCCTTCTCAGGATGTATCTTTAAGGTGGGGAGAGCTTTGGAAAGTACAACAGCTTTGAGGCAGATTTTCGGGAGCAGCTGTTTTGAAATGTTTTTTTCTTTTTTTGCTGTTAGCTGATAAATGCAGAAAGAAGCCAGACAGCTAACAGTACTGCTTCATGTAACTGTAATGACTTCAAATCATTATTAGAATGCATTACTAAAATGACAGAAATGACATGCCAGAGTAGGAAAATTACAAGCAAAAAGCTAAAGTTAGTAAGGTGTTTACCTCACTACCTACACAGCTCATGTCAGTTTGACTTCATTCCTCTGGCTGAAAGAGTAATAACTTGTCGTTGGCCTCCATTCTGAGCTGAATGAAGATAGAACTGCTGTTTTCTTTATGATTTTATTCAATGACTAAGGTAAGAGTTACACCAATGCTGGCTATCAATGCTATTAGCCAATAAACCTGTGTCTAGCAGTCATGACTGGTTGATGCCACAGGGATTATGTGATGTATTTGCATAATGCATCCTGTGTATTGCAGTGAGAGAAAACTGATGAATGGAAACATGAAAACAATACAAAATTGTGAAATCTGTCAAACCCACGAGGCTGAGGGATATGATGTTGCAGTACAGAACACTGTATAAAATGATAATGTATTAAACTCTGGGTAAAATGATATCAAAAAATAGAATACAATGCTTTTTCTTTTGATTTTTTCCCCACTACATCCAATTTGGCAGGGACATAACTTGTCAAGGTAATTACATTGTTCTGTCATATCATCAGCACCTGGAATTAAACCCTTAAACCTTCTTATTCAGTTATTATTCTCATCACATATTATCCATCACTCTAAACTGTTTAGTAGCTGCTAGTAAACTAATATGCATGTTATGCAACTATAACCTGAAGGACTGAAGTGTGGGCCCACACACAGACCCTGAGATTTAGGGGATTAAGAAACATCCAGCACTTGGACTTTTTTCCTCATGAAGCACTTTATGCTATCTATTTTGCTTTGCTTTTATTGTTAAATTATTTCCAGTTATTACATTATTACTCAATATTCTCTTTCAGTACAGTACATGAAATTCACAATTTGGCTGGCGTAAGACTATTTCAACACATTTTAAACTTCCACACATAGAACAGCAGGACACACGTACATCACCGCATTTCACAGTCAACGTTCGCACGATCACTTCCTCATTTGGGTACGATTCTTCAACCTGTCAGAACAATGACAACACAGAGTGGAATTTCAGTAACAGCACTTCCTCCAGGGCTGCACGTGTTTGGTAAATATTTGCGCTGTGTCAACAAAGGCCACCATGAACACTTTCATCATACATTGAATGCAGAGATATTTGACAAATTAAAGGTTTCACACATTTTTCTACATTTCTGCATAATTCAAAGGGTGAGACAAACAAAGTCATTCAAAATGTTTAGAGAAACACACAGACTCACAGCCAACACAAATACAGCGTTGTATATGATTCTATATAGAAACCAGGCCAGGGTAAACCTGTAGCACCAAAAAAGGTTCTTCTACAGTCACAGGCTTGACATCATAACAAAAGCAGAACCCTTTTTGGTGCTACACAGAACCCTTTTCAAAAAGGTTCTAAGTACAACCGTATACAACACATTCTCCATCAATCTAAAGAGCAATTTCACCATGCAAAGAATCCTTTAAGCATACAAATGGTTCTTTGAGTGTTCATGGCTCTATATAGAACCAATGCCTTTACTAAGGAACCCTTGAAGAGCCATCTTTTTCAAGAGTGTAGAACACAGCATTTCACATCAAACCACTCTGAGTCACTTTGTATACATCTTAACTATTTAATTAAGCAGACATTTTAAAAAAATGGTGGCATTCCCCTTTGGAGAGCAACTTAATTTATGACTGAAAGCACTAAAATGTGCCTCAATAACAAAGATTTTTTCATGATTCTCATTTTCATGATTAAAGAGCTTACCGTTGAGACAGTGAAGGGACCAAAAGTGGATGGTTCTGCTAAAGAACCCCAGTAGGCCTCACATTTTTTCTGCACAGAGAGGTTAAAAGAGTGGGTGTGCAGTAGTGTCACACATCATTTAGTGTAATAGATCAAAAATATTTGCTAAATCCTGATATTACTTTTAACCCTTTAACCTCCTAAAATCCCAGGCTTGTTACATACTAACTACAGGAACTTCAATGCAAACTGGCTGAGCTATTACTAGGTTATTGAAGTGTGTGAAACTTTGGGCCTGCCAGTGGGCCCTGGTCATTTAAGGGGGTTTAAAAATGCAAGGGTCTGTAAGCTGATCCACCCTTCAATTCACTCACTTTAATAAAAAAATACAATAACATCACAAATCTAATTCATGTCTGTGTCTCATGAATGACAATCCAAATTAATCTGGGCAAACAGTTAAACCAAAGTAAATTATTATTTCGCTGGTTTTATCTTTGCTGAGGAAACAACTTTACAGAACTGGATTAATATGCAATCATCACAATTCCTGGACTTTATGCGGCGTATGGACTAAAATATGAACAATCTTTTAATCTAAACTGATAAAAGTTTGGGCATCTCATTCAAATTATATGTTTTGTTGATTTTCTAAGTGAAAATAAGTGAACACATCCTCTATAGAGAACACTTCTCCACATTTTAATGCACAATTGCTGTTTATTTGCTGGATTAAACATACTGGGGAAAAACAAAACATAAAATGTGGCCTGTGCAAAAAGTTATGGCAGATCTATATTCTGTTTTTTTATGTCTAATATGTTAAACTCAAAACTTGTGCTCAAAATCTGCCCAAAACTGCCATATTCAACTGCCATATTTAAGAGTATAATATACAACTGTACTTCTGCCCTCCACTACTTTTTGGATTTTTTTCCTTTGTTTTGTTATGATTATCTGTTGCCTTTGTTATTGTTTTGTTGATGTAACAAACTAAAAAAACTTTCATAACAAAAAATGCATAATAAACAGCAGATTTCATAGCAGTTACTGAATAATACATAATAATCTTAAGACTAATAGCTGAATAATAAACCTGTAGATTATATGCTCAAAACAGACAGCTTACTGACTTTTTGCACAGGAACAAAAAGCGCTTTACCTTTCCCATCTCTATCTCCTTGCACGCCATGACTATGACCTACAAACACAAGAGACAATCAGAATCATTCAAACCAATGAGGTAGTGTAAACATTACTTCCACATTATTTTTAGGCTACAAACATCAAATATTTAAATATACATTTGCCTTATATCACCTGCTTGCGTTAAGCATACACCTGAGTAATTTACCTGGATTTTATATTGCCAAATCATACGCCAGAAATCCACCACCGTGTAACTGAGAGGACCTTGAGTGGCAATGTATGTCTTATTCTGAGTTGCCCCCTAGTGGACAAAATGGATCATAACAAGAAACATAGAAATGTAACAGAAGTTGGAACCAAAATAAATACATAGACACAGTGGCCCCAAAAAGTTTTTGGATATTTGTGTAAATCTTAAAAATTTTTTTTAAATCATTAGGAAACAAATTGTCAAAACAAGCGGTGTTTATTTTAAACAGATGAAGATGCCATCTTTTTTTCGGCAAAGTATTCTTTCAAAAAGTATCTGCTTTGTTTCAGATTATTATCGATCGTTGTGTTTCCCTCTGAAACAAATGCCATTTTATTACACATCTTATGATGTAACTCATAGAACTTCATTAAAGTTTAACAATGGTTAAAGTGTCAAAAAGCCTTCTGGGGCCACTGTGCATACAAATTCCTCTGTGTTTCATCTTGTGTTTTGTGTAAACGTGCACTGAGTAAATAATGACAAAGCTAAAACAACTGTTTTACATATTTCTGTGTGTTCCTATCATGTGATGCTCATGTTAAGTGCACTGTGAGAGCTCCCATGACTGCTTTACCTTAATAAAATTGGCATTAATGTAATCAGAACTGTAGTCAGGCAGTATTGGACTCAGAATGACACGGGTCTGGTCATCTGAGAAGAAAAAAGCATCCCGTGTTACAGCGTTAGTGTTAAGCTTCTGCACTGTTCAGTCAGGAATACACTGAATCACCAACTGATTTAACATTTCCTCATCATGGCACATTATAAGAGCAAGGGTTTGAACAGCTCGGGTCAAATGACATGTTCTGTTGAATTTCTAAGTGAATACAAGTTAAAACATCTTCTAGAGGGAACTTAAATACAGCATTTTAATGCAAATTTTAGTGCACAATTTTTATTTATTTGCTGAATTTAACTTGTTGGAAAAACATAAAATATATAAAATGTGCCATAACTTATTCACAGGCCATGTTTTATGCTTCAGCCACACCCCAATATCTTAAACTCAGCAACTAAACAGTAACTGTGCGTTAAAATGTGCAAAAGTATGTTCTCTGTAGAGAATCTGACAGTATTGATAAGTTTGTTATTCTTATGCTAATGCTAACATTTAGCATAAAAATAATGTTATAACACAAAAAAAACTGTTTTCACAAAATCTTCCGATCAGCCAGACCCGTATTATTAATGAGATCAGATTGAGAACAATAAGATTCACACAACACCATTAGTGGTTTTCTATGTCATCTTTGGGACAACTCAACAGACTCATTATGGCAGTACAGAATTAACGTCCCACACTTGGTTTAATATTCCAGTTTTTCTTCATGAAGCATGAAAACATTAACCCACTATTTTGCTTTGCTTTTTTGAAATAGGAAGTTGTTACTCCATACTTTCAGTAAGGCAACTCACATCTTTCACTTTTCATGGCTCAAATGCTTCAGACTAATGCTGCTTTACATTATGATGGTAGACAGATGACGGCAAACCCCGTACATTATTCAGTGGCGTAGCACTGAAAAAATCCATTGCCATTCTATGAAAAGTTAAATGTTTCTAAATGTTGCTGTCGGCCAAAGCGGTGGAACAAACTGAAAGTTGATTGTTTTCATGGGTGCTGGACGCTTGTACACTGTTAAAAATGAGAGGTCAGCTCAACTTAAAATGATATAGTAACTGATTACATGACTTTTCTTGAGTTGGCTCTTCTTGAGGACACCAGAGTTCTCACAATTTAAACTTCTCAGTTGAGTCAAAAGTTCTTTTAATTTTTTGGTTCTGTAACTCACTGAGGTAAATAAAAGGAACTTGGGTGTTTATACTTAACTGCCCCACTAGCCATCACACAATCCTGCTAGACATTTTTCCTCTTTGGTATGTACTTATGGGTGACATCGGCATTGCTGGGGCTCAAACACACAACCTCCTGTTGGGGTGACAGCTTAGTCCACTGCACCACTCAGGAACACATTAAGCAACTCAGATTTTGTGGCTACAATTGTTTAATACACTGGAGAGAATACTTTTGTTTTCACTTTAAAGCATGGCGTAGTCTGATATGGTGCAACTGTCTAAAAATTCATCCCAGTGTCAGGAGGTTGTGAGTTTGAATCCCATTAATACCACAGCAGTCCATATCTGGAAGCTCAAAAGGAAAATATGCCTGGGACTGTATGATAGAAGGAGCGCCAGCTAGTGGGGAAACTGAGTAAAAAGAAGCAAATTCAGTTTTGTTCATCTAACTGAGATGCAGATCTACAAACAATAGCTGGGAGAAGAAAAGACATGTAATCAGTTACTATATCATTTTAAGTTGAGCTGACCTCTCATTTTTTACAGTGTAGCTAAAGTTCAGACGCATCTGTTCATATGTATGTAAATATATGTAAATATATTCAGAACTGACTGTATCCAAATCATGACAGAAATGCACTAGTGAGAGTGATAACC
This sequence comes from Colossoma macropomum, assembly GCF_904425465.1. Classification (NCBI taxonomy): domain Eukaryota; kingdom Metazoa; phylum Chordata; class Actinopteri; order Characiformes; family Serrasalmidae; genus Colossoma; species Colossoma macropomum. The sequence goes on from NW_023494793.1 coordinate 37,614,054, forward strand.
AGCTCTAAACTAATGGAATGGGTCTTATTCTCCACAGCATCCTAAATCAAAGGATCATAATACGATAGCAGAGTGAGTTTGAACAGTCCTTCAAAGCAGATCTTAAAAGCATTTTTTTCTGCATAATTAAATCACTGAGGTGTAAAAAAAGTCATTCAAAGTGCTGATTTGATGTGAAATAGATCATTCTAAAGAAATTTACTGAGTTCAAAGAGTTTAATGCCCATAGAAAGCTCCCTCGCAGAAAGTTATTACATTAAATCATTATGAATACACTGCCTGATGACTGAGTTGTGACAGGATTGTTGCCTAAAGAGTATTTTTCAGATTTATCATTATTTTACCATCATCAACATTACACACAAAACACTCTGAAGACACATACAAGTTCCTATCACCACCACACAGTCACATTAAACCACTGTGAATGAACTTGTTTAGACCTCACTGCCTGAATTATGCAGAATTTTTGAAAAATCTTTCCCTTTAAACACTATGATCAGTTGGGAAACCCACCTAATAACCAAGATCTACACTCAACAAAAATGCTTAATCTTAAAGAACAGCTACTGAATAAAGCGATGTGTGAATAAAATTATGTCAGTGTGATGCTACATACAGGGCAGGATGTCCTTGTAGCGGTTTTTCTTCACATTTTCTTTGATTCCTCCAGTCTCTGCAGTCAGACCGTACAACTCTTTCATAGAGCCATTCTGCTGTCGAATCCTCTGCATTTACAGAAAAAAACAGAGATGAATAAGTTTTCATTCAAAATAAATACAGACTAACAACCTGTTGTGAACAATAATCAGTGAATCTGGAATTAAATTTACAAAACAAATTAATGCTTATTTCTTCATCCTAACTTTGATGATTTTTTTCCTAACTAACATACAAAATAACACATTTTAAATGACTTTACACTGTACACCCCCCACACATTTATATCACACGTGGTGTTGGGGTGAACCCGCGGGAATAAAAGTGTGGAGGTGCTGTGTCCCTTCACTCTGTTCTCCTCCTACATGGCCTGCTGTTAGTGTCTGTGTGTGTCTCTGTGTGTATGTGTTTGTATGTGTGTGTGTGTGTGTGTGTGTGTGTGTGTGTTTGTGAGGGTGGACAACATGGACAGGCTGCTGACTGGCTACAGCTGCTAAAGGAGAACCCTACGCTGGACACTTATGACATTTTAAACTTTACATAAATTGTTATGGCTGTATTGATTAAAAAAAACAATAATGCAGTGGGTCCACCAGACCACTGAGTAACAAACACATCAACACCACACAAGGACTAATGGAGAAAAAGCCTTCCTTATAAGACTTGTCACCTATCCCCACATCCAGATTCAATACTGACAGTTTAGCCACAAATCAAATTTACAGAATTTTAACCTTCTTCTCCATGTGCACTCAAACAGCAAAGACCTGTGTGGCGTTCAAAGTATGTAGAAGCTTGAATGCTGTTTGTGCTTTTGTCCATTAAGATAGATAACAGTGTCACACCACGTCAGAAACCACACGTGCAAATCTATTTGAGATTAACCGACAAGACGGATTGAGGAGATTGTGTGATGATTTAGGCGTGCTGTCTGCACGATGCTAATTTTGAAGCATAAGCTTCCGTTTTATCTACATTAGCCTCAAAGCTCCAGTGCGAAACAGGGCATATTTTTTTACATCCAAACATGTCTGAGCTGATTAACTACAGCAAAAAGCAGAAATTAGCAGATACAGGTTAAAAACAGAAGCTGCTGCAGTCACAGAAGAGGCCTAGAAAATGGCACATACAGGTTATAAACAGAATATATGTTGTATGTGGTTTATATATAGCCCAGGTGGAGATGTTTGCAGTAGCCTCCGGTAATGACCGTGTTACACAAGACTGACACAGATAGTAAATATAAACATGTGATGCCAAGATCAGAGATATGAATAAACCATTACACAGTGAAACTGGGTTTCCATGCACGTAACAGCAGCCGGAGGACACGTATCTATTTTTGTGAGAACAGTGTGTATGTATGACATGTCATGAAGTACTGACACTCACCTACACACTCAGTACAGATGTGTTACAGGGGTCACTTCATGGAAACACTGATTTTTCCACGCTTTTTTTGGAAGAGCACACACTTAAAAATGATGGTTCTTCAAGAATTCTTCCAGTAAAGAAAATGGTTCTATTTAGAACATGCGTTGTGAAAGCATAGAGCATCTACAGATGGAAGGAGAATGTGCTGTAAATGGTTCTATGTTGAACATTTTAATAGTATCAAAAAGGGCTCTTCTATTGTAACATTGTCAAGCTTGTAATAATAGAAGAACACTTTTTGCTGCTATATAGAACCCTTTTCAAAAAGGTTCTATATAGAACCATCTACAGCACAATCTCTGTCAATCTAAAGAACGCTTTCGCAATGCAAAGAAGCCTTTAATCATGCAAAGGGTTCTTTGCATCATGAAAGGGTTCTTCAGTCTGCTGAAGAATGTGCTGTAGATGGTTTAATATAGAAACGTTTTGGAAAGGGTTCTATATAGTACCAAAAGGGATCTTCTATTGTAACAATGTCAAGCTTCTAATAATAAAAGAACTATTTTGGTGCTATGTAGCACCCTTTTTAAAAAGATTCTATATAGAACCACCTACAGCACATTCTCCAACAATCTGAAGAACACTTTCACCATGCAAAGGACTCTTTAATCTTGCAAGGGGTTCTTTAAGTGTTCATGGTTCTATATAGAACCATTTTCTTTACTAAAGAACCCTTGAAGAACCATCATTTTAAGTGTGTAGAGTTTGATGTAGCATGTAAAAATGGTTTCATTTTCAAAATGCACCAGTCACTCTGCCATCGATACAATTAATATATGGAAAAAGCTGAAAAAACAGTTTTGAATTTATTGTTTTTGGTGTGAAAAACCTTCACATATACCTGCCAGTTCCGCCTACACTGAAGTTATAAGGAGTGTCCAACACAAACTGCTTCTTGAATGAGCCACAATAAAAGGACAGCCAACACAGATCATTTATATCAGTCTGCCAGTGAACGCTGACTGTTAAAACATGTTAGCCTCAATATGGTGTACATGTCCAATGCTAAAATGTGCTGTATAAACCCTGTTGCTGTTGCTGCATCAAATGTCTGGACTCTCTCTTACCCACTGAGCAAGGAATATATCTAATTTAACTCAAGTATATCATTCAGCTCGTCCAGCATTTAGGAGTATTTTAGCCCGGCCTTCTTTTTGGATGAGACACAATTCAAGGCAGCCAAACAGAACAGAGCTCATTTACATACATCAGTCTTAAAGGCACAGTAACAAAACAGCCTGTTTAAGGCACGTGTCAGGATCCAGTCCTCAAGGGCCAAAACACTGCAGACTTCAGCACACTGCCTCATTAAACACACCTGATTCAGCTCGTCAGCTGATTAGCAAGGCCTTCATGAACTGAATTCAGAGCGTTAGATGAGTGTAAATCTCCAAAGCACTTTGGCCCAGAAGTTCCCCAGTTTGACATGGCTGTTCTAAGGCATAAAGAGAGGCTGAAAAATGTACATGTACAAAAAAACGTATGACTGATTTGTGGTACAGAAACCCACACAAACATTACATATATATATATATATATATATATATATATTATATATATATATATTATATATATATTAATGCAAGACAAATGTGAGATATGGGCCCTTTAAAAAGCTTCTGATTAAGACCTCTATGAGATGATGATTATGGCGATTAGAATTAATCTGCCATCACAATAAAAGCATTTCAATTTAAGGAGGTGTGCCTTGGTTCTCAGCTTTAGAGGCCTGATTCATGGACTAAAATACTACTAATTTACACTGATCCTTGTTTCTACGCTCATTGTCCATTTTATCAGCTCCACTTACTATATAGGTGCACTTTGTAGTTCTACAGTTGCTGTAGCCCAAGAGAGTTGTTAGCCCCCTTTTACCCTGTTGGTCAGGACCCCCATGGACCCTCACAGAGCAGGTACTATTTGGGTGGTGGATCATTCTCAGCACTGCAGTGACACTGACGTGGTGTGTTAGTGTGTGTTGTGCTGGTACAAGTGGATCAGACACAGCAGTGCTGCTGGAGTTTTTAAACACTGTGTCCACTCACTGTCCACTCTATTAGACACTCCTACCTTGTCAGTCCACCTTGTAGATGTAAAGTCAGAGATGATAGCTCATCTGCTGCTGCACAGTTTGCAGCTGCACATCCTCTAGTGATCACTGCATCAGTGGTCACAGGACGCTGTTGGCTGGATATTTTTGGTTGGTGGACTATTCTCAGTCCAGCAGTGGCACTTGAGCTGTTTAAAAACTAACACACCACCACCACGTCAGTATTACTGCAGTGCTGAGAATGATCCACCACTCAAATAGTACCTGCTCTGAGGGTCCATGGGGTCCTGACCACTGAAGAACAGGGTAAAAGGGGGCTAACAAAGTATGCAGAGAAACAGATGGACTACAGTCTGTAACTGTAGAACTACAAAGTGCACCTATATAGTAAGTGGAGCTGATAAAATGGACAATGAGCATAGAAACAAGGAGGTGGTCATAATGTTATGCCTGATCAGTGTATATAAAAATATATTTATATTTTTCATTCTCTATTATGTTTTACTAACTAGACAGTATATTCAACTGACATAAACAATCCAAGTAGAATATGTTGTAATGCACTTTCAGTATATAACATATACACATAACACCAACCCTGTAAGCTTGCTGTGATCAAGAGCAAGAGAAAAGCATGATCGTTTTGCTTTACATGCGCAGGAACTAAAGGAAGAGGCGTTCATGACATCAATTTGCACCAGTATGCTCTTCATTTCTTGACAGTGCTCAGCAAATTCACATTACAAGGTTGTTGTAGCATAAAAAAAGATCTACGTGATAAATGTGACACAGATCTGATGCTTTCAGACCTCTGTGGTCATGTGACTGTAATGGGAGCAGATTAGAGTTCAGTTTTTTCCACTTGCATGTACATATTTCCATCATCATCATCCATTATTAGCAGCAGTGGCTTGAAAGAGGAATTCCACCTATTTTTCAAAATTCATTAGTTCTGAGATAAGATTTAGTCTAAAGGGTATTTTTTTGGAAACCGTTCATGATGGAAAGGGGCGTGCAGGGAGTTTGGAGGCAAAATAGTACCTTCTAGAAAACACATTTTTGCAGACTCACTCCTATTTTACCAACAGTGAATATATACACTCAGATGACGTGTAGGTTCACTGGTCATTTTGGACAGTAAATAAAATGGCGGCCACATTTGTGTTGTAGACATCATGAACCCTGGTTCCTATCACCACCACTGTAAAGAAATCTGAGTCAGTAAGCTCTCTGCAATGAACCATTTCACATCGAAACCCCTCTGAATCAATGTGTTCGTTTATATCTCAACAAGTGAATAATGCTAAAATTCTATAAATTGCTGAAATCCCCCCTTTAAGTTAGTATCAGCAATAGCTGCAAAAGCCTTCTTCTACTTTTTGCTCTAATCATGAACAGCTGACAAGCTGACCAGGGCAACTGCTGTCTGTAATGAAGGCATGAGTTGCTGGTTTGTTGTTGTTTCCCATGATGCATATGGATCATTCACGGATCAGTCGTTTGCTTTTACAATCAATATTTACATTACAACAGAGAGTATTTGTTTCAGTGCATTTGTATCAGTTGGACTGAGTCAAAAACATGTAAATAAAGTAAAGCCAAAAAATGCATTTATTGAGACACATCATGGGTCTTACACAAACAACAAACGTTGTAACGTCTGACCGGTGCTATAACATTTAAAGGGCAGCAATAAGTAATGTTTGTTAATTTAATCTTGAATTGTTTCTGTTGTCAGCTGAGAGCTACCGAGTATCGGCCGCCAGGAAGAAAGACAGTCAGCCAGTTTGGACACTTTGGGCTTGTACTTTAAACCCTTAATATTCCAGGCTTATTACATACTAAGGCTTATTATTCAGTAACTACAGGGACTTCAATGCAAACTAATGGAGCTTTTATTAGGCTTGGTAAGGGGTTAATAGTTGCGCATAATGAAATATTTGTATGGCAATTAAACATCAGCTAAAAATTCTTGATCATGACAGGCATCGTGTTCACACTATTACTGACAAACATGGTCCACTTTCATTACTGTGAACCATCAAGAGAGAAGTTAAGCTGCGTTTACATGCTGGCATTGAAAAAATGTTTTTTTGTACACCACACAAACCAGAGAAGAGCTCTGGCAGTGTCAGTTATTTATTTAAGATGGAAAAAGGTAGGATGATGTAGTTTTTTTGTTGTCTACATTGGCACATCTGGACTTCAACAGAGAGATGTTTGGCGTTCATGACTTGTAAAATAATCAACATCCTAATTATATCACAGCTGTGGTCGACAGCAAAAGTTGTGAAAGTTAAACTCATAATGGAACGTTCCACTGACTGCTGTGGTTCGCTGCCGTTGCCTCTGAGGGTTTGAGAAAACATGAACGTGAATGTAAACCTCTCACTCACTGCTGTTTAGATAGCAAAAAAGTCTTTCTCTATCTGTTGTGGCCATTTCTTTCCTAAGAAGAGGGTGAGAAGTGTTCTTCAGTGGCAAAGAGCATAGTTAAAAATGCCTGTCTTCCTGTAGATGGCTTATGGGCAGGCTATGCTAGGAAGGCTATGTTATTCTCATGGTCTTCTGACTCATATAAGAATAGCCAGGCTGAGTTTGACAAGAAGCACAAACTTGTGATAATAATGGCTCCTCAGAAACCACACACAGCGGTGTGAAGATAACTGTGAGCAAAGACTGAAGGCCTATGTGTCAAACTGTCTTTTTGAAATCTTTTATCGTGTTTTACAGCAGGGCAAGCATGCGCTCCTCTAGGGGTGGGCGATATGATGAAAAAGTAACACTGCAATAAGTGAAGAGATCTTTACAGGACACTATTATGATATTTATTGTGTTTGAGATTGGCTAGCAAGGTGGAACAGACACAATTAAACAACTGATACAAAATAAATAAGGTTCAGCTGCTTGTTACGATGCATTTAGAATTTGACAGAGTTACACTACTACACTACTACAGGCTCCTTAAAACTGACCTCATCTCTATCTTACATCTCTTTTGTACAACAATTATTTCAGACAGCAAAGTCTTATCAGTTGAGAAGCTTTCTTATTTGTAACAACAGCACAGTTAGTTTACCATAACTGTATCATTCTGCTGAACACTGGTTGCTAAGTAACAAATCACTTTACATTGTAGGTAACCGTTATCACATCTCTACACTCTTAAAAATCACGGTACTTCAAGAGTTCTTTAGTAAAAAAAAATGGTTCTATATAGAACCATGAATACTCAAAGAACCCTTTGCATGATTAAAGGGTTATCTGCATCATGAAAGGGTTCTTCAGATTGATGGAGAATGTGCTGTAGGTGGTTCTATAAAAAAGGGTTCTTTTATTGTTATGACAAGCTTCTTACAATAGAACTCTTTTGGGTGCTATATAGAACATTTTCAAAAAGGTTCTGTGTAGCACCATCTACATCACATTCCTCATCAATCTGAAGAACGCTGTCAAAGAACCCTTTCATCATGTATAGGGTTCTCTGAGCGTTCAGAGTTTTTGGGGCTTCTTTGCTTTACTCTTTCTTTGTTTTGCAAGTCGTGTTACTGAGTGTGTTTACATGCGCTTAATTATCCGATAACTGCAGAAAATCAGTTTTTGTCAGTAATCCGATCAACTTGTTTATATGCACTTGAGTAATCAGATAATGTGAAAACTCTGGGTTTACATGAGTCAGACAGTAATCGGATTTCTGCTTTGCAACCAGCCAATAAAGGAAGAAGACGTAAACATAACGTAAAACAAACTTCATGTTGCGCTTTTTTTCAAAAAACATTGCACCACTTTACCTGAAAAATTAACATAGATCATCTAGAAGATGAAGAAAAATTAAGTTCTTCATTTTGTCAAGAATGTAGTTGGTTTCAGCGTCGCTCCAAAAGTGTTTTGCTTATTTCCGGTATAGCAGTCTGTTGCACACATGCTCAGACTGAGAAATCCGACAGAAATCCGGGAAAGAGTTTACTTGCACTGAGAAATCTGATTACTGAGCTAAAATCCAGCTCTCTTTATTGGATTTCTTAATCAGATTTCTACATCGAAGTATGGTGTTTACATGACCATCTGAATAAATAGATAACTGCAAAAATTCGATAATGATCGAATTATTGAGTTCATGTAAACGTGTATACTGTGAATAACATCTGCGCTGTGGTGATTTATAGTACTTGCCTTTGGTTTCATTCCTGCAACTAAATCACAGCTTTTGTGACTCCCTGCTGTGTTGTATTCCTAAATGAGCCATTTGCAATTATCAAATGTTCTAGAAATTCCTGCAATGTGCTCAGACAACTGTACTGTGATGTAATTTTCCATGATAAGACAACATATCATCATACCATACCTCCTGTCTTCTAAGTCACAAAGATAACAATTTCTGCTCTTGACTGTAGGGCGTTTACAACCATCATGCTGAAGGGCCATGGTACAGCCGAATGCAGAAGATTTACTTACATTATTAAGTAGACCCAGACCGACATGGAAATTGGGTGGTCAATATTAGGAGGCTAAAAAAATCTAAAAAAACCATTACAACGTTATAAGTATATTTTAGATTTTAATTTTATACGTCATATATTATATATTTTAGTTTTTAGGGATGCATGATTATATCAGAGTCATATCAGCATACAGTATCATTTGCTTTTCAACAGGACAATGACCCCAAAAACACCTCCAGACTATGTAAGGGCTATTTGACCAAGAAAGAGAGTGATGGAGTACTGTGTCACATGACCTGACCTCCACAATCACCCGACCTAAACACAAATTAGATGGTTTGGGATGAGCTGGACCGCAGAGTGAAGGAAAAGCAGCCAACAAGTGCTCAGCACCTCAGGTAACAACTTCAAGACTGTTGGAAAATTCCAACTGACTACCTCATGAAGGAGACTGAGAGAATGCCAAGTCTGTGTAAAGCTGTCGTCAAAGCAAAAGGTGGTGGCTTTTAAGAATCTAAAGTATGAAACATATTCTGGTTTGTTTAACATTTTTTTTATTTACTACATTATTCCATGTGTTCCTTCATAGTTTTGATGTCTTCAATATTAATGTACAATGTAGAAAGTAATAAAAACAAAGAAAAAACATTGAATGAGGAGATGTGTCCAAACGTTGACTGGTACTGTACATTTACTTGAAAAATATTGGCATTGGACAGATGTTTAGATTTGACCGATATCAAATATCGGTTTAAAATAATGTATTCATCATACTCTGGAAGAGCAGACACTGCTGAGGTGAGAGTAGGAGCTACTGTGTAAAATGATCTGCCTTTTATTCATTTTTGTACATTTGTAACCGTACAGAATTAAGTGTTACAGTTCTACATTTCTATAATGCTAATCCAGGTTGATTCAGTTACAATTTCTACAGTGTTTGGATATGTTTATATATCCATACTCATATCAGCATCGATAGATATGTACATGAAAAAAATCTGATATCAGCGTTGGCCCACAATTCTCGAATCGGTTTTTAGGTTTCTGTTAATTTCCTCTATATTTTTTTTACTTTTCATTAGTTTTAAGTCATAAAAAAACTACTGTCGTGTTTTGGTTTCAAGTTGAGCCTGTATTGCTCTCATATAGTTAAGCTGCGCTGACCCATATAGGGTTCCCTTAGTGGCAAAGCTTTCTAAGTATTCTTCATATCCTTCTTTAATGTAAGTCAGTGGAACCAGACTTTTTTCCAAGTGCTTTTGGGCCATTTCTTTTGGTCCATTCATCATGAAATTTACAAACAATGTAAAGGACAACAGGTATTTTTAAGACAATTATGAAAAATGACAAAAACAGAGATACAAAGTTTTGTTCTGACAGCAGCCATATAGTTTGGGCTTTATTATGAAACCCTCCATGATTAAATTTCCCTGAGGAGATTAAGTTGATTTCATCTTATTTCATTGAATCAGGGCTGACAGAGCAGCAAAAAACACTAAGCTGTGCAGTACTGTGGCCCTTTGAGACTGAGAGTTGAAAGCAGTAATGTGCAGTACACTTAAAAAAGTGATTCACTGAATCTGCTTGATTCAAATGTGTACATCATATTTTATTTCCATGAAAAAATCACATCAACACAGCCTTGTCTTTCAGTTTACTTTCTGTAGACAACAACTGTGTTGATCACTTTTTTTCAGAGAGGGCCAGACAGCATAAAGAGGATTTTCTGCTGTATCTGTGTCATAATGAAAGCCACAGTGTATTTCTTACTTCCTTGCTGCAAAAGAAGAAGAGATCAGCGTACAGTGCAGCACGACACTTTCAGTTTTAGCCTAGATTGCAACTTGACCGTGCATTACTTCAGAAGTATATAACGCTGGCACGTGGTGCATATATTTCCTGCGTGAAACACAAAATGAGGAGAGCTACAGCCTAAATGTGGTCTGAACAACGGTAACTAGCTAAAGGAATGTCCACAAAACTCTCTCTGTTTGGAGATGTGGCATTAAATTAACCAGCAACTTCTAATAACGGTGCTCATCAGACAAAGCATTAAACCACCAAACCACAGGAGAGAAGAAAGGCATGTGCTGTTGTCCTGTTGTTCTGTGAGGAAGCACAGCTCTCACATGTCTGATATACATATTTTCTTTCCTTTTATCAGTACTGTGTAGCCTCCTTTTGAACAATATCACATGCAAATATCACATGTTCACAGGTGCATTGTGTTATCGCAAACAGGACTGAATGGTACGGACAAAATTAAAGCACTGCAATTATGTTACATGTTACACAGTTATTGACTGGTGAGAGGCTCATTTGCATATTGCAGCCTACTGTGATATCAGTGTTACAATGTCCAGTAAGGTGAAAATAATTAACAGTTTGTAAGTTTGAAAAGCATATTCAATTATTTGCAGCGATACAGGACTTCAGAACATCTTGTCCTTGACAGTCTTACGAAGGAATGCCATTTGTTCTGATGAAGAACTTTTGAAAACATAAAGCAGTTCAGCCATAATTAAGCCTGAGATATACTTTAAATGAAAAACACGTTTAAAAGCAAAACGCCGTCTTTTTGGCAGTGGTTTGAGTTTGTACGGTGCGGTGGCCGCTTGCTGAACAGAACTCCTAATCGCCACGTTGTTCATTCTGAGACCTCCCCCTGATGTGACTGGTCCTAATCAGTATGTCATTCGTTCTGAGCCCTCCCCCTGACTGTGACTGGTCCACTTGTCACAAGACCAATCTGTAGACTACAGATGGACCAAAATGAAAATGAAAAACTGAAACTGAAATTCAGAACACACTTAGCCAAGAAGCCAAAAAACCAAAGTTTTTTTTGCTATCAATTTGTTTTATTTATATGTTTGAACTAACATACTAAATGTAAATAACTATCAGCAAGAAAATACATGTATTATTGATAAAATCTGCTTTCAATAGGACAAAACTAGGTTGATGATAAAGATAAATAAAGGCAAATAACCATATTTCATTGTTATCGTGATAAATTTCATTAATATGCTTTTCTATACTTATTTTCGGGGGACATCATCAGTACTTAAGAAACACTGACCGACTGCATGTCTCATTAAAAAGACAACATAATTAGTCCTCTTTGATTGGATTTAGTGCAGTGCAGTTTGTGAAACGTTAAATAAAAACAATCTGCCCAGTTTCTGACAGCTGTTTTGAAATGCATTTTGTCTGTGTGAAAATATTGTGATACGTATTGTGAATCCTGAAAATGTTTTTAATTATCATGATATGATATATTTGCCGTATTGCCCACCCCTAGCTGACAATTTCCATAAAATATGCATGTAGTCTGTACAAGTATTGTGAATTTCTTTAGTCATTTCAAAAACTGAGGCTACAGCGTGCTTGCAAGGACTTTCTGCTTCTGTTTTGCTGAATTCTGTGCATTCTGTGAAGTTCTTAGGCACTGAACTCCTCATGATACTTTGCATGAACTTTATAAGCGTCTTATCTAATGTCCCTCGTAGAAAGTGTGAAATAGTTCCACACGGCCAACATTTTTTTTCACTGATCAGCCGCCACTCAAACAATTTGAATTTGTTTGTGCTGACTGGTGCCGGAGAGTGAAGGAAACAGGTTTGACTTGTTGCTATTTCTCATTTTCATAATCATTAAAATTTACCAAGTGCTGGATTTTGACGCTTCATTGAAGACCTATTCAATCTTTGCAGGTACTTTTTCTGCCAACGTTTTCAACGTATGACAAGCTGTAAAGTGGCACCGACCCAGTACTTTGTATGGGTACTGGGCTGATATCAGATCAAATATCAGAGGGAAAAGAAATGGAATCTAATCCAATCCTGTAACAAACCTATTCTGAAATAGCACTCCCTCACACTGTGTAACGTGATGTTGTTAGCTGTGTAGTTCTTCCTACACTGTTAGAAATAAAGGTACTGTGCTGCTACATTTCTCATTTATCAAGGTACAAACAATGTAAATGTTCCCTCAAAGGTACAACAGTGGTTTTAAGGTATAATTGTGTACCTTTAATAAGTTTTTCCCAGTGTAAAAGTACATATCTGTACTTTTCATAACCTAATTTTTAAAACAAAACAATAAAATAAAAAGGTACAATTATGTTCCCTGACCAAAGGTACTGAGATGTACCCTTGAGGATACCACCCCAGTGACAAGAGGGATACTGCCCCAGTGACAATTAAGTACCCTTTTTTCTGAGAGTGTATGGTGTCAGTAGAATGTGTGCATACTGAGTAGTGAGCAGTATAAGAAGTGTGAATATGACAGACTACTTTTAGATGTTAATCTTAAGGGAAGTGCTTCAATTATAAATAGCTTATTTTAAAGCTTAGGCCTAGTAGTTCTTACAGAAGAAACACTGAATCAGCATTGGTCAAAACTCAAGGTTTCAACAGCAGCAGTACTTGGATTATAATGTTTTGAGTGGTTTTATTATCTGTTACGTACGTATGTGCCAGCCTACCTGCCACCTGCCATCATACTTGCCCATCATTTAATTAAAATTCTATTCAATTGACCTGAATATCAGTATTGGAACAGAAAAGCTGGTACTGTGCCATATCAAACCACAATGTGTAAAACTGCTGTCACAGATGTAACATAACAGTTAAGGTCTAAGCCACCATTTGCCCGAGTGTTAAAATGAGATCAATCTCTCACCACCATGAAATGCCTTATTACCCAAAGACGGGCAACTCACCCAGCATGTGTGCCTCTGAGAAAGTTTGGTGGCATGCAAATTTCCATACCATTTGACAAATTAAGGCCTGTTTATGGTTATTTTTAGCAGGAATATGCGTCAACATATTCAAATTTTGTGAACGGACAATTTATTCAGCGCACTGCGTCCTCATAAAGTGTGTGACATTTTATCACAACTGCCTCAAAGTCTGCCTCGGAGCAAGTTAATGTTCAACTGACTATATGGGCTCAATAAGGAACCACCACATGAGACGGCACCCTCATTTACCCCTAGTCATGACTGGAAAAGGCTTCTGTATAACTCAGCACGACTCTCAGTTACTGTTCTCTTAGTTTCCTTAGTGTTAGTCCAGGCAAAGAGGTTGCTATAGGACACATGTTAGAAAGTCTAAAGGCATTGAGCTTTTATCCACATGTAAACATATTAACAAGTAAACATATTAACACTTAATACTACTCAACTTTAATAAAGAAGAGGGTCAGAAAACTCAAAAGTACTAGGTATAGAACTGCAGCAGAACTTCTTAGTACATCCCACATCTCTTCGCATAAGAACTGAAGTGTGTTAGGCTCTGTTTTTCTCTTTTAGGGATCCTTTTGGTCTAAAATGCAATGATAAAGCTTGAAACCGAGAGAGATGAGCAATACAGCAAAGCAGAACAGAATGAATTTACACTCTAGAACAGAAATAAGGAACCAATATTGAATGATTTCACTGTACCTGAGTAAAAATAGGTTCCTTTTCGACTCGTTTGTGTGCAGGTAGGCTAGTATCATTTAAAAACTACTGCAGGCCTATCTGAGCCTCGTCAGCTAACCTGTGGAAATGGTGAAGCAGTCGCTTTGTGTGTGTTTACAAGGCAACTTTAAAGCTTTATAATAGCACTATGACGCTTTTCTGTGGTAATTTCTTCTCTGCTTGAACAGTAGAACAATTCTCCTGTGAAAGACACCTGAGCTGACAAAAATAACACAGTAAACTTTTTTTAAAAATTGGCCCCTTTCACAGAACTAGGCTAATGTCTCGAATAATACATTCAGCTTCATCTTTTTGTCACGTTTGTGCATCTCTCCTGACAGAAAAGGGTCTTTACTCACAGCATACTCGGACGCAATGGCATCTCCATCGTCTTTTTCTGACAGACACCGCACTCGCTCGACGAACTTCAGCAGGTACGCTTCCATTTTTTCCCCCTTTAAATCTTCTTCATAAACACCACGTCGGTTCCGCTGAGAAACTCCGAGTCTGGCTCATGTTTTAGAGCAGCTCAGCGCTGTGAAGCCATGAACACAGGTCCACCTGCGCGGGGGAGCTCCGAGAGGCGTTGTCGGTGAAGGGAGCTTGTTGCTCAAACCGCGCAGTGAGAGCAGAGCCGGTAGGCAGGGAAGTCATTCACTTCAGTTAACGTTTCAACGTTTCGGCCAGAGTAGTTTGTGGCTGCGCTCCAATATCCGCACTTCTGTTCTAAATAGAGCGCTTAGCCTAGTGCGTAGGATTCTGTTGGCTACGCCCAGTTTGTCAGAGAGCAGGTTAAAGTTTGCAGCAGCACCTGAACTTTCTCTCAGCTGGTCATGCCGTGCTTTGAGTTTAGCATTTCATTTTTGTAGGATTTTTTTTAGTTACTAGTAACTATAACATGCACTTTCACTTAATTATTTAAAAGTGAAAGTAGTCCCTCAAAATTAGCAGGATAATAATAATAAAATAATAATAATATATAAAAGTTTGGTAGTATAAAGGTGTGGTAGTGTGTGTCATATACTCATTACACTGTTAGAAATAAAGGTTCTGTGCAGGTACATTTTCATTCATTGAGGTACAAACAATGTAAATGTATCCTCAAAGGTACTACAATGGTTTAAGGTCCAATTGTGTACCTTAAATAGTTTTTTTTCCAGGTGAAAAGTCTGTATTTGTACCTTTTTTATAACCTAATGTTTTAAAACAGAGCAATAAAATAAAAAGCCTGGAGACGAGACGGGGTGTGTGGAGTCAATACAACTTAGAAAATATGATTTCAATGGATTATGGTACAATTATGTTCTCTGACTAAAGGTACTGAGATGTGCCCTTGAGGGTCCCACCCCAGTGACATAAGGGGTACTGCCCCAGTGACAGTTTAGTACCCTTTTTTCTGAGAGTGTGAAAACTGAAAAATTTAGGAGGGACACTAATAATAATAAAAAAAAACTTGAATTAAAGTGATTTGAATTGAAGAGAATTTAGGCATACTTAAGCAAACAGAAGTTTACATTTATTAAATACAAACAAAAAAACAGCAAAGTACATGTAGTCCTGCTCCACCACTGTTCAAACAGTATTTTGACTGAAAGATGTTAGGAGGGACTTTTATTCTGAACAGTCAATAACAGTTTTATCCACTGCTGGTCAGAACACAGCAGAGCTCAAGAGTTTAGGACAGGAAACAGTCACAACAAACACGCTGTGGAGGCTCACCCAGTGACATTAAACTATTAATGTGAGTAGAATGTATAATTTATGAACTATTATACTGTTATTGGAAAGGAACTTACAGCTTACACAGGACCTCTTACACATGATTAGCTTGCTTTGAGAAGTACATTCTGTGTGGATGATTCACTCAGCAGAGCTTGAATTTCTTACACATACCACATACCATGATAACCTGATAACTTTAAAAGTGTTAGCTTTGTTAAACTGCCGAACGTTTTAATTGTCAGTTTTATAACAATATTATTACCTCTACCTGCAAGTATTGTAACTGTGTTATTACTTCTAACTGTAAGTATTCAAACAGTCATACAACTTCTAATTGTCAGTACTACAACAGTACTGACAACTTCTTACTGCCAGTATTATAACAGAATCATAACTTCTAATAGTATTACAGCTTCTAACTTTGTATCACAGCAGTATTACACTTTCTAACTGTAATTATTATAACAGTAATACAATTTCTATTTGTTGGTTATTGACATTACAGCAATCTGCCAGGAGTATAACAGAAACATAACTTTTAACTGTCAGTATTATAACAGCATTGTAATTTCAAAATGTCAGTATTATAACAGTATGATAATTTCTAAATGTCTGTATTATAACAGTATTACAACTTCTGTCAGTGTTATAACAGTGTTTTAGCTTTTAAACTGCAACAGTAGTTCAATGTAGGCATTTCAACCGCCTTCTACATGCCTTCTGAACTTGTAAATGTACGTATTACAGCATTACAACCTCTAATTGTCAGTATTATAACAGTAATCATAAGTATTATATTAGTCAGTATTGAGTATTATTGCATCTAACTGTGTATTATTACAGTTATATAACTAAGCGTGACATGTTTTGCCTATTCTTGGCCAGTCTACACACTTAGCGAAGAGGGTTCTCTACAGTATGAAGTTCTTGATGTAAAATCTACTCTTAAAAACTTAAGAAATAGTGGAACCCTTTTCTTATTGTAGCAGTCATGGTGCAACATAGAATCATTTGCAGTTCTTAAAACTATCTACAAAAGGTTCTCCCATGGTGCTCATAAAAAACAATAATAATAATAATAATAATAGTAATAATAATAATAATGATAATATTTGATTCAATAGAGTAAATAATAACTGACCCTCATAACCTCGTGAAGGCAACTACAGCATAATAAGAAAAGCACACATGAAAAGAACCATTTTCTTAACTTCAAAGAACCCTCAATGAAACAATCCACTATCACAGATCTTAAATTGTCCAGCTCTGTGAATGTTCTGTGTGGTCTATAAACCTCAGGCATCATCTGACCACTCCTGGAATGCCTGACTAACCTGTAATAAACATCACAGAGATCCACTGTCCGCTAGCAGTAGACGAAGTGCTCCTCTAAAAGGACATTGCTTCAAGTGTCCGAACAAGAAGTCGAGGTTCTGAGGGAAGTGAGAAACACAGCATGTTCAGGAGAGAGAACGCAGGGGATGAGGGTTTGCTCCCTAAGAACACCGACAATTCTTTTTCAACAGATGTTCTGGAAGAATCAAGTGACTTCACAGCTTTTTTAGCTGGAGCAGAACTGAAGCAGGATGATTCTTCTCCAAGTCTGGCTGCTGATTGCCCAGCAGTTTCCCAGAGCCCATCCAATCACAATGAAGATGTGACGACGGACAGCTGGAGGAGCCGTAGGAAGCATGTGTTTGTGCTGAGCGAGGCAGGTAAACCCATTTACTCACGCTACGGCAGTGAGGAGGCCCTGTCTTCTGTGATGGGTGTCATGATGGCACTGATGTCCTTTGTGCAGGCTGGCGGAAACACCATTCAGTCCATTCACTCTGGTGAGATTTAAATTGTTGGGTGAAAAATGTAATTGGCTCTGCTGTTGTCAGATGTAAGTGTAGATTGTTTGTAGCGCTCTACAAAGAGGTGTAAATCACTCTATGGAGTTTCGCTACATTGAACTTAATGGCTCATCTCTGTCAATACTGAGTTTGTGTGTGTGATGCTGAACATTTTTGAATGAATGTTGTTCAGTTATTGGTACCACTTTTCAAGAATATGTTAAACCCTAAGTAGCACCAGAAGTCATTTGTTTTATTTTTAAATGAAGCAACTCATTGGCCTGGCTTATATACATGACTAACTATCTATGTTTACATGCAAAGAGTTTTGCCAATCCGATTGAATACATTCCAATTACAGATTAAGACTAAGGTGTTTATGTGCACACTGTCCTGAACAATCTGATGAAAATCTCCGTTTTGCATGCATTCCAGAAGTAATCAATCCAAAATGATGTGCATGAGTAGAGCATCACTTAGTGTAGATGTTACCATGACAACGAGCATCGCTCGAGTCCAGTCAGCATGAGACTAGCAGTCGTGTGAGTTTTCAGTTGGCCCTCTTGTATTTATAATTACTTTAAAATTATGTCAGACTCAGAAAAACGTACTTCACGTGTACTTATCAAAGAAGGCAGAGAGGAAGACGTCATTTTCAGAGACACGCTGGATGCCAGTCCCACCGCCATCTTTTGAAGTTCAAGTTCAGTTTGAAGGCAAATGTATGATGATGTAGACATGCTGTTTGCATTTTAATCTTCCATTACATATTAGTCGCATTATCCTTGTACCTCCAGTGCAATACCAAAGAAGCAAACTTCAGAAGACTTTGCTAATTAGCTTAGAGTTATCTTTATGAGACAGAATGCCAAACTCTGCAGAGCTGTGGCCCAGACTGAACCCAGTTTGAGACCCCTGGGATAAGAGGAAAAGTGTAAAGGTGTGATTTATTTGCCAAACTATCCCTATAACATTGAATTCAGAACAACTGGCCAGCTGTGCTTGCACACAGAGGAATTAGACCTCTATTTAACCCATCCGTGCAGTGAAACACCCACATACATGCACACTAGTGAACACACACATTAGGGTGCAGTGAGCACACCTGCCTGGAGTGGTTGACAGCCCTATCCATGGCGCCCTGGGAGCAGTTGGAGGTTAGTGCCTTGTTCAAGGGCACTTCAGTCATGACCTGTCGGCTCAGGAAATCGAACCGGCGACCCTCAGGTTTCATTGTTTCATTGCTTTCTCCGCCTGTCTTCTTCCTACAGATGGGCACACAATCGTGTTCCTGCAGAAAGGACCTTTGATGCTCGTTTCAGCATCGAAGAGTCATCAGTCTGAGCTGCAGCTTCGCTCTGAGCTCCTGCATGTTTACCATCAGATAGTCAGCATGCTCACCCAGGCCAGCATCAATCGCATTTTCCAGCACAGGAAAAACTACGACCTCCGCCGCCTCCTGTTTGGATCCGAGAGGGTTCTAGATACTCTGCTGGATGTTATGGAGACCGAGGCTGGCTTCTTGCTCTCTGCTGTCCAGTGCCTGCCTTTGGCTCCTTCTGCCAGGGATGCTCTTAGTCAGATCCTGCAGAAAGCGGTCACTCCAAACCTGGTCCTGTCGATCTTACTCATCAACGGCCAGCTCATCTCCATCGTCCAGGAGAAGATGGTCATTGAAGATGCAAGGCTGAAGCCGACTGACCTTCACCTTCTTCTGAACCTCATTCGAGCCTCCTCAGCGTTCCAGACTGGTGAGATTTGGACCCCCATCTGCCTCCCCTGCTTCAATCCGGACTGCTACTTCTACACATATGTAGCCTATCTGGATCCTCCTGACTGCACTGTCTGCCTTGTGTTACTGTCCACCGATAAGGAGGCTTTCCACGCTCTGGCAGAGTGTAAGAGGAAGATTGAGGAGGGCATCAGAACCCACAATGCTTTGCAGTGCATCTCAAAAGCGCAGCAGTGTCAAGTTCACCATGTTGGCGTGGCTGAGCTGAGTCACTTCCTTTTCAAGCCTCTTGATATTCCAGACCACCACAGCCAGCTCCCACAATTCACCAGGTGAATGAAAGAGCGGATGTTGCCATGCAAATAAATTCAATTACTGATTTTTTTTTTTTTGTACTTTTTTTTGTACAACTATTAGGCTTTACACAGTGATGCAACTAGTTGCACATTTTGCATGCAACTATTTGGCTTTACACAGTGATGCAACTAGTTGCACATTTTGCATGCAACTATTAGGCTTTATACAGTGATGCAACTAGTTGCACATTTTGCATGCAACTATTAGGCTTTATACAGTGATGCAACTAGTTGCACATTTTGCATGCAACTATTTGGCTTTACACAGTGATGCAACTAGTTGCACATTTTGCATGCAACTATTTGGCTTTACACAGTGATGCAACTAGTTGCACATTTTGCATGCAACTATTAGGCTTTACACAGTGATGCAACTAGTTGCACATTTTGCATGCAACTATTTGGCTTTACACAGTGATGCAACTAGTTGCACATTTTGCATGCAACTATTAGGCTTTACACAGTGATGCAACTAGTTGCACATTTTGCATGCAACTATTAGGCTTTATACAGTGATGCAACTAGTTGCACATTGTTTCGTGAAACACAATTTCAGTGCAACTTGAGTTGCACAGAACACATTTAATTTCTAGATAGCCAAATTAGTAGCTTGCATTTGTGGTGCACTGTACACTCTTAAAAATGATGGTTCATCCAGGGTTCTTTAGTAAATAAATGATTCTATATAGAATCATTTTCTTTACTAAAGAACCCTGGAAGAACCATCATTTTTAGGAGTGTACAGTGTTGCACGCAACACATTTGATTTTCTAGTCAGCCAAATTGGTAGCTTGTATTTGCGGTGCACTGTAAACTCTTCAAAAAGACACTTCTTTCAGGGTTATTTAGTAAAGAAAATGGTCCTATATAGAATCATTTCTTTACTAAAGACCTTACAAGAAACATCTTTTTTAAGAATTCATGAAGAATGTGCTGTGGATGGTTCTACATAGAATGTTTTTGAAAAGGGTTCTATATAGCACCAAAAAGATTCCTTTTATTGTTACGATGTCAAGCCTGCAACAATAGAAAAACCCTTTTTGGTGCTATATAGAACCCTTTTCAAACAGGGTCTGTATAGAACCATAAAAACACATTCTCCATCAATATGAAGAAAAATTTCACCATGCAAATGGTTCTTTGAGTGTTCATGCTTCTATACAGAACCACTGTCTTTACTAAAGAACGCTTTAAGAACCATCTTTTTTAAGTATAACACTAGAACAACCCTTTTGTGTTGCTATGTAGAACTCTTTTCAAGCTCCATCAAGCTGAAGAACACTTTAACGATGCAAAGAACCCTTTAATCATGCGTTCTTTGAGCGTTCATGGTTTCATATAGAAGCATTTTCTATACCAAAGAACCCTTGAAGAACCATCTTTTCCAGTGTGTATGATTCTCAATATAGAAAGTGATCAACATGATTTTTTATCATTTGGATCCTGAAGAAATCTGAGCTCATATCTGTTCATGCTAGCTGGCTAGTTAAGTTGATATTTTACAGCAGGTTCATGAACCTTTTTATGCATGTAAGCATGTGATTCCACTCATGACGGTGTGGTTCATATGCAGCTCCTGGGTGAAATGCCTTTTATGCAAAGGCAATCAAATAAGGCCAGGCTGTCTGATTAGGCCAAAGCCACTGCTGCAGTTACTGTGTGGGGTATTGTGTGCTCTCTGATGAGCAGCACGCAGCACACGGTGCATAAGAGGAGCCTGAGGTGAAGAACTTAAAGCCTCTTTGTTTCAGCAGCATTTGCTGAAGCTATTTAAAGTTGACCAAAACACAGCATTGGTAACAGAAATGTTTTTCCCTCTCACATGCTTTCTGTTGCATAGGTCACATGATACAGCCAAGAGATTCACTTATTAAACACTACAAAAAGGTGTGACTGGTGTCTTTTTATTACATGTTAGAGGGCAGTGAGAAGTATCAACAGTAATTCCTAGAAGCCTAGAGTTATTATTTTAATTTAATGCAATCAAAAATTTCGAAGTTTGGAATAATTTTTCAACTGTTGTTGAATTGTAGCTTGTATGGTATAGACTGAAATACTTGACATGAAAATGTCAACTGATAGTTTACTGAAAATTGTGGGAGCAGCAAGAAGTTATAATATGGCAAAAAGAGTAGATATTATTAAAAAATAACCTGCAAATTTCAGGGGTGTAACAGTTTGCAAAGTGTTTTATTACATTCTATACAATACAGTGGTGACTCGATTCAGTTTTTAGATACAGCAAAAATCTGCCAAAAATCTGCCTTCTGTTAATATATTAATGTTTCCATGTTCAGTTTATTAAAAGCATTCAACACTGTAAAAGTTGAAAACAAAAAGGTGTTTTAAAGTATCATGATTTAACACACTAGCCAGAAGATATGTTAACCTCAAGCTCATATACTAGCCAAAAGCTAATATGTTGGCCCCAAGCTTATGCGTTAGCCACAAACTACAATGTTAGCCCAAAGCTAATACACTAGCCACAAGCTAATACATTAACCACAAGCTAATATGTTAGCCTCAAGCTAATATACTAGCAACAAGTTAATATGTTAGCCCCAAGCTAATACACTAACCACAAGCTAATATGTTAGCCCCAAGCTAATACACTAGTAACAAGGTAATATGTTAGCCCCAAGCTAATACACTAACCACAAGCTAATATGTTAGCCCCAAGCTAATACACTAGTAACAAGGTAATATGTTAGCCCCAAGCTAATACACTAACCACAAGCTAATACATTAACCTCAAGCTAATATGTTAGCCTCAAGCTAATACACTAGCAAAAAGGTAATATGTTAGCCCCAAGCTAATATACTAGCCATGTTTATGAATGCTTATGAATCTGGGGAACCAGGCCTGATGATCAATGGTGACTAACAGTCCTAATGAGCTAATGCTTCTGTATGTCTCAGTCCAGACGTGGAGGCACCGTACAGTACTGAGGAGGAGCAGATCTATCTGATGGACCTGTACTGGCATCTCCACAGCCGAATCCACAGCACCTCGCGGCCCCTTAAACTCCTCTATCATGCCACCCAGAGGGAGACCCTGCTAGCATGGGTACGTTTAGCCATATACAGCACTGGTGATGTCCTTTCAGTGCATTTGCATTGCAGTTTTTGCTGTTTGCTCATGATTTAGTTGCGTTAAATGCGTTACAGCTGGGAAAACACTACATGTCCAAAAGTTTATAGACACCTACACATCCAACGTTTCTTTTGAAATCAAGGTTATTAATAAGGAGTTTGTCCCTCTTTGCTCCAGTAACAGCCTCTACTTTTCTGGGAAGTCTTTACACTAAATGTCAGAATGTTGCTGTGAGGATTTGATTGCATTCAGCTACAAAAGCATTACTGAGGTCAGGTACTGATGTTGGATAATTAGTTCTGGATCACTCTAACTCATCCCAAAGGTATTGGATGGAGCTCCATCACTTCATCACTGGGGTTTTTATACCCCTCTAGCTGACACTTGGCATTGATCATGGTGAACTTAGTCTCATGTGTGGCTGCTCCAGAGCATCCCACTCTATTAGCAATGCTTTTCTATGGAGATTATACAAGATTACACCAGCAACTGATGTAACCTATAGTACCTGCATTCACTAATTACTAGGTTGTCTGAATAATTTTGGACATGTATCACATAGTTACATTAAGACATGCTGCACCAAAATCCTTTGGTTCTCTCCTCACCTCCACAGGTCACTGGCAAGTTTGAGATGTATGCCTGCTTTAGTCCACTGGTCACCAAGTCCTCAGCCATCGGTGCGGTCACTAAGCTGCTGCGCTGGATCAAGAAGGAAGAAGATTGTCTCTTTATCCGTTCTCCCCTAAAATACTCCACCACCCCACCAGAGGCCAGAGGCTTCTCCAATGGCAGGGTCCAGCCAAACAGGCAGGACAAATCAGACAGCAGTGTTCTCTCACTCTTATAGCCACCAGCGGCTATTAAAGATTACCTGGACTTACTGAAAAAATCTATATCCTAAGAGACATACCACTCAAAAAAGATGGTTCTTCAAGGGTTCTTTAGTAAAGAAAATGGTTCTATATAGAACCATTAACATTCAGAGATCCTTTTGCATGACTGAAGGGTTCTTTCCATTGTGAAATGGTTCTTCAGTTTAATGGAGAATATGCTGCAGATGGTTCTATATAGCACCAAAAAGGATTCTTCTATTGTTTCAAGCTTGACTTCATAACCATAGTAGAACCCTTTTTGGTGCTATATAGAACCCTTTTCAAAAGGTTGCTATATAGAACCATATACAACGCAATCTCCATCAATCTGAAGAACACTTTCATGATGCAAAGAACCGTTTATTCATGCAAAGCATCTCAACTTTATAAGCTTGCGATGTCAATATGTAAATATTTATGATGTGACTCAAGAAACTCCTGCAAAATCAGACTTGATGTCTGATTTTTTCAGACTTTATCAGGCGATTCACAGTGTATTTTAGCAGTAATGCTACTGCTTTTTATTTCTTTCAATTCTTGCTTCACATAAATAAATAAATAAATAAATAAATAATAAATTATTAATTAATTAAAAAGTGTAGAAAACAAGCTTAATTAATTCAATGCTTTTATAATATAAAGTAATACAACACAGAGGTAAAGTGTAGAGGTTTGAAGAGAAATAACAGTGATTCATGAATGAAGTGTGAATAAGCACAGTAAGGTGTTAACCTATAGGAAGAAGTAAGAAGTAAGCCAGACCACAGCGAAGAGAACTGAGAGACTACGCAGTGCAGAGTTCAGGGGGACGTTCGTTTCATCACTAAGGGTCAAGCCCACTATAGCTATCAGTGCAGTTTCTGTTAAAATTGTTTGTGAGCGCTTTTGATGTTTTCCCTTAATAAACAAATAAAAACACAACACTTTTACAAGTTTTTGGTTGACTTGGTTAAACTTCTATTAAAGTTCACCTTGTATTCATACTTTTATTGTATTCATACTGGTGTTTCCCTCAATAAACTCCTGAATTCTTAACCATAATAATAGTTAGTTTGTACAATTAGTAGTGCATATGATACACACCTAAAAACGATGGTCCTTCAAGGGTTTAGTAAAGAAAATGTCTCTATATAGAACCATAAATGCTCAAACAACCCCTTTGCATGATTAAAGTATTCTTAGCATCATGAAAGCGTTCTTCAGATTGATGGAGAGTGTGCAGATGGTTCTTTATAGAACCTTTTTGAAAAGGGTTCTGCTTTTGCTGTAGCTATTCTGCTATACAATGTCAAGCCTATATAAATAGAAGGTGCTATATAGAGCCCTTTTCAAAAAGGTTCGATATAGAACCATCTACAGCACATTTTCCATCGGTCTGAAGAACACTTTCATGATGCAAAGAACCATTTATTCATATAAACCATTTTCTTAAAGAACCATCATTTTTAAGTGTTTGTGAAACCTACATCTTATGTTTTCCAGATGGGCTGATATTACAGTGTAAATGGTTTAACAGGTGTTCTGGGACTGATTCCAGATGCTTTTGGTGGTTTAATGAGATGTTAAGATGGTGGTCTCTCATTGTAGCCATTGAATCAAATAACATCAGAAAGCAAAATCAGGTTTCAGGTTTTTAATCCACATGGTTCTAATAGAAAGTTTGAGCATGTACTCTGGTCTTATTCAGTCTACTCTGGCTTCCTGTTAAGTTCCGCATTAACTACAAGATCTTGCTTATGACACTTAAAGCTCTAAGATAGCTCCAGCATATCTTACTGACCAATTACAGCCTGTCCAGACCACTTCACTCTGCTGAGGGAAACCTTTAGGATCACTTTCAGCTCAGCTGAAGGAAAATCATTTTCGTATATTTCATATATCCTTAACTCTGTAATAGCATTCCAGACAATATTAGGAATGCAAGCTTGATAAATGTTTATAGCACAAGTATTGTGGATCATTCTTATTTTTATTTAGACCATATGTTTTATGTACACTCTTAAAAAAGATGGTTCTCCAAGGGTTCTTTAGTAAAGAAAATGATTCTATGTAGAACTATGAACACTCAAAGAAACCTTTGCATGACTACAGGGTTCTTTGCATCATGAAAGTGTTCTTCAGATGGAGAATGTGTTGTAAATGGGTCTATGTAGCACCAAAATGGGTTCTTCTATTGTTACAAGCTTGATATTAAAACTGTAGCAGAACCCTGTTCGGTGCTATATTTTCAACAAGGGTTTTATATAGAACCATGTACAGCATTCTCCATCAATCTAATCAAATATGATGCTAATGCTTCTTTGAGTGTTCATGGTTCTAATAAAAGAACCATTTTCTTTACTAAAGAACCCTTGAAGAACCTTTTTAAGGGTGTATCCAGTGTTTTATTAAGCCTATATTCATGTTTAAAGACCGTAATAGAAGAATTTTTAAAGTATTTGATTTATTTTGAATAATTTCATTTATTAAACGTATTTTAGGAAACAGTCTGTCTTGTTTCTTTTATTCTGAATGTCACTTTTTTATTGTATCACTCTGTGAAGCACTTTGACCTGCTCTCTAGCATGAAAGGTGGTATATAAATGAGGATTGTTATCATTATTAAAGCACTTTGAGGTTTTGTATCTGTAACGAAACGTGCCATATCAGGAAAGATCTATCAATATTTTATTATTTTATTATTATCATCATTACTGTTATCATGACTGCGCCATCTGTAGGACAGGTAAGCTCTGAATGCCTGTGTCTTGGAGCGATGTTCCAGTAGCTGAGTGCTAGTGCGGTCCTCGATGGGAAAGTACAGGAAGCTTTCCAACGTGGCTCATTCACTTTCGTAGCTTTCACATGTTCCGTATTTGGCAGAAAGATATGAATAACCCGTTTTAATGACTCATTGAGTGAATCTGTGTCTGTGGAGCCTCAACACCCCCTCTTGGTGGACCCATAGTGAACTCGTTCCTGTGGGTGAAGATGGCGCAGGCTCTATCAGAAGAGGAGTTCCACCGTATGCAGGTTAGTTAACTCTCACCGGTCTTTACCTCTTTACTCACTCGTCCTGGGGGTCTACCTTTGAGGCGTCAAGCTGGACGAGTGTTTCAGACGTGATTTTTGTCTATATCTTAAAGAATATGGAGGTTATCAGGGCAGCGGGGCCCTGTAATCTGGTACAGTCTGCTGACTGCTGCTGCTGCTGCTGTGGTAACGGAGGGAGGCTAACGCTAGCTAGCGTTCAGCCCACAGGTTAGCACGCAAGCTAACACAGAAAACTAACAGGCGGACAGGTTTTTGTGTGATATAAAACATGTATTAAATATGTTTCTTAGTTTAACAGGGTGCTTGGCTGCACGATAAAACTGTTTACCGTATATATCGGGCTTTACACTAACGTTAGCCAGCTAATTATGAGTTAGCATCACATTTAGCCAGCTAACCGGCTAGCTTCCCTTCCTTAGCAGTACAGCATACAGCTGTTTACATTAACGCTAGTTTCTAAACCTGAATCAGCTTTAAATTGCTCAGAGGACACTGGGGGTGGTTTAAATGGTGCTTTTGTTCTCCAACTGTTACAGTTTGGCTTAGCAACATTGCTGCCAGACGTCTGTTTTTGTATGAAGCTACAGCTACAGGTTTTGTTGACAAATGTGGAACTTGAGGTGAAATGTAGCTTGCTAATCTGATATCCAGTTTCGTACTGTGGTGCCAGTCATTTAACTATTTCCATGACCTCACTTATTTAGATTGAGCTCATAGAAACTGGCCAGACATCACAAGCTGGAGTAATAATGCAGCAATTATTCCTCTTTACTTAATTCATGACACCTGACAGTGCACCTGACAGTGTTTGGCACACGGTGGAGCAGCTCTGCTCACATTCACATGATTTTATTTATCTGTGGTTTTCACTATAAAATGCTCAACACATCTTAGCCTATGATACACAAGGAGAACTTTCAGCTGCACTGCAAAAATGGTGCTTTGAATTTGCTTGATTCCTTTGGTGGGGATATGACAACATTTATCATTGTGGAGATTTGTTCTCTGTATGTAAAGAGCACTGACCAACAGCATTTTTTATTATAAAGAGCATAATTGTTCATGCTTAGCTGGATTTAGTGCGGTACAGGGTGTTTAAAGTTTAAAATTTTAAAAAAGTGGCCCTCCTGATTCCTTTTTTGTCTGTTTCAACCTGTCAAACCTCAGGGAAACTAAATATTGTGATAGTTATCATGTATCATGGAAATGCATTGAAGTAGAGCTGAGCAAAATGACAATATTTATCTTTATCATGAGAAATTACGTCACAATATGTCACAATATACTTTTCTGAGTATATTGTGGATATTGTTGATATTTAAAAACACCTTAATAAACTTTGATTAAAAAGAGAGCACTGTTAGTCCTGTTTAATTGAATATAGTGCAGCACAGTGTGTGAAATGTTGAATAAAAGCAATTGAATTCATAGTTTTTGATAGTGTTTTTGAAATACGGTACTGCTTTGTGTGTTCTAACTGATCAGATATTAGAAAAAAATAAATGTTGTGACACATTGTGTATCCTAACAAACGTCCTGAAGTATGATGAAATTAAGTTTTGCCATGTAGCCCACCTCTACGTTGATGTATCATTATGTTATATTTTTGCCACCCCCCCCTCCTTAGTACATTCGAATTATGTGGTTGCACATGAATAAAATGTGCTCACATTTATTTACTTAACACATTTGAGCACCATTTTTTTTAGTGTGTATAGCTGAATGCAGTTGGGTTGTAATTCCTTTCCGACCTTGTTGTTTTTGTTACAACAGGCTCAGCTGCTGGAGCTGCGAACCCAGAACTACCAGCTGTCAGACGACCTGCGAAAGAACACTGCAGGTGAGCGATTTTTATTTAAAACTGAATCTGCAGCGTTTATGACTGCAGGTGAAATGCGTTGTTTGTTTGCCAAGGCAGGCGTGACTCATATCATAGTATAATTGAGTATTCAGTGCTCAAGGCTGAAACACGGAAAGAAAATTATCCTTTCAGTACCTGATTTGAAGGGAAATTCCATTGATTTTTCTGTTCTTCGTAAGTAAATAGGTAAGATGTAAACAAAGTCTTTCATAGTGGTTTGATGTGAAATGCTCTCTTTTAGAGGAACTTACTGAGTCAGAATTGTTCACAGTGGTGGTGATGAGAACCAGACGTCTAAAGAGTTTAATGCCTCTGAATCACGGAAAGTTATTACATTAAATGGTTATGAATACTGCTTAATACCTGAGACATATTTTGTGAAAGTTTTGTGAGAACTGATCTGGGCCTGAAATGTATATTTTGAAATTTGTTCTTGGTGGAGAGGTATATGTGGGTGTTGTAAGGTGAAATAGTCCCCACAGAAAAAAACATTTTCAGGTGTACCACTATTTTACCATCTTCCACATTACATATAAAACTCAGAAGACGAGTGCAGGTTCACTGGTGGTAAATAAAATGGCTGTGTTGTTGACATTGTGACGCTTGTTCTCATCACCACTGTAAAGCAAATTTAAATGAATAAGTCTCTCTACAAGTAACCATTTCCCATCAAACCACTCTGAATGATTTTGTTTATATATCAATGAATTAATTATGTAGAAATTTCAAAAATTCCTCTTTTAACATGTACCTCATTTCTAAATGAAACTATATGGACACAAGATTGTCTTTCAGTAGACGAAGGTATGATGGACGGATTTGAGTCAAGTAAACTCGCATCGCTTCTGTCTGTGCAGGAAAATGCTTTTCACATCAGTATTTCTCACTACTCGGATTTATACTGTGTACTTTCAAGTTGCGCCTTACAGGCTGATTTGAAACATTGCTAATCACAGTAAACACAGCGTTCTCTCTCCCAGACTGCAGGCTGTGACATTGTGCTAAAGTGTTTACCTTGATAACGTCACAGTAGTGCTGACTGTTTCCTGCAATATTTAATGTGTAATAACTGAGATTAGTGAGAAAGACCATGTGTGAAACTCCACCCCTCTAGCTAATGTCTAACTTTCCAGTCACACTAAATGCGGCTGACTCTGCTTCTTCCTGTATTAACTTGGTCAGTTCAGCTCTTCTCTGGCTTTTTCTGGATGTCAAACCACAGGGAGACAGTGTGGAACACTGGACCAGATTACACTTGCATTTTGACCACTGTTCCTCAGATGTTCATCCTCCGCATAGTCATTCTGTATAATGAGTATAATCTTAAAGTCTCCCTGGAATCAAAATTTTTTTCATTAGCAGTTAATGTGTCTGATCTTTTTAAGCATGATTCACCATATGAGGTCAACGACAAAATTGTTTGCCATAATCTTTGATCATAGTGTAGTGACTTTTGTCCACCTCTGGGCTTCTGGGTTTTGATTCTGTCATCGAATACCAGTGGGCGGGGAAAAATAATATAAATCAATAATATCACATTTCACCTCCCCCTCCCGCCACCCCATCTATCATCAAGAGAAAACTCTTAGCTAGCTTATGTGGAAATACATCATAGGATGGAAGGAAAATGCATTTCGATTCACACTGTCTTTTATGCTCCTTTTTAAAAATAGGCTCTCCAAGGGTTTGTAAAGTGTAAAGGCAATGATTATAGAAAGAACATTGATAATCCAAAGAGTCATTTGGTTGTTTTATGTGTGTGCTGCAGTTGCCTCCATAAGGTTATGGTGGTCAGTTACTATGTTCTCTGTAGCAAGTATTTTGGTTATTATAATAATTATTAGTAGTACTATATATATATATATATATATACACACACACACACACACATATATATATATATATATATATATATATATATATATATATATATATATATATATATATATATACACACACACACACACACATATATATATATATATATATATATATATATATATATATATATATATATATATATGTACGGACACACACACACACATATATATATATATATATATATATATATATTTTAAATAACAGCTGGATATAATGGAATATAATGGAAAATAATTTTTTTCCTCCAATAAAGATGATGTTAACATAACATACTACTAATATTTCTTGTGTGTGTAAAGCCCACTCCTAACAACAAATATCATTAAAAAAATTCTTAAAAGTGGTCTATAGGGCTCATTGTTTCTAGAAGAAACCCTTCGTTTGCATGTAGTCCTTTAATCATTTGAAAAATAGTTTTATAGAGCACCAATAATGGTTCCACTTTGCTATAGAACACAGAATCTTGTTTGGTACTTTATAGCAGTGGTTTCTCAAACTGGTCCTCAGGCACCCCCAGATGGTCCGGATTTTTGATCCAACTTAACTTGTAACACATAGACATAGAGCAAAACGTGGGTCGTCTAGGGGTTTCTTAGGACTGGTTTGAGAACCACTGCTTTTTGTTAATAATATATTGTGTACTTGTGAATAGCATGTTTTCATGTGTCTCTCTGTGTGTATTAACTTCACACTCTGTTTTGTAGAACTCAACAATGTCCGTCAGAAGACGCTGACCCTTGAGAAAGAATACGTCAAAGCACAGAAGGTAGACACATCTCTTTTTAAACGAAATTCTGTGGCAGGGCTGTCAAGTCTTATATGTAAAGGCACAGTGTGGCTGCAGGTTTTCATTCCAGCAAAGCAGGAGCTCACCTCGAAATCAGTTGTTTGATGCCATATTCAAATGCAAAAAATGAGTTTCCCATAAGGAGGCACCCCAGGAATGCCATTTAAAGTCGGATCATGAAGCCAGATACATTGAAATTGTCAGTGCAGCGTGAATTGGCAGAGTTGTGAAGTCAACACTTTTTTTAATGACAGAGGTTAGAAGCAAATATCGGAATGCAATCAGATAAACTGTGCAAATGTAATACTTGGCAAAAGAAAAGCAAATTTTAAATATGTACAGTTAGCTCACATTTTTATTTTACACCAGTAAAACAGGCCATAGCTAGCTTATAAACTACTACCCATTTCACCACCCCTGTGTTGTATTTATCTTTCACATAAACTATGTTCGGCTAAAGAGTTCTTCCTTGGAGAAAAATACCACCTCACTTAAGTCAGGCATGCACTGTTTGATTTTAGCCTGTTTTTAAGCCCGATTTAACCGTAACCGATTGAATTGACTTTGATAGACCGATTGACTGATTGATTCATGATTGGTCTAAATTGCAGCTTCATAGGCCATCATTTGCCATTCAGTGTGCATGGGGAAGCGATGCCCAGTTAACTGCCCAGTGAGCTCTGATCGATCAGTCGGACAATTGGATGGATTTCTGATGATCAGTAATTTTGGTCGTTTGTCTCACAGTTTGAGCAGTCTCACGAACCGATTTCACACCCGAAACCACACACAATCATAACCACTGCTTCTACACAGATCAACACACATCAATGGAGACAAAAATGTCAGCATTTGTGGTACCAACATTCATATTTGCTGACTTTGCTCCATTTGACTGAATTGAATTGTGAAGGATAAACCTAAATACAGTGATTTTTTTTTTTTTCTTGTAAAATTGTCTCTGTAAAACTGTAGACCGCCTGGTTTTAATTTTCAGTTTTTAGTTGCAAGTTAGCAAAGCTGTTGTAGCATGGTTTATCAAAGGATGAATCTCAAACAGCCCCCTCCTTCCTATATAGTGCACTATGTAAGTTCTGGCTTCTACACAAAAATAGTGCGCTGTTTGTCCAATGTGGAACTGTACACACATGGCTGAATGCCAAATGGCTATTTATTAGACCTGTGATGTGCTGTTTGGGTGCAGGAGCCACTATTTTAATTCTTACGTGGTGCACTATATATGGAGCAGGGAGTTTATTTGCTAGTTGTCCATAGACAGAGGGCGATTCAAATGTACAGTGTAAGTTGTCACTGAAGAACAAGAATTCTGAAATCACAGTGTATGCCTTACTTTACACTTGAAAGCAACATGAGACTCACTAATTAAACAAGTGAAATCAGGGCTGTTTCTGCTTGTTTGGAATGAAAAACTGCAGCCACATCAGCCCTTTGCAGAAAGGACTGGACACCACTGTTGAAGGCAAAAGGAAGAGCACACTGTTTATTTGTAGTGTGTGCAGTGTTTGTGTAAATCAATCTCTTGCCTGAAGTGACGGAGCCAGTCGGGTAAGAAATGAAGGATTTCCTGCTTTTGCTATGAAGGAGTAAGTAAAGTTTAACTTGTGTAACAGTAGCAGAACGTTTTAGTAAAGCAGGCTCTGTGCTGGTGCATGCGTTTCTACACACTTCAATCAGAGTGAAATTAAATAGAAGCTATTCAGTTGAACAAGTGTTTGTTGCATTGCTCAAAACAGCATATCAGCTTCCTTCTCTCTGCTTTTGTCCATGTTTATAGATAAACAGAATGCCATTCAGTGTCAGAAACCACAAAAGCAAGTCTGTCTGGGATAACTTAACAACTTTTTGTGGTTTGAGGCAAGTGAGTGATGATTAGGAATGCAGTTAGCTCAGTGCTGTTCTCATGGACCATAAGCTTCCATTACTTGTTAACTACATTAGTTTTGTAGTCCCAGTGCAAAACTAAAGACGTGAAATTTGGACAACAAACATACAATATATTAATACTAGCTAGGGCTGGGCGATAAAACGATAACGATAATTATGGCGATATAACTTTTCCTCGATAGAGCGATACGACATGTTCGATAAATGTTCAATATAATACACTATTCTCACACTCCCACGTTCAGCGAAAGCCTTGGTGGCGTTTTCTACTGCAAGGAAAGCGTCACTACTCTGCTGTCTCCAGAAGAGGGCGCACTTCCGAGTTTTTCGACATGAGTAGAGAGGGAGGGGGCCACGAGTAAGATGAGTCTTTAGCAACGTCTGAAACGCGGAGTTATACGTTCCCTGTTTGAGCGGAGCGACCGGCGATCTGCTCTCCTGTGACTGAGTGTGAGTGATGAGGTCAGTGGTGTAACTGTACTGTCCTACAGCGAACTCACCTCTTTCTGTACATCCTAACCAGCTTTAGCAGCGTTAAATCACAATCCTCACAACTGCAGCGCTGTTACAGAGCTCGGGCAGTCATATTTTAGTGTGAGTGCATTCCCAAGCAACGAAAGTGGAAGAAAGAAGTGGGTTCATGTAAATTACAGCCCTGATTTAAACGAAAGTAAACTGAGGAAGCTGTGAGGCATTGGAGAGCGGGAGAGCGCTAGCTTTACAGGCTAGCTGTTTTTAGCAGCTGGCTAACTTGAAGCAGCGCTCTGTCACTCCACAACACGGCGAACTGACGATACTGTAGATCAAACACGACACAAAATCACCGCTTTCAGTTTAAGCGTTCCTAAAAGGAGGACTCTGTTTGTCTGGTGTTGATATTTTGCGGTTCACCACTTAAACTACTACGATAGTATCGAGAAATCCAGTCGTCGCTAGCTGGTGTCTGAATACTGTGATGTCATTTGTCGCGGGGTAGCCGAGCGCTCGGCACCAGCTAAAAATAATCTGTTTTCTTTCTTAAATTTTGACTATTACAAAATAGCCGTGCTTTTCCAGCTGGTAAAAACAGCTCACCAGACACTTTCTCCCACTGTCCCATGACAGATTTGTGAAATGTTCCACTGTTTGTTGAGTGTTTGTCATGATCCAACCGTAAAGGATAGTTTAAAACAGCAATTAACCACCCAGGAGCAAAAATCAGCCTTCAAACTTGAAAGAAATAATGATTTGACATTTATCGTGATATGTATCGATATTGAGCGATATGAATTTTGTTTATCGTGATAACATTTTTGGCCATATCGCCCAGCTCTATGAACATACTTGTGTATCATAAATAAGCAAACTTCTATATGTAGTTCAAAATATATTCAGTAGGCAGCCAAATTGTTTTGATGGAACAGATACACTTCCGTTTTAATCAATTTTGCACTGAGCATTTTTCTTATTGCCTGATAATTTGAATTGCTGTCACATACGATTTCTCAGATTTCTTTGAGCATACGGAAAGCGATCCAGTTTGTTATGCTCTGATGCAAGGCGACATAAACGCTCGGCATGAATTGAGGATGCATTCAGCTAAGGCCGGGGTTGCATTACATGACTTTTACCCCGATTCTAGCCCTGATTCTCAGTCTGGCTGAGTCTGGGCTAGTTTGCTCAAGCGGTGTGTGAGGGGCGCAGATTCCTAATCATGTTTCAGACCAGCCGGAGTTTATGAAACATGTTTGATTTTTTTTTTTTTACCTGACTCTGAGTGTAATCTAGTCGTGTAAACTGATCAACAGCAACTCAATCTGAACAGACTCCTGTAACAGCCAATGAAAACTGAGAACGCGAAAGACGAAAATACAGCAAGTAAACAGAAAAATGGCGAAAAGTCACTCACGCATGGAGCGAAGCTTTTTAATGAGCTGAGTTTAAGGCACAAGCACAGTCGAGTATTTGTACATTTAAAACTCTAAAAATACCAAACTGGTCACACTGATGACCCTCACTTAAACACGTTTACCTGCTGCTTCTGTACGCTGTCAGCGCAAAAGGCAGAGAAACAGCAGCAGGGGCGAGCCGCTCTAAATTTGTTTATTTGCGTCTCCTAGTAAAGGGAGAACGCGAGAGTTTGCAAGTTCAGTGAGTTCCGTTCGGTTCAGCAACAGCTTAAAAGTTGAGTAGTGTGTGATCTCTAATTGTCTGTGATCTCCAATATTTCCAGATAGTATGAGATGCCCAGTCTAATCTGTTAAGACTTTAAAAGTCGTGTAGTGTACCCAAGGCTTAAACCAACTTTGTTTGTTTTATTTTTCTTTAAATGGGAAATACTAAGAAATGAATCACAAAAAAAACCCTAAACCAAATTTAATTTATTTTAGGACTGTCAACATGATTAAAATGATTAATCAGGATTAATTGCATTAGTTTCTGTAGTTAATTGTGATTTAATGTCTGATTTGCTCTAATTTGACCATAAAGATATTTTTCCCTTCCATTTTGTTATTTTTATTTGAGCATACAAAATAAACATCATCAAAACGCATTCATTACCCTCAGTAATCCAATATGGACAAAGGGAGAACAACTTCTCTGTGATCATAGCCCTCTCGCTGTCAGACTGCTACATTACTTCTCGTTTTAAGGGGAACGGGAGTTTTCCAGTTTGCTGTTGCCTATGTTACTTTGTGGTTTGTTGATTTATCCATAGTTACACTGCGAGCACTGAGCACTGCTTTCACTGATACAACACTGCAGCATTATGCTTTGATCGTAAATGATATTTCAGACATGGCGTATTTTGGTGATAAATAAATTCATGGCATGAAAGTGGCTGGAAAGAACGTTTATCAAGAGAGCCATCAATGGAACTGGCCATTTAAAAGCTGTATTTGAATAAGAGGACAATTATCGCAAAGGCAAAGCAGCAGCCCCCAAGCAACTGGGCTTCACGGTGGAACTATGGATGCTTTCAAGGCTCAAACTAGGAAAAGGCATTAACAGTGTTGTTTTTTGACGTTATTGACACGTTAACTTTGACGTTACTAGTTTATTTGTTTTTAACATTTACCATAAATTAACAATAACTGGCCTTATTGTAGTTTAGGCTACAATTTTTATGGCTTAAAAAGGACAAAACTTCTGAATACTAAAAAGAGAAACCAGTACCAACACAACTAATCAGTACTCGAGGAATCGGATTATTCAGGCCAAACCTAATAATTAAGATTTGATAAAAAAGCACTGGTGTGTCAATCATCTAATGTCTGTAGTGTCTACAAATATTTGCTCCAGCTCTGCACAGCTCTAGCTGATTTTCTATATGAACTCCATTGCAAAGAATACGTTATAAGTGAAATCAGATGTTGCAGATCTGTAGACACTGTAGCACTGTTCTAACAGTAAAGGGCAATGGTGCTGAGTCTTGGCTGAAAGTTACAGATAACTTTGTAATGAAAAGGACAGTGTTAAAAATATTCTGGGTATTTTGAATTTTATTAACTCAGAAACTCATTTCAGTTCTCAGCCTGAGGTCTGACGATATTATGACCCTGTAAAACTCAAAGTAACAGTCGTCTTTCATTATTAACGTTTTATGATCTTGCTGTAATGTTGACTGATGGGTTATTGTACCAAATGTATAGATGCCCTTCCTTTCAGTGTCTAGAGGTGGCTGATACAGTAGGCAAGTCTTATGGAAGACTATAAAAGCTGCTTCTTCTGGACCAAGTAGCTGCTCCCAATGTCTGCAACAAGGCCATTTGCTGATGACATCAGTGTAAATGCAATCTTTCCTTCCCAGAACTCACCCTGGCTGTTTTCCGTCACAGTCAAGACTGATCTCATTTACGCTATCATATGTTTTCTTTCCCCCCTGCAGGCCCTTAATAAGAGCAAGAAAGCTCAGGTAAGTTTGCCTTCATCGTAATCCAGAGAATAATCAGTCTAATGGGTAATATTGTGGGGTGTGGAACATGACATCATACATCAGAGGCACTAGCAGATTTACAGATATGTTTATTTAATTTACTCTTTTTCCAGTGCGCTTGGTCTTGCAATCTGACACAGCGCCCTCTGCTGTACTGTGTGTTGCAGCTTGTTGAGGCTTTGCTGTTGAACTATCAGATTCCTTTTATACCATTGAGACTCTGTTCTTTAACCAGTAATGAAGAAGATGATGATGCAGTGGGAAACAGACTTGCTCTTGTAGTATCTAGGGTGGTCAAGAGTGCTCTATCAAAAAATGATTAAAACGTACCTGAATTGGCTGTGATTACTTGGTTTGTATGATATTAATACATATTTTAAATGCTTCAGCCGCTCTTACAGTAGGGAACAGAGCCTGTAACCCATTTATATGTGGTTTATATGTAGGTTCACTGTTTGTTTTAAATAGTAAATTAAATGACTGTATACAGTTATATACAAAAGTTTGAACACCCTGGTCATATTACATGTTTTGCTGATTTTCTGAATGAAAATAAGTTAACTCATCTTCTATAGAAAGGACGCTTAAATATGTGATTTTTCTGCAGGTTTTAATGGAGTTTCTATTTATTCCAGGAGTTTAACGTATCTGAAAAACATAAAATATAAAATTTTTATTTTAACTTTTTATTTTAACTTTTGACTATAACTTTTGAATAACTTTTAGACATGCTACATTTTATTTATTTTTTTTTCAGTATTTGTGCAAAAGTGTTTTCTCTGTAGAGGATGTGTTAACTTCTTTTCACTTCAATCACCAAAGCATGTAATTAGACCAGGATGCCCAAACCTTTGACTGTATATAATATATAACTCAAGTCAATAAGCTTCTCTACAATTAACCTTTCCACATCAAACTGCTGTGAATGACCTTGTTTACATCTCAGCAATTGAATTATGCAGACATTTTAAAAAAATAGTGGAATTCCCCTTAGAAACTGTTACAATTGATAGTGACAGCTCTAATAGTGTCAGTAGTCAAAATGTTGTGCTGATAGTAAGAGACGGATGTGTTCACTCTGTTAGAGCATCAGCAGTGGGTGTTAATTTGTCTAATTGGAGCAAGAGGTGGATGTGTTTGTAAGAGTGGGTTGTTATTGAGTTACTGTATGTTGATTTGGCACAGTTTCATTTTAGTGTTGTGGATTTTATTATGAGAGCCGCTGTCTGTTTGGAGCATAGGTAGGCTATGTTACTTTGTGTTATGACTTAATTATGCCAGGGTTGTGAAATAATTAATGTGACTTACATTAGTAATGTTGTTAGTGGTTGTAAGCAGGCAGAGGAAGCTTTAATAAACGAGAATGTTGTTAATCGTGTTTTATTTTGTGTGTTTTGTAGGACAGGACAATTTTGTAGGACAATTTTGTTTAAGTAGATTGATCTTGTGAGGGGAATCATGCCGTACAGTTTTTTTCTAGTGTTATTGTGTGTTAATGTTTATTTCTCTGTTGCTGCAGGAGGTGGACGCATTGCTGAGTGAAAATGAGATGCTCCAGGGTAAACTGCACAGCCAGGAGGATGACTTCAGACTTCAGAACAGTACTCTTATGCAAGAGCTGTCCAAGGTGCTGAGCTCACATGTACACACAGCTGTAGGGCAACAGTGCCAGCTTTAGGGGCCAAATAATACTCCTTAAAGAGAACAATCTCAATTATTTAATTTATGTTAATTTATCATTCAGTATATTCTAATGTTTATACGAGACTTGACTTCCCTGCATTGTTGCTTTGTTTGCTTCTAGCTCAAAGCCACTGCATTATAAACACATTGCCATTTGTGGGGGGTGTGATGATACATTTTCAGGTTCAATATGATTTCGATTCTGAGGTCAAGATTTGAGTCATTTTTGGAATATTTAATGTGTTAAAAATGTCTTGATTCTGCAGAACTCTGTGTGTATACTGCACAGATTGGTTTGGCTCAGATAAATATAATTTTTTTCCAAACACAAGACTGCATGTCCTTTGATTTCCTTTGTGAGCTTAGAACAATACAGATACCTGAAGGGCCTAATCTAAAACCTTACAGACAGCAGTATGCAAAAGTTTGTGCGCCCCTGGTCAAATAATGTTCAGTTGCATTGAAAATAAGTCAACACAACCTCTAGAGGGAACACATTTCGCACATTTTAATCCACAATTTCTATTTATTTGCTGAATTTAAAAGTAAAAGCAGAAAAGTAAAGCACAATATGTGGCTTGTGCAAAAGTTTTACATTTAATATTTTGTTTTATTAATGTTTTCCAATGTATTAAAATCAACAAATAAATAGAAATAGAAAATATGAGCTAAATTTGCTAACAAATGCCATATTTAAGTTTGTTCTCTGTAGAGAATACGTGAACTTATTTTTACTTGGAAACGTGGAATTTGACAGGGGGTGTTCAAACTTTTGCATACAAT
Source organism: Colossoma macropomum (assembly GCF_904425465.1). NCBI lineage: Eukaryota > Metazoa > Chordata > Actinopteri > Characiformes > Serrasalmidae > Colossoma > Colossoma macropomum. The sequence goes on from NW_023494793.1 coordinate 37,653,570, forward strand.
TGTACATTTTCAGCCTCCTCAACATTGTATCACAAAAGCTAAATTAAAATATGAGCAAAACAAAAAAAGTATTTAATGAAGTTAGTGATTATTTTTTATAACTGAATTGCATCACTATTAAGGAATGAAATAAAGAGAACAGTTAGTGAAGTTTTATCAATAAACACATGCAAAGCAATTAACAGAAAGTTACTCATTAGGGACTTTATTAGGGACATATCAGTAAGCTTTAAAGTCTGCGTGAATCAGAAATCAGAATTCATTCTCCTTCTGTACCGTATCATATTTCTCTTGTGAGTGTTTTCTTTTGATGATAGGTGGTGGGAGGCGGGGGTGAAACATGATATTATCGGTTGTTGTTATTTTTCTCTCTGCCCGCTGGTGTACGCTGATGTATTTAAAAGTCAACACTACATTTTGATCAAAGATTACGGTACTTAGTACAGTACTTAGTCATTTAAATGGCATGGTGTGATGCATTGTGCCTAATATGACCAGGAACATAAACCGAAAAAGTAAAAAGGTCATTTTATTTTCAGGTTGATTTTAAATACATAGATTTGAATGTCCATTAAAGCTGTAGTAGCCATTTACCTGCATTTACAAAGATATCTCTAGCATAAAATATGCATGGACCATTAGTCATTTCGAGGCGTGCTACTTCAAACAGCCACTGTAGCTCCTGAATCATATTACACTAGGCAAGTAACTAGTTTTCATGAAGCATATGATTAGTCTAAAGTCAGATTATCATCATTGTATTGGCCAAGTATTGCTGTTTTGTTGAAATTTCTTTGGTGGAATTTGTGTTTATAAATGGACAATAGAGGATACAATTATTCAACAAATAATACCAATAAATATGCAGACACAACCACAAAGACTTAAAAAAATATATATATATGTCCAGAGTATGTCAAGAGGGAAAACCTGATTAGTTTGTGTTTGTTTGGTTAATTGAAGCTATGCTGTGATTGGTTAGCTGCCTCTGAATCTGACTGGTCTGTGCTCTGTGTGTAGTTATGTTCACAGATTGAGCGCTTGGAGTTGGAGAATCAGGGGCTGAAAGATGGGAAAGGCCTTTCAGCTCCGGCCCCCAGCCCTGTCTCTGGACCAACAGACGGAGAACTGCTGCGTCTCCAGGCTGAGAACTCCGCCCTGCAGAAGAAATTGGCATGTAAGAGAGACAGTTGATGTAACAAAGCACTGCTATAGTAATGCAAGATAGGCATACAACCTTTATGGCTTTGACTGTGAATAAGAGACCTCTTATATATACATTTCTAAGTCATTGATGTCTTATGAGCTGGTTAGAAGAATGCAGGATTGGTTCAAGATATCTCCTCAATGCCCCCAGTCATCACAGAGATTTGTTAAGTTCTTTCACCAGCTCACCTTATTTGCATTGGTTAGATGTTGACTGTCATGAGAAGAAGTTTGGAGATGATTAAACAAACACATTAACATGCATAAAATCACTACTTATTATATCAAAGTTGTAAGTACTTATTATAATATTAAAAAGGCTAAATGACTTCTTTAAATAGAATTGTTTCAGTTGCCTCAGACTTTTGCACAGAACAGTATATAGAACTTACATTGCACAAATCAACAACGCTAATGACCTCACCACAAACCTTTTCTTATAGAACTAAGATCGGACATCACCCTGTGGACATTTGAAAATCATCATTTTGTTTCCTTCTTTTTTCTGGGAACAGCTTCTCCATTAATTCCTAAGTCTGCAGTTTCTCGACCAAGTTCTTTTTTTTTCTATTTTTGTTTTGTTTTGCAATGCCAGCATAAACCGATTTCCCCCACAACTTCCCTTATTAGAATGAATGCCAGCTAAGCTTAAGCACAGATTATCACCTTTAAAAGTGTTTGCCCTGTATCTGCAACATGGCAGAAAAGTGCGTATTGGCAATATTAATGTCAGCAATCTAGCCCTGTTTATTTGGCCACAAGCTGTGATGGATGTGAGCTGTCATTGCTAAGATGGTTATATTGCTGTGTGTGTATTTGTGTGTCAAGCTCTTCAGGAGCGCTATGACAACGAGCACAATCGTTCGCGGGGAGCAGACGTTAATGATGGGAAAGAGGCAGTGATCGATGGTCGGGCGGACTCCAATGGCATCCACCAGTTGCATGCTGATGGTGGGGGGTGCTCTGGTGATGCAATGGCATCTTCTCCAGCCAATGACCGACTGGAGCGGGTGAGATCTGATGTAGGATTGTTCTTGTTTGTCCTCCTCAAGGGACCTATTTCACTATTTCAGTATGAATGACTGTGAAAATAGGTTGCACACCCTCTACAAGGAGCAAACCTGAAATATGACATTTTATTGTACAATGTACATGCATATATATGTACATCTCAAAATATTTTTTTGTAGGGGAGATTAGGACGCTTGAATTTGCCTTGGAGGGGGGTGTTTTGTTTTTTGGCCCTTTTGAAGTACTGAACCCTTAATGACCTCTAAAACTGTTCTGTAGTTTACAGAGATGCTGTGGGGAGCATTTGAAGGTCGTATGAAGGAGAGCTGTCTTAACTGTGTTTCTGGTGTCTTTTTGTGCAGGCCGATGCAAAGATTGATGCTCTGGAGCAGAGAGCGAATGAGCTAAGCGGTAAGCTGAGCCTTCCTCACTACTTTAAATCATCACTAGTGTCATTTTTCTAATCGTGTTGATTTAAAATTTGAAATGAAATAATACCATGGTCCATATTTTCTTGAATGTCACTAAATGATCGGGTGAATGTGACTGAATGAGCAGGCAGGAGTATGGATGCTGTTGCAGAGTCTGCTTTTTACGTTCCTTTTTACATGAAAATGCTTGCTGTTGTAAATCCAAGCTGGACTGTATTTTAGATCTGTGCTTGATGTATACAGGTCCAGGTGAATGTAGTGTTCCAGTTCTGTGAATAGCTTGACTATGAATGATGTAGCGCTCTTGTCTCTGCATTATTTAAAGCAGGGCATCGCTGGCGTCACTGGCTAGATATAAGACCACAAGAAAACCACAAGAATTTTGAAGTTACATATCCAGGATATAAAGGACAGTTTCCTTTTGTGCCAAAGGGGGTGATAAAGCCTTATCGTCTTTTCTTATGTCTGAGCCTTAATGAAAAAAAAGAAGGGGGGAAAAAAGTATGCCACTTTTGAAAACATGCACATTAACACCTTCTTTAATGCCTTCTTTCACATCATAGCTCATGTGTGCACCTGTAGTTTGTTCAGTCCTTTTAAAGCTCAGAGCTAAAACAGTGCCTCAGACTCCACCACCCGTATACATAGTGATACTGCAGTGGTTCAGCTCAGCGTAAGTCGCTGAACCTTTTAGCACAATGAGCTGTTTTCCAGTATCATTGGGTCGCTCTGGCTAAAAGAAAAACTATGACTTTGTTGCCGTTACTACTCACTCCGCTTTAGTGAGGTGATAGCTTAGCATAGCCTCATTGAGAACTGAGCTTAAATTATAAGTTAACCATTTTTAATGGCTATAGAAAAACATGTATAATTTCCTTTTCTGAGACAAATGCAGGTCATTCATGATTAAGTGTTAACAATGTGAGCAAAACAGTTTGGCCTGCTAAGCATTTCTGCTCAGCTGCAGTATAAATTGAAAGAAAAAACACTGAGAGGTGAAATATTATGAATGTGTTATTTTAACTTTTTCAAATTTCAAATATTTTTGTCTCGTGATCTTAATAAAGATGTTAAATAATCTTTAAATAGTAAAGGAAGTTCTGTGGGTATTACTGGCTCCTGTGTTTTTTAAAAGGTAGTTTGCATGACCGTGCACCCCAGTCGAACTTCCTGTCTGCCTGTAGTCGCTTCAGAACGCCCACAATCAACCAGTTGATGGCTGCCAAAGTGACACTGAATGATTTTATCACCAGTGTTGTGCATGCAGGGTAAGAGATTAACACTGCGTTCTGTGGGAGACAACACGCCCGTGTAATGCTGCGTGTTGTCGGTAGACAAACGGCAGCAAACAGGATACTCCATTGTTTTCAATGGAGCAGTGACCTGAAAATTCTGCCAGGACCAGCATCAGCAGCAGTCACTGAAACGTTACATTAAGAGTTCAACTTTCACAGCTTTTGCTGTAGGACGCATTGGTGAAATAAACTTTTTATTTTTTTGAGAGCCATGGAAGCTGAACGTCTCCTTACTGAAGTCCAGGCGAACCTGGTCTTATACAAAAATCCTAACACTAACATGTAAATGCAGCATTACATATGCTTATGCTATGGCTCACAGGGTTCACTGCTGTGTCTGTAAATCAAGTGAAACCAGGCCTGAAGTTGCATAATGGATTGGAGCACAGAATAATCTTTCACACAAACAAGCAAAGATATAATCAATAATCATATATTTTATCTAACTATTTCATAGTCGTTTTCCATAGTAAGCAATAAATCAATCAATAGTCCAAGCCCTAAAACTAGATTCTGCATGTCAACATATGTGTTGACTGTTTTGCTGTAGTATACTTATTGCAGTGCCTGGCTTAGAATCAGTGTCAGCTGTGATAACACTATGGAGTTCTGTATCAGTGCTTTCTTTTGTGTCCTCATATTCTCTCTACTCATTCCCTTTTTTCTTGTTTGTCTGTTGCAGAAGTAGAGCTGAAGCTTCAGACAGAGATGGAAGAGAAACGCTTACTGAAGGAGCAGCTTCAGGCACTAGAGGTAAACACTTGCTCACGATAAATGCCTTTTTCAGCAGCGCAGCACTTTCTAAATCTGGGGGCTACAGAGGAGGATTTTGGGGGTGCAGTGTACTTGTGTGTACATCCCTTGTTGAATTCAGAAACTCTTTTCTGCTTGTGAAGTACGGTGAACTTTCTCCTTTATGCTCTGATGCCATTTAATTTACATTTGTATTATCAAAATGTTACGTATTTGTTGCTTTGTTGATTTCTAGACATCTAAGCAGACTGAAATCGGTAAACTTCAAGAGGAGATTGCAAAGGTAAATGTGAGGTTGTTAATAAGAAATTAACATGTTCAGTTGTGCTAATGCTAACTGTATTTATGACACAGCTTTTCATTTTATCTTTTTAGCTCTCTGACAAATTGAAGAAAAAACAGGAGAGGTAAGAGCCACATGCTCTTCTACATTCTTACTTTCAAGACTTCCATCAGGTGCCCCTCTCAACCTTGTTACAACAGTCTGTTAACTGAATATGCTTAGAATAGAAGTGATGTATCACATTCCAGGTCAGAATTTGCATAATCTGATCAAAGAGAAGCAGGCTTAGGTTTTAGATTTGGATCTCTGTTAATCTGAATTAACATTTTGAATTTGAAGTCCCAAATATGGTGATTAACTTTTTAGCAGTTAGCAAATAGAGAACTGCAGCAATATAACCGTTCTGTCCTCTGCCACATTTGCACCAGTGGCACAATATTCTATTTTAAACCCCGAGCTCTTCTTGCAGAAGATAAATGACTGTCATTTTTTCCCTCACCCTTTTGACTTGTACCCACTGTGCCATGACGAGACATTGAGCCACTGTAATGTCCTGTGGCCTCTCAGCCAATTGGCAGCATGCTCTTCATGACATCACCATCCTGCAGCATGGCTCTCAGGGTGCCTTAGTAACCGCATGCTGGTCCAGCGGACAGTCAGCGAGCAGGTGCAATGATTCTGAACGGGAACTTGTTCTTGCGCTGTCATTTGCTCAGTCAGCAAGGCTGCTCCCGCCACTGTGCCACCCTCTGGCCAGCGCTGGGTCTCCGCATCATCATCTACCAACTTTCTCTCTTTGCAGGGATATTTGTACACAGGCACAAACTCAACATCATCCTCGTCTGGCATATCAATGGCTTTTTATTAGAGGTGTCACGATACGTGTGTTAATGTTCTTTTTTGCGATACGGGGGTCGTGAGACGATACACACTGTGAATCGAATACAGTTAAATTTTATGCTGTAAAATGTGTGATAATGGGAATGGTTTCAATAGTTCTATTTAACATGGTCTATAATATTCCTAAAAATCATAACCACGAATGAACACTCTCAGCACTTTAGTTAGCCTACTTTGAAAGAATTGATTAGCCAAGCTGTTTGAAATGGCGAGGATTCTCAGTTGAGTACAGAAATGCACAATGCTTGTTAGTTCTATGTATTATAAATGTGTAATTTAACACCAACAGATATTTTTTGTAAACATTTCTTAGGAAGTATAGACAAGTTGCCTGTGTGCACAAACTTGCAGACTGTTTTAAACTCTATTTATGCTCCTTGCACAGCTTTCTGCGGCTCCAGGGTGAAAAGGAGGCACTCTACAACGACAGCAGGTGGGAGAAAGAGAATAATAAGCTGCAGGCTCTTTCTGCATTTACAAATGACTTCATTTGTTTCATGTGATGTAATAGTGAACCTAATGTGAAGTATGGTACTTTACCCTCCCAAGCAAATATAGCATATTGCAGAGGCATTTTGCTCAGATGTACTGGTGCTCATTTGAATATGCCCTCAGAGAGGAGACAATTGTATGTGTTAGATTACAGCTGTGATAAATGATTTGCATGTGTGTTTTGCTCCAGGACTAAAATAGAGGAGATTCAGCAGCGCAAAGAGGAGGAGCTGAAATCCATAAACCTGCGCGTGCAGAAACTGCAGAATGATTTAATGACTGCTAACCAGGTATATGCTGTGTAACCTGACTTAGTACTTTATTAGTCTTTAAGGAGCATCACATTCTCTAGAAGGCTGCACAATATATTGTTTGTTAGTCATTACTGTGAGATTTTGCAGTATTGATATTGAAGGCTGTAGTATGCCAATGAGCAGATTACCGTCTTATTGCCAAGTGCTGTGAAGTTTCTGACCAACTTCAGATGTAACAGATTAGTTTGAACAATTAGTTTGTTTGAACAATCCAGAAATTCATGAGATCTGAGAAATGTAGATAATTTTGGGCAAAATAATGAAGGCCTTATCTTTAACCATTGTTAGAGGCTTACCAGCGTGTTTTAATGTATTGCAATTGCAAAATGTAGCAATAAAACCACACTGATATTTTGTATGTATTGTGCAGCCCTATTGAGTATTTAAAAGAATGGTTTAGCACAGAAATCAAATTTAGCGATTTTCCCACTACCTCAGATGTATTCAATTAGCCAAGACATGTTTGGTGTCCATATTTCAGTTATTTCGTTTAGTGTGGAATCTTGGGAGTCTATAGTCACCCAAATCTTTTCCGTAAAATACATCCTCAAAACTTCTTTCAACCAGCACAGACTGCATCAGACTACATCTAGTCCCAGTTTCGATTATTTGTGTGTGTTGCCATCAAAATCAGCATCGACAGCACCCTGTTTTGTACAGGTACTGCAGCTGTGAATGAATGGTCAGTGGTGTACTGATGAGCTGAGGGTTTCAGTCTGAGGGCTGGACTCTCAGGAACACCCTGTACAGATTAATGGATTTACACCCACTACTGAATCACTGTCACATCCAATGCTTACTGAATCTCAATGGCTCTGTGTGTGTGTGTGTGTGTGTGGCCACAGAATGTTGCTGAGCTGAAGGACCAGTTGCAGAGCAAGCAGAAAGAGCATGAGATGGCTCTCCTTGCACTCAAAGATCAGGTAAAAATGACCCCTCTTTTCCTGTTCCCAATTCTTTTTCCCATTTTCAGATGATGTAATGAGAAAACACTCTTCCTCTTTCCTTGTTAAAGAAACTGCTCAGTCAAAAATGCTAGTGATGCCAATACATTAATTAAAATAAATAGCCTCCAGGTAACAGCATGCAAATAAAATAATGCTAATTGTGTCTGTTTACATCATTTTTAGCCAGCATATTTGGCCAAGATATTTCTTTAAGAGGGTCACTAGAAGACCTCACTGTCTTAACGTTTTGTTTCTTATCACATTCTTATCGCTTGTAAACCATAGTAGAGTTATTTATTTATTCATTCATTTGTTTGTCCATTCAGTTATGTATTTTTTAAGAGGAAGCTGCAGAAAAGCAGGATTGTAGCGCTGAATCTGAAGCAATAATTCAGTGCAGCAGATTGCCTGTGTAAACTCGGCTAAGAAACAGATGTTCATTATCGTAGCCCTGGAGATCGGAGCCATTATCTCTCTACCTGTCTGCGCTGTTTACAAATGAGCAGACCTGTGGAAAGGAGCCGGAGGTTTGTGTATATGCTAATGTGGGCTGTGATCCCTGTCTTAATCTGCATGCCTGATTAAATTTGGTCCAGTGTTATATAAATCAAGTTCAGAAGGCCTGTTAAAGTGTTAAGTACAAGGTGGAATAACACCCAGTTAAACTTTTGCAGCCCAATGTATAATAGGATGTGGGTATTATAGGCCACTGGCTTGTAGTTTAGTGTTCATTTGTTTTGTGATGCTTTTGACTTCAAGTTTTAAAATGTATTTTTTATATTTATAGTTTTAAACTCTTTAAACTTTAGTTTAAGGCCTGTGCGTGATCCCACACGTATATTTCACACGTCTAACTGCATAGCAGTTTATTTATAGCAGTAAGATAATTCAACTTTCTGAAAAATGTCTTAAATTGAGTTACTTAAAAATGTTTTAAATGTCTTAAAAAGACATTCTGGCCTAAAACGGTTCATTATTATTTGTTGTGTTATACAGTATTCTGCAGCAGAGAAGCGCTGAGGGATCTCAGCCTTATCAGTTTGACAGGTTTTTTTTTTTTAATGTTTTTATGTTATTGTTCATCAGTGTTCTCTCACAACAATATGCAGCAGGCATTACGCAAATACATCATACAGCCATTGGGAATCCCTGTGGTGCCAACCAATCCTGACTGCTAGCCTAGCCACTGATCATTAGGCTAATAAATACAGCTAAACTCTCCTTAGTGTAACTGTTACCTTGGTCATCAAACAAAATAGGTACCAGTATGTACAGTTTTTTTTACTATTTCCTCCAGAGAAATAAGCTGTACTCTAATAAGGTACTCAGCTTTGTAGCAGAAACCTTAGCTATTTGGTTTCCCTCTGCGTTTTCCAGCTAATAAAAAAAAAACCAAATCTAACAGCCCATTCCCAAAAATCCACTCTAGAGCAGTTGTAGTTCTTCAGAAATTCCCTCCGTCTTCAAGAGAAGCCATCAGAAGTTTCAGTTTTTTTTCCCCCTAGTTTTTAAATGTCTAAGTCTCTGCGACACAGCTGTAGGATGCGAGTGAGCATGATTACAACATAACAATGTTACATTTTCCGTTTTGGCCAGAGTGTCTCTTTAAGTCTAATAACTGAATAATGTGGCTAGAGTATCAGTGGCTGCGTTTACATGCAAAGATTGAATACCGAGGTGTTTTTATGCTCTACTCAACAGTCTGATGAAAATCTCTGTTTACATGCACACTACAACTAATCAGATCCAAAATTACACAAATATGTTAGACTACCACTTAGTGTAGTCATTACCATGGCAACGAGCATCACGTGAGTCCAGTCAGAGTGATGTGAGCATCAGAGTGTTACCTGAGTTTTCAGCTGGCATGCTTGTGTTTTTAATTACTTTTTAATCATGTCAGACTCAGGAAAACGTACTTCACATGTCCTTATTAAAGAAGGCTGAGAGGAAGACATCGTGTTCTGAGATACATAAGCTGGACACCCGTTCCACCGCCGTCTTTTAAAGATCAGAGCATAAACTTCGTCTCCTCTGCAGACCAGTTTCTGCTCCCGCCATGTTAAACATTATACACTTTCGCTATGATGCAAACGCACAGGCGCAGAACGTACTTGAACTTTGCAGTTAGTACAGTAATCGGATACAGGCGTTTACATGACTATTATTCTTCTATTTAACAGATTATTTATAGGATTTCCCACCTCATTCAATCAGATAGAATTGTATTCCCGAATGGCCTCAGTTGGGCTAGTTTATTCTGATTGAGGTGTTTACAAGCATGTTTTCTATTCTGATTGAGCTATTAGTCTAATTATTAACGGAGTATCAGGCTGCATGTAAACGTGGCTACTGTAAATCAACTGGTTTCTACTTTTGATTTAGATCTTCAGTGTTTTTCCTTTCATTTTTCTGTCCAGTCTCTGTAAAGCAAAACTTTAGAAGAAGTTTTAGAATCATCAGGAGAGTACCATGTTTAATTGGGCTTTAATGGAAGAGCATGCTAAAGATCACCTGAATAATTAAGGATTAGTGGGGCTGCGGGGCTTTTTGGCATTGGCTCCAACCCCCCCAGTGTCTCTGTCTACATAAGTACTCAGTCCGGGCACCAGCAGTGTCACTGTCTTCCTCAGTGGGGGCACAAATCTTAATTAAAGGCCTGTCTGTGATGGGCAGCTCAGAGAGATTAGCAGGAAAAGTTGGCTGGCCTGCCTATTTTCTCTCTCTCTACTCCTCCTTTTAGTGCTTGACTGTGTCTCTAAGAAGCTGTCCTCGGGTTTTGTGTTGGCAAGCTCAGTTCGACTTGCACTTTCTAATTCTGCCTGGGTTTTTTTTAAACCCCTCTTTCCTTTCTTTCTCTCTTCCTGTACTATCCTGGACTAGATTCATTCTTGATGCGTATTCCGTTTTGATCCTCTCTCCTTTCTTCCCTTCTGCTCTCTGCTGTCACCTTTTATTCTCTCCTCCGCTGCTATTTGTCCCCCCTCGCTCAAATTTCTCCCTTCCGTTTCCTGTTTCCTCATTTCTGTGTGATGTGACACCTCTCAACTTCTCAACTGCTCAGCTGTGGTTTCCTCTCACTGTCCTCTCTTTCTCTCTCTCCCTCCCTCTCTCTCTCTCTCCCTCTCTCTCTCTCTCCCCCTGGCTGTGTGTTTGTTGTTTGATGGAGCTGCAGGTAGCCTGTCAAAGTGCGGTCAGTCAGGAGCAGGTGGAGGGCATGCTGAGTGAGAATGATGCACTCAGGACTAACCTAGCCGCCTTAGAACAGGTACAACTCAGCCTGATCTGTCCATATTCCAGCATCCATAGCAATTCATCACCATCTATACTTCCAATATGATGCCGTTGTGACTAACCTGGTATCCATATCTATCCATTGCAGAACTGTCATAGTCGACTATATTAGTAATTAAGTAGTACTCCTCACACAGTACTAAATATTCTAGGGAAGTTTACTATCACAAACATGCAAATAATGATATCACCATCATCACCACCATCATCATCATCATCATCATCATCATCATCATCACCATCATCCTGACCATCCTGAATTACACTAGGGCATATGAATGTCACCATTGTCTCATACTGTATTCTGAAAAATGATCCACCTGAAACAGATTTTAAGTCATCATTCTATAGAGAACACATGTCTGCACATTTTATTTTCAAATTATAACATACTGGGGGGAAAAACATAACATTTTGTCCATGTCACATTTTATGTTTTTCTGAACTATGTTAACATTTATAAATAGAAATTGTAAAAATGCCATATTAAATGTATTTTCTGTAGAGTGTGTGTTGACTTATTTTCTCAGAAAATCAACAAAACATAGTGTGACCAAGTGCGCAGATGATCGCATGAGTGTCTCCCAACATACTTGCAAGTAATGTGAACATGTGCACTAGAGGGCAGCAGTGTCCAAACCAGAATGTACAGAAAAAAGAGGAAAATCTTATATTTTTTTTGTACTCTCCATCAAAGAATTAATACTCACTACTGTTTTTGTAATATTTTGAGGGTGAGTTGTTTGTAACAAGTAGTGTAATGTAAAATCACGCACAGCTTCGAAGATTTGTTCAGCTCTGCTGACCTCAGTAAAAATTCTCATGACAAACTGCAAAAGTTTGGGTGCCCTAAGTCAAATGATGTTTTGTTGATTCTCTAAGTGAAAATAACGTAGCCCATCCTCTGCAGAGAACACACTTCTGTGTATTTTAATGCACAATTACTGTTATTTTGAATTAACATACTGGGGGGAAAAACATAAAATGTAGCACATTTTATATTCAGCGAATAAATAGAGATCATGTGCTAAAATTTGCAGAGAAATGCCATGTTTAAGCTTGTTCTCTGTAGAGGATGTGTTAACTTATATTCACATAGAAAATCAACAAAACATGTACTCAAACTTTTGCATATGGCTTTGTATCTAAATGTTGCCAGCCTAAGTCACTTAGGTATCAGTTCTTTGTTGTTACTTTCTACTGTTCTCTCTAAACTCACTCTTGCTCACTTTCTAACTTGGGATAGTTTGACATTTTCAGGATTGAACCTCATTATTGCCTAAATAAATCTCCCACTTTTTATGAGAAGACTTGGCGTCTAGCTGTTACAACAGATTTTCAGCAACATTAAACTGCACACAGAACCACACTCTTCAAACTGTATACCGAAAGAGAGCAGAAAGTGTAGAGTCATTTACCATCATGAAAAAAACGCTCTAATGTAATATGGCTATGGTTTGGCTTTATCCTCAGCCTGCGTGTGCGTGTGTGTGTGTGTGTGTGTGCGCCTTACAGATCCAGACAGTGAAGACTCAGGAGCTGAACCTGCTGAGGGATCAGAACATGGCTCTGAACGTGGAGCTGCAGCAGAGACGCACTGAGCAGGACAGTTTACTGGCACAGAAAGATGATCTCAGCTCCCAGCTACAGGTCATTATACACAAACATGTTCTACAGTTCAGTTTTACTTACGTTCATGATTAAATGATATTCTGTCTAAAGATAAATGTTTACACACTTGCATGTGTGCAGTCATTTGCATTCTTGTCACAGAGGTTCCCTAAATCCAAAAGAACATAAATGTTACCTGTCTGTTAGTTGAAACCTTTTGTGTTATAAAGAGATGGTGGTGATTTACTATATAGGCCCATTTCTGCCATATGGTTAAAAGTCACTTTTTTCATGTTCGCGGCAGCAGTATGTCAACAATTGACTAATGTTTAAACTCTGTCTATTGTCTAATCACATCAATCACATTACTGTACTGACTAATGACTGTAACTGAAATGTTACTCACTGAACCTCAGTTTGATGACCATTTGTAACAAAACTGGGGGAATTTGTCTAGACAGAAATGATCAGTTAGCCAAGTAACTTACGCCTAAACCTTAAACTTTGGAAACAAAGCCTAACAGTTTGCTTTTTGGCTTAAGCTGTTTTTCTCCTCTGCTTAAAAAATGCCTCCTTATGCTGGGATTGTGTTCTTTCCTGTTTCAGCTCAGCAAGTCAGGGAGAGGCATTGAAAATTATGGTCGAATGATTTTTAGTTGGTGAATTGATTTTCATTCTCAGTTTCCTGAATATTAAATTGAAATGGAATTGGCCCCCAGCTATTGCTGGAACAAATCTGTTTCTAAGTGCGTTTTTTTCTGGTATCAAGAATGAAAAACGAGAGATAAAGTGTTCTTTCTCACAATTTGAACAAGTCTCAAATGTTGTACTACTTGCTTTTGTAGTGAGACTGTAACTGATAAAGGAATCTATGCTTGCATATTTCTGTGTGATCTATTTTATAATAATTTTACAAATTAAGTACTTTTTTACTTTTGTACTTTTTATTGACATTTTTTATGGTTTACTTTAGCAAAAGACAAAAGACAGCTGCTATGGGGTAGTGATGTCATCATTTCAATCTCTACGTGAACCTTGTTTAAAGTGTGCGATCAAAGTTATTTTACTGTTATGTGTGTGTGTGTGTGTGTGTGTGTGTGTATGTGTGTGTATGTGTGTTGTGTTCTTTAGGAGGCAAACCGAGCCAGCAGTAGACTGTTAGAGCAGATTTCTGAACTCGGCCTGGAGAAGGACAAGCTACAGCAAGAGCTAGAGGAAGCCAAAAAGGTATGTTATTCAAATGTACATTGCACTAGCAAGGAGCCCTCGTGGCCTTTGGACTGTGAAGAAGGCTTAATGGTTTATGGGGGCTTGCTATATTTAAACTCTGCAAATACTGTAGCAATACTATTATATCATCATGTTTTCGTTGGAAACAAAAGGGCTACAATATTGAAATGCCCAAAGGAAAATTGTACAATCAGAATTTTTTCTCTGTGATATGTAGGCAGATACAGCTAAGCGAGCTTTCCCATTGGTTAGGTCTTCATAATTATCCTACATAATTAGGCTGTAATTAGGAACTGAAAGTGGGATCAACCGGTCATGTTTTAATTTGATCATGTTTTAATTTTATCCAATTATACTGTTTTGTGTCTGTGCTGTTATCCGGTGTCGACCAGAGGAGGATGGGTTCCCCTTTTGAGTCTGGTTCCTCTCAAGGTTTCTTTCTCCTGTTGAGGGAGTTTTTCCTTGCCACTGTCATTGGCAACACTCATGGGGGCTCGGACCCGGATTCTCTGTAAAGCTGCTTTGTGACAACATCTGTTGTAAAAGGCGCTATATAAATAAATTTGACTTGACTAATTTACGATGAGTGGGACCGATTACTGAGAAATATAATCACTATAGATCTCCTGGAAAACACTAGATATGTCACTGGAAATATGAGTGATAGTTTAACCAGGTTCCAGTCGTTGATTAGAAATGAAAAACGGAGACATCTGATATTGTCTGATACCTTTACTAAAAGAGTCACTGTAAAACTGACACTTTCAAGGTTAAATATATGTTATAACAGCTGTTATAAACATCAGATAAAAAACATAGTCTTTTGCAAGCATCAAATGTCCATGTTTAATCTAGAACAGTGAAAAATGTTGTATGTTTAGCATTGTTCATACTAGGGGAATAGCAGAAATTACCTTTATTGTATATGTGGGATTACACTGAAGGCTTAGCTCTAATAGTCACAGATGGTCACATGCTCATATGCATTTTTCTGATCTTAGAATCATTCATGGACTTGGAATCAGAAAAAAATTGTACCATCGTCATTATCTCTCTTCCTCTCTCTTTACCTCTGTCTTCAGCCTCTCATTTTCTCTCATTCTTTAATAAGTCTCATGAACTTTTGATCGTAATTGCGACTCCATTAACTTTCTGAGCAACTCTGATTTAGCCCGAAATGAGTGTATTATCTCTGGATTAAGACTTTTTCCACACATCTCTTGGAGATTTTCATTTAGATTGAAGTGAAACCTCTTTGCAGAAGGACAAGCTTTTAATGACAGACTTTTCTTTTGTAATCTTCAGAAAGAGAGTGCCTTGGAGTGGCTGCTGGCTGCCAGACTAATGTCTTTTTGTGTTTCCAGACAAATCTAATAAATGTTTTCCAAATTGAAGCCTAAAGAGAGAGAAGCGATTTTGAATGAGAGCTTGGCCAATGAGTACTTGCGTCCATTAATTTATGTTCAGAAGCGCAGAATGGTTTTTGAGTAGTGATCTCATAGCCCACTCCAATTCTGCCAGCAGCCAAATAGAAGAAATAACAGAAATGAGAGACAAAAGATGTGGTGCAGTATATTGGTTCCTGGTCAAATGAGCAGCTTAGTAAATTGTTAGTTGGATCAAAACAATGCAATGTGTGTTTTCCAGAGGTGACAATAGGAACTATAACTAGGGTGACCCAGCACTATAGAGGCTGATGCATGGCAGTAAACTGTTCAAAAGTTCGGAGTCATTTGTAAATAATTGAAGAGTTTGGTTCTAAAAGGCATTAGACACTTTTTTTTATGATGCATGTTGGTGGGAGTGGACATTACACATGCAAGAAATGTTAATGCTACATTCTGATTAGTACCACCTTTATTAGAGAAATATAAATGTGTTTTCCGTTATACCACAGCTGTTATTCTTTTAAAAAATTGCTATCATAAAAATCAAATGATTATCAAAAGTTGTGACAAACAGATATACAGTGTTCTGGATCTTCAGTTGTAAATCAATAATAACTTGTGCAGTTAGATTAAAATGTCACAAACTAAACACCAACACATAAACCGATGGTTTATTGACAATATGAAGTATTTTGGGAACAACAAGAAAGTATGACATAGTGAAAAACGATGATCAAATAATAAGATGTAATTATCTGTTTATTTTGTGTCATGAAATAACTATGAATAGCTATTTGTTCAGCGAAATTTAGTCATTGCTTTCTGAATATAAAGCATTCTGCATATTCATTTTATGATAAGTTTATTCTTGATACCTTAAAGCTTTCTCAGTCATTACGGAATCATCTACAGTTCTGTTCTTCATCAAAATGTTCTTAGTTAATGGTGTAATGATTTAAATAGACAAATAAATAAGGAATGACTAGATTCTAGTTGATTTTCAGCTATTTTGTAGTCTAGAGACAAACAAAATGTGCCCAACTCTTTTGCACACATTGTAGACAACAGCTGACAATATGTATCCCAATATGTAACTGACCTGTACATCCGTTTGAATTAAAAAACGGCAGTTTCTGCTTTGGTTTTGTTTTCGCCGACTTTAGAACTACATTATTTCTACTGACAAAGAAAATTGAAGAAGGTCAGACCTGAGGCCCGCCAAATTGTAGCGTGAATATTTCGGTGCTGCATAGATGATTGACACTGACCCCAACAGTCACTATCATCATTGGCACGACTTTAAAACATCTCACTGTCCTTCCTCCCTGTGGCAGACTGCAGACAAGCGCAAGGCCATGCTGGACGAACTGGCCATTGAGATGGCGCAGGAGAAGTCCCGACACAAAGAGGAGCTGAGCGACCTGCGGCTCCAGCATGAGAAGGAGGTGCTGAGTGTCCGGGCGAGATATGAGAAGGAGCTCCGTGGCCTCCATGAGGAGAAAAACCGCACGGAGGAGGAGATCCGCGCTCAGCTACGAGATGAGAAGGTGAGAGGGAGAAAGAGAGGTAAATAGGAGGAGAGGTGGGAGTAATAATTTAACTGTTCAGTAGTAATTGTGGTAAGTAGATTAAGGCAATAAAAGGGTGCAGAAAGTTGTACAGACAAAGAGGAAAGGGTGAGAAAATACAACACAGTATTTCTACCTAGAGTGATTACATATGAACTTGGCCTGTGCTGGGGGTCTTTGTTTTCTTACTTTAAATTTGTGACAGCAGCTTTCACTAAAGCGGATGTGGGGACAAAGGAAGTTTTGTAAACGTTGTGGTTATATTGAGGCCTTTTCACCACATGACCAAACAGCCACATTTCTAGAACGATTACCACATATATGTTAGGTACAGTAAATGTGGTTTTAGTGCAGGATATTCACATTAACCTGAATTTTTAAAAGTTCAGTCCTGTCCATGCATGGTTAGCGTGAAATACATCAAAAAGTAAACAAGTTTTTGAACTGGCGGTTAATGAGTTTTGACTGTTACTGTTACTGCAATAACTCAGTTAACTTTGATTGGACATAGGCCTTATATTAACTGTTTTATAGTTGTCTTATTGATTCTTCATTATTATTCGAAAATGTGGAAAATATAAAGGGTTCAAAAATCACAAAATTAAATAAAATGGCTGATGGCTGATTTTTTTGGATGATTTTTATATGCCTGTTTTTCAATCCAAAGCTGTGTAGGGTAAATGAACACATTACACACTCTGCCACATTTCTAGTACTTTTTGTTAGCCCAACTTGCAATTTAAACATCATTAGCTCTTTATTTGGCTAGATTGGTTCATTGTCAGTTTTGTGTTATCTTCCTGATCCCTCTGAAAAATAAAAAATGGATCTGTAGCTGTGTTCAAACTTTTGATCTGTAGTGTTTGTGTTAATGTATATATGGCTGACACGTTGCTATGTTTTGCAGGCACGTACCAAAGAGCTGGAGGGTCTGCAGCAGAGTGTAGAGGAGCTCCAGGCCCAGGTGCAGTCAATGGAGGGCACAAAGGGCTGGTTTGAACGCAGGCTCAAAGAGGCTGAGGTACTGTACAACAGGGTTTATCATTGCCTGAGCATTTTTTACTCTGTTCTCTGTAAGAATACATTTTAATCAGTCTGACCACTTGATGTCAGTGTTGTTTTTTTGTAGTTCTTTGCTAGACTCCAAATACAAACTGAAACACCAAAGCTCCTTTACTGATTTTTTTGTAGTAAATGTTTTAGAAACGCTTGTTTCTCATGTTCAGTTTTCGGCATCATGGCTTTGTGTTTGTGTGAACAGGAGACGATGGAAAAAAACAGTCAGGAACACGCAGAGGAGATTCAGAGACTGCAGAGAGAGCACACTCAGCAGCTCAAGGTAAACCAGGGCGTATTTGTGCATACGTGTGTGGAAGTAGGTGATATGATGATATTTTACATTATCCTGATATACAATGCCACAATACTCTTTTCTGAATACACTATGTTTTCTGTATATATAAATTGTCAGTACTTAAAAACACTGCACATTTACAGTTAATTTGCTGAATTTAACATTTTGGGGGAAAAATACATGTAAAATGTGGCCTGTGCAAAAGTTATGACACATTTTATGCTTTAGGTTTTATTTTTTTCAATATATTAATCACAGCAAATAAAGAGAAAATAGTGCTAACATTTCCTTAAAAATGCCACATTTTAATTTCCCTGAATAGGATATCTTATTTTCAAAATCACCAAAACTTCCAGGGGTCCAGGAGTGTTCAAACTTTTGCATATGGCTAACAATGCTATAGAGAATGTAGTGACGCTCAGTAAAACGTAGAAAAAAAATAAAACATGCTTTTGCAGTATTTTCAGTATTTTTTAAAATATGGCAGTACTGATGTATTTTATGTGTTCCTACATTTCAAATCCCAGAAAAACTAAATTTTCCCTGCAAAGGTTTTGGGCACCTGAGAAAATTTGATTGAAAAATGTATTTATCTGTGCTGTAAGTGTTTATTTGCTAAGAAAACGCTATTATTACACTACGTACAAGTAATATTAATAAATAGTGACTTTATATGTTAACATGTTCTTTTAATCCATTCCAAAACTCTCCTCAAGATAGCCCAGTATTAACTGTAGTCATCATCCAGTACCTGCATTAACTAAGCAGTACTTCTTAAAAGTCGAGCAAGTGAGCTGCTGCTGGAATTTAATAAATCCATGTGATGGATGGGGGCACCAGAGAAAAAAATCTGCAAACAAACCTATGTTCTTCTAACTAGCTCAAAATATATTGACCACCTTTTTTAAAATTTGTGTTTCTTTTTATTGCTATTATCATTTATTTGTATTTATTGTAATGCTATTTGTTTTAGCAGACAAAAACACACGTATTGCCTATATAATTGTGTTTAAACAATGTGCTTAGGTGCCTTACTGTACGTTCACACTAGCAGGTGACAGATTGCTAATATGGCTTCGAGTCTCTTAGGGATGTTTTCAGCTCACTCTTGTTGTCACATGAGGGTGCATATGCTAACTTCTGAGAAGAAAATGTGAAAAATAGGTACTCTATTTTATAGTCGTTTTTTATTTAGAATGAGAATCACAGTTATAAGTTTAAAAGTTTATAAGATTATTTATTTTTTGCATGATACTTTTGGGTACAGGAAAGGAATGTTGGTAGGAACAAAAAGTTCAGAGAGGCTGGAGGTCTAGGTCACCTGTATCCAAGGAATTTGTTTGAGCCAATTATTTAGATTGTTGCCTCACCGCAGCTACGAATCGTCTAATTCCAGAGGAAATAACTAGTCCCCTGTTGCTGTCTCTCCTGCTAGTGTGAATGTACGATAAGACTTATCCAGTACTGTGTGTGTTTGTGTGTGTATATAGTATATCTGTATTGATGAGATACAAACCAAGTGCCATATTCAATACTACAGTATGCCTTTCCCTGTTTGCTAACTGCAGTGGGTTACAGTCAATGAAGTCATGAATGGAAAAGCTATTTATGGCAGCCCTGACTGTTTCACTTATTTAACACAACGTGTTAGAGAGTGGGCGCTGACATGGCTTTCTTTCTGAAAACTCATGAATTTCCTTGGGCGTTGCTGTGCAGAACATTATGTGTTGGTTTTGGATACATCTTTATGAGGATGAAGTTTTCTGTTATCTGTTTTACGTAAATTAATGATGTGTTTAGTAAAAAGTGCATTAAGATGGAACTAATGGAGCCCTTTAATGGACGCTTATGTTTACTTTGTCCCTGCAGAATACATATACAGTAATCAAATTACACACATCAGTGTAGTTTGAATTTGGTATGCTGGAAGAGTTTATTTACTCACAGGAGCTGGTGCAGATGTGGTGATTTGTGTGTATACACATATGAATGTGCATATATATGTACGTGTGTAGGAGAAAGCAGGAGAGATCGAGGCTGTGAAGCAGCAGATCGTCGCCATGGAAAAAGAGAAAGAGGAGCTAAACGGCACCATCGCTAAGCAAAAACAGGTACCTTTTTGACTGCTTCAGTGTAGCTGGCAAAAGTTTTCATACGTAACCCTTTAAGACCTAAGCCTTGAAGTGGCTGCCTGGACATTGTGTTTTAAATTGTTGAGCAGTGATACAACATTAATCGGTCTGTACAGATCTAATGGATAGGCAGTACTGTTCTGATGTATTTTAGATACTGTCTGACATTTCACAATGATCTACAACACACGATACCACATATGGCATATTGTTGGAAAGCTCAGCTTCTCTAGTTTAATGTGGAATGTGACTTTGTTCATGTCTCAAATGGTTGTAAAGTAAGTTAAGTTTAAACATCATGTCTTGAACACGTGAACACGTCGCCTGCACGACCTCCATCCTTAAAGGGTCTAAAAGGCAGATCTAATGAGGACGTATGTCTTTGTGTTTACAAAACTAAATACAGCTCAACTTGAATAGAAGCATATTATGGAAATGTGGTCACTGAAGCAGTTCAAAATGTGATTTGGCAGCAGAACAATGCATGTATGTCATGGAGTTTGCATCGCTTACATCTGTTGCCAGAAGAACAGAGAGTCCTCAGGGATGTAACATTTTCAGAGCAGCAAAAAATTGGCGTTTCATGAGCTCGTTCAACCATTAGATGGTTTATTAAGACTGACCTTTCTGGTGCTTGTGTGTGTGTGTTCTCTAGGAAATCAGAGACACAGTGGATGAGCAGAGAATTCTGGAGAAGAAAGGCAGTTCAGCGGTAAGTGGGCCTATTGTACATTCTCTCTTCCTCTTTTCCTCTCCATCTCTTTCGCACACTCTAACGCACCCATAAACTGCAAGAGACTAAGCGATGAGTCAGGTCTTTCCATTTCTCCCCTTCTCAGAAAGTGAATTAAACACACAAGTGATGGCCAGTTCACTTCTCTACACTAAACGCCTGAGACTGGGTCTTTTACTGAGGGTAGGCGGCCCTCATTACCGCACTGTCCAGAACCAGCAGCCACAGTTAAAAAGGATTTCCTGTGATTTTTGGAAATTTCTGTCAAATTAAATGGTTAAGGTATAAACAAAGCAATTCAGAGTAGTTTCGTGTGAAATACTCTGTTGTAGAGAAACTTACTGAGTCAGAATTGTTCACAGTAGTGGTGATAGGAAGCAGTAGTCTGAAGAGTTTAATGCCTTTAACAAGCTCCCTTACAGAAAGTTACTACATAAAATGGTTATAGATACACTGTCTAATGGCTGAAGCATTGTTTTGTGATAGTTTTGAAATAAGATTTTTTGACCTAAAATATGTTTTTAAAAGCCATTAGTGGCAGAAACATACATGCAAAGTTTTAAAAGGCAAAATGGGTCCCCAAGGACAACTTGTTACTTTACCATTATTAACATTACATATTAAAAACTGATTACATGTGGACGTTCGCTGGTCACTTTGGATATTAAAATATAACGACTATATTTATATATTTATGTAGTCATCACACCCGCTGCTTCCTGTCACCACCACTGTAAAGAAATCAGTCAGCAAGTTTTTCTACAAGTCACCGTTTCAAAACGGTCCACTCTGAATGACTTTATTTCTCAAAATCTCAACCATTGAATTCTGCAGTAAGTTTGAAAAATTGGTGGAATTCCCCTTTAAGAGTGTGTTTGGATGAGAGGCACAATGCTTAACATCCCAAGTCTAAAAATGGCAATGTAATGTCTGAAAAAGCACAAGATACCAGTTTTACGGCTGTTAATTTTAGCAAGCAGTTTGTTTAATGCACCGATAATTTAGTGAGCTTCTGGGTATTCAGGTTTGGATGCCTTTTTCTTAAATATTTGTTGGATGGAGTTCAGATTTCATGTTCAGGGTTCTCATAGCTTGCCACCTTTAATGGATTTTGACCTGCATTTACCGCTACCTTATCAGGTTAATGGTGGTGTGATTTGTGGTCCTGACTAAACTTGGTCCATAAACAAAAAAATGTAAATAAGTGATTATCGTCTGGAGAGTTACGGCAGTGTCATTGTAATACGGATTTAGTGACCAGGGGCTGAATGATTTGGGGAAAATATGTAATTAATAGCGATTTTCAGTGACATTCAGCGACATCCAGTTTTTTGGGCTTGAGGCTTGGATGCTGCATGTAGTGTGCCAGGCTGCCAGTTCATGGGCTCTGCATTACTGTGTTAAATTTCCAGACTTAAAACTTTGAATAATGTAAGCTATGATTAAAATACGTGAACAATAGGAAAATTGTGTACTTTCATATCACAATGTTGAAAGAAAAGCAATAAATCGTTCACATACTATGGACCACATGCTATAGAACCTTACCCTATAGCTTGCTTTTTCCAGATGGTAATTTTTTTTTTTAACCATATAATTACCAGCTGTGCAACTACTAATATTACTTATTTTATTATAATAACTATGCACTGACGGCTTGTAACACTGTTAACATCCAGTGGCTCTCTGTGTTTGTTTGGTTGGAAACCAAAATGCTATGTGCAAAAACTGATGCGTTGGCACCCTTCTTCTGGACGAAGACTGAAAGTCTATTTTATAATCTTTCTAAGAGTTATTCAGAGTATTTGTATGTGTAGTTAATTAGTTGGTTCTGTCTGCATGGCCTATAGCTAAATAGTCTTTTCTGTTGTGTACACTTCTGAACTTACAGATTGGAGTGATTGTACAAAGGTTAAGAAAAAAGGCACATGAATAAAAACAATAATTGTTTGCTTATTTATTTATTTAGATTACTGCGATTGTCAGCCTACAGTCAGTTCTGAATTCTCAACTTGTTGCTGTCATGTCAGGTAGAACGCTTTCAGGCTACATTTGAGGTTTGGTCCAAAATATCAGGTCTGATTAAAGCTCTAGTTTGGTAGCTCTAGTAATCCACACACAGTAGCTTCATGAACCTTTAGAACTGAACAAGCCTGTTAGAAGCCTTTAGATCAATGATCATTGCAGGTCTTTGCATCCTTGTAGCTCTGTGCCTTCTGCTGTTATTGTGCTTTCGCGAGCCGCTGTTCCTGACAGTGTCTTCTAAATGGGTACATGCAAATGTGAATGTAAATTTAAATAATGAGCATTTGTTTAAGTGCTGACTCCCTAACTAGAACTTCTCTCCCTCCACATTTACAGCTGAAAGACTTGAAGCGTCAGCTCCATCTGGAGCGAAAGAGAGCAGACAAACTACAGGAGAGACTGCAGGAGATCCTGACCAACACCAAGACTAGGACAGGTAAGCTGTGCTACCCTGCCTTAAGGCCAAATACAGGATAAGTCTACCTGCACTGCTTTGTTCTGTGTGTTGTGAAAGATTGAGACAGGAAAGCTCCACACCGCTGCATTCCGTGCAGTGCAAAGCCAAGACCTGGGAAGGTTAAGGATAAGCACAATGCTGGTGTCAAGACAAACAGAGGTAAAAACTAACTAAACTATTCTGATCTGACATCACCCTGATCATAAACTCCACACAGCTGTGTCCTCTTCACAATAAAGACCAGATAAGGTACCCAAGATCAAGAAAAACTTTTTCATCCCAACCATATACAAGTGTACGGTGGAACCAAACAACGTTCCTCCAGGACTTTACCAGCATGACCTGTGTTTACAGGAGCACACAGTACAAATCAGAAAGACAAAGGCCCAATCCCATTTCTTATTTTTACCCCTACCCCTTGTTTTTAAGTATCATCTTGCCCCTTGGAACTGAGTTGCAAGGGGTAGTGATTGAAATCTTCCCTATGAAATGGGACCCTCAAATAAAAAAGAGCATTACTTCATTAACAGCTACTAGTGCTGCTCTGTAGGCGACCTGCCAGTCTGCAGTGATAGCAGAGGAGGGTGAAGTTCAGCAACCTCACTGCTGGGCTTTAGTTAAATTGAGGGAAACATATGCCTTCAAAGAGGGGGGATACAACAACTATTTATTATCGCCCACCCCTGATTCTTTGGTGACATTAAGCTGAAGTTGGCTCTTCTCCAGCTTCTTGTTTTTGAATTTTCCCGTTCCACCTCAAATGGACCAGCAGTTACATTCTGGCGCTTCAGGCATAAGTACTGCTGGATTATTTAAGGTGGAATGATAAATTGAGCTAGATAGCTACTGAGACATTATTATTGTACTATTAGTGATTTTTTTTAATGCTTGTATTGAAACGACATTAAACTTAAAATTAAGATAATACAATGGTTGTCGTAATTTTCAACAGAGAAAATTCTCACATTTGTGGGTTTCTTTGGTTGCTTGTGCAGCCATCTTGCCGGTTTTTTGTTTTTTTTTTCCTCATAACATTCTGTTTGGAGTGTGCCTCTGAAAAACCTCCATTTGGAGGGCCATGTAGCCCTAACACTTCGCCGTACCTCTCTATCTAAAAAAAAAATCGGAACACCCTACCCCTTTGCCGTGAATGCGCAAAACGGAGGGCTAAAGGCTAAGTGGTAGGGGCAAGGAGTGAAATGAGACTGGGCCAAAGTCTACTTAAAGTGCCTTTAGACAAGACAGTGTTAAATATATGATGTTTATATGATGCATGTTATCAATTGGACAAATTGCTGTACACTACAGGAAACATAGGAGGTGACATGGCTAATGTTTCAGTGCTTCATAAAACAAGAATTGCTTGTCACGCAGACAAAATGTTGAATGATTGCAGTGGCAAAGAGAGAGAGAGAAACCCAAGGAGGCAAAACAGTCATTAAATTGAGTAGTAGTCAGTTAAACCTGTGTATGAGCAGTTGTGAAAAATTGATGATTTGAGCGATAAGTTGTAGTAAATACATTTTTGTTAAACCACAGATGTTTTGCAGTTCAATATATAGTTTCCATTTGAACCAGAAGGGGAGACAGACGTTTAACTAACGTTAAGAAAGAAAAAGACTTCAGGGTGCTGCTTAACTTTGGGTAGCGAATTTTAGATAACGAATTGGTGCGTAGGATTCTTATGACATTTAAAAAAAAAAAAAAGCAGTACCTTCTGCCAATTTCACTGCCGTTTTTGATAATAATTGTTAAAGAGATTAACATACTTGGTTAACTGACTGTAGAAATAATCGATAGCTGCAGCCCCACTGACTACCCTGCCTTAATACGACCAAGGCCAGGACCGGTAAACTCCATGCCATCCTTCTTCTTCCCCCTGTATGAATATTATATGCAGACTTTTCCTCTCAGTGGGCAGAAAAGCCCCAGGGTCAGTGTGGGGCGGGGTCGAGGGGTGTGAGGATAGACAGGGTCGATCGGTCACATGTCAGATGGTCCACTGTCCCCTTAGATGGTCTGAACTGCTTTAGGATGTGCAATTGCTGTTACTTCCCGTTCATGCAGCATGAAAGATTTAGAGCAGGTAAGTGAATATGCAATGCTGCACATAAATAAGACAGCAGATGAAAACTCTCTGTGCTCTATGCAGGCGGCTGCTGTAAAAATGAGACAAAGTCCTGGCTCGGACTGATGTGTACTCATTTATTTGCTTGCTTAACACTTTAAGGGCATGCATGACTGTGTTATGTTCTTGCATTGGGCTCCAAAGGGATAATCACCAGTTCAGCATCTCTGCAGTCTCGTCTGAGAACAAATGTATTACAGAGGTGGCAAAAGGAAGGTGCTGGAGTGTTTGAGACTTGGTGTTTGTTGGTGAAATAATTGAGAAATCTTTAGCAGAAACAAATTTTAATGTGGTGTACTACAAAATGTAGGCAGGCTGGAGAAGAAATCCCCTGACCTTCACGACCACTTACTCGGGCATTGGTTAGTTATCTTTTTTAAAAAATACATTGAAAAGAGCTCTGACTGATCCAAATTTGTAACAATAGGTAACCAGATGTCCTGGTTAATTTCTCTTAAAATGGGGTCCTTGCTTTTAGGTGAAGTTTTATTTTTGCCCAGTTGAGCAAGTGATTTCAAGGCAGAGTATCAGCGTGGTCAACTGTATTACCTGAAGTTGCCACATACTTTTGTTAGAAACTTGTTCAGCACTGGTGTCTTAAAAACATGGACTCCTGTGGGGACCCTGACCCAAACACATAACTATCAAGGAGAGGCAGGGTTGTAAATATTTGATGGTGCCCCCCTCTAAAAATGTGCCACAGCGCCACACGTATGCATATTTACTCTCTGTAGATTGTTGGTGATGCCAGGGCACTCCTCTTTTGGGTCATCTATTATTTAAATGTCTGTAAATGTTTAATGGTTGCTCTACAGAAAGTTTAGAATCAGACATTTTAAAGTAGGGAGCTTTATCTTCGTCCACTGTCCAAAGGGTCTGCGACTTTGTGCACACACATGTTTGTGCTCTCTTTCTTTCTCTCTCTCTCTCTCTCTCTCTCTCTCTCTCTCTCTCTCTCTCTCTCTTTTCTCAAATGCGTGCACCTTTAAAAGAGCCGCACCTAGTACTTGTTGGGGATGACTGTGCCTTTTTTTTTGCTGTCATGCTGCTGTGTAGGGATGAGTCAGAATTTCTAATTTTTTGAATAGTCATGAAAATTTTACAATTTTTGATAAACAATTTAGCTTCTCCCTGGCACTATATGTTCTCATATTGAGGAACCACATGAGATCTGAGCTCTGTACTCCATCGGAGGGCAGTGAAGAGCCTGCGTTTAACATTTTGGTAACATATTTTAATAGTTTCCATTGAAGGAAACAGGTAGACTTCTGCAGCCATCTAAAGGCTACTGACCACTGTACAAAGGACAGCTGCACACATAAGAAGTGTTGCAAAAAAGCACCGATATCAAGCTCGAGCTCATTTTAAACTCATTTTATAGATTTAATGGAAGGAAACTCGCTGAATCATTTAATGAATTTGTCAGATTTGAAATCCGCATTTTCTCACCAAATCAGATTTTTCGTTAGGCTGTTTACAAGATCTTTTAAATTT
This sequence comes from Colossoma macropomum, assembly GCF_904425465.1. Classification (NCBI taxonomy): domain Eukaryota; kingdom Metazoa; phylum Chordata; class Actinopteri; order Characiformes; family Serrasalmidae; genus Colossoma; species Colossoma macropomum. Next base: position 37,680,616 of record NW_023494793.1, read on the forward strand.
GACCTATAGTTGACAATAGTCTGAACAGATCATGCTCCTAAACTGACCTGCATGCGCAAAAGAACAGTGATTCATGTTTCAAAATCACTTCAAACATAAGTGTCTTCTAATTTTGTTTGCACAGAAACATTAGGCTACCTGAAATGTTTTATGAGGTCTCAGCAGCGCAAAATTATGACGAATGTCGAGTTGGATTAACATAAAAGTTCCACATATGAAAGTGTCCCAAATCGGAATTGAAAATGCTCACACTGACACTCAGATAACACAGCTGAGTCACATATGAAGAAAAAGATTTGGGCCACTTTTACCTGCTTCTAAATTGCTGATGGATTTCTTCACAGTGGTGGAGTTGTAAACCAGGGACACGAATGTCTGCAGTGCGAAAGTAGCCAATTTGTTTACTTTACTAGACAATCAGTGAATTTGCATATGCCTTATGAGTTTGTATATACAGCGTTGATGATAGTAAAATTGTGGTAAATCAGAAAAACATGAGTTTTCTTTGGGGACTGTTTTTCCTTACAACCCTTGCCAGGTACCTCTCCGCCATGAATGTCTCTAGAACAGAGCATTTCACATTAAAGCACTCAATGATTTTTTTTACATCTTAATAATTTTTTTTTTTTATAAAATCTGACTGCCCCTCCCAGTGGGGTGGTGTATGAGTATTTTTATGTAATGCTGTAGATTAAAAATGGCCAAGATGACAGTGTTACTGTGGACACAAAGTTATGTCTTGGCCATTTTGCCCTCCCTTACCATAGATTTATGTACAGCCTTCTTTTTGTAATCGCTAAAGGCTGTTACACACCAAACTGGATGCCAATAAATCACACAAAAATACAAAATATTAAGATTTTTTTTCTGCATTAAAACTATGTACACCAAATGTGAGATTAGTTTATGGAATTTTGGCAAGTTACTCACACTGTGAAAAAATGGGTGGAATATCTATCAGAAGGTCCTTTGTGTCTCATGAAATGGGCAACATGTAGCATTGTGTAGGATGTTTTCTACTCTGGACGAACAAGAGTGGAGAGTTTTTCCACCTCAGTCAGGAGCTAAAACAGCTCTTTTTCTCACAGCTCGGATCTGTGTAGCTCCACATGAGATGAAGCACAAAACGCATGAGCCAAATGTTTTCAAGTGCAAGTATGTGTTGCTCCTCACAGAATGAGCTAAGAGGCAACGTTGGTTACACTGGGCTTCATTGGGCTACTGTCCATTTTGGAAAAGTGAAAGCGCTTCATGAACCTTGGATTGTTTCCACAGCTCAGATGTTTGTAGGTTGAGCCATTTGAGCTGCTTTTGGAAATTCTAATCCTTTAGCAATTGAGAAAATGTTCTAGTTGCTGGTAGACAGCCTGTTCGTCATCTTGGTTGTCTCAATGCCAGAGACGACCGTGATGTGGGAGTTCAGGTCGCCTGCAAAAGTTTGCAAGAATGGAACAGAGGGCAAATAAAATAATGTTGCATCTTCACGTTTGAAAAAATTGCATTTAGTGTGCAACATATCGTCAGTCATACACATGCTACATCTTTAAATTACTTTGTGCAACTTTGTACAGAGCCAAAATTTTATTCCGGCATCACCCCAACTGTCTGTAACATTGAGTATAGTTTTACTACTTGATGCAATAACACCAGTTTTAAAATGTCAAAAGCTTCTTTTTCGAGAAGTGCAGTTTGAAAATGTGGCTGTAATGTGGTAGTTTAACGGGGTAGTTTTGTTGACAGTGTTTACTAGTTTATGCATTTGCCCAGTTATTATTTATAAAGCACATCAGAAGTCCTGCTGCTGCTAATTCAATTATGCAGTTGCTCTGGCTTTTTTATTAGCAGTTCCCACAGCTCAGGTCCATTGTAAATTGTGTGTCCTTCTTGTGGTAGTTAAAGAAAGTCATTAGCATTAGCCTTATTGAGTCCAGCCACATAGATTTCTGGAGAAATGAAGTGACTGCAACTGCAGTGTGGCAGTTTGCAGTGTGGAGTCCAGTGGAGAGATTGTTACCAAAGCAGGCGAGACTTACCAGTGCAACATTATGTCAAATTAATAAGTTATTTGTTTTCTCTTTCAAAATAACCCTTTTCCTGGGTTGTTGTGAATGCTTGTAAACGCCTATGTATTTTGGGTGTCTGTGTGTGTAGGTCTGGAGGAGCTGGTGCTGTCTGAGATCAGTTCTCCAAGTCGGACGCAGCAGACAGGTGACAGCAGCAGTGTCTCTTCCTTCAGCTACAGAGAGATGATGAAGGAAGGAGCCTCCGCGCAGACCACCAATAAGGTATCCCACGTCCCGCGATACCCCTCAAACATATACACACATACACACTGCCCCAAATTAAGCTTATACCCTACATTTCACATTTTATTTTATTCAGTAGTAACTTTGTAGATAGAAATACTGTAAGCTGGACACCTCAGTGTGCTTTAAAATGATTTACTTAATATTATAAAGTGTTTTGGGAGCACAGAGAAGTTAATAATATAAATAATAATAATAAAATAATACTGTAATTATTTATTTATAGTACTTTTCCTTATCTGCCTGAGATTTGACCACCACTTTTTAGAGTTGTAGAGTACTAACATCGTAGCATAATCATCTCAATATTTTATCTGCATTTTTAAATTGAAAACACCAATATCAAACTTTCGGACTACAGCACTGTGCAAAAGTACAAGGCACATTGTTTAAAACCGTTTGTCTTGGCAAATATTTGTGTTTGTGCTTGAATTTTTAAAATAAATGCAAAATATATATATTGACCACATATATATATATATATGGTCAAAAGTAACAAGAATTTATTTATTTTTTTTTACAAAGTAATTGGTATCTTTTGAGTTTGTTATAAGAAGAAAGTTTGACTCCAGGTTTCTCCTCAATGCCCAGAGCAATCACATGTGTTTTGTTAAATCCATCAGCAGTATTCTGCTGCTCCATCTGCTGCATACTTGTGTAACATAATGAGCGTTTTCTGAGCAAACAGTGCCCACTGTCTAATTAAATAGCTGCTTAAATATGTAAGAGGGCTGCGTGATACTGGCATAAAATGCAATGTTCGATAAAGCTGTTGTATATCACGATAATGATTTGAGAAGTAGTAGACTACTATGTCTCTAGCTGGATGGAATGCAAGTACAGACAATTTTTTGGGATATGTAAACAGAAATCTGACTGACCTCTCTTTAAACTCCTCTTTGAACAAGTAACAGAATACAAAGTTACAAACGCACCATTGACTATTGTGCAAAATAAAAAGAAATGAAATACTTACAACTACTTACATCAGAACTGCAAGGACGTTTTTGGGGAGTGAAGGGCTGAGAAACAGTCAGCATTTCCTCAGCAGCTTTGTGTATAAAGACTACAAAATCAAATATATAAGAATAAATATATTAAGAATAAATACATACTCTTGTTTCATAGTTAGTAAATATTGTGGCGTCAGGCATGCTGGGTTGTATTTAACTAGCAGAAAAACAGTAGAGCCTGAGCTAGCCTGTGTGCTGTATGTTTTCGTCTTTGTTGCAGCTGTTTTGAGTTGCATTTCCATTTAGGCGGAGTTATGGGCTGATATTTTAAGGTCTCCGAGTGTGTGCTTTTTAGTTGGCCGAATGGTTAAGTTGCACGTCTCCTGTGTGGGAGAGCAGGTTCAGTCCCAGCACGGAGAAGCAGGCTTGTAACGGTTTGTGCCAGTAACGTAAGGACGTCTCTCTGGTGCTGTGTGTAAGAGGTAATCAGATCTGTCGACACCACTGTAATGATGAGTATAGTGAAAAATCATATAGTGATAACGATAAAAAATATAATTTATCGTGCAGCCATAATATGTAATGTAGTAAATGTATATGTAATAATATGTCTCTTATGTGTATCATATATTTACTGTATGTAAATACCTCAGGGTCTGTTCGCCAGACATGAATTTGTACCTGTCTTAACCCATCAATAAATGCTTTTTTCAGTTAAAAACATAAGTGAAATATAACACAAAACTTAGGTAAAAAGCACTTTACAAGGTCTGGGCTACTTTCAGTCCTGTAGGTTAGCCTAATATTGTTGTCCTGACAATGTACAAAAAACAAACACACTTCACATGCACACAAATACACACTGTACACACCTGTACACACTTTTCCAAACTCTGTCCTGATGGATAGAGCACTCATAATGTGTCCCTGAATAGCCGGAGTTGAGCGCACACACAAAGCAGCTTCTTCTAACTCTGTTGCCACGGACAACTACTTGTCTCGGCAGCTCCCTGAGCTCATATGCACTTCTATGTCCCCCTGTAGTTATTAATAGACTCCTGTATAGTGTAGAAACTATAAATACAGTGCCTTAAAATAAACACTGCAACAGAGTGTGTTTGCCTTTACAGGCTGAGAGCAATGAAAGGACTTCACAACAGTCAGTGTAGTGCAATAATGTACATGATTTACTGTGACATTGAAGGACTTAATTCTTTCAAAGGAGAATCAGTCATATGCAAATTTTGGATTTTCAGTTGGACATTCAATTACATGTTTGTTGATTTTCTGAATTAAAATAATCTTCTATAGAGAACACACTTCTTGGCATTTTAATACACAATCACTGTTTATTTGCATTAAATGTTGCCTGTGTTATAACGCATTTTATATTTTATTCTTAAACTCAATAAATTGATATTTTGCACTATAATTGCATAGAAATGTCATATTTAAATGAGTTTCCTGTAGAAGATGTTGATTTATTTTCACTTAGAAAACCGACAAAACATGTAATTTGACTAAGGGTGTGCAAACTTTTGCGCAAACAGCACTGAAGTTCTGAGCAGTTCCTTTATTTTTTCCTGCCGTCTACCTTTATGAAACGTAGTAAAGCTGAAATAAAGCAGAAAGTCTGTGAACAGTGTATTTAAGTGGAATCGTCTTTGTCCTTCAGTAAAAGAAGCTCATTTAATAAGCCTGAGGGGAAGATAAGACTCCGAGGGGAAGGAAGCAGTCGCAGGGGACTGCTTCCAGTCTCGGGGACGAGCTGACCTTCTTTTGATTGGATACACTCCAGTTCCTCCGAAATGAACAAACTTCTGGATGCATGCTGAAACGAGCAGTCATAAACTGTACAAACAGGCTAGCCTTGAAGATTAAGGAAATGTCTTTGCTCAGAAATGATTACTGCACAATGTGTAGCCTTGATGGTCAAACACATGGCCCTGCAGTTTGACTGGGAAACCTGACAGTCCATGCTGACGAATTAGGGCCTAACTGATGTATTGATTGGCCAATAATATCATCGGATATTAACACTGCTCAGATTTATTTAACATTCTACCAATACTATGCTGATAATTAGTGACTTGTTTTGTAAATTATTTGCTGACACATGTGAGGCACCAGTCGTGGTTAAAGGACTGAATAGTTTCATGTTTGTACCATTTACTATATGTATATTATTTAAGACCAAGTCTTTCAAAAGTGGCCTAGAAAGTCAGTTTGGCTCATCAGAAAGTTGCCTTGCCCTCACCACCTCACACTGAGTGCGTTTACATGCACTTAATCATAGAACCATAATCGGATTTCTGCAGTTATCTGATTATTCAAATGATCATGTAAGCAGCATACTCTGATCTCTTAGATCAGAGGAAGGTCTAGAAATCTGATTAAGAAATCCCATATAGAGAGCTGGGTTTTAGCTCAGTAATAAGATTTCTCAGTGAATGTAAACTCTTACTCTGATTTCTTTCATATTTCTCAGTCTGCGCATGTGCGAAAACAGATGGCGGCACCAGAAATAAGTAAGCAGTGTCGCCGCGAGACGCAGCAAAACACTTTTGGACCAACGCTGAAAATAACTATGTGCTTGACGAAATGAAAGATTTAAATATTCTTCATCTTCTAGATGTTGTCTGTTCATATATTTTTAAAGTGAAGTGGTGCAATGCTTTGAAAAAAAAAAGCCACTTTATGAAGTTTGAGTTTTACATTACGTTTACATCTTCTGTGAGTTTATTTGCCCATTTATGATTGACAACTGACAATCATATCAGGCAGTAACGCACTGTTTAACTGAAACTGTTGAAATCTGTTGATTTGTTGACCAAATAAAATTATATTGATAGATATTGTCAGTTGAGTTTTTAGCTCCTTAAAATTGGTATCAGGCCCAATACATTCTTATCTCTCTCACCCTTTTATGAGTGCTTTGCTTAGCAGCTAATCGTCAGCCATGCTCAACCCATTTCAGCTCAGTCCAAGCCACAGAGCAAAGACAAATGAAGGATTTTCCAATCGCTCGTTTTAGCATCGCAGCAGCTATTTGGTTTCAGAGCACCTTCATTGTGTTTGTGTAGTGTGAAATTTTCCACGTGGATGGATGGATGGATAGATGAAGGGTGGTAAATGGCTGTGCGCTTCAGTGTTTACATTCTGTACAGGAGGCCTGTCTGTTCCACCTCTACACCTCAGCACACTGCAATTACTCACGTCTGCTCTGAGACGACCGTCAGAGCCGAGAGGAAAACACTGCGGAAGTGAAAGTGGAATTCTGAGCAAATTTCTTTCTTACTTTTCTCCACCTCTCTTTTTCTTTCTTACTATACTTTATTTTTTTCTTACATACTTGATTCCACTCTTTCCTTCTTTAATCCATTCTTTTCTTGCCTTCTTACGTTTTCCTTCCTTCCTCCCATCCTTCCTTACTTATTTCCCTTTCTCTCTCTTTTTAACTTTTTCAATTTTTTCTTTTTGTCTGTCTGTCTGTCTGTCTGTCTTTCTTGAAAACATTCTTTCCTTCTTTAATCCATTCTTTCCTTACCTTCTTACTTTTTCCCCTCCTTCCTTCCTTCCTTCATTTCCTTTGTCTTTTTAACCTTTTCAATTTTCTTTCTTCCTTTTTTCTTTATTACTTACTTTAATCCATTCTTTCCTTCTTCAATCCAATCTTTCCTTACTGTCTTACTTTTTTCTTCTTTCCGTCCTTCCTTCCTTCTTTCCGTCCTTCCTTCCTTCTTTCCTTCCTTCCTTATTCCCCTTTCTGTCTTTCTTTTTAAGCTTTTTTTTCTTTCTTTCTTTCTTTCTGTTTCTTTCCATCCTTGCTTATTTCCTTTTCTCTCTTTTTAACACTCTTTTGTTTTTCCTCTCTTTGCAGTCAAACACCAGCAGTCCTCAGTCTCAGAGACCTGCTGATCTTTCCGATGATGAGGTTGGTGAACTCTTCCAGAGACTGGCGGAGGTGCAGCAGGAGAAGTGGCTGTTGGAGGAGAAGGTATGACCTTTGGAACCTTTTTATTGATGTTGCTCAACAATAGTATTGATGTGTCTTTTTTCAAGGGGAAACATCAGGATTTTGGATGCCTTTGTGTAGAATGACTGAAGTGAAGGTTTAATTATGGGTACAACAGACTTTTCTGTTGACTGGTGAACGTTTATATTCTTATCTAATAAGAGCGCAGTGTGTGTACTTGTGACCCAAAGCCACAAAAGTCCCAAAGTCAGCTTTGAATAATGTGCACGTATTGATGTTTTCGGTGTAAGTACTGTTCAGTGTTTCAGTGTATGTGTTTGGAATGTCAATACTTGGTGAAATAGACCATATTTTTCTGCATGCTTTGGCATTTAGCATGCTGCATTACAAACCTTTTTAATCTGAGAGATTTGAACAATTTCAGTCAGGGGTATATTACAAAGGTCAGTTCAGGGGTTAGCTAATGGTATGTTCTTAAAATAGCCCTCAGCTGGGCTGAAGAAACTCCTGAAAAAAGTAGACTCTCTATGTCTCATTAGATTAGATTAGTGAACGTAAATTGTGCAGTGAGGGGGCAGTTCAGCATCTCATGTTTGTTTTTGTGTCAAGGTGAAACATTTGGAGGTCAGCTGCTCCTCAATGGCTGAAGACATCTGCAAGAAGAGTGCCATAATAGAGACGTACGTCATGGACAGCAGGAGAGGTAAAAGGCTCACTGTCTCTCGGTTTGTGTTTTTGGCCCCAGGCTTTTTTGCTTTATCCTGAACTGTAAGGCTTCCTTTTTTGTGGTTTTGGTCAGCTAATAGTCGTGCCTGAGTTCCTTTTTTCATTATTCATCATTTGGAGAAAAACAGACGGCTACAGGAGCATGAAATGAAAGGCTGTCGCGATGATGCGCCCTTCTGTACTCAACGTCTGCGTGATCTTAACTTAGATACTATAATCAGGTGTTCCTTGAGAGTTATGCAGTATTCTCCGATTTTTTTTAAGCTGCGCTATTATAAATTTAGGTTTACGAAGCCTTTGATGCGCTGTGCTTGGAACAGTAAATATTTTAAAGAAACTTGGATCAGTACCGTCTTCAATATGAAAGTTCTGTCTTCTATAGTCATGCTTCATTGCGTAAATCTCAAGATAACAAAAGAAGAATTTTTTTTAAGTCCATGTAAACAGCTGGCATAAATAGTTGTATTATTACATTTTGAACTTGACTCGCTGTCTTACTCCCTCTAAATGTTTCATCGTATCTATTTATAATGGCACTATTTTTAGTATGCCCCTGCACTGCTCTCGGATACATTTTGAAACAGCACTTTGCAAAGAAGAGGGAGGAAAACGAAGAATCTAATAAGTCTGTGATCTGAGCTTCAGGCCCTCCTCCAGGCTTTATGGGTTTCTCTTTAATAAAGACTGTGTGACTGTGGAGGCCTGTGGTTTTTAAAGCTCCTCATGTAGCATCTTCTCTGCTCTTCCCTTTAGTTAGATTAGCATCAGACTGGTCCCTCTGTATGTGTTATCTGTCTGCCTCACCGGCCTCTCTTCCAGGCCAAATGAGCATTACTGTAATGAAAATCGACTTTGAGCACGAATGGGGCTCTCTCTTTCTTTCTGCTATGTTTTTTGTCACTTCTGAGCTGGTTAGAGAGCCATTCAGGTAGATTTTATGGACATGTGTGCTCTGATTAGGTGTGTACTGGTGACAGGATGTACTAAATCAACCCCTGATTGATTTACCAAATTTACCGTTACTAATTGGTGTGCTGAGCAGTAGGGAGTGGTATTCTGGTTTATTTGATGTACTCGCTGAAATTGTTCCTCAAGTACGAGTTTTGTCATAACAGTTATATTAATGTGGCACAAAGAAGTGCACAATGTACAGACAGTGCAAGACAGGCTACCAGGTTTAGCTGAGTAACTGAGTCATAGATGTTTTAGTCGCATTTCAAATAAAAATGGAAACACAGAGACCCTCGATCACCTGCTCTTATCTAGTTCATTGTAAAGTGGTCCTTTTTGTTTTTGAAGCAGCGAACATTAAGGAATGGCCCTTTTTTAGAGTTACATGGACACCAGAGCGACTGTCATGCCTTTGTTTCCTTTCGTGCTACCTAAGGAGCCACCTGACTTGGTCAGCTGCATTAGATGATGCTGCTGTCTTGAGTATCTGAGCGTAAAACAATCCAGCTGGTACTGATAGTGTGAATAACAGTAATAGTTTCCAGTTTCCAATTTCTTGAGTGTCTGTCTGTCCGATCCCTGAGTATATAGGATGCGCAAAAGAGATGTAGTAGTTTAAGATAAATAGTTTCATTCAGGTGCCTGTACAGGACCTATGTTCAGTTACATTTAAGCACTTGTACAAGAGTTACATTCTGGCGCCTATACGGATACTAGAATGTACCTGTTGTTGCATTTAAAATGGAATGGAAATTTTGAACAAAAAGCTGCCAAATAAGAAGCCAACTACAGCCTTGTAGGAACACAGGGCTTTGGTCATTAAAAATGTTCCTTATTAAAAAAGTGAAGGGCATCTGCAATGGTTTTATTTGGAAAAATGTGTAGATATATAATATATTATATATATATATATATACACACTGTCAGAAATTTTCATTATGCCATTTTTGGCTACACCACCCACTACAAGTATGAAGTAAAGTCTTCATTTCAGTTTCAGCGCAATCTAATGGCTTAACTGAAGCAGCATTTGGTAGATAGATTGATGAATATGTAGACAGACATAGATTGATAGCCTTATTTAAGCGTAATAAAAAACACAAATTAAATAATTAAATTGCCTTAACTTGGCCCTGAACCGGCTCATTCTGTTGTAAATACAGCATCTGTTTCAAGGTCAGGAACGTCTAAAAAACAAAGCAATCTCTATGTAAATGATGTGAATGTCAGTGAATGGTGGTGATGAATGAATATTGTTTTGGATGCATAATAATGTTACATTTTAAAATTGTTATAGGGATGCACATCTCACCAAGCCCTGAAGGAGGTTTTTCTTTGAATTTAGCGATCCTGGAGAGCACGACTGAAGGTGAAGTTGTAGTAAAAAAAAAAAGTCCCATTTTTGAGAGCTAGAAAGCACCCATGACTTGAAATGACCCACTTTGAGATCTGGAACTGGTCTGAGCAGCTCATAATTCAGCACTGGAGTCAGTATTTGACAGCTGGACTTGCTTGTGTGCAAGGAGGCACTTGAGCTCAATAATATTGCCTGGGTTCATCTCACGAAAGTCTGGCCCGAGTCACAGAGACTGCACTGCAGGCGAAGGATAGATCGTAAAAAGCACTGTGGCCTTAAAGGGAACTGACTTTTGAACTTAAGACAGGGAGACCAGATCTCCTTCAGAATTCACCTGCATGAGTCCTGGTTAACTGTAAAAGCAGATCTGCTGTGCAGCAGAAAAGTACATTTTTAAGGAAAAGAGCACCGTCACTGGGCCATTTACTTGGGACTGGAGGATTGAACTAGCCAAATTTATCATCTGCTTAATTGCACAGTTATTTAATTCTAGAGATGCCATTAATGTGAAACCAGGTATCGGTATTGAGCTGATATAAGCGGAAAATGCTGGATCGGATATGGGAGGGAAGGAAATAAGGAGTGTGATCCAATCCTGGAATAAATCTGTTCTGTGAATTCAGTGAGAAATGTCTTATTCCTAATTTATCTTGTATGGTCCAAGAAAACCACTTTACCTAAACCCTGCAGCATTGACATAAATGTCCACTAAAGCATCCTGGAAGATGTCGTGTGCTGTCAAGAGTTGTCGTGACGGATTATGTCCAGTAATAAAACAGTATCATGTCACTATTACTGGTAATTGTTGTGGCATAATGTCTTAATGCTTGATGCCATGATGGCTAACTAGAGTGCACAGCAAGAATTACCATGTGACATAAACTGTCATACATTAAACATTATATGTTACTGACTTATGACAACTCACAACAGCATGTGACCTCAGCCATGACATGTTTATGGCCTGGTTATGTCAGTGTTATGTAGCAGTGTTCACGTGAAGTGTTATTGAAATATGCGTGATTTAAATAGCTGGTTATTTATATGGCTGGTTCAACATTGCAATCAATCCTACTTGAAGAATTGCAGTGGTAGTGTAGCTTTAAACCATTACTAACAGTAGGAGTCTTGCCCCATATCCTTTTCTAACAGGACCTTAATTGACGTACTTCGGCCATCTCTGTTTGTGCTCAAATAAAGACTTGAGTATGAGCGCCTTCAGTAAGAGTCGATGCTCATTGTCCACAGAGATCGGATCTCCTTTCACTTTGCTTGCAAGTTTCTCTCTCTTTTTTTTCTCACTCAAACACACAGGCGAACTCAAAAGATGCCCCTTTGGTGAGGAAAGTCATACGAGGTTGCCTCAAGTGACCTATAAAGACCTTGACCGGGTCTTGTTGAGATTATGGTCATCATTGCAAGCATGTTCCCCCACCCCTATTATAGGAAAATAGGTTACTTTTCTGTGTCCCCAGTAGAGGGGAAGATGATGTGGCTTCCTCCTGCCTCCCCTATGTGCTTTCCTCCTGTTTTAATTTCATGACTGACTGATTTAACATTTAATGCCAGACTAGATTCTATTAAGGCCAGTGTCTTCTAATTGTAAATATTGTGCTATAAAGTTGAAGGTCTCTGAACCTTTGGGGCTGGGCGCTTGCTTTCACAACTGCCCTGTTCAGATTTGTTCTATTAAGGATTTGGGGAATAATCAGTACCTTTTGAAGAAATCTCTTAATTCCTGTTGCCTCTGGTACTGTATCATTAATCCTTATAGTCGAGGTTTATGTGAGAATGCTGAAATTGTGGACCTAAAGTCTTTTTTTTTCTTTTTCAGTCTTCAGTCTTTGCCCGGACATTTGTTAAAAGTTGAACTGAGGCTGTCGAGACAAAGTTTCTGAAATCTTAGAAAAAACCTGGAATTCTGGATGAATAGCTCCTAATATGATCTGATGTTAATGAGTAATGTTTTATATTTCATATCCTTATTGAACAAATAGTTTAAACAACCAAGGCACATTTAATGAACTTGAAAGAGGCTAGTTGGAGTCTGGTGTTCCATTCAGTCAGTTAACCTGCCCTGCCATTTAAAACCCACACGTTGGTTACTTGCTGTTCATAACATTTCTATTCTCATCATGACTCGATCAAAAGACATTTCTGAAGGGAAGTGATCAAAAGAGACTTCAGAAAAAAAAGCTCACAGGACCGGAAAGTTTTACATAGGATTTCTAAAAACTCAGGCCTCCATCAGCCCACAGCCTGGTAACAATGCAGCATCGTTGCTAGGCCCGTCATAACCATGACATTTTAGCTGTGGGTTATTTGGCATCTAAATAATTGTGATTTAATTGTCTTTATTTGTTAATTGTATGCAGCTGTTAAGCCTAAAGCGGCCAGGCTGATTAGCTATTTTGCTTCCTAGGTGTGAGTATTTAGTAGCTCCTAACCGAACTTTTTGTTGTTTTCAAAAGATCCATGATCCCTCAATAGAAGTGTTTCCTGCTCTCTTTACTTCAATGATAATTTGCATCAACTCAAAGGGTAAAAATGCACCAAATTCACATTCTGTATGCTGTGACATAAGCATATGACTGTGAAAGCTAAGAACTGTGGAAAATAGTTGCTTTCAGCTTAAATACTAGTGCTTATGTAACTGGAGATCTGTGCAAGGGCTGCATATTTTGATCTTCAAACAAGGGACCCTTGAAGGACTCTTGGATGACAACTAAGGATCTGCCCACATGTCTTGCATTTATTACATTGCTGTTTGTGAGACTCCCATAAGGAAAACACTAAAGGCGCTCATTTAAGGTTACCATGGAGGAAAATGCTGCTTTCATAATTGTAAAAGAAGGTTTCTTAAATTTTTTAAATACTATCTGGATCTTTTGCAGCACTACTGGAACATTGTTCTACAGACAACTTAGACAAGGTTTATTTTAGTCTGGGTATACGGAGAACATGAAAAGCTGCATGCAAACACCAAAACTGAACTGTGAAGCATGGTGGAGGGGGGTGGAAGGACCTGGATTGTTAAAATTATTTGTTCAATAGAGATAGGGCAGTGAAAATGTGTGTTTGTTAAGTATGACTGTCTTTAATTTATGATGTTGTATTAGGTGAAGATTGAATCACTGCAGTTTATGCAAAAATACAATTTCAAGCTGTTCACAGACTGTATGGGCGGGGGTTTAGTGCAGTTTCTCTTTCTCAAGCCTTGCTTGTTTTAACTTGCTCAAGATTTGGCACTGAACTGGATCTACTTAATAAGCCATGTGTGCAATACAAAATTACTCCAGACTGTTCGAGGTCAGATGAATTTATGAAGTCGTTAATTTCTGGCTTGCTGTATTTACCAATCGTAATACTCATTCCCAGATTAAAAAAGGTCCTCACCTTTTTATTGCTAGTCATATTTTCACCAAGAAGAGCCTGTCCAGATAATGGCAACCTCTTGGTCCGATGCAGGACAGCAGCAAGGCTGCGTGAAGAATGGCTTTGGATATAGGCCTGGATTTGTAACGGTTGGTGACAGATACAGAGAGGGGGGCAGCGGAGGAGACGAAGGCAAACAGACAAAGAAGGAGGAAAACTATAGAAGAAGAGAAAAAGAGAGGGGGATTGCAGGAGCCGAAGGCAGCGGTGCTAGATGAGAGCTGACATTAGCAGGCATGTAAATGATTCAGCACGCGGACATGCCTGAGTGAACTCCACACTCGTCCTCAATAATGCAGCAAGGGGGCGAGCGAGCGAGTGATCAAGAGAGAGACCCTCTCCTTGCTGCTTTTGGTCGAACCCACTGTCTGTATCCATCCTGTGGAGTTCTGCTTCATCCCATATCCTACCCACCTGCATTACAGTAGGCAGATCCTCCTTGATGACCTTGATGAGCTGTGGTCAGCTGTGTTAGATTAGGGTTGGATTTTAACTTTACAGATAGAGTTGGGCACCCCTGCACAAACAGCACTGGAGCCTTAAAAGCTGCTGCTTCTGGCTCCCAGCCATTAGTGATGTAACACCAACACTGGTACGATTAGCTGAATAAAGTAAAGGCACACTTCAAACTAAAATGCTAATATTGTCATAAGGCCGGTTGCAGTTATTACATAATCGTCTGGTTGCAATTATTGAAGCTGACTGCAGTTGTTTTCCACTGTTGTTAGCTTTCAAAATTATATGTTGTACATTATGTATGTCAGGCATGTTTTGATGAGTTGGGTAAATACATGTATTAAAAAGAAAGCAGAAAATGCAGTATTTGAGATACATCATGGGCTTTATGAAAACAGCAAAGGTTTTCTTCTGACTGGTGTTATAACATCTAATGAGGGCAGCAGTAAGTAATGTTAATTTAAGCTGAAACTGTGTCTGTCATCAGTTGGCAGCTGCTAAGTCTCTACAACTGGCAAGCTAATTTTGCCACTAAACGCTTGTACTTTTAAGGCTTGTTGCATAAAATAAACAAAGTACAATAAATTTCTTTCAGTTATATGATGTTTCTTAGCTTGAATATCATAGTCACAGGCCTGATTGCTAATGAAAAGTCACATTTTAAGGGCTTTTTAGCCAGTAATCTTTATCATAAATCGTTGTCTTCAAAGTTGCATTCATTGTTTGTCATTAACATTGTTTGGGGATTTTTGGGTTGGTCTGCAGTGATTTCTGGATTTATGAATAAAAAAAATCTACTTTGGAGATAGTCCTGTGTGGGGTGAGAGTTTTGTGGCAGGAAAGGTGGACGGAGTAATGATGCAGTGATGACATGAATATGCAGTATTATTCAAATGTTTGGAATCACCTTTCATTTCATTAAAAGCTGTTATTTTATTTAATAATAACCTATATAATGAAGATTAAAATACTGTAGCTAGACAACAAAAGGTTTTTTAAGATGTTTTATTCAGGATTCTTCTGGAAGTTTTTTTAGGGTGGGTACAGCAAGAAGTTATTAAACGATAAATAATGGTAATATACTAAAATGACTTTTTAATTTCTTTTCTGCCTCCAGATTATGATCGCCCTGTTTCAATGAGGCATTGTGGATATTAATATTAAATCCAGGTCAAACTACAGCATATCATAGGGCCTTATTTAGAAGTTTGAAAACCACAGTCATTTTTATGTGCTCTGGCAGGGGGAAAATGGTCAGTCGAAGTGTTTTATGACTGACAGGAAAAACCACAATCGCTGGCCAGGGAGGTTCAACAGATGTTGAAAACTAAGATGCAAGCTAGACTTGAATAACATCTTTAACTCAGATAACGTCTGATGAAATGCAATGACCAGAATAGACCAATATAGCCATTTCCCTCGAGTGTATCTGTATTTCAGTAAGGTTTAAGTTAGCCCAGTGACCGCAAAGTGTGCAGAAAATAAGAGCTTTTCTCCAACAGAATAAACTTGCACACATCAGAGTACCTGGAATTTGAGTCTCTCATTCTCCTCACACAGCCTGTTCTTTAAATAAAATGTCACTGAGACTGCACATTCTTTCTAACTAGCAGCAAATTCTAATCAGGGCAACTTTACCAGTTATCTGTAGTAGCTAGCTAACATTGTGTAAGTAGCTGTACTAATAGGGTATTCATAACAACCCAACAAACAAAGTTAAGTTACCCTTTATTAATTCCGCAATGGCTCACACACTAGGGGGCAGTGAGCACACTTGCCCAGAGCCGTGAGCAGCCCGATCCACAGTGCCCGGGGGTTAGGTGCCTTGAGTCATGTCCTGTCAGCTCAGGAGACCGACAACCTTCCAGTCACAAGGCTGGTTATCTTATCGCTATGTTTTTCTGTCTGCTTGTTCAACAGTAAAAGCTCAACAAGCAGACCCTGTCCACGTTCTTGTGTCAACCAAATCACAGACAAAATGTCTTTTTTTTTTTTTAAATATTAAAAATTATTTATTTATGTGATCATTTATATATTTGGTACTGGCAAACTGTGATGTGTGGGAAACAGTGGATGTACCTCGCAGGTTTTTGGAACGCTTTTATTATCTATTCTGAGGTCAGTTTTGCTTTTTGAACTGTGATGGACGCTAAGCGTAAGAGGTTGGAGAAGCATGCAGCACTCGCTCACTCAGCACCTGGGAACGATGCATTTACTGTGAACAGACATTGGTCTGTGCTTGAATGATTCTGCTGCTTTCTCCTTGAAGCCTAGCACATAATCCTTCATGAGCAACAGTGATCAATAGGTCAAAAATCCACGTGTTCATGTAACACATTATTGGCATTTCTGTCTCTGGGTACGTGTCCAATTTGGCTTGTTCCTGAGAGCCATCTTCTCCAGCTCCATTAATAAATATGCAGATTAACATTTGTTGTTCATAAATGTACAAGTATGTACATAAGTACAGTATGTGCTGTGTTATGCAAAGGTTTGGGTGCACCTGGTGAAATTACGTTTGGTTGATTTTTTTTTAAGTGGAAAAAGTGCACATCCTCTACAGAGAACACACTTCTGCACACTGTAGTGCACAATTACTGTTTATTTGATGAATTTAACATTGATTTTTTTATGTTTTTAATTCTGTTTTATTTAATGTTTTTTTTTCCCCCCGATCAGTTAAGCGCAGCAAAAAAAATAGAAGTTGTGCAGGACAATTTGTTGAAAAATACCATATTTAAGTGTGTTAAAGTAGAGGATGTAGAGGATGTTACTTTATTTTCACTTTAAAAAATCAAAAAACGTAATTTGACGAGGTATTTACACTTTTGCATATTACTGTATGTGAATTTGGGGTGTGTGAATGAGAAAGCAAATAAAGCCCAGCTTTTATATAGGCTAGATTGAGGTTAGATCCAGAAACAGTTGAAATATATTTCTTTGACTAACATCCACTGAAGAGAAAACCTCTAGAAGGCAACGAGTCTCCATCCAGCGATCTGATTAGTTGTAAATTTAGCTGATTAGTAAATCTGATGCAGTTTGCATTATGTTACTCATGCATCACGACAACTTACAGATTTCCCTCGGCTGTTTCTGAAACGTTTATACGGGATTTGAAATGCATTCCTTTGTGTGATTCAGATTTTTTTGTGCAACTCCAGTGCTGTCACCTAAAAAGGTACTTTAATTTTAGCCCAAATGATGTTTTATTCGGTTCATCGGTTTGTGAGTTAGGACGCTTGAATATCAAAATTAGTCTGAATTCACATCCCTAACGTGTATGATGTAAGATGGCTTTGTGATAACGTAGAGGGCGTCTCTGCAGGGGGAGCGGGCTGATCCTGCATTCAGGTGCACGCTGCAGTCATGTGTGTATGGGGACTGTGTGTGTGTGAAGCGCTGTCTCTTGCTAAGTGCTCTTCCCTGCAGGAGGAGTCAGTCAGGGTGAAGCTCTCAGGCGAACACAAGCCTTGCTGCAGTCTGGAGGCTCTCCACCCCACCCCTTACGTGTCCTGTTGTGGACATGCACTGGTGCATGAAGTAAGCTAACCTTTCACTTTGCACCATCTCTCCTACTGTGCCGCTAAAGGGGAAACAAAACAGGCTTTCCGAATGCTTCGATTTGGGAACCTGCAAGTTCAAGGATTTAATGGCTAAGGAAGGTTGCATTGCAGCAAATTGTTGCAAATCACTCAATTATTCTCATGCCGGATCTTACATTAGCAGATTAAGAGAAACTGAAAGCCAGTGCTAATGGGCTTTCTGCTTAGAGTGAGCAGCAAACAAAGACGGGAGTCTTGTTAGTTTCAGAATCTTTTTTGAAACTAAATATTTCTCCAGGAAAATAAGAGCAAGCTCATCTGGATGCCATGCAGAAGCACATGCTCCATTTCAGGTCCATGACAGTGGATGACACATAGCAGCGAGCAGGCGGGAACCTAGTTGTGGAGATGAAATAGCCTGTTTCCCCCTTGGTCCTTTTTCCATTTAACCTGTCTCACTCCAGTGGGAGTTGGCTGCAGGGCTGCAGTTAGTTGCGTAGGCAGTAGGCGCCTCAGTGAGTCAGGCAGCAGCGCCTACTGGAAAAGCCTTAGGAGCGTCCTAATGAAGCTTCTGAACAACTGCCCCCTGCTCTGGTCCCGGTTGAGCTTCAGTGAAGGTAATCGAAGGAGACGAGGTTTTACCGTTGCTTTGAAGGTCACAGCCACCTAGAGATGGCAGAATACCATGTTTTACACGGTTTAAACATGGAGCCTGATTTGATTGGACTGTTTACATTTAGATACATAAAATTAGACAACATAAAGTCTTATAAAATATTGTAAAAAAACAAGTTTCCAGAAAGGAAATGTGTTCTTTATTTGCTCTGTTTTTTAAACTTCTTTTTCAGAACAGTAACATGTAGTGTTGGTTGCTGTTATATACTAGACACCAAAACATAAACAGATGGTTTATTTACAATTTAAGGTATTTTAGGAAGAATGGCACGTCATGACAACATAAAAGGTTGTAATTGATGTTAAATAATAAACAGTAATTCTGTAAAAACTGAAGTTCTATTATAGTAATTTTCTGGCACAGAATATCTGTGAATAGCTGTTTGATCAGTGAGAGTTTTTTAAATATGAGGCATTCTGGATAATAATTTTATTGTAAGTTGGTTCTCAATGATATACAACTTTCTCAGTTTTTATGGTATCATCTTACAGCTGCATTGATCACTGAATAGTTCATTTTTTACAGATGTCTGCAAAACATTATAGAATATTAACATAATATTAGTCATTTTATGCATATATCTACGACAAAATTGATTTTGTTTTATTGAAAACAGTGATTGCAGGCTTTTAAACAATAGTTTACATTTGCAGTTTTTATTCTTTAAACACTGCTAAGAGTAAAATCAGTGTTGTTGTGCTGATGTAGATGCCCAGCACTAGCCATTGTGCTTTGAGCTTTAGTGTAATTCAATAAAGAATAATTTTGTGATTTGCTTTTTGATATCACTGAGTTCCAGTAAACATTCATCATTGGTAAATCTTCACAAGCCAGGATTCCGGGAACCAGAATTTTCAGTAAAGCTGGATTACTTTTACCAGATGTTAGCATTACCCAGAAAGAACGCCTCAAACCTCTCCTATTGGACAAGCTTGAGTTTTGGGTTATGTTACATGGCAAACCGAGAGATCCTGCTTTGTGAAATACCTTCCCCGGATTTAAAGGATGGAAATATTTTCCATCTGAAACTTTGAGACTCTGCTGCTTTTCTCAAATATTTGCTGCGTCCTCAGGAAACTTCTCCGGTTCTCCAGCCAGCTCTGTGGCCGGGGATCCCCTGAGCTGGGAGCTTGATGACATCAGCGTCTCCCCTTCATCTGATGCCTCTGAGTAGCCCGGCTTCTTCGTTTAACGTTCTCCCGCTGGCCTGTGGCAGGGCACTAAGCAGAAGAGTGATTTTGGCGCTGGTCCACGCCTTTGAAACCCATCCCCGCAGCATTTTCCACCCATTAGAGGAGGGAGTCCTCTCTGTAAATCTGCTTTGTGGATTCATCAAAGCTTTTCAATAGAGCTCTGCCTCCACGCTGCAGCAAATTAGAATTAATGTTGCTGATCAATATGTAAGAATTACTAGTTACAGGCAGGTGTGGCGTTTTCCCATCGATGCCATCATTAGTGCTGACGTTGATGTAGCAGTTGTTGCTTTGGTTTGAGGATCTCTCTGGCCTCATTGCCCAGCGTTTAATATATTCTGTTCGGGTGTGGCCTGTTTGCTTGCTGATTAAACACATTACATACAGATCTTATACAGTGTACAGTATAGTATACAAATCTGGGATATCTTTACATTTTTTTTCCCAATGAACTTAACAAATATCAGGCAAGAATAAACACGATTGTTCATCATCAGATTATTTGTGACCTAGTACTTTGTTTGCCCCATTATAAATCATGCTTCCAGATATATTTTGATTATTTTAAGTGAAATCAGAAACATTTTAACATCATTGTGCACAGATATAGAATGACCTGGGTCATGCATATCAAACATTACCTGTTGTTGAGCTTACTCACACAGAGACACAGAGATCTGGGTGTGAAATACTGTGAAAAGATTAAAATTTAGAAGCAAGCAGATTTAAAAATATGTTTTATTATTCAAAAATTGGAAATCCTTTTGTGGGAAACTGGTAGGTTTTCATTTTGGGCCTTAGTAAGCTTAGTAAGCTTTAGATAATCAAATTGGCTGTTGCTAACACTAGAGCTAACCAGTGGTAAATTTTGATGGCTCATGTGCTTCTGCATTAGGTTTTTTCAGGGCTTTTTCTTCTCACTGGATGATGTGCCAACATGTTAGTTTATTGATGTAACATAAGCTACAATGAAATACTCTGTATGGCCAAAATTATGTAGACATCTCACCATCACACTTCTATGAGCTTGTTGGACATCCTGTTCTAAAACAAAGGGCGTTAATATGAAGTTGCCCCCCTGGCAGTTATAAGAGCTTCCACTCTTCTGGGAAGGCTTTCCATTAGATTTTGGAGTCTGTCTGTGGGAATTTGTGCCCATTCAATCAAAAGAGATACTGTGAGGTCAGGCACTGATGTTGAACAAGAAGGCCTAGCTCGAGACTGACGTTTCAGTTTCTCCCAAAGGTGTTCAGTGAAGTTGAGGTCAGGGCTCTGTGCAGGCCACTGGTGTTCCTCCACACCCAAGTCATCAAACCATGTCTTTATGGACCTTGCTTTGTGCACAGGGACACGGTCATGCTGAAACAGAAAAGGGCCGTCCATAAACTTCCCTCCTCAACTGGACTTTTGGCACTGTGCATTCCGGTAGGTAGCATTGTCCTGGCATTTGTCAAACCTACATTAGTCAATCAGATGGCCAGATAGTGAAGCAAGATTCATCACTCCTAAAAACGTTTCCACTGTTTCAGTGTCCGGTGGTGGTGTGCTTTAAACCACACCAGCCTACACTTGGCGTTACACATAGTAATCTTATGCCTGTGTGCAGCTGCTCAGCCATTGAAAGTTCTTGATGCACAGTTCTAGATCAGTAATTAGGAGGGGTGTCCACATACGAATCGTGTATCTTTTTCTCTGCCTTCTCAAACAGTTCCTTAACAGTGGACTTAGATTATGTTTGAAATGGCATTAAGAAGTATGTAAAGTATTAATTTTAACCTGAGGGTAACTACAGACACCCTGTAAATAACCTTGTGAAACCATTTTCAGTAGTAGTACACTTTTCATTCTTACTTTTAATCTTATTTTCAGGCAGTGAGGGAAACACCACTATGTGACCATCACCGCTAACAAAACTTCTTACTAGCATGCTGAAACAATGTGTGGCTACTGAATACAGAAATAAATAAATATATGCTTTTTTCTTCTTGACCTCAACATTTGTGAGCAGAGTTTCTTGCTTTTAATCCTGCTTCTTGGCTGTGCACAATGCATATAAAGCATGTGGTAGCAGAAAGTCCTTGATAGCATATTTTACATATAACCTCTACATATAACACTACAAAAGGCATCAAGTGCGTTTGCATTCACATCCACTCGCCTCAGAGTCATTTGGCACCTTCCTCACTGCTCTTTTTCCCATCTTCTTTTGAAAGACTCAGAGAGTTACCAAGGCTCACCCTCTTCTAACGTTGTGACAGAGAGCAAAGAGGGGCGGCAGGCTTCTCATGCTGTTTACTGTCACCCTCTGCAGGTGAGGGAAATGTCAGGCATAGCCTCCAACGCTGAAAGCTACACGTTCAAAGGTTGAGCACGCCTCTGGGCTGGGGTTAATGTCTCCATTAACAATGACTTGCCACTTACTACGTAATATCTCTCTGCTGCGAGTTCTTAGTGCACAGAGAGTTGCAGTACCTCCTTAAGCTGCAATGCTAGTCTGATACAGATCTTCAGTCTTGGTGAGATCCATCTGAAACATTTGCATCAAATCTATATGTTGTTTTTGCACCAGCTTCTTAAGCGCAAATTAGATTGTGAAGATTTATCTTGATGTGTCTCCAAATAACAATGCATTTGTGGCTTTTAAGTACTATCTGGCATGTCATGAACGTAGGCACGTTCTACAAGCAGTTAGGATTGAGTCATTACATGAGATCCAGCCTGATTTACAGCCTGATTTATGGTATATTGACAAATCTCTTGCCATGTTCCACATTTAGTAACAGGGACTTTAAACAAAGACAATGGCGGCTAAAAGGATTGGAAAAAAACTAGTTTCCTGCTTTTCTACTATGGCAAATCAAATTAATACCAAAATTCCTTTGCAATTCTTTAAAAAGCTTTAAAGATGCTAGTTTAAATAAAGCACTTCACTTAAGACCATCATCTAAAGCTACATTCACATTACAGGCCTCATTATTCAGTTCCAATTTTTGCCAAGATTTGGTCTTTAACTCGATGGTTCACATTGGCGTAGGTAAGTGACTCAGATCTGCCGTTGATGTAAACGAACCTGTCTCCTGAAATGACCTGCATGTGCACGTTCTAATCAGTACCATCACATGAAGGAACCAAATGTGTTATGTACAACAAACAGATTAACCAGCAGAACAAGGCTTCGTTGTGAAGACAATTTTCTTTAAACTGCATTCAGCTGTTCATTATTAGAGGAAGACAAAGGTGAAAACGGGTCAGATGCATTGCGTTTATGTTCATTAACTTCAGGTTATCCCCTGCAGCCTTGTTAACGCTGAATGATGGTGGATGCGCAGTGGAAAAAAAGGAGAAACACACAGATCCAAGCGTTCTCATTAAGGTCGCATGGCTATGAATCAGATCTGGATCGGATCTAGGACCACATATAAAAAGTGGCTCAGATCTGAATAGAAAAGATCAGATTTATGTGTCACATTAAGGCAAAAAAGGGATTTGTGCCTCTTCAGCCTGGTAATGTGAATATAGCCTAAAAGTAGTCTATAATGCTGAAACTCCTCAAACAGTCTTTTGACCCCACAGGGAGAACTACGCAGCTAACAGCATCACATCACACAGTGTGAGTGAGCGCTACATCAGGACAGATTTGTTACAGGATTGGATCGGATTAAATCTTTTTTTTTCTCTCCGATATCCGATCCAGCATTTTTTTTACCTGATATCGGCCCAGTACCCATTGATAACGATATGCCTTCTCAGTTCACTGCAATGACAGTGCAGCTGTCCTCACTTTGACCTCTGAAAATCCTACATTGGCTAAAGAAAAAGGAAATGTGTGGTGCCCAACACCGCAGTCGGCATGCCACCAGTCGTGGTGTTGCAGCGATCATTGCGGTACCGGTGTTGCAAGCTGACCTTGAATCTCTCCACTCACCCAGATAGTGATATTCGAGAGAGACGCAGCTCGATCGAACCGATAGCTTTTGCCCTTGACACGCTTGGCAAGCACTCCACAGCTCACTTCTCCATCCTCCTTCAGTCAAACTGCACCAGAGCATCTGTGGGTTCACCTGGAGCTCAGATGTTCCTGTCCTCTCCTGTTGTTAAAGAGGTGTCCCTGCCGTATCGTTTAGCTCATTAACAGAGGAGCTGTCCTCTGGACATCATCACCCACGCACCCGCCTTTCATTTTTTAACAAGCCACTTCGTCCAGTTACAGCCCTAAACCTGCGACCTCTGCACTGCTGCTCTCGTCAGAAGCCTGTCAGGCTGTGAACTCCACTGATACAGCAGGCCTCATCAGGCTGCCCTTTCATTTGATTCTCTGTTGTCAGCTCCATATTCTCTTTCTCTCATTGTCACTTCTCTCTTTCTTTTTCTATTTATTTAGTCATTTTTGCTTTGTTTCTTTCTTTATTGCTTAGCGCTTTGCTCCTTTTTGTGCTCTCTCTCTCTCTCCTTTCTTTAACTGCTTTATTGCGTTCTTTTCTTCCCTTGTTCGTTCTTTTTCTTTCTTTCTGTACTCTGTGTTGCTTTCTTTCTTTCTCTCTTCCTGTTCTCTGGCTTTTAATTGATACTGAATTGCTTATTGATGTGGAGCTGATGTGATGGTAAGCCTCTCTCTGGTGTTGCGATGTTGAAGGTGAGGGAAACTGGAGCTTAGTGAGAGTACAGAGAGGACATTCTCTTCTTCTATCACACACTAATGCTTCCCTGCTATGGACTTTTCACATCTTCAGGCTTGCTGGGTAACATAAACATGCGCAAGCATTTTTATTTGTTTGTTTTTGTACTCTTAAAAAAAAAAATGCCATTTGTGTATTAAAATCAGTCTCTTTTTTATTTCTTTCTCTCTCTCTTTTTCTTTAACATCTGTCATTTTCTGCATTACTTTCCATACAATAATCTTGCTTCAATTGCAGTGTGGCTGAAGTGTCTCTATATTACTAGTAATTCTTCATTTTCTACTGGATTTCTACATCTATTTAATGCTTTAAAAAGGAAATTATGCGCCGGAAGCTCCATCTCATCTGTCTTAACAGTGACCTGAAGGTTATATATGTTTATTGGTTTAATATTTGCCCGTTCTGTTGCTAGGCTTTGATCCAGAAGCCAGTCAAGATCTGTATCTGCTTTGTACACTGGATAGTTAAAGGATTCTAATTTAAATCCATTATTTTTTTTAGGGTTCAGTAGCATCTCATTTGCTGTGTGATTTGGTAGCATTGTCCCAGTGGTCTGCTTTGTTTGGTAATGTGGTTTATTTAGACTTTGTCTTTGGTCAGCAGTGCTGAGCTGAAATTATTACCTTGTTAATTAGTTTTAGAGCCATTTGACAGAGGCGACTGATTTCATTACTGAACTCTTTGGTTTTACTATGTAAACCTCTGCATGGTTTACAAGATGTGTAAATATTTATTCTACTCTACCAGCCCCCAGAGTTGTTGAAGTCTTCCCCTGGTAAAAACTGATACTGCATATTTTGCAAGATTTTAATTTTCATCCATTCAGTGTTTCTCGTTTCTTGTAATGACATTAAAATAGCTACACAATATATTGTTTGTTAGATTTGCAGTTGAGCCCTCTCTCTTTTTTACTTTATGCTGTGATCATTCTAATCAATCACAGATTCAGATGAGTGTTTCTGTGGGTGTTTTGATGAATCAAGGTATTTATGTAATCCAACAAAAGCAAAATATTTTGGTCAAAATAATGCAGGCCAGTCTTTAACCATGTCACCAGCACTTTTATAAAGATATTGTAAAGGATTTTGCAGTGTAATTACTAGTATTTTTGTCCATGTAATACAATCTTGTCTCTCCCTTTTTACCTAGTTAATTTGCTCACAGTTTATAGATCACACTGTCTACTTCTTTTCAGACGGAGGAGCAGCAGCAGCTGGTCACCAGGCAGAAAGAGGTGGTCTCAGTTCGGTGTTAAGGGACCTGGTCAAGCCTGGAGATGAGAACCTCCGGGAGATGAACAAGAAGCTTCAGAACATGCTGGAAGAGCAACTGACCAAGAACATGCACCTACAGAAGGTGGGTGAAGACTGTGGTTTTGGACACAGAACAGTTTTGACTGTTTCGGAAAATAAAATGAGTCCTTTGGGTCGTGTAGCATTTGGGAAGCATGGATGATCATTAATTTCAAATTTAGCTTCACTAAGTAAACTAGAATCAGAGAAGCTCTTTGCAATGAAATAATAATAAAATGACAAAAACAGTAAACTGTTAAAGGAATATTTCAACATTCTTCAACCCAGTGCCACATCTGCTGCATCTGTAGCATCTGTAGTGTACGATCGATTACCTCAGACTGTGATTTTGACATTTCTTCTTGTACCTAGAAACAGAAAACTCTCACTGACTCACACCACCATTACAGTAGAGACCAATGGGAAAGTTTTTGAATTTTGTTTATATATGCAGTTCATTACTCAGTTTTCATGCTTCACTTGATCAACATGGATGTAAGTCACTAGAACTGCTTTGAGAGAACAAATTTAGTAAAAGCTTTTTCTCATGTCTGTTTCATTCTAAGACCTGTTTTGTTGGATTCGGACGTAGACAGATATAAAATTTACACTGGCCACTCTGTCCATCAAGCTTATGAATAAGAATTACACATTTATTGTATATATACACTTACTGTATTTACAATTAACAAGCATGCTTCAGTACCAAAAACCCCCCAGTCCACTCCACTTTGTTTCATTATACCAGTAAAACGTGACGTGATGGGCATGAAGGGATCCTCATTTTGACCTTTTAGTCAGCCAGACTCAAGTGTTTTATTATTGAATCCCACCTCCATCTTCATCAGGTTTTGATTAGTGGGCTGTGAAGGGTTAGTTATTGAGATCGCTAAAGATCTTTGTGCTGTAACAGCACTCATGTTGTGCTCTGCCTGTCAAAAACGCTGATGGACATACTGGACAGGACATCGCATCCTTCCCAAAGTTGTACTTTAGCCACGTGAATTCTTTCTTTCACTGAATCAATTGGTCAGTCTATTAATCAACCTTTATTTTGACACCGGAAATACATACTCATTTACAATGTAGCCGAGCAAATTACACAGGGATCGAAAAGATTGAAATTAAATGTATCAACTTAACAAAAAAAATGAACATCAGCAAGAAAAAAAAATGTATAAAAATTTAAAAAAATAATAAAAATAACAGCTCAAATAGGAAACAGGCATAACATATTAACAGAAATATGTAATGAAAACATTAATATTAAGAAAAATAGTAAGCAATAAGAAAACTAAAATCTTAGAAAAATCTAATTATTTACTAGAATAGAACAGTAAAACAATTAACATCAAATAAAACAGTTGCAATAAAATATTAAGACAAAGTAAATAAAAAAATATGTAGTTCAAAGGAGAAAGGAGAGGTTATAGTCAAGTTACAGGCTGTCTGAAGGTGGTTAGAGACTAAAAGTTTAACATGATTGAGTGACACCAGCGAGCTGAGTTTTCAAGACTCCTATAGTGAATTCCAGATCACTGGTGCACTGTAGCTAAAAGCAGATTTTTCCAGTTCAATAAAAATTCTAGGTACCTGACAGGTGATCCAGTCACTAGAGCGGGTCTGATAATAATTTTATTGTTATTTAGATTATAGATGAGATATGAAAATAATTACAACATTTTTTTTACAGAGTGAACTCACTGACCAGTCACTCTCATATGTGGTGTTGGCACGGTGGCAACCAAGCTGATGGTTCCACTGTGTCCCAGCAACCAGAACTTTTTGACAAATGTCAGAAGGATTCGTTCCCTCTCTGCTTACTTTCAGATCGTGATAGTATCTCCAAAAGCAACTCAAATAGTGCTCAGACTGAGTCAGACATCCAAGCTATATGTGAAAGCCATAAAGTTCCAGCTGCTGAATGAGGTGGTGAAAAACTCGGTTTTACTTTTCCAAAGAGGAAAGTAGCCCATCGTTGGCCCGTTTTGTGAGCAGCAAATTATATCTTTGCGCACATCTGATTATTTTGGCTTCTATTGTAAGTGAACTTGTAACGTACATGTAATTATGACATGGTAATCAGACCAAACTCGACAGATACTGCATATAGAAATTGTGTCGAAGGCTAGAGTATTCCTTTAAGAGCTGATTCATCTTAAGTGAGGAGGGGTTCAGGTGGGTTAAGGAGAATTGAAGCTCGGCCAGCATGACTCCATGGATTCCCTACTGCTGCCTAATAAGCTGCATAAGCTATAAGCATGTTGGAGGAGGATTGTGTGACAGTGCTGACTCTGACGGGGCGCTGGGCCGTGTGTGTATGTGTGTGTGGAGGCGGCTTGCTGTCACGCAGCCCCAAGACTCCACCGAAGGGGGCTTATTCATCGGGAGCCAACGGGTGGGCGTGTTTTTGAACGATGAAACGGTTCAGGGCACAGGAATAGAAACGGCACCCCGGGCAGCCTGCTGGGCGATGCATTTGATGGGATTACACCATCACACAGATCCACTAATGACAATTAACCTCTCACATTGCACTGCTTGTTTCAACAGCTGCCACTTTAACTACAGCACACAGAAAATCAGATTTACTAGTCAGTTTTTAAAAAAATGACAAAATACGACGCATAAAAGTTCTTATTATGTAATTCATGCCCACTTGTTGATATGGATTTGCATGTATTTATACTTGTTACGTAGGAGTGTTTACTGTATGCACGTTTGGTGTGAGATACATATTCATGCCTTTGTCGTGTTTGTGTGTATTGGAGAATGTGGAAGTGAATAAGCTGCTTGTCCACACTGAGGGGGTGTTATTTCTGCCATACGAGGCTCGGAGACGGTCTGGATCCTTGGCAGAGTGGTGTGTAGGCGTTGTTGGTGCCCAGAGGGAGTTGTAGGTTACACAAACACCCTACTTTAACCTTGGCAGAAGGAAATAGCGCTGAAGGAGAAGAAGGAGAAATAGTAGGAGGAGGGGACTGAGTGGTGCTCCTGTGAAAGTTTGCCCTAAAGGACATTGGGGTCACTCTGCAGCATTTAGACTTGCAGTGCAGGGAGGGCTTATCTGCTGAGCCACTGATTGGCTAGACTCTTAACATCATGAGATCACTACACACTAAAACAGTACTTCCCTGCATTGGACCTGGGGACACTTTCCCAAAGCAGGATTTCTCAGTCAGCCATATAACTTAAGCCGGACGTCCACTGCACAGTTTTTTAGCTTGATTTCAACCCTGATTTGCACTTTCCAGCAAATTTTAAGAATCTGAAGCGTTTTTCCTGGATGTGGTTGATCTGGTCATATAAGACGAGATGAGTCAGTTTTCGTCCTTCTAGTTTAGCTCCAAAGGCCTTTCCATATTTTCAGACATTTATTTTTAATACCTTAAAATGAACTAAACTAGTGATTCAGACAATATCCAAAGAGAAAGCTAGGAGAGAGGAAAAAGAAGCATGTACTAATGCTGTGTGTGCAACATACTGCAGAGATGGAGGAGTTGCTGGCTAAACACAGACAAATAAAAACCTTTGATTTTTGTATAAAGTATATGCTGAAGGCAATCACGTTACAGTTTTAAGTCAAAGCTGCCAGTTTGTGGTAAAATGTTTCTTCACCTCTTTTTGTAGAATAGAAGGATTTCTGCACTGTCAACCACATATTCATCCCCATTTAGCGTTTTTGCTATGCTTTATATTTGTGCATCAAAGCACAAATACATCTAGTCCAATTTAGCTTTGTCTGTTTCACATGATAATGGGGAGATTTGATGTTTTGAGAACTTCATGTTTTTTTTTCTGAAAATACAGAGACTAATAATTCAGTGAAATGCTGCTTTTATGTTTTAACTGGACTGTAAAATGTTATAGTTTTGCTTATATATTTTACTCAAGACGGGTGGCTAAATGTGAGCGTTTCTAAGGACGTGTTGTTAGGGATGTGATTGAGAAGGCAGGTGTAGTGCGGCTTTATTGCTCCTTAGGTTAATGACTCTAGCTGATGTTCATTAGGTCCGGAAACAGTGGGAAAATATTTCTCTGAGAAACAACCATGATGGCACATCGTCCACAATGACTACGATGATGCCCACAAAAACTGCTGTTTTCCTCAGCCTTTTTTTTTTAATACTAGAACATTTTTCTGTGCTTGCTGCCAAATTTTTATGCTACTGATTACTGTTGTCACCTAAAAGAATTAGCCTCCAGCCTTGCATGAATTTCAACGGAAGCATTTTTTTGCTACTTCTTGCAGATACTTGAGTATCAAAATTAGTCAGGGTGTAAATCCCTACCTGATGCCTGTCCAATAGGAGGAAAGTGAAGGAACATTCTTAATGGTCAGTCTTCATTTTAGGCTTAAGTTATTAAGATTTACTGAGGAAAACCTGCTTTGTGCTTTTGAGGAACGCTGTCACGCTTTGTGACATTTTCCTTGCATATCCCATAAGAAATACTTCCTATACATCAGTTTGTACTTCATAAAACATAATTTGTTGGGTTTTTTGGCTTTGCAGCATTAATGTAGGGCCTCTTAAGATGCTTAGAAAATTCTTTGATTTTCCAGGTAAAAATTAGTCCATATTTGTTTCTGACTAAAAGCACCAGAACTCATTTCGATCGGAAACCAGTTAGCAGAAATATCTGGCTTATTCAAGTATAATGGAACTCATTTTCACACACCCACACACCCCCATTTCAGCTTAGGAAGAACTGGTTAATTAGCTGATTAGTTGGATCAGGTGTTAGAGTGGGAGAAAACAAGGCAGGGCTATGAACCACTGCAGTAAACCCCCCCCTCAGATGCGTGCCAGTTTCCTGCTGTGTAGGAGATGGTGAGGTTTTTCCGTTCTGCTGGTGTGCTCTGGTTTCATCTTGACTGGACTGTGGAGTGCAGAGGGTGAAATTGCAGCTTGTGATGTGGTGAGAGGAGGACTGTGTTGGCTGCTGTTCAGTAGATGCCATTGCCCTGTGGCAGACGAGGTTGAGCTCATTAAGGGAAGCAGGAACTGTTGAGATAAAAGGAAAGCTGCTGCTGAACGAACACTCCTCCACAGTCCTGACACTCTTTCTTGCTCTCCAGCAGTCCCTCTGTGCTACACTTAAGTGTAGGAGATATGCCAAAAATGTAACATCACGATTAGGGCTGTCACCATCGATTATATTAGTAATCTAGTAATCTGTCTGTCTGATTAATCTGGTGATTAATAGAGTAAAAATTAAAAAGTCAAGTCAAAATTAAGATGTAACAGTGTAGTGTGACCTCAAAACTATTGCAGTGTGCATGGTGGAGAATGGACATTACATGAATTGTGTTATCTAATTCATTTGGGTTGTTTGAACACCAAAATTTGCGAACGATCAGCACCAGCATAGCTGCATAAAAGTAGACTTAACCAAACAGTTACAAACCATGCAAAGAAGCCTTTTAAGACTTTATTAAAAATATATAAAAACTAGTTGTGTCAAAGTGTGAGAATGATTAATGACACTATTTTTTTATGACATTAACACATTTCCTAGTTTGTCCCTTCAAACCATCCGTAGTTCCTGCTTAAACCCCAGCTGCTCATGCCCTGACTCACACATTAATTTGATAATCCCCTATGGACCATCTATAGATATTAGTTATCAACAACCTTTCTGGTGATAGTTGATTATAAACACCACCAGGGTAAGAGGTTAGGGTTAGGAGTAGGTGTAGATTTTGTGTTAAAGTTAAGGTTGGGGTCCGGATAAGGGTTAAGGTTAGATTTACTAGGATCTTTAACACAGCCTCAAGTTTAGTTGCATTTATTAGATACTTAGTTAAAAGTTAGGTAAAGACAGTCTGAGCAAACAACTATCTACAGTGGACAATTAAAATAAAGTGTTTCCATGCCCTGTTGCTTAGACTCTGCACCTGTAACCCTCTTGTTCAAATGCAGCTCGAATACAGCTTTTAAAAGGCAAGTTCCACCTGTAACCCTCTTGTTCAATTACAGCTTTTAAATGGCAAGCTCCAATGATGACTCTCTTTTGCAGCTTCGTCAAACTATGCTGGACAATGCTTGGGAGATAACCATGAATAAACGAACAAGCAGCAAAAAGCAATAACAGAGAGGAAAGCTCCAGTCCCCATTGAAACAATCTGTATTGTAGCACTTGGAGAGCAAGGGCTACAGTCGTGGGGGACTTGGAACATACAGGCACTGTTGCTCTTACTGGACATTTGTGAGGAAAATTGTAAACTGCATTTGCTCTATTTTCATGTTCACCCTGTATTTGTGTGATTTTCATGTTCAGTTTACTAGTTCACATAATGGAAGTAATGTTACTGAATATTGAAGGTAATGAATGCATTTTTATGAAACATTTGTCCTCTCATATTGCTAAATCAAAAAAAAAAACTTCAATATGAAATTTGAACAGATGAAGAGAAATGTGATTAGTCATAAATAACTACACAATGAAGCTGATTAATCTTGGTTAATTATTTTAAGTGTTTGACAACCCTAATAAAAAGTCTAATGTAGCAAAAAAAAACGCATATAAATAGGCAAGTATGTCAGGCTCTGTTTCTTACTGCAAGAAGCAGTAGGAGAATTTAAAATATGCATTATCATCACGCAAACCTCCAACTAATCACTGCTGGTTAATTTATTTTAAATAGATTTTTTTTTAAATAACATCAAATTTATTCACTTAATCATGACAGCCTTTATCACAATACTTGACTGATATGTATAATGATATTACATTTTTCTGGGGTTGGAAGTTGGAACAGAATGCACCAGCAAAACAGTAGTGCTGCATTAAAAAAATGTAATTTTTCTTTTTCAGCTCAGCATTTGCTCCATTGTTCCTTTTTTGACTCTACCACCCTCTTTCTCCTCACTCTCACTTCCTGTGCTAGAGTCCTACCCAGAGGCCATCAGTGCAGAGCGCCAGCAGAACACACAGCCAGAGTGAAATGGCCTCCACCTGCTGAGGTGAACTTTGTTGCTGGAAAGCTCCGCCCTGGCTTAGCCAGCAGCTCCAGCAGCAGCGTCCTCATGCATATTTGCTGCCAGTTGGGGCCGCCAGCCCAGAAACAAACAGCCCACTTAATATTTGATGGCTTTGGAGTGAACACACGGCAGATGGAACATTGCCTGTGTATTTGTGTGTATATGCCTGTGTGTGTATGAAAGAGAGAGCAAGAGAGAGAGAGATGGAGGTAGAGATTTGACTAAACTCAAGCCTAACTGCCTGATGGCACCTTCTTACCTGTATGTGTGGTGGAAAAGAAGAAGTCGTCCTCTGTTACTGTTCTGCTCGTCTTATCTCTCTACTCTCTGACTTCTTCTTTGGGGTTTAAAATGGCATGTTTTGACAGCAGATGCTCTGAACTCTGCTGATAGACACATCACTAGAGGTGTGAAAATGCATCAGTGCATCGTGTTGAATTGATCTCAAGGTGGTGAATCAACTTCATCGATTTTGGGATGTTACATTCAGTGTTAAATTCAAAGTTAGCGTTCATTTTCCGATTAAAGGACAATTCTCCAAAGTAAACAACCAAAAACAGCTTGAAGGAGCTGTCGAAGTAGTTCTTACAGATGCATTTTTTGCATATTCAGTCAATTTTTCAAAAACATTTTTAAAACAGATTCTGAATTGTGCCAAAATAATCCATTGTAGTTGTAGTGAAATATATTTCATGATGCACTAGTTTGTTTCCTGTAGAATAATTACTTTTAATGTAATCATACTGAGTTATTGCGAGGTCATTGATTAAGACTTAGGACGTAGCACATAGGCCTCCAACATTCTCCAACAAACGGCAGCGTTCTAATGTGGGACATTGGTTTAATACCGCATTTTAGAACAGTGTGAATGGAAATGTGTAAATGATTGAGGACATTCTAAAACAATGTAAACGGGTTAGAACATACAAGAAAGATGTGAATGTGGAGAGCATGCTAGAACTTGAGTAGGGAAGGGTATGCAAGAATGGTGTGAATGGGTGAGAACATTCTAGAAGAGTGTGAATGTGGGAGGACATACTAGAACAATGTGAATGCGTGAGGATAAACGGCAACATTATAATACGGCATTTTTGTTTAAAGCTCTTCCAGAATAAGAACTGGCATACCACATGAACCAGTGTGAATGGAGGAGAATATTTGGCAGAATATTTTAGAACATTGTGAATGGGTAGAGCACTCTAGAACAGTCTCAGTCGGGTAGAACATTCTAGAGCAGTGTGAAAGAGGAAGGACATACAAGAATAGTGTGAATATGGGAGAACATTTTAGGACAGTTTGAATGGGAGAAACGTTCTGCACTCTTAAAAATGATATTTTTTTCAGTGGGTGAGGAAAATTCTCGAGTCTACCATCAATCTCACACATGTATGGCACAGCGACCAAAGCTGTGTCCCAATACAGGGGCTGAATCCTTCAAGGGATGCAGTCTACAAAGGCGTGTCCTTTGAAGGCTGTGTAGACCCGTGAAGGCTGAACCAAAATCAGATTCACTTCTACGCCGGATTTCTTGTTTGTGTCACAACACCGCTGTTCCCGCCCTTACCGTTGCGGCACGAAATGGCGCTCTCGTCAAGTTCTTTTGAAGTTCTCTAAAGATGGAGCCAGAAACTTTGATTTTAGTTTATTTGTTTCACTTATTAAAGCTGGAGATGCTTATCTCTGTCTGCTCTCCCCTAAAACATAATGAAACGTTAGCGTAAACCACACTGGCTTTTTTTTTCAACATTTGCATCGTTAGTTTTTCAACTCAGTTTAAACCCAATACTTACATTAAAAAATGAACTCCTCTGCCGCCGTTCGCTCCTCTGCTGATGCCGCCATGTTCTCTAATCCTCGCCAGCACGCAATGAACCTCGGGCCATGTTGGCTGGTGAAGGATCCACCCGTTGGATCCTTTGTGCCGTGAAAAAGAAGGACACATTTCTCGACCGCATATGAAGGAGACTTCGAAATGGGACTACCAAGTTGCGCTGCTGTGACACAGTCGGCCTTTAAATGCATCCTCCGAAGGACGCAGCCCCTGAATTGGGACACAGCTTAAATGTTTAGGTTTCTTGGTGTTTGTTGATGTTTGCTGTTGGTTGGAGCATGCTGGGTCAGTGTGCTCCAGCCTTTACATATTACTGCATGTTCGTGTGTCTTTATGTTCTGTCAGCACTTAAAACAGGTCCTTGTCTCTTGCTTTGTTGCAGGATCTGGAGGTGTTGTCTCAGGAGATTGTGCGTTTGAGTAAAGACGCCGGCCCTGCCGAAGGCCCAAAGGCCATGGGCTAAGACTGAACACACCTCCCAGCCTCTCAGTCAAAACTCTTCCTCCACTAGCTCATCTTTCCATGGCTGCAGAGAGAATGTTGCACCTACTCAAGACACAAACTGGAAGACTGACTCGAACCTCACGCAAACCAGGAGGAAAAGGAGTGTGTCCATTCGCAAGTCCTGTACTACTGAATGTATTTACACTGTAAACACTCTGTGTCTCGTTTTAGTCTTCGATGCTGCGAGAGCTGGATGGGTCGCTTGCTAGCTGCCCCCGACCGCTTTGCGTCATTGATTCTTTGAGCTCGGGGAAGTGGTGCAGCCCCACAGGACAAAAGTACAGACAAAATTCAAGCTGCAAGGTGGCTTCTACCATTGTTTTTAGCTATGTGATGTATGTTTGTCCATTTTTGTGTAAATCTGACCTTGAAGGGGCTTCCCCCAACCCTCTACCCACCAGAAGAGAGGCTGCGGTCACTAACAGCTCCCTCACGGCTCCCACTGTTTGCCTGTATTTGTCCTGTATATCTGCTTCTGTTTTCTTTTTTACCTGTTCATATGTTTGACTTGTGTAAATATGAACACGGAAAAGATAAAAATAGTAATTTATTAGTTCTATACATTTATAGTAGGACAAATAGCAAGACTGAAAGTATCGCGAGGAGAGATTTGCTGCTTTGTGCCGCAGTGGAGTTGGAGGATGAAGTTGAGCTCATTAAGTGGGATGAGTTTGGCTTAGTTCATTATGTCAACACGTTACAGTTTTTGGCGACATGCGAGTGCTTGTAACTGCGCCGATAATTGTCTGAGCATTTCGCACGTCTGCTCAGAGCGCTGCTACGAAGTAAAAAAGCGCCCCATGGCCTTCCTTCTCTAACCAGCACCCCAATCTGTTGTCTCTATTTCTCTCTCTCTTACACTCTGTTTTTTCAAGGTCCAACCCAGTTCAGCCTATTTCAGCTGTTTCTAATCTGCAGCCTCCAAACAAGCTTTGAATGTTACATCATTCCACTTTTAAATATTCAACTTTTTTTGAAAGGAAAGCAAAGGAAGAGGGCATTTTATTTGTACCTGTTAAATGGAGAACGTTGGAGAACTCTAGAGTTTTTGAGACACTACAGTTTGAGCTGAGCTCAGACATATGCTCTTTTAAGACCAAGAAACTTTCCAATTATTTCCTGTGTACTTCGCTGTCCGCAGCTTAGCCATTCCTGTGTGCGTAACAAAAGCTTGCACTGACATGCTCATCTGTTGACCTATTCATGTCCCACCCACAAACTCTGCCTTCGTAGCAACTGTCGTGAGGTTGGACAAGCTTTGCAGAACGTTGGAAAAGAAGAGCAGTTTACACGCTTAAGATACTCGTTGATATTTCTGAATCTGAGTACCTGAATCAAAATCACCCTTAAAAACTGTTATATAATAAAAATGATAATAGCATTTTTTAGTTGTCTGACGTAACAGATATGCTTCCCATTTGCGCTAGACGTGCATCTTCCTTAAAAAAACCAAATCTTCTGACTTGAATGGCATGAATTTATAATGAACTAAGTGAACTAAACCAGCTATAATTTGTGTATTTTGAACATTTTCCATATATGAACAATAACTGTTCTATCTAAAGGCCTTGTATTTTGTATGTGGCTTCTGGATACTACGTAGAGAAGCTAATACCGACTTAAAAGTACCTCAAGTGTTTGGATTATTCGATCCCCAAGTTTGGAGTTTAAATTCACTAAATTTTATTGAGCCTGTTTACACCTTGTGTTAATGTGGGCTTTGTGTATGGATCACATCTGGATAAACTTTGGAAGGATTCACTAAATTGCACCCCCAGTTTGACCAGATGGGATTGCAGTTTTCCAGTGTAAAAAGCTTTACTTTTTAGGTGGACGTGCTTGGCTTGAACACTTTAATCAGCCAAGAGTGCCAACTTCAGTCTCACGCATCCTCCATCTTTTGTTTTGTTTTGTTTTTTATCCTCTCATCCGCTAGTCAGTGCTGGGCAGACGCGTTTCCCCTTACATAACTGTATATGGATAACGAAGAAACATTCCGTTTACAGTTGTCTTAAATGCAGTCAAGATCTGTCTCTGACCACCACTGAATGTGGTTTGAGTAATCCAGTTGTATTCTGATTGGGTTACTCAAACGTCCTGGGGGGTGTTTCCACCTGGCTTCTCATGAAGTGAAATCTGAAAGTGATCTGATGACTGAAAGCACATGTTAATGCCAGGTGTGAACAGGCCCTCTAAACCATGTGGTTGTACCTATCTGAAACTAGGCAGGTTGGAAACAACAGTAAATTTGCCTCCATGCTAACATGACCTTGATTAGACACCAGTAACACACCTGATCTGTTCACAGTGTGACTGTTCATATGTACACAAGAAAACAGTTGTTTTTCTGTATTTTCACAAAAACCTCTGCACCAGTTTCTCATTAGGTTGAATAGGATTTTTGCCAGTGTTCCACAAAGTCTGTCCAGTTGCTATGAAAGAACGCATTGTGGGTGGAGCATGGATGGGTCTGTTTTGCCTTTCCCCATAAGTACACGAACAAACAATGAATTGTTTTTATGACTCAAATTATGCCCACATAGCCTGTGAAGTGGCTGTTGATTGTTCGTTATTAAAGGATTCTGCAATACTGAATTATTTTGATGACGCAGGTGAGTGGGAGGCTTATAACGTCTAGCAGTAAAGCTGTTAGTTAACTAAGCAGTAGGCCTGACATATTTATTCATCTGGTTAAACCCAGTTGGCTTAGTGATATTAGTCAGATGTGGGCAGTCACTAATCTGTAATGTTTATTCTGGGTGCTTTTGAAAACACGAATTTTGTTTCATGCCTAATTTTGAACTTTTACTCTCTGTATTTTGATTTGATACTATTTATACATAATCATTTGCATGTTGGATATGTATGTATGTATGTATTTTAAATTCTTTGCTTGGACACTAATCAAAATAGGCATCTTATCGAAACCATCCGTCATCTAATGTAGATCAGACACATTATTTATACTGTATTATGGTGAATGGCGAAATGACCAGCTCTTTTTACTTGTGATAAGACGTTCACCACGAACATATCGTTAGTGATTCTTTCGTGTTATTCTGCGTTGAAAATATGCTCTGCGTTTTCTTTGCCTTTTGATTTTATAAAGCTGTTAAATCTGCCAGATAATCTAAACAGGGATGTCATTACTAACTCTTAGCTTAAAGTGAAACAACAGTGCTTTTATCAACATCTCCCCTGAAACTCGGTTTTTATTTATTTATCTGTTTGTCACCTGTCTTGTTCAGCGAAGAAATTTCCCTTGACTTCTTGCAGCGTTAATAAAGAATGGCTGGAAACTAATTTTGTAATTGACTCCTTTTTTTTCTAATGCCAGAAGGCGTTTCATTCACGCCGAGATTTGCCTCGAGTCTTTTGTCTTCGCTGTAATGCAGCAGCTGTAATGTTTACTGGGACTGGAACAGAAACGTCGATGTTAAGAGCGTGTTATACACGCACAATGCTCGCGTACATCATCTGCAGCATTGATGGATCACCTGGGTTGTTCTCATGGCAATGCAGCATTACAAATAGAGTGTTGCTATGAATATTGACCCCCTAACTCCCGCACACGCTTTCTTGCATTCTCTTTCTTTATCCTCCCTCCCCAGCGAGTGCTGCTCTTATGAAAAGCCCCCACTCACTGCAGCATTACCAATTACTGCAGAGCCATGTAAACAAATTACATGAATCATTGAACAGCCTTTTAATTTGGCCAGTTTTTGATCCCAGTTGTCATCTCGTTCATTGCATTTGTCACTCTTGAGCAGATTCAGTCTAAGGTTGAATCAGTCCTGGGACAGTGTGTTATCAGACAGCGTGGGGAACCTGACCACTGCAGAAACAAAAGTATTCAAACCAGCTCAAAGACTGATGAGAATCTTTTGTCATTATAGATTTGACAGTCTGCAGTGCTGTGCAGAAGTCATTTGATTTCCAGGCAAGACCAGGGTTATAATAGTTAATTAAGACTATTACTAAACTAACTGGACTAACTGTAATGAAAAAATCAAAACGACCGTTTTCAAAAACACAAACTAAATCAAAACAGTGTAAACTGCAAAACTAGCTAAAACGCAATTACTAAGTAAAAATCTTCAGTTTTCTAATCAGTGTGTGAATGGGCGTTTAGAACTGGATGGCTTTTCTATTTGGCTGTCTTTAAGGAAAACTTGAACCGAGCTGAGCTGTTGTGCTAATTTTATTCTACCCTTATCAAATATCTACTATCACAGTCTTCATTATAATACTAAATAACTAAAACTGGAAATAAATAAAAACGATTACTTTAGAAAGCTTGAACTATTAATGCACCCTTCAAACTAACTGGAACTAAATGGAAATCAAAACGAAAAATAAAAACTAATGGAAATTTTAAAACTAATAACCCTGGTTATGATGGCCATGCTAGTTATTTATCAGCTTTAGAAAATTACACAAAAACCTCAACTAAATATAACCGTTTTTCAGTATTTATTGTGTCCAATCTTTGCCTTTATTACAGCTTCCATTCTTTTCAGGAGACCCACTTTCAGTTTTTCAAAGAAATCTGCAGGGATATTTTTCCACAACTTCAAAGTCAGTCTAGAGGCTGATTGCATTTTCTGCTTCGCACAATCCAAATAACATATTCAGTGATGTTGAGGTTTGGACTCTGGGGTGGTCAGTCCATTGTTCTGAGAACTCCAGCTTCTTTGTTTGATTTGCGCATTTTCTTCTGTTTTGTCTGTCTCTTTTTCTCAGTAAGAGCTTCTTAACAGCTACACATCCTTTCAGACCCACAGCGCTGAGTTGTCTTCTCACAGTGGAAGGATGGACAGAAACACCTGTGGATGTTTTCAGATCTGAAGCAGCTTGATTTTCTCCTCTCTCTCAAAGATGAAAGTACTGTTTATCTGATGGGGACAGTCTTGGTGTCTACCAGGTCTTGCTCGGTTATTAGGAGTCTCATTTTCTCTGTAGCTTTTAATCATCAATCATAATCAATTTTTTGAGCTTCAGTTTTGGAAATTTCAGTTTTGGAAACTACTTTTTTCCTTCGACCTTATCCTTCCTTGTACCAAGTGTATTATCTTTTCCCTTGTTTTAATGTCCAAAGTTTGCTACTGTAGGTATACGCTAGAGCTACAAGGCTAATGTAGCTAACAAGTAATGCAAGCTTATACCTACTTGTTAGCGTAGTTTTGTGCAAATGTGACTTTTCACTGAATACCTTTAATTTGTGAATGTTTTGCTACTTTTCTCATGTCTTCTGGGCTTTTCTGTCGAAAGTTTTGAGTTTGGGTCAATACAAACAAGCTGCTAGTCTTCTCTGTTTGGTTCTTTGCACATAACTCTTTCTGTCAGCAACTTCAGCCATTGATCTCCTGCACCTCTTCAAGAGAGCTAAACTAGACAAACTCGGGTTTGTCTTATTTGACAGGCTAATGTGTTTATCCACTGGATTTGCCCCTCAGAGAGGCAGAAGGAGAAATTTGACAGTTTGAATTTACAAGAACCAGCATTCTGTTATCAGTCAGGAAGATGAAAATTAATTATTGATACTGAAACATGGTTTATTGATTTATGTGTCATATTTTCAGTAAACATAACCTGCAGTTCTGAAAGCAGAACTGAAAAGCAGAGGAGGCCCATTATATCAGACACTTTTTCCATCCTGGTTTAACTTCAGGGAAGCTGTGGGGGGTTTGGGGTGGGGGGTTTGTGGAGTTACTTAAAGTTGAAAAAAAAAAATCAGTTAAAATTCACCACAGTGAATCAGCAGTAGTTATTTGGCAGTTTGCTTGATGATAATGTATATATGACATTCTTCTACTGCTCTCACTCACAGTAAGAATCAAAGCCTGGTGGACACACCCATTTGTACTTTTTTTAAACGAAGTTGGTCATTGAAGTATTTCTGAATCTTTAAAAGGCTGTGCTGGCTTGTCATTGTCCAGTCAAGTCTATTTTTACTATTTGTCCTTTAAAAACCTCTGATTCCTTGATTAATCCCCAAAATAACTAGTGCAAATATATATCCAGTAATGATGTCATTAGCACACACTCTAAGAGGTTCTAGTGGTGAAAGAATTCTTGGTTGCGAATTAAAATCAGTAGAACACAACGTATCATAGCTCACTGGCAACAAGTTTAGTGCCTTCAGAATCAAAGACAACAGATGATAAAATTCTAAGAAAGGGACTTTTACCTTGCACTTGCTTAATGGTGCTTTGGCCCTCCAAAATACAAGATTCAAACAGAGCCCAGAGGCCTGCGCTCTAAATAAGCAAGAGATTCGAATTGTTTAAGTCTTTGTATTTTACTGCAGACGTGTTTCGCCTCATGTTGTCCTCAACGCCAGATGATAGAATTCTAACAATTTCAGAAATTTTGGAACAAAAAACCTCAGAATATGACCTACAAAGAATGTCTAAAAGCCAGCAGTAGGCATTTGATTAAGAACAGCTAACAACAAAACTAATGGATGATCCAAGACAGAATGGTGTCATATCACACA
This sequence comes from Colossoma macropomum, assembly GCF_904425465.1. Lineage (NCBI taxonomy): Eukaryota > Metazoa > Chordata > Actinopteri > Characiformes > Serrasalmidae > Colossoma > Colossoma macropomum. The sequence goes on from NW_023494793.1 coordinate 37,721,978, forward strand.
CAAAAAATTGAAATCTGTTTTTCAGGCGATGTCACCAGCACTGACAACTGATGTCATCGCCTGGCAACGCTCAGCGACTCCAAGGACTGTTCAGTTAGCATTTTGCCATTGCTGCATTAAAATAAACGCAGTACCAGACCACAAAAAGCCTTAGTAGATCATATGTGGCTTGAAGTTTACACAGAGAAAGGCAGTCAGTCTAAAGTCTTTAAGATAAACAGATAAACGCTTAATTTATAATAACAAAATCTAAATTGCATCAAATGTATATGAGTAGAGTTTAAAAGTGAGCTTGAGATTGACATTTATCTGTGTTCTCACTGCAGCACCGTTTATGTAGTATAGCTGCACTTTGTACTGTGTCTGCTATGCGGCGTACATATCTGGTGGGGTGGTAGAAGCAAAAACCAGGAACATAAATAATATTCACACAGTTTGGATAGTGATATAGTCCCATTTTAAATATTTACCTGTTTTTTTAAATACAGACTAACACGTGCTTCCATTACCAGTTAGCTACATTCGCAAATTTACATCAAGTGTTTTCACTCATCAACTGCTATTAAGGGAAAATTGTGCAAATTAGATTTTTGGCCAGTCTGTCACTTTTGGACAAAACCTCTTGATTCAACCTATCAGCTCATTCTCAAAGCACGAGTTGAGCTCAGAGTGTTAGAAGTGGACACCCACTAATATCTGCAGGCCTGTAGCCTTCCAGGACCTGAATGAGACACTCTGCTTCAGGCAGATGGTACATCAACAGAATCATCCTGCAGTTCAAACACAGAATAGCCTGCAGGGCCGCATTCGGCGCCATGCCACGTTTTGCCTGTGTCAGATGGAGCTAGAGCTAAATTTTACAGGCTAGCTTCACTCATCTAACGTGGGAGGCTATGAAATTACACCCACTCTATTCATACTGTTTCTATCCGCAGTGTTCCGGAACATTTTCACCAAATTCAGCTGGAAGTGGCGCCCAAATTAGAGGTGCTTGGAAAGACTCCCAAAGAAATCTGTCCAGTTAAGCATGTTTGAAATGTGAAGGAGCCTCTTGAATCTCGAGAATCCATACCCTTCGAGTGTTTCGGATCGGCCCGCTAGTTTCTTCAGAGATAAAAGCACTTGTAGAAATCAATCCTCAAAATCAATTCTCAGCTTTATGTTTATCAATATGCTGGTGATTACGGATACCAGTGATGAACTGCAGTGGCTATTGGTGTCTCTCTCTCTCTCTCTCTCTCTCTCTCTCTCTCTCTCTCTCTCTCTTTCTGAGAGCTTTGTGGATTTCTTCGCAGCAATAAATTCAAAGGCCTCAAAGGGATTCATGTAGCCATGTTATTATAGCTGCCATTGTATTTGTCATTAAAGGAATAGTTCAGACAAAAATCAAATTTACGCTTCTCCCCTTAGCCCAAATGTAGTCTGTCAGCCAATGCTTGGTGTCTGATATTTGATTGCACTCGAGCTGCATGGCTAAAAAGTAATATAAGATGATAATCAAGAGTGAGCACTGTGTAAACTGCAGGCCTAAGTCATCACTCTCTCGCCTTAAACTGTGTCAAGTAGTTAAGTATCTCTAACAGACTTGCTTCTTGCACTGTATGACATACTGTTATCTATATAGATATATAGACGTATGTATTACATACGTAAAAATGCCAAGCAGCCATGTTGAAGCCTGATTTTGTCCGTACGTTTGGTCATTTTTATAGATTAGTTATTATATTTATAGACTGCACAGTATATAGACTGATTATAACTTTTGGACGATATGAAATGAATTTGTCAGAAGTCTCTGTGTGACATATATTAGGCTCATAGTTGTTACTGGATAATTCATTGAGAGACATTTTACAAGAAACTATTCTACTTTTGCAGAAAAGTTTCCTGCCAGAGATGTGAGAAACGCACCTATAGCTGAGCTAAAGCTTAAAGCAGAGCAAAGTAAGTCTGTTATATTTTTTAGCTTATACTAGTACATTAAAACATTCTGAGACATATTTACAGCTAAGATGTTAAAATAAACATAAATGTTGTGGCTCCCAAGGTGGTTTGATTTTTGTTGAAAAGTGAAAATGGCACTTAACATTTGGGTTGCCAACTTCTGCCTTAGGATATAAACTTGGATAAGGCTTGAAGGGGAATTCCACCATTTTTTCATTTTTCCACCAATTTCAAAATGGGTAATTCAGTGGTTGAAATGTAAGCAGTCATTCAGAGTGGTTTGATGTGAAATGGTTGATTCGCTGACTTGCGTTAATGATGTTCATACAGCTGGAGGAGGTTCATATTGAGCACTTAATGCTCATCTAAAACATTTACAATTTACTGCATTGTTCTGTAACGATTTACAAGTGAAATAAATCATTTTGAAATCGCATGAATCTTTTTGAATCACGCTGTATTTCTCTCCACCATAAATGGATAAATAAAGTCTGTAAATTGGTTTCAAAACTATCAAACAATGTTTCAGACATACAACATCAAATTCTTAGCCATTTCATGTAATAACTTTCCGTGAGGGAGCTTTTAGAGGCATTAAGCGCTTCAGACGTTTGGTTCCTATCACCACCACTGTGAACAATTTTGATTTGGTAAGTTTCTCTAAAATGGAGCATTTCATACACTGTTTACATCGTAACCATTCATTTATGCACACATTTTGAAAAATCAGTGAAGTTCCCCATTAATAATGATAATTGAATAATAAGTCTGCATTATAAGGGGCTAAATAAAGGGCAAAACTGATTGCAATCAATAGCTTTAAGGTGTCAAAACTCTCTCCTCTGCTTGCCGATCTCCGTTTCCGTTTTTTTGCCCAGTACGTATTGACCAGGTCATTCAATAAGCCTGATAAGGGTGTCGCGGTGCCCTCAAGATCTCTAAATATTTTGCCAGCGCTTTTCTTCAGTTACAGTGGCAGCTAACTGATCCTGTCCTTTCCCAAGGGCTTTTGGGTGTTAAGTGTCAGACTGGGATGTATTTAAACCCTTAAGGAGGAAAGGAGGGATGTTCTATCACATGACCTTAGTTTGGGACAAACCCTAGCCGTCATACACACATGCACATGCATGCAGAGCGAGAAGAAAGTTCCAGAGAACGAAGTAGGACAGGTCATTAAAGATTAACATGAGGGTGAAAGGTATGAAATATTGAACGTGAACACCAAAAGAAAGGCTAGTTAAATGAATTACATAAAAATAGGGAAACATTGCAGGCCCAGGTGACTCGATGGATGCGGCGGCTCTTGTCAGAGAAAGCCGGCGGTCCTTGCTGAGCGGGACGGAGCGCCAAAACGGCTTCCGCAGTCAGCCATCAGGAAGTGCAGGCAATTTTGAAGCCTGAGCTGCTGCCTTCCAAACAAAATACAGCATCATGTATAAATCAGAGCCTCCCTAAAGCGCAGGCAATCTGGCTGCACAGACACACATTCATGCACGAGTCATATACAAGTCTCAGATCTTCCCTGTCATTCCCTGGCTGTGTAGAAATGATGTTTACTTCCTTTGCATCTGGGCAGGGCTGTTTCTGCACATCTGGGGCTCTAAATGACATCCATGGCCACTACCATGGGCTATCTAATGCAGGCTTGCCTGGGCTGAAGCCCATTGGCCAAATGTAATTCAGGGCCTCTGATTCGCTGTTTTTTTATTGCAATTTGTTTATTTATCCTCAACCCATCCACACGCATGCACCAATGATTATCTTTTTACATGCTGTCATTCGTAACTGTTGATTGGACAGACTTATTCAAAACATCCGCTCTAATGCTGATTGACTTCTGCGTCCTGTGCATTGGTGATGGACATTCTGGCTAACGTCACTAAGTAGCATTGTCAATTTCTATTGTTCTCAAGATTAGCAAAGTTATTGTAATTCAACTTTAGTCTATCTTACAATGCAGTGATTTTCAACCTGTGGGCTGCGGACCCCCAGTGCGCCATGCTGGTACTCCTACGGGGACATTGGCCATCTTTTTTTTTACCGCAAATATATTAGCAATATAGACATTTAATCAAATGCAATTTAAAACAGACAAATATTGTTGATTATTTGCAAGAATAAAATGTCATATTTATGTAATGCTCATTTATTGTTCTGGCAAAATGCTAGATAGTTACACTCTTTAAAAAGATGGCTCTTGAAGGGTTCTTTGGTAAAGAAAATGGTTCTAAATAGAACCACAAACACTCAAAGCATCATGCTGAACCTTTCTTAGCATGGTGAGATGGTTTTTCAGATTGATGGAGAATTTGGGTTTTATACCGAGCCAGAGCTCCATTTGCGGCTTGCAGCCTGACATCCAGCACTTGGTAGCTGAAAATAAAATCAGCTATTAGATGAGTGAGAAAAAACAATCTGATGAGTTCTTATGGGCTGTTGAAGCTCCTGTGGTTGTTTGTGTGGGATGTGAGTTGCAAAACATTGGGAACCACTGCTCTTTTTAAGCCTCTCCTGCTCTCCTGGTGCTCTGAGTTCCAGCTAAAACTCCCAGCAAGAAAGTTATTTCTAGGCTTATTAGTATACATGTAATACAGTGGGCTTTTGTAAGTGTGTTATTATAACCATTGTTTACAGCATGGCTAGACGCTGCTTCCTACTTGTGTTAGCCACCTGCAGGATCCTACTATCAGTGATTAACTTCATTTACAAGAGCATAATAACTGGCAGTCCACCTTAACTATAGGAATAAAATAATACATTAGTTTTGTATCGTGTTAGTTACCTCCCTGACATCAACACTCACAGTGTTTCTCTGTGATCTACCCGTCATAAGATGAAAGCCTGGGTTCTCAAACAAAAGCTGCAAAATATAATCAGATCTGCTGAGGTCAGCTACTGATGTTGGATGATCATTGTTGATTTTTTGCAAGAATAAAATGCCATATTTATATCATGCTCATTGATAGTTCTGGCAAAATGCTAAAATAAGATGGTTCTTCAATGGTTTTTTGGTAAAGAAAATGGTTCTGTATAGAACCACGAACAATCAAAGAACCATTTGCATGCTTAAATGGTTCTTAGCATGGTGATATTGTTCTTCAGATTGATCGAGAATGTGGGTTTTATCTAGGGTTCTATATAGCACCAAAAATATTTCTGCTGTAGTCACGATGTCAAGCTTGTAACAGTAGATGAACCCTTTTTTGATGCTATTTAGAACCCTTTTCAAAAATCTTCTATATAGAACCATTTACAGCACATTATCAATCTGAAGAACCATTTCACCATGCTAAGAACCATATAAGCATGCATATGGTGCTTTGAGTGTTCATGGTTCTATACAGATCCATTTTCTTTACCAAAGAACCCCTGAAGAACCATCTTTTTTAAGAATGCATGTTTATGAACTGTTTTTAAGAATGTATGTGGATATTTTCAGTACAAGTCAATGTAAAAAAACATTTTTGGTTGTTTCTGAGCAATTCCAGAACACTTTTTGGTGCTATATAGAGCTCTTTAATGATGTTAAGAACCCTTTAATCATGCGAAGGGTTCTTTGAGTGTTCATGGTTCTATATAGAACCATTTTATTTACTAAAGAACCCTTGAAGTACCTTTTTTTTAAGCATGCACTTATACTGCTGCATATGCGTGTGCAGTGTTCAGCATCATTGCTACTGCACAGTTATGCATTTTGATTGACGGGCCTAGACTGAGGGCAGGCCCACCTGCAGTGCCTGACAAGTCTCCTGTGGTTTGAGCATACAACACAGCCCCCAGGTTGCCAGTTATTGTTTAAAAGGATTGATCTTTTAAACTTAATTAATGTAACTCAAGACCAAAACACCCAAGACATAAAACAAGGCAAAAACAAGGCCGGGCAGCCCATTCTCCGCCTGCCCAATTAGCCTGTTTTGTGAACGTGTACTTGACCTTCATGTGAGCAGGGCTTTTTTTAAGTGTTGCTAATTGCTTTTCTTGTATTTTTCACACCCTCGGGAAGTCGAAGTGTCCTAAGGTGAGCACAAGTTTGCAGCGAGTTGGGCTGGCAGCAGATATTGATGGGCGCAGACGTTAGGGTTAATTGAGCTGACAGTTCAGCCCCCCTTTCAAACCTGCCGTTAATTAAAGGCGGCTCGGAGGTGTGTGCTGACAGACTTTTCAGACTGTCGTAATTAGACTGTGTGAGATTAGGAGGAGAGTCTCGAATGGCTGCTGTTAAGACATGGAATTTCTGATTGTTGTAACGTTACAGTTCAGTTAGATTGGGAGAAAGACACTCGTTTGGCGTTTTCCCACACTGAAGCGTCCATAGCCTGACAAACTGTTTCTTTGCTTTGCTTTCTTGCAAGAAAATCTTTTAATGTAGCATGTAACCATTGCTGAAGTTTCAAAAACATTCCACTCACTCTTCATTCAAATGTGGAGACTAAATTTTGAGATCATGATTGTGATGACTCCCATTTTTATTTAAATTCTCAGAAATAAAGGTACGAAACTGTCACTGGGGCAGGACCCCTCTTGTCACTGGGTGTGGTACCCTCAAGGGTTCATCTCAGTACCTTTAGTCAGGGAACATAATTGTACCTTAATCCATTGAAATCGAATTGCTGTAGTAGCTTAGTACTTATGAGCAACTACAGTCCCATAGGGAATGCTAGCAGAAGTTAGCATTGTCGTAGAGGTGGATATTTTGATTGAGTTTGATATTTATGGCCTGAACTGAGGGCCTAACTCCAATAGTCACAGTTCACTGTGTCACAAGAGTCTCTAATATGGAAAAGTCAACTCTAACTTTTCCAGTTTAAACACTGGGGAAACCCTCCTGATGATCTTTAAGGTGTGAAAGTTATGAAAATGGATTCTTGAGGTTGGACTGTCTAAAATGTTTTTTTTTTTCCTTTTTGCTAACATTGCTAACTTTTCTGCTAGGAAGCCAAATATCACGCCTGTATTTACTAACCTCCACATCAGTAGATTTCTTCATCACCGTGGCAGGGGATTCCCAGTGATTGACATATTTGTGTAATGCATGCTGGGTATTGTACTATAAGATAATTGACGGACGAAAACACAAAAAAGATAACAAATTGCGAATTCGGTTCAACCGATAAGAGATGCAACCCAGCACTACAGAGACTTACATAAAATGACAAACGTTTTAAATGCTAGTTTTAGGCCGGAATGGCCCGTTAACATGGTAAACTACTGTAACTGTACTGATGTGCACTGTCTGTACTGTTATCTGAACTGCTGTGTGTTGCTGTATCTGAGCTACTCTTTCCATCATTATTCCAGTGAAAAGTGCTGCTGATAAATAAAGCAATAGATGTTTTTCTTACACAACTGTTGGACAAATGAGGGGAAATCAGAGGAAAAGTGTGGATGACCTGCAGCAGTTTCTCATCTGGTGTAAGCAGCTGTGATGCTGTGTGTGTGTGTGTGTGTGTATGTAATTTGTCATAAGGAATGTTTTCTGCTGCATAAGGCCCCCCAACACCCCCCCTCCCACACACACACACACACACACACACACACACACACACACTGTGCTCTCCTATTCTCTCACTCATGTGGCCACCACGCTGAGGTAAATATTTCATGGTGGGGAGAATATTTTTAGCAGGTTGCAGACAGAGTTAGACACATTAGATGCATTGATTAAGCATGTAGATCAGCACCTAGACACACTCAGTGTTTCAGTAGAAAAACTACTTAATCACCGTCTCTCTATAAGTACAAGACTGAATTTCATGGACATAAAACAAATAAAAATACTACAATCTAAACTACTTATAACACATTACAGGCCTCTGGCTGTTAATCATGATTGGAGTGCACTTAAAAAATAATGGTATACATCTTATACTGGTTATAAATTAATGTTATAATATTAATATTATGATATTATAGTAATTGATATAATAATCTTAAAGTAATATATTTTATAATGTTTATAAGTAATTACTGTTAGACTAATGTCTATTATTATTATTATTATTATTATTATTATTATTTTTGTGGAGTTAGTAAGGATCAATTGATGTATAGTAATCAATACTTTAATGATATTAGAGTTACTTATTTACTTATCAGTAATTAGTCAATACATGAATATTTATTCTTTTTAGAGTTATTATGTGTTGGGTTAACATTACATTAACATACATTTTTTTACATTAATGCTTTCCAAGATTACTAATCAATAATTAACATCATACCAATATATATCATTATTATGAGAATTATTATGTATCTTTTAACAGTACTTAGAGTTGTTATGGGTCAGTAAATTATTATGTATCATTAATTAATATTTCAATAATGTTAGAATACTATATTTTGTCATATTACTTAGCAATAATTAACATACTGTATAACATACTGTAATACATATATGTATTATTTTTGGGGTCATCGTGGGTCAGTAAACTGTTATTGGAGTTGTGGATTATTGTTATTATTGTTATTATCATTGTTGAAATAATAAATGTTAATAGATTAATACTTATTAATTAATTATTCAATAATATTAGGAAGATATATGGTATATTTTTGATACTACCTACCAATATTAACATTATACCAATTTGCATTATTATTACAGTTATTATGGATCTGTACACAGTTATTAATTATGCATCAGAAAATAGTGACTGTCAATTCATATTTTTGTAGTATCAGAATAGTTTATTATCTAATATTACTCAACATTTTACAAATAGTTATTATTATTATTTGAATTATTTTGGATCAGTAAACAGTTTGTGTCTTTCATGGAATATTAGTTAATATTCATTTACATTGTTCATTGATATTTTAAAAACATTAGAATAGTTTTAATGTTATGTATTGCATAGTATGTAACATTATAGTTGAAATCACATTATGCTAATATGCATTTTTAGTAATTATAGGTCAGTAAATATTTACACATCATCAATGGAAACTTCAGTCCATGTCAGATGAGTTTAGCCCAGAGAAGTCTGCAGCGTTTCTGGACATTGTTGAAATATGGCTTCCACTGTGCATAGTACAGTTCTTGCTTGCCTTTGTGGATGCAGCGATGGACGTGTTTCATCAATGCAGTGACCTCCATCACAGAAACATACTGGTTTTTGATGCAGTGCTGTCTGAGGGGTCAAAGGTCATGGGCATTCAGTTGTGGTTTTCGGCCTTGTCTTTTACGCACAGAGATTTATCTGTATTTCTTGAATCTGTTAATGATATTTGCGACTGTAAAGGGTGAAATATCTAAAATCCTTGCAATTCCTGTCTGAGGAATGTTATTTTTAAACTGTCGGGTTTTCTGCTGATGGATTTTTGGCAGTAGCGAGCCTTGATTTATCCAAGCTCATAAAGGTCTTGGCCTTTCCTGGCTGCTCCTTATCTACTCAAGCATTATTACATCACCTGTTTAAGACATCTTTTGAACATTTCACAACATTCCTAGTCTTATATCACTCCTGTCTCTGTGTCTTGCAGGGATCAATTTCGGAATGAGTGTATATTTATGAAAAACAATGGAGCCGATAGAGTAAAACATTCCATATCTTGTCTTTGTTGTGTTTTTGTTCAAATGCAGGTCAAAGTAGATTATTTTAAATCACTGTTTTCTGTTTACATTTATTTTACCCACTGTCCCACACTTCCTGGGCTCGGGTTTGCGTTAGTGTAATTATAGATCAGTGAACAGGTGAACAGGTGATCTGGGTGGAGGTTTAAGTGAAAGCTTTCCATTCATTATGTTGTCTGCAGTCAGTGCATTCAGGATGAAAGGAGCAGCTTCTGCTCTCAGTCCAGATGAACGCTTCGCTTCCTGCCTTGGTGGTTTTAGCGCAGTTGTAGTGTACTGCCCACAGGAAAGAGATAAACAGTGGTCAGAAGAAGCTGTAAGTGTTTGACCATATCCCAGCACCGGTGGCTGATTCAGATGTCTGTCTGAATGATTCTGAGCGCTGCTCTGTGGTGGAGCCGGTTGTCGGGAGACTCTCAGGGATTTGAAGCGCCCTGCAGAAGATGAGTCATATGAAATAAACAGACCATATCGATGGATGGAGAAAATAGGGCAATAACTCATCTGGCGTCAGCTTGTCATCACCAAATGTGACTCGATCTTTTTTTGCCTCTTCTTATCACGAGATAAGGGGAATATGAAAATTCATATCAGGACTGAGCGTTAGATACTGGAGGCATTGGTTTTCTGACTGACTGTAAAATGGAAAGACACTTTGCTCTGTCAGATTGAGTTTTGTAGAAGCTGAGTCTTCACTAGAACAAGCATACACACTCTTGTAGATGGTTCTATACAGAACCTGTTTGAAAAGGGGTCTGTATAGCACCAAAAAGGTTATGTTATTGTTATGATGTCAAGCTTGTAACAATAGAAGAACCCTTTTTGGTGCTACATAGAACCGTATTAAACACACTCTTCATCAGTCTAAAGAACCATTTCATGATGCAAAGAACCCTTTATTCATGACAACGGTTCTTTGAGTGTTCATGGGTTTTTTCTAGAACAGTTTTCTTTACTGAAGAACCCTTGAAGAACCATCATTTTAAGTGTGTATAGAGAAACATGAACACTCAAAGAGCCCTTTGCATGATAAAGGTGTTCTTCAGATTGATGACGAATGTGCTATAGATGGCATCTTCTATGGCATGACCTTCAAGAACCCTTTGGGGACCCTTTGGCAGAGTATATATGAGTCTGTGATGAGCTCCGCCTCCTGTAATATGGTTCTAGCTTTGACAAACAGCGTTGATAAACTGTAGTCAGTGAAGAAATTATACATTTCTCCGTATCTTGTGGATGGCTGGCTCTGTTTAGGATTAGTAGTAACATGTTTAAGTGATGAAATTTTTGCACTCTAAGAGGTGATGCTCCAGCCATAGAGGTGTGATGTAACCATGGTGCTATTTTGGCCGTCGGGGACACAGCGTTTCTATGGCCGGCTGCTGGAGAGAGAGAGAGAGAGAGGGAGAGAGAGAAGGAGGAATGAACAGAGAGAGGGTGGGCTTGGAAATGGAGAGTCTTAGGTCTTGAGTCTTGGACTTTAAAAATTTACTGGTTTCCCTTTTCCTCTTTACTGCCGTCTATAAATAGCCTCTTCTCTGGGCTTTGCAGTGGTGAAGTAAGCTAACAGCACGGGACATCTGTAGGAGAGAGTGCCTCCCAGTCTCAGAGCTGGGCTCCAATTAAGGGATTAAGCTACAGCACCACACCAGACAGCGGTGTTCAGTGTCCCCCAAACCTGAGATCTAATCTCTGCGCTTGCTCCTGCTGTCCACTTTCTGCTGCTGCTCAGTTTGAGACACGCTGAAACAGGCTGAGACAGTCCTTGTGTGGTCGTCTTGGACAAACAGTACAGTGCAAAAGTCAGGAAAAGTCATGCTTTGTGTAATTTCAGGTTAAAACAGCCACTAAGTACAGTTTATTTATTTTAGTAAGAGACATTTCTGACAAGATTAGAGAGAAGATAATACACTTGCCCAATTGAGGAAAAAATAAGTGAAAAAACAGGAGTTACCAAAACTGGAGTTCAAAAAATATTAAAAGATGCAAGGAAAATGGGAAACCTGACAACTGTGCAACCATAGGCCACCAAGATTGTCACCATCAGAAGACTGAACTTCGGAGGTGTGGTAAAATATCTCTGCAAAAATCTGCACTGTCTTTGAAGCCTGAAACAAATAGAAGCTGTAATAAAGGCAAAAAAGTCTTCAAGCTAAATACATTTAGTTGTTGAGGCTTCTGTGCCATTTTATACTAAATATAAGTTTACTTGTAATCAGTTGGCATCTTGACTGTAAATTAAATAAATGCAGGGTGATCTTTGACTTTTGCACAGTACTGTACTTTACTGTCATTTCTTTATGTCAGAGCAGAATTGTGTTGGGTAGAAGACCCATGGAGTTCAACATGGGCTTACTTGTTCTTCTATTGCTTTATGATTTATTGCAGGAGTCGGCAACATGCGGCTTTTACTGCCCTGTTGTGGCAGCAGAATTAGATTTTTAGGTAAGAAAAAATTATCCTATTTTGCGGTAAAATAAACTTCTGCTAATCGTTCTAACACAGTTAGTTAGTAGTCTCGCCTAGTTAGTAGCTAACAAAAAGGCAAAGAGGGAGACGAATGGACTTCATTATTTATAATCACTCCAGCTGGTTTCCTGTTACAATAAATCATTCAACGAGAAACTGTCAAACACTAAAAAGTCGCGAAGCTTAAGTCAGCTCATCATTCACCAGCTTCTCGTTCGAATTATCCCATTCCACCTTAAAAGGTGCAGCAGTTGCATTCTGGCGTCTCAGGCACCATTTAAGGAGGAACGGGAAAATTCAAAGTTCAGCTGTGATTGAGAAGCGACTTCAGCCTTGTGAAAAAAATCCAACACTGAGGGACATTTTACAAGAAACTGTTCTACTTTTGAGGAATAGTTTCCTGCCGGAGATGCGAGAAAAGCGGCTTTAGCTGAGCTAAAGCTTTAAGCAGAGCAAAGTCTGTGTTTTTGTTTATTTTATATATTTTAGCCTGTACTAGTACATCAGCACATACTGAGACAGATTCACAGCCGAGATGGTAAAATGAATATGAAATGTTGTGGTTCCCAAGGTGATTTGATTTTTATTGAAAAGACAAAATGGCTCTTCTTAATATTTGGGTTGCCAACCCTTGATTAAGTGAAAAGCACACATATATGCCTTATTATTAGTATTATTGTTAATCTAACTTTCATATAAAAGCAATGGTTCTGCCAAAAATCAAGCCTGATCTGTTATGTCTTGTGGTTGATGAAGGCACTGGAGGCTAATGTAGCTAACAAGTAATGTAAGCTTTATAGGCACTATTGTGCAAACTGTACATGTAAATCATGTTGCCACAAACTGTGTCGAGCTATTAAGTGATATTGTTTATGTGGTTTCTAACACTTCTAATACTGTTATGAAAATAGACAAAACTACAGACTACATTCAAGCTTCAAGATGGCTGCTAACAGAGCTTTGATTGGGTGTAAATCTTTAGCCTGAGGACCCGACTCAACCCACAGCACCAAGTTTTGAGTCTGAAATGGGCCTGAGCTCAACACATTTCTGTCCGAAACTGACCTAAACTAAAAATGCAGAATAAAACTCATAGCAACAACAATAGCCATAATTAGATTATACCAAAGCAGCCCAGCTCGACACAAATGACACCTGAAGTGAGCAGCTTTTAGCTCTAGCTACTAATACTGTTCTTAGCTACGCATCATACTTTATTCCATTTTATAGATAGCAGAAAGTCGTACATGGTGTCAGAAACCACATAAGAAAGTCAGTGTGATTTAGGCACTCACTGTACACAATGATATTCTATTGATTCTATTGCTTGTTAGCTACATTGGTGCTAAACGTAGCTCCATTGCTTACTAAAGAAGCAAAATTTGGACACCAGTATGCCTTTGTTAGTCGATTACATTTGTGATAAGGGGTAATTGTGTTGTATTCTTATTTCACATCAAGCAATAAGAGTTTCCTTTACATTACATGTAAGTTGTTCGAACAACAAGTGCTCTGAGCTGACTGGGAACCATGTTCTGACTGGGAACTACTGTGCTATACCCAAATATCTTTCTTTCTCATCAGTGGTCAGTTTAAAGTGTGGACCAGCCTTGTAAAAGTGTGATATGTGCTTCTAAATGTCAGGAGGATCTGCAGTCCTTTCTACGACAAGAGCCTGTAAATGAGAAGCACTGCTGTATATATGAAGTGAGAGTAACTGGCCTACTTCTGAATATTATCACTTGTGAGGAAAGTGACTGCCACGTTGTAAAAATGGGCATTTCAGATTGAAGTACTGGATTAAAATCACAGATCTTGTCAGTAAAACCACTTAAAATGCAAAACCTCCCCAGATAAAACTAACCCAGCTTGGAAAAAGGGCTAAAGCTAACCAGACCAATCTTGGTGGGGGTTGTAAAAGGGTGCAATGCCCCCTCCCCCAGTTGGAATATTTGCCTCCTTATCTTTACATTCTTATTTTGTCCTGCAAAGGAAACCCATTCTTCAAACTACACTCCCAGCCCAGGAAACAGGTGGATTTCCTACCTGAGTGAACTGTTTCGTAATGGTCATTATGAGCCTATTAGCTATAACTGTGTGCTTCTCAGTTTGGTCAGTTTCCTGTTGACATAAGAGAAACTTTTCGTTCTGATCTACACATATCTGGCTATTTTTTCGTATAAAAGATGTTTGTTATGAAGCTGTAGCTGTTATCTCTCACACCTCAGTCCACTCGGACTTCTGCAACTGCCCGACTGTTTCCTTCCACGCCTCACCTCTCTCCTCCTGTGCTGAACTCTCCTACAGGGGCAGGAAAAAAGGCTGGACAGGCCTGTATCGATTCCCTCTCTGTGAGTGTCTGTGTGTAAGGAAATCTGCTGGATGGGTCGGCCAGTGCGTGTCACTGCGGCAGAGTGGGAGTCTGTCAGAGGAGAGAGAGAGAGAGAGAGAGAGAGAGTATGAGGAGTACCAGTGCCTGGAAGAAAAGAAAGAGTGACAGTGTGTGAAGCAGAGAGAAAAGAGAGATAGAAATATATAAATATTGTAATGTAGGGGGTTCTCAGAAGGAACTTAGACGACTCGAGGTTCTGGTCCATAACTCAGCTTTACTGGAAACTCGGCACAATAAACAGAATACAAGAGGGAAATTGGCCGTCCGGCTAGCAATCGGGGCCCTCACAGCCTAGGCTCTTACTGAAGCTTGCTACAATAGCACTCAGCCTAACCCAGCCCTGCCCACCAACAAGACATAACAAATGCTAACATTCCCCATTAACTAAACAGCCCAAAATACATGTGAACTCCATTTCTCTGTTGACACCAAATAGAATAGGTGTGACTGTAGCGTGTTGGGAAATGTTTTCCCTGTTAGTGTTGGGTGGCTGGTCCACAGCATTTATTTGCTAGTCTGGGACCGACTTCAGTTTGTTAATAAATCACATATACATACATACGTGTATACATGTATGTTCACACACACACACACACACACACACATACATACATATATATATATATATATATATATATATCGCTCTCTGTCTATATATATAGCTCTCTGTCTATATATATATATATAGACAGAGAGCGAGAGAGAGAAACAAAGAAGAGCACTAGTGTCTAGCATAGAGAAAGAGAGAGAAACAGATGGAGAGAGAGAGACAGCAGTGGGAAGAACATTGCTAGTGTCTTCGAAAGAGGAAAAGAGTGACAGTGTGGGAAGCAAAAAAGAAAGAGACCGATATAGATTAAGAGAGAGAAACGAAGAGAGAGAGAGCAGTGAGAATAAGAGTATTAGTATCTCGGAGAGGCAAGTGATGTGCAAAGCAAAGAAAGAGAAAGAGACAGGAGAGAGAGAAGCAGTACACAGAAGAGTACTTGTGCCAGGGACAGAAGAAACGAGTGATAGTGAGTGAAAGAAAAGAGAAAAAGAGATAGAAAGAGTGAGTTAGAAAGAGAAAAAAGACAGAGAGGAAAACTGAATTAGTGAGGTGGAGAGTGCTGGTGGAGAAAGGAAAAGAGTGACAGTGTGTGAAAACAGAAAGAGAGAAAGTTAGACAAAAAGAAGTGGAAAGATAAGAAAGAAAGTGTCTGGGAGAGAAGAAGAGAGGGACAGTGTATGAAGCAAAGAGAAAGTGAGAGAGAAATAGGCAGAGAGAGAAGGAGAGACAGAAACAGTAAGAAGAGAACTAGTGCTAAAGAAAAAGAGAGTGACAGTGTGAGGAGCACAGAGAGAGAGAGAGAGAGAAATAGATAGAAAGAAGGGGAGAAAAGAAATAGAGAGAGGGAGAGAGAGGGGGGTTATATTTAACTAGAATGAAGGGTGAAGGCCTTCAGGTTGAAATGCAATCCGGAGAGCCATCTACAGGACTGTAAGACAGGCAGAGAGTGTATGGAGGCTGTTTAAGGTGAAATACACTGAAACACATCTTCAAAAGTAACATCAAACGTTTGTTTATTAACTGCATTTAGAATCAGTGCAGGGCACATAGCCAACATACTTGTTAGTCAAATTCTAAAGCAAACCTCTATTAATGGCTTCTTTACAAACTGAAGTTCTTACTAAAGCCTGAGTAGACAGATAAATCAATGTGATGAGGCAGTTATCTCATTGTTAGCTCTGGTGTTGTTCTGGACTTCTGATCAAGGGGTTGTGGGAGCAACAGTGGGTGGAAGCACGTGGTGAGAGAGAAAAAAATAGAGAATTTTTGGAACTTATTTTAAATGATAAGCGAGTTTTTCAGGAAACGTATTAACAGAATAATTATATGAAGAAAACCATTAACAGTGAGAAACAGTGTGAATGAATGAAAAAACAAATCTCATGTGCCTTACCAATATGTACAACCTTGTTTCCCAAATAGTTGGGACACTGTGCAAGATGTAAATAAACAGAATGCAATGATGCACAAATCATTTAAACTCTATATTTAATTGACAATAGTACAAAGACAACATACCAAATGTTGAAACGGAGAACTTTTAGTGTTTTTTGAAAAATATGTGGCCATTTTGAATTTGATGCCAGCAGCATTTTTCAAAAATTTTGGGACAGGGCCAACAAAAGACTAAAATTGTGCTAAAATTGTGTAATGCAAAAAAAACACACAATCTCACAACTAATTCGTTGGCAACAGATCAGTAACATGGTTGGGTATAAAAAGAGTCTTTCAGAAGTAAAGATGGGGAGGGGTTCACCACTCTAAGAAAGACTGAGCAGGCAAATAGTGCAACAATTTAAGAAGAACATTTCTCCACATAAAATAGCAAAGAACTTGGGGATTTAATCATCCACTGTAGGTAATATCACTAAAAGATTCAGAGAAACCAGAGATATTTCTGTATGCAAGGGACAAGGCAAAAAACAGTATTGGCAGCACTGCATTAAAAACAGACATGATTCTGTAGTGGAAATCACTGTGTGGACTCAGTAACACTTCTTAAACCACTGTCTGTAAACATAGTTCACCGCTGCATACAAGTTAAAACTCAACCATGCAAAGAACAAACCATACATAAACAGGATCCAGAAACGCTGCCGCCTTCTCTGGGCCTGAGCTCATTTAAGATGGACTGAGGCAAAGTGGAAAAGTGTCCTGTGATCCGCCAAATCAAAATTTGAAATTCTGTTTGGAAATCATGGATACCACATCCTCCAGGCTAACAAGGAAAGGGGCCATCCACACACAGTTAAAAAGTCATCATCCGTGATGGTATAGGGGTGCATTAGGGCACATGGCATGGGTGACTTGCACATCCGTGAAGGCACCATTAAGGTTTAATGATATATACAGGTTTTGGAGCAAAATATCCTGCCATCCAGATGACGTCTTTTTCAGGGAAGGTCTTGCTTTTTTTTCAGCAAGACAATGTCAAACCACCTTCTGCAGATATTACAACAGCATGGCTCTGTAGTAAAGGAGTCCAGGTGCTAAACTGGCCTGTCTGCAGTCCAGACCTGTCACTCACATGGTCGGACATTTCAAGAGGGTAGGATAATTCTGCAGAGTACCTCTTTGTCACCAATTCTGAAAGGCTGGTTAAGGATAAAAATACTCATGAAAATTAAAGAGCAGTTGTTCATCCTTAAAAGAGGTTGAGAGGAGTTTTTTCCTCCGTGCTGATGAGCATGCGCTCTTATTTTCTAAAACTCTGGCTTCTTGTTACAACTAAATGACCACTGGGCATGCTGAAAACTGTCGTGCACACACCAATGACTGCAGCCTATGTACAATCATTCACACACATAAGTGTTTCTTAGGTGTTTACTTGCGTGTGTCAGTGTTTCGGTGTATTCCACCCTAAATGGCCTCCCCTATAATGCCCCCCCATAAGAACCCCATAAGATAGACTCTCTCTCTCTCTCTCTCTCCTCTCTCTCTCTCTCTCTCTCTCTCTCCTGATTCTTTTGTGTCAGTTCAGGCCAGATAGGAATGAAAGCCCCTTTCCATTGAATTATATGATAGTGCCATGCAATCGCCCTAAAAATCTCGCCCAGCAGCTGATGGTAAAACCTTTTTTTATTATGCATCAAAGCCACTGGAAGAGGAAGAAAGGAGATGATATTTGAGGTTTTAAAAGAAGTCTTTCAGCACGAAGGTCATAGTGCACAGGAAACTAAGCCTCATTTAAATGCTCCAAAACCCAGACATGACTTTGCATGAGCCAATTGGCAGGATACATGAAAGACTAATAAAGACTGTTTTTGCCAGTTTATGCTCCATATCTGACTAATCGAGTGACTCAGACGATATCTCCTGAAAAAGATCTCATGAGAAGCCTCGTCTGTTAGCATGAGAGCATATTGTTAGCAGCATAAATCAAACTGGTGGTCATTTCAGATGTCCCTGCTGAAAAATATGTCCTGATATCTCCTGAAACAGATCTCCTTAGAAGCCTCGTCTGTTAGCATGAGATGTTGTTAGCATAAATCAAATTGGTGGTCAACTCAGACATCCCAGTTGAAAAAACTCCAGCTAAGACCAGATTTTGTTAGTAGCGGATATCAGAGGTCAAGGTGGTAGACCAGCTGGACATCCAACTGACTAGGCAAAAATATACCCTGTGCTGGTCAACTGGTTAAGCTGGTTAAATTGGTCGACCAACTTGGTCAAGCTGGTCATGCTGGTAGACTGGCTAAACCATCAAACCCAAACACCTACATACATCGGTTAAACAGTTAGCTAGTGACCATAAAAGACGAGCTTATACCAGTCAGCAACACAAGCTTGTTTATCAGCTGGGATATCTGAGTTAACTACCAATTTTATTTCCCTGCAAAAATGGGAATTTCACCAATTTTTCTAAATTTCTGCCTAATTACACTGTTAAAATATAAACAGTCATTCAGAGTGAATTGATGAGAAATGTTCATTATAGAGCAACTCAGAACTGAAGTGATAGTAACCAAACGTCCAAAGCATTTAACACCTCTAAATGCTATTTCACACAAAGTTACTGTAAGACATGGTTATAAATATGTGGCCTGATGCCAGAAACATTGTTTTACAATAGTTTTGTGACAAGGCTTTGGTGTAAAATGTCTTATTTTAAAACACCTTCATGATGGAGAAGTACACGCTGGGCATTGTGAGGCAAAATAGCACCCAAAGAATTAATTTGGATTAACTGTTTTACCATCATCAACTTTACATATAAAAACTAATAATACACATATATGGTTCACTGGTCATTTTGAATAATGTAAATAATATGGCTGTATTTGTGTTGTAGACATTGTGACCCTTGGTTCCTATCACCACCACTATAAAGAAATCATGTTTCTCTACAGTACACCATTAGACATCAAATGACAAATAGCTTAAATTAGTATAACTAGCCTAACTAGCTGAAACAGCAGGAAATACATTATATAAGCTCATTGGCAAGATACATACAAGACAGATAAAGACTGTTTTGGGCTCGATCCATTTAGTTTGTCTGAAACTGGCTGAGATATAAGCCTCTATCAAGCTGTTGCTCCTCTGTTAGCAAGATAGCATATTGTTCACAGCATATGCATGTAAATTGAAGGTTAATCCCAACATGACTTTGCATCAGTCCATTGGCAGGAAGCACAGAACACTTAAGAAAGACTATTTGTAGCTGTTAATGCTCCACATATGACTAATCAGGTGTACCCTGTGACTCACTCTTGAGCTAAGCCGCTGCCAAGCTGTTGCTAGTCTGTTAGCATGCAGGCATTTTGTGTCTAGCATATGTAAATCAAATTGTCTGGTTAACTGATGAATATTCATTTTAAAATCATGCTCTAATCTGCTGAGCCACTGGTGTAACAGTGTTGGTAACAGAAAATCAAAATTACAAGCTTTTCCTGCTTGTATTGTTTATCTGTTGAATTGCACTGTGTTAGCATAGATACTGTGAATTTTTATGCTTGAAAAATGGAGCTCGGCTCTGGAGGTGTTGAAGATGCCATTCATGTAACTCTGCTGATTTTCGCCGTGTAGGACTGATGGTTTTCACTGACTGCAAGTGTGTTAGAACTGAAACTCAATGTACGTTTATGCTGAAGTCGTGAATATGCTATGCTGAACATTATCCATTGAGTCTGGCTGAATATTGTATTGAAACCAAAGCCTTCAGTCCAAATGAATAGCAGCGCTCTGGTTTCCTCTAATCCCCAAACCCCCAGCCCACATGCGCTGTGTGCTGGCCCCCCAGTCCACCATTTTGCGTAACTGGGCCTGAGCACTCTGGGGCTGGTGTGGATGTACAGTAGACACAGAAACAGAGAAGAGATACAGTGTGTTCTGTGCCCTTTGTATGTCTCTGACATGTGTGTGTGTCTTCTGCATTGCTGGATGTAATTTCAGCTCCCGGCACATCACCTTTTAAGAGGTATGAGATTATACGACTGTCTAAGGTTTGAACCGTCACTTGAGCCCATGAAGTGGAACAGTATGCACCATCAGGTGGGACTGTCAGTGGGGTTCAGATCGGATCAAGGGGGGTCCATGGGAGGCCCTGACCTATTTGGGTTTAGTGTTGTTTTTTCCTTAATCTTCTATGCATTTATTTGTTTCATTTGACCCACCTGAGCCTAGGCTTGATATTCAGTCAGTTAGTAATCTTATGACTTCATCAAGGATTATGAAATATTCAGTAGCTGTTTTGAAACCAATATGTAAGGTATGTAGTTATGAGAGTGAAGAGCAGATGTGTAAGCTCACATACAGGCAGTAATGCATTTTATGCCTGTTATTACATTTTTTTTCTTCAATAATGTTGATGGAATATATTTAGATGGAAAAATGTATGATTGACAAAACCAGAAATGAAATGGATTTTCATCTTTGTGGATGAGCAAGCAAGTCAACAACTGTTTTATTGTGTTTTATTGCATTTATTTTTTACATTATATTTTTATATCAAAAAAGCTGCAGCTATGTCTGTTTTATCCTGGCACGGCCATATTTGTGGCCCGGTGAGAATTGCTTTCACAGCAGGGGGTTCTCACCGCTCCCCTTTCATCCTCATTGCTCACTAGCAGCTCAACACAGTCACAACATTTCACACGAAGAGATCTAACAGTTTCCTAGTTAATATAACAAGTGTTACAAGGGAAAAATATTTTATTTGATAGTACTAATTAAAAATATCGAAGTTGATTTCCTTTCCACTGGTGGATTTCCTTTCCACATGTGGGCCTTCAGGAGCACCTACTGAACACAGTGCACTGGTGGGATGTTGCCTGTGCCAAGAACCACAATCGTCCGTAGGTCTCACTGTAAACCTTTGACTGTGATTGCTTTATCATTCTTACAGGAGGACAAATTAATCCCAGCTGTCAGTTTCTTGCTAGGCACGTATTTCCTCTCCATTCCATCCCTCTGTAATGGACCTTTGCTCTGTCCAGTTTATTAGCTACAAGCTGCTCGTGAAGATGTACTGTACGATGGAATGGAGGAGGGCTTACACTGCTGGCGAGAGTCCATTACATTCACTTCCAAAAGCAAGTGAGCTAGTGCTGAGCACATAACGTTTACTTACATCTGTAAATATTTGTAAAAATATTTGTGACAATGATATTTTAGGAATAATGCCAAATCATTTTATCCCTTTGTAATGATGTAGTAAAAAATACCCAAATATTAGCAAATAGCTGTTTTACACAGTGTATAAAGGATCATTCAGCACATGTTTTTATTATGTAAAGAGAATACAAATGATATACTCTCTACTAGATCTTGGATAAACCCTAAACCTAACCTTAAATTCTTTTTAATTGTTATCGTTGTATTCTTAAAGGGTTACTGCAGCCTAAACCTAGTGGTTAATATGTTATGTTGTTATGTTTTCTGTGTTATGCAGTGTGTTGTAGTGTAGCACTGTATCCCTCACACTCATCAATTTGATAGAATTTACAATTTTATGTTTTTTGTTCAGTCTCTCACTACAATACCCAGCGTGCAACCACTGGGAATCCCTCTGGTGTCAACCAGTCCTGACTGCTAGCCTAGTCACTGATCTATACGCTAATAAATACAACAAAGCTAGCATTAGTGTAACTCTTACTCATCTTAAAATGGAAGCTAGAGACGCTCTTTCAGTCAGAGAAAAGGACCCAAACTGAGGTAGGGTTTGTATATATCCAGGCAGCAACCTTGCTAACTTTGGCTTTTAGCTTGTTTTCCTTATCATTTCAGTCATTTGAGTAATACATTCTCTCCATTATAATGATTTTTTTGAAGACAGTTACTACAGTTATATGTCTGCAATAAAACATTAAGCCTCCTAGCATCATGTCCTATGCAAGTGCCTTTAAAGGCGAATATATGAATATATGCAAAAATCAGAGGGTTAAGTACCAGTAATCACAAAATCTTGGGCTAGAAACTGGATTCAAATCCAGATCTGAAGACCACTGCTTTAAAAACTACCGCAGCACTGCGGTAAGATGCACATAGACATAAATGCAGCAGATGGCTTTATGAAGATTTTTTTATTTTGGCTGGAATTTCCCTTTAAATAGATGACCATTTAGACCCCAACTTAATAATGATTTAAAAAAAATTCCAATGCACAAAAAACATTGCTTCAGTGATTTTTTCTTTTGCTTTCCTGTCTTGATCTACTGGTCCGACTCATTATGTAATTATGAAGCCCTTCATGAGCTCAGTCTGGTGTGTTAAACAGGAAAAACACATTACAGTTACATTTCATGGGGCTCCCACAAACTAGATATGAAGCCTCCAGTGTAGCGTAGCCTCAGTGTGAGTTTGAAATCACGGACTGTGTTTACTCTTCCTGTTCTGTCCACCTGGCCTTGCGTGTTGGGTTGATGTGACGACGCTGAACCTCACAGACTAAACAAACAGCAAAGCCGTCTGTGTTTTGGCTGCAGATTAAATTGCCTCGCGGCCTCGCCTTTGCCCTGCACCCGAGGCTTCATCCATTATCCAGTGGGCAGATGAGGCTTAAGAAAGGTTGACATGCCAAAGGCAGACATGGTGATGAAACAGATACACAGATCAGTGTGACAGGAGGGTCAAAGCGTACTCTGGCCTGAACGGAGTCAATGCTGATTGCAAAACCAGATCCTGCTCACCCAAACGGTCACGTTAAGTTGAAGTCGCCTTGCTGCGGCACACGCTGCTCATACAGCACTGCAATCCAGTATGTGCAGTGAATGTGGCTCTGCTTTAAAAAGCCTGTTGAGCTGTTATAAATTGCCCTTTGGTTTATACCACTGTTCAAAAATTTGTAGTCACTGTTTTTCAATAAGGTGGCACGGTGGTGCAGTGGGTAGCGCTGTCGCCTCACAGCGAGAATGGCCTGGGTTCGATTCCCGGCCGAGCGGCCACGGTCCTTTCTGTGTGGAGTTTGCATGTTCTCCCCGTGTCTGCGTGGGTTTCCTCCGGGTACTCCGGTTTCCTCCCACAGTCCAAAAACATGCAGTCAGGCCAATTGGATGTGCTAAATTGCCCCTAGGTGTGAGTGTGTGCGTGAATGTGTATGTCTGTCTGTCTGCCCGGCGATGGACTGGTGACATGTCCAGGGTGTATCCTGCCTTCCACCCAATGACAGCTGGGATAGGCTCCAGCACCCCACCGCAACCCAGAAGGATAAGCGGTTTAGGTTATGTATGTTTTTCAATAATGTAAAACCTATATTATTGTATGAATGATGCTGGCAGTCTGCAATTTCATAGGATTTAAAGAATGTGCAGGAGGCTGTAAGAAAGGCATGTCCAGAACTATGAACAAAGCTGAAGATGATTTATAATTCTTGAGAAAGCGTTAAAGCAGGGGTCATCAGACAGATTTGACCTAAGGTCAAATTCTTGCAGAGCAAATATTTTTTGGGCCAGGCCCCCAAACACACAGCCGTCACACACTTTGTCAGACTCCCTCATACAGTACTGTTCAAAACAGCCATAAAGTACAAGCTATTCATTTTTCAGCATCAGAAAAACAAACAGGAATCATAAACAGAAGCCTAAATATAATATCAAATATTTCAGTACTAAGAGTGTCCACTCTTTGACTGTATAAATAGCTTCCATTTTTTTTCAGGAGATATGCTTCTCAAAAGCAATCTCCAAAGTTTAGTCTTAGAAGTTTTTTTTTAGATTTTAAACAAGAGTGGAGCTGGATGTTCTTCAATCACATAGTCACATCACACAATTTAGCAATGAGTGTTTTACCTTTGTCAAATTATATCCATGCAGGATAAAAAAATTATTATCTCTATATTGAACTGTGTTCATCTTGATGTTTATAATAAATAATTAAAATATGAAAAATCATGTTATTGTGAAGTAGCACATGGCTTACTACTCATTCGCTCATGTTAAGCAAGCTAAGAATTCTCAACAAGGGGGTGCTGTTAGCCCTCAAGTAGTTTTTTATGTGCATCACTGAGTGCCTTTACATGCACTCAATAATCTGAATAATTGGATTTCTGCAGTTACTTGATTTTTGAAATGGTCATGTAAACACCATACTCTGATCTAAAAATTCCATTAAGAAATCTGATAAAGAGAGCTGGATTTTAGCTCAGTAGTCAGATTTTTCAGTGCATGTAAAGTCTTACTCTGATTTCTTTCATATTTCTCTGTCTGCGCATGTGTGGAACAGATTGCTGTACTGGAAGTAAGCCATTGCCATGAGATACAGCAAAACACTTTTGGAGCGACGATGAAACCAAATACATGCTTAACAAAATGAGGGATTCAAATATTCTTCATCTTTTAGATGACGTATATTTATATTGTCAGGTAAAGTGGCACAATGTTAAAAAAAGCGGCATAAAGTGTGGGTTTTACATTACGTTTACATCACATCTTCTTTTGTGAGTTAATTGGCTGGTTGTAAAGCAGAAATCTGATTACTGTCTGAGTCATGTAGACCTGGAGTTTCCCCATTATCTGGTTACTTAAGTGCATGTAAACGCGTTGATTGGATTACTGCAGATTTTGTGCAGTTATCGGATTATTAAATGCATGTAAACACACTCATTGAAAGAGAAGAGAATGGCATAAACCCACACCAGGCTAGGACTAAAGGATGTACTGAAGGATGAGGTATATTGCATTTATTCAACATGTAAAGCACATCATCTAACAAAGCCGAAAATACACAGATTTTTATTTCGTTTGTTTCACAAAACACCTTTATGAACAAGGCAATGCATGTATACTTGTTACTTGTGCATTTGTTTGGAAAAAGTCACATGCAACAATAACGGAAAACTCATGCATCATAAAGTTAACACATCCTCTACAGAGAACACACTTCTGCACATTATAATGCACACCTGCTGTTTATTTGCTGAATTTAACATGTTGGAGGAAAAATATAATATAAAATGTGTCCTATGGAGGATGTGTTTACTCATTTTCACTTCAACAAAATTGACCATTCTTTTCATATAGTTGTGACTGTACAATAAAATTAACATCCAGAATGGCCTAAATTTTAAAAGTGGTGATAAAGTCTTGATGCAGTGAATTTGACAGGAATAATAACCTTTTTTTTGTTTTTTACCAAAAAACTTGAAATATTAAATAAACATATAGTATTTTCTAGTTTATAATATTTAAATCTACTTTGTATAAGCTATTATGGAACAAAATAATAATAAAAAAAAATAATATGGCAAGTGATTCCAGGCTTTTGACATCAATGAATCAGAACAGTGTGTGATTCATGCATAATTGGCAAAGGGAAAACAGAAAGGAGCTCAGGTTTTAGAGAGTGAAAGGGTATGTGCTGGATTTAACACACGCAGACTCAGCTGACATGCGTATAATAGACATGCCGGTGACATATTCCAAAACAAATCTCAGCTCGTCCTGAACCGCCGCTCGTATTACTAATCTGTCTGTAGAGGCCGGGTCACTGAGGCATGTACGGCTTCACAATGCTCCATCAGACCCAGTTCCAAAAACCCCTCACGTGAAAAAGCAGTCCTAAGCTCTGAAACAGGCTGCACTGATAATACTGAATTAAATTCATCCTGAGGGGCATACTGAAGGACTTTTCTTTTTTTTTTAAATTACATTTGTATAGTTTTGAGTTTTAAGGATCTAAACTCTGTAAATAGCTCAGGCATTCAGTAAACAGAGCAGTAACTGCTCCTGCTCTCTCCATACTGGATGATGTCATAGAGTTAAATGGGTCTGTTGTGCACGCACTTCTGCTCGGGCATACGGAGCTGCCGTTATGTTTTCCTCTCTGACCAAAAAACAGGTCATTCTAATAGCAAAGAAAGCTGATTTTTTTCTCTTAGCATTAAAAAAGAAAGTAAAACACAAAACAAACTTTTGTTAACTTCTGCTATTTACTTTGCTTATAGCTAATTTTGCTTTAAAAGTGCTGAATGCAACGGTAGCAAAACAGAGAAGGAACAGTTGTATGCAAAAGTGTGAGCACCCCTTGTGAAGTGACATGATTTATTGATTTTCTAAGTGAAAATAAGTGAGCACAGCCTCTACAGAGAACATACTTCTGCACATTTTAACACACAGTTACAGTTTATTTGCTGAATTGAAACAGAAAAAACATAAAACATAAAATGTGGCCTGTGCAAAAGTCAAGGCATATTTTATATTGTATGCTTTATGTATGTGTACGCAACCTGTCCAGTTCATTCTCCACATAGTCCCTCATCCTTCCTCTTCACTCATCCCTCTGTTTACTTACCAGTCTAGAAGAAATGTTGCAAGTTCCGCATCAAACTTCATCTCTTTATCCGCGAAGAGCTGCCTCTCTTGTCACTTCTTTGTGGTTTCTTGCTGGGAGTGGGCGACTACTTCTTCATCCTGTCATAATGGACTGATGTCAGAGGCAACGCTACAGTGACTCACTACCTCCTCTTGAGGTACAAAGTGGTATTACGTGACAGGACGGGCTGGGGCTAGCTGGTTAGCATGTTAACTTCAGTAGATGCCTCTGCAACCGGGTTTGTAGGCATCTTTGACATAACGTCAAAACTGTTATTTCTTCACGTTCTGTGAAGAAACTTCAGTTTTAAGATAATGTTGGAATATTTTAGAGGAAATCTTACAAATTGCTCCTTTAAGGGTAAATTTAAGTTTTACGTTTTCAGTTAAGGTTAAGATTCACATTAGAATAAGGTTAGGTTTAGGTTTGAGTTGAGGTAATGAGGTAATCAGTTTTCCACTTACTTCAGATGTGGTAGATCAACCAAGACATGTCTAGTGTCAAAACGTTGTGACTTTAGCTTTGCTAACAGTCACCAGAAGTCAATAGTCACCCAAAT
The DNA here is from genome assembly GCF_904425465.1 of Colossoma macropomum. Lineage (NCBI taxonomy): Eukaryota > Metazoa > Chordata > Actinopteri > Characiformes > Serrasalmidae > Colossoma > Colossoma macropomum. Next base: position 37,749,216 of record NW_023494793.1, read on the forward strand.
CTTTTCTGTAATTACATCCACAAAAATTTCTCCACCTACTCAAACCACATCAAGGTCTTTATTAAGGACACTCAGACTTGTGTATATAGTTTGGGACACAGCATGACTTACTGTGAGCTATAAAAATGAACAAAACTTCACTGAGTAGCTGAACACTGCAAGATCACAGGGGTGAGACCACAGGGGTGTTGTGCAGAATTCCCCTACAGAATCCGAACTCAAGATGTTCATAAATAGAAACAGCAAGAATCTAGGATGAAATCTAGCATGCATGCATGCAAAGGGAAGTTGAATTTTGCAATGGTGTCAGAATTTGGCACAACACCTGTTGATTAAAATGCCTGTTTGGTCACAGAGTGAAGCTTTGTTCAAGTCTGCACAACCTTAAAGAAGACCTGGATGTGGTTGGAGCAGGCTGAGAGAAGTTTTGGTGATGCATCTACAGAACATATTTGGGTGACTATTGTCTTCTGCTGTGTGTTAGCAACATTAGCCTCATGCTAAACTAAAAAAGGTGCATTTGAACCCCAGGTATGTCTTGGCTGATTGGGGTAAGTGGAAAAGAATGGAAATCTAGTGTTTGGGTTGAGATTAAGGTTAGGTGTAAGGGTTAAGTTTAGGGTCGGAGCTTTAGATTCAAATTTAACAGAATGTAAGTTGAAGACAAAATGAGAATCTACAAAGTGGACAATCAAAACAGCCACTGATACTCTTATAGGCTACTTTGCACTTCCTTAACCCTTTCTGCAAAAAAGTGATTCTGTCAGACTGAACGCTCCCGTTTCACTCAGGATTAAAAATGTATGAGACTTAGTTGAGCTATTTGTCTCTGTCAATGCAAACAGGGGTATAAAAGAGGTCCCATTATAAACAGCACTGCCTCTAAGGACTGAGAGGGCTGCTGGAGATGGCGGGACGGTCCCAGGTGCCCCTCTACCCATGGGGAGCGTTCCCCCCCTCGCTGATCCAGCACTGATGCTGCGTTCTCTTCACGAAGCATAAAAATGACTGGGAAGAAATATAGAGAGGGATAAAGGAAAGTGGCCATTAACAGAAGGCAATCTATCTGGTAATAGAAATCATTACGGAGGCATCATGAATAAATAATGTGTCCTTTTTTCTTTCTTTCCTTTCACTCTCTCGTTCTCGCCTCTTTATCCTCTGTCCATTCCCTTCCCAGCAGGGTTTCCTCTTGCTTTCTCCGAGTGCTCTGAATTCAGAGGGAGAGCGACTTAATTGAAATCTAATCAAGTCGATGAGGCAAGTGGAGAGAACTTGGTCTACTGCTAGAAGGGGTTGGGGGGAGGGAGGAAAAAAGCCAGAGATGGAGAAAGTATGGGAAAAAGGAGTCATTTTTCCCCTGTCAGCATGGAGTCGTGTGATTGGTGCTTCTTGCTAATGTATATGAAGAGCGAGAAATGGAATTGCCTGCATAAAGCTACAGTCATTACCTTTTAGCAATAGCTTCATCTCGACCTGGTCAGGTTACTGTAATCACAAACTTTTCCACCTTATATTGGATAAGACACCATCACCAATCTATTGAGGCCAAAACCATTATAGAGTGGCCATTATTCATCAAGAAATTAGTTCTTATCTCCAAATTGCATTGAGCAGGGCAACTCAAGACAGATCACGCACAGTCCAGAGCCAGGAATGCTCATTAAAACCCTGACGGACAAGAAACCACATCAATATCCCATGTGCTGTTTTTCCGTTTTAAACTGAAAAGCAGAAAACAAGAGCTCTAATTTTACGTAACAATCTAAGACTAAGGCCCAGTCCCATTTCTTATTTTTTTTGCCACTTGGAACTGAGTTACAGGGGGTAGTGGTTGAAATCTTCCCCTACAAAATTGGAACATTAGAACATTACTTCATTAACAGCTACCAGCGCTGCTCTGTAGGCGACTCTGCCAGTCTGCAGTGATAGCAGAGGAGGGTAAAGTTCAGCTCCTCACTGCTGGGCTTTAGTTACATTTAGGGAATCATATGCCTTCAAAGAGGGGGATGCGATAATTATTTATCATCACCCACCCCTGATTTTCAGTGATATGAAGCTGAAGTCAGATATTCACCAGCTTTGTGTTCAAATTTTCCCGTTCCACCTTATATGGAGCAGCAGTTACATTCTGGCACTTCAGGTGTCGGTACTGCTAGACTATTTAAGGTGGAAAGGGAAATTTACCTAGATAGCTACCGAGACATTAGCATACTATTCGCGATTTTTCATGATTGTTACGAAGAAAAGGACCATAATACATTGAAACAACGTTAAATCATCTAAATCATCATCTATTTTCATTGCACCGATAATATTATAATGTTTGATGTCATGACTGCTGATGCTAATTTTTGCCAAATTCACTCTAGCTAAATGTCATGACATCAAACATTATTCAACAGTTAATTCTGGCAGAACAGTCTGACTGGTTGAGAAGTGTTTTAACTGCTGTATTTTTGATGATTTTTTCTTTTACAACAACTGTATCATTCATAAACACAGATTGCTAAGTAATGACTGCTCCACAGCTACAGCATTTCTACTTTACCACATACAAACACAGAAAATGACATTCGTTGTATATACGACTTGAATTTCTCATGAAATAAATGTCCAAAAATGATAAAATTACATTTTCTCACTGCTGAGATGACAAAAAACAAACTGCAACCAAATATTTTGCTGAACACAATGGTTTGGAAAAACTGACCGCAGATGCCTTAGTTATTAAGAGGCTGTCTAAAAAGTGTCTAAGTTTCATTGCCCATGTTTTTAACTAAAAGAAGGCAAAATCACATCATTTGTAGTAAAGAAAGTGGCTTCCCTTAACTGGGATTTGTAGTAGGCTCTGTAGTAAACCACTCTGTTTACTACAAGTGGTTTGATGTGATTCTGCTCTCTTTTAGTTAACTACATACAAAATATGTTCTGCACTGTTTAGACAGTTCCTTAATTACTAAAGCGTCGGTAACATCATGTTACATTCTGTTTTTTGGCTGCGTCATCATTTGAATTAAACTCTTGACCATGACTGAACAAAACTACTGAACATTTAAAGAGTAAAAGTCCACTGGAGGAGCGACAAAATGCAAGAGGCATTGGTGTCCGATCTGTAGCTACAACTAGTCTTTAATTATCCTTGGTCCTTATCTCCCCCACCCTTAAGGCACCAGTATTAACTACAACTTCTGATGTTCGTAGCCCAGTTTGAGGCCCTGTTTGAGCCTGGTATGGAGCAGAGGAATTACCACTCTTTAGTGTCTTCCGGGTTTCTCAAACACTAGAGGGCGCTCCCAAGCGAGTCCAAAATAAATGGGTTGATATGGAGCCTTTGAGCAAAATCAAAGTTTATAAATGCTTAAACATTTTTATATGTAAAAGAATGCAATCAATTTCTGAACACAGAACAGCATAAAACATTTTAAAACTGCTGTTATATTTTTAAGAGCTTTTAAACTCAAGTCATATGTACATTCATGATGTCTGTGAGTGCGAACAGCCAATGAGCTTCTCCGCTCGCCAACCAATCAGCGCTCAGTAGCAGTAATGCCAGAGTCCTGCTGCCAAAAACCTGTTTGCTGTAGAAAAAAGGAAATATTTAGGTAAGTTTTCTTTGCTTTTTTAGTGAAATACATTCTTCTACTTTATAAAATTAAATGAAAGTTCTGGGCAAGTGATTAGAAACTATTTTAACTTTTAGCCGTTGAGCTCCTTTTACTCCCGTTCTGTTTTTGATATAATGGGGGAAATAGGAAGCGGCCAGGCTCCTCATGAACTGGATCTGACGAAAGCTCCAGTTGCTAATCCACCATTTTGCTTTTTGCCTTGGCAACAGAAGAGACGACCGTGAGTGGCCAGAGAGTTCACATCGCCAGGAAAAGTTCGCAAAAATCAAACAGAGGGTGAAAAAAAATACTGTTGCATTTTTACTGTCTGAAAAAACGTTTGGTGTGGAAGATATCAGTCATACACAAGCTCAAACTAATTTACTGTCATGTGAATAAATCACACTCGGTGTATAAAGGCCTTAAGAGTTCATTTGCACCAGCATTGCTAACGATGTCTCTACTGCATATTAGCTCATTGTAGGCTACTCACAGAGAAAATAGAAACTTCAAACTTTCTGCAAGCTGTTTACATTTCCCTACATTTCCTCATTTTGCTTTAATTACTTCTTTGTGGCTTTTGTGCTTGAAATGATCTCATTAAGCTGCACTTAAAGCGCTCTGTTGCCTTGGCTTGAAGAGTGGAAATGCTACTGTCAGAGATCATTAAGCAGTGGAGCTGGAGTTCAGCCGTGCTGTGTTTCAGACGGACGTAGCCTGGGCACGCTGTCTAAAGCACCTTAAGCTTCAGCACAAATGTGATTATTTTGCATAAATCGCTGCTTCGTAAAACAACTCGAACCTGAGCGGAATTTTTCAAATATTTTCTTAGCTCATTTTCACTGTTTTAAGTGGTCCCTCCACCAAATGCTGCCATGCCTCTATAGCTCTTTAATCCTGTAAAGCAAGCAGCTTGTGTCACGCTTTATGGTGGCTAATCCCTAAATAAGTTACATTAACTCCGTCTTGGCTTTAACACCTGTGTGGCACAGCAAATTGGCAGCGGTCTCTGCAGTAGCGCCTGGCCTGTAAACCTCTAAAACCCTTAAGATAACGCTGTAATTCATACAAACTAAATCTACGTTTCCTTAAGGATTTTGCCGCTTAGCTAAACGGATGTTTTAACTAAGCAGCAAGCCCGGTCGCTAATGATGAATTAAAGCTAGCAGAGGCCACTTAGCATTATCCCATGCAAATGCAATTACGCTAACGCTTCTCCGCTAGCTTTCATTTACTGCTAGCAGTGTTAGCATTTTTGGCAGACGGATGACTATCCTGAAAATGCCTTTGAGAAGATTCGCCTCAGACTGCTGTTCCTGACTGAAATTTTAATTGGTGGAATACATTTCCGTCTGTTTTCCACACAGTTGTTTGGCCATATGGAGGAAATGAAGTAGTTTTCTTGCACCATAATCAACCAGACAGTGAGTGAAAAGGAACATCTGTTAGCATAGCCCACAAACAGATAACGCGGCACATAGCAACTAGTCCACATGTAAGACATCCAGTTGACTCCCATTCAGGCACTTATGTTGATTAGATTAGCATAAAGGCACAAGAAAAAAGTTTAAGTCCAAAATTCTGTACATCTGTTTGTAACTATTTTGAATATAAGAGATTTTTGAAAGAATAACTTGCTGACAGCTTCTGATAAAGGTAGGATTAATCATAATGTAGCATTGATATTTCTTTGTGTTAAATACACTCAAAATAATATATTTCATGGAAAGAAAAGACAGTTCTTGAATGTGGTCTATAATGCATTTGGAACAAAACACTTCTAGTATATAAAAGCTAAAGCTATAAAATGGGGATCATCCTACCATTGCAAATGATTTCCCAAAAATTTGAAGCCATGAAAATGAGCTCAAAAAAAGAGTTGGCCACAAAAGTAAATCTCTATTTTTATTATGTATTTTTGTTCTATATTTAAATTAGCCAAGGAAAACTATAATAATTTCTCTTTTTGAATTTTTATCTTAGTGATTTTCTTTATTTATTGTTATTTTTATGTGATCAGATCTGATGCTTCTTACACAGTTTAAATTGTAAAAATGCTGTGAAATTATTGTCCTGTGTAGTGTTGGGCAATATAACAATATTTATTGTTATCATGATAAATCACATCACAATACGCTTTTCCAGGGATATCGCAAAACCGTCGGTACTTAAAAAAACAATTCCCAACTGCATGTTTAATTATATTACCATAATTAGACCTGTTTGATTGTATTTAGTGCAGCTCAGTGTCTGAAATTTTGAATACAAATAACTGTATTCATAGCATCTTATAGTATTTTTTAAATGTGGTACTACTTTGTTCTGACTAATTAAATGTCAGAAAAATAAATATTGTGAATATCGTGTATCGTGAAAACTTATTGAAGCATCTTGATATTACATTTTTGCCATATCACCCAGCTCTACTCCTATGATAAAATTATTTCGATATGTAAATGTGATTTTATTTTAATAAAAAATCTGTCCCCAGATTTTTTGTCAGTGGTGTTACAGAAACATAAAATGTCATTAGAAAACACAAAAATGACTGAATGACTTCTTGTATGGATATCTCAAAGGACAAAAGACTAACTCTGACAAGTCCACGGTTAGTGAAATCTCTTTTTATATTCCTGATAAATTTGGCTCAAACACAGCAGTGTTGTGGTCAGTGGTGTTCCTCACGAAACATCAATAATAAATTGAAATAAAACTGCATGACTGCAGTACTTGGAGATATCTACAAGTGGTAGTAGTACCAGTATCTAAGTGGCAGTGGACTATATTTTAAAAAAGCTCAGATTATAGTAATTTGTCAGTGGTGTTGTGGTCAGTGCTGTTACTAATGAAACATTAGATAATTTTAAAATTGAAATAAAAAAAACAAAATTAATGCAATATTTGTAATTTTCTACATCCAACGTGACTAACACTTAATATTAGGTGAAGTATATTTCAGAAAAGCTCAGATTGTAGTCATTTGTCAATGGCGTTGTGGTCAGTGGTGTTACAACAGGCTACATTTTACAGTTGAATTACATATTAATACTCATCCTGTTCACCACCACAGTGGTAGAATGACCCAGTTGCCAAGCTGATTTAGGGCTAGTCTCAGATACTGTAACTATTTTAAAGGCCCGTGCTGGGCCTCTCCTCTACTGGGCTGAGGACTGAGGCGCAGCAAAGTGTAGTCTTTAAGGCTCTAGTCTCATACAACAGGCTCTGAGAGCCATCTCTCCACTGACCATCACTATAATTAAATTGGGGTCCACTTTGGTCCGTGGAACAAAAGAATTGTTTTAATTAAGGGGGATGTGTGTAAAGATGATATCTGGTTGTGTGACGGCAGCCTGTGATGAGTAAATCTGTCACAGCGCCACTAATGGAGGCTACCGGCCCTTTGATGAAGTGGCGCTCCTGTGGGACGAGAATGCCATGAGTTAGCAGAAGGACCTGCATACCACCTCTCTCTCTGTCTGTCTCTCTCTCTCTCTCTCTCTCTCTCTCTCTCTGTCTCTCTCTGTCTCTCTCTCTCTCTCTCTCTCTCTCTCTCACACACACACACACACACACACACCCTGGCTGTCTTGCTCTCTCTCTGTCACTTTCTTTCTGTTTGTTTAAGTCTCTCTCTCCTTTTCTATGCTAATTTCTATGCTAATCCTGACACATGCTGGATTGGTTAGGACACATGTCAGGTCCCCTACGTTGTCCCTGTCTCTGTCTTGATGCTAGGTTCTCTCTCTCTCTCTCTCTCTCTCTCTCTCTCTCTCTGGCTCATTCATATTGGATGGCAACTTTTAGGTGCTTGGGTGTAATTAGCGCTAGCTGCTGCTAGTCTCATTAGCACTTGTGTACAAAACAACAAACCAATCGAACATTGTTTTACACAGACCCTGTTTGCTAAATTCAGTAGCTTCAGTGGCTGCTAAAGTTTCCTGATATCTACTTACAAACTTAAGGAAAGTTCTCAGTGAGCTGCAAGTGAGAAATAATTAATACCATGATTTTATCACCACAAAAACTGTGAATGGGATGTTGGGCCGCTGTGCTTCATGTACAAAAAAAGCTAACGTTGCTAGCAATGATTTGTGGCTAGTAGGGGCCACTTATCATCATGCCATGCACAGTGGATTATGCTAACTACAGCTTTCTTAGATGGCTAAATAGGTTATACAGACTTTACTGAATTCAGTAGTGACATTCAGTACCGTCAGTGCCTATTAAAGTGTCCTGAAGTCTAGTTTCATTATATCATTATGGTAATATTTAAATCTTCCTTCTTTAACCCATTAAGGTTGACACAAATACATGGCTATTTCTGCCATTCTCTCCATGAATCATGTAATTTTTTAACACTGTTGTTGCATTTATTTATTATGTAAAGAGTGTGACCTAACAAAGATTTCTGTTTAGCTATTTAATTAAACTGCATCTTTTGAACAAGAAAATGCATGAACAGAAATATGCCACACATTAGTTGTATTACATCATTAAATAAAATAATAATAACAGGCTCTTACTGATCCGATCACAGTGCACTCAACAATAAAGGAAGCCTTGTGCTTCTTTTGCACAGTGACAGGAAACATGATATCACTTAGAAAGCTCTGATTCTACACGCTGACAGGTTTCACTCTGGCCAATGTGGACGTATAACACGCTATAACTCAACATAAACATGTTTAAGTGGCTGTCATCAAATTCTCGGCATGGCTCACAGGCGTGACACTCAGTTCTACTGGGTTAACTGCTTTTCCAGGTTAGTTTAAAGGATGTTTTACTTAACACATAAATGCTAATATTGCTAATAATTAATTAAAGCCAGTGGAGTCCACTTTGTGTTATTTCATGAAAATGCAGTTATGCTAACTAATCTCCAGTAGCTTTCATTCATGGTTATTCAAACTCTATCCATACAGTCATATGCAAAAGTTTGAGCACCCCTGATCAAATTCCATGTTTTGTTGACTTTCTGAGCAAAAATAAGTGAAAACATCCTCTATAGAGAACGCAGCACATTTTAAAGCACATTTACTGTTTATTTGCTGCATTTAACATAATGGAACAAAAATAAACACAAAATGTGGTCTGTGCACAAATTATGGCACATTTTAGATCTTATGCTTTTTTCCAATATGTTAAACTCAGCAAATGAATAGAAAACTGTGCTCTAGAATTAGCAGAAAAATGCCATATTTGTTCCCTGTAGAGGATGTTTACTTATTTTCACTCAGAAAATCAACAAAACATGTAATCTGACCAGCGGTGCCCAAATTTTGCTTATGACTGTAGGTCCAATTATTACATTTGGTAGTTTAAGTAGCTGTTAAAATGTCCTAATGTTTCGGTGCCATTAGTTGCTAACATAATTGCAGGTCTAATATACAGCCATCTTCCCACTGGGCCTGATTAGCCAAATAGGCCTAATGCTAGTTTTGAGTAGATCCCCAGCCTTGCACAAAATGGCCATTCACACTGTAACTCAATAGTAACCATCTGCAGTCCTGGAGGTCCAGGATCCAGCACAGTTTGGTGATTTCTCTGTTCAAACACACATATTTAGCTCATAAGTTAATTATCAGGGTTAGTAGGTGCGCCAGAGCAGGGACTTCTCCAGGACTGCAGCTGGACACCCCTGCTCCAGCTAAAGGAACAAATGAGAATGAATTAGGTATGGAGGAGAAGAAAATAACCTCTAGGAAACCCTGGTGTCCTAGCAGAGAGGTGACAGCAGCATTCTCTCTCTCTCTCTCTCTCTCTGTCTCTCTCTCTCTCTCTCTCTGAGTGGAGCCTGCAGGTCCCATAGGGTAACCCTACAGCAGAGAGGACACGTGGCCTAAATCGCTAATTAGCTGCTGACTATTTAAGGCCTACCAATCAATCCTGGAAGAACGTACGCGGCCACAGACAACTGCTATGTAAACATAACAGCAAGACCCTTGAAAGAAGTAGCATTACTGAGTCAAGAGAAAAAAAACACTAAAACATAGTGTGCGTGTGCTGCTGCAAGTCACACTTTAAAGCCTGAAAAAATAATTTAAAAGTCGGCGTCATCTCGGATTTTGCAGGAGTATTTAAACATCACACACAGACTCAAAAACTCTGACTCGATTTTAAGATCTCAAAGGTAAAGTCAACATTATACTGATGGAGATATGATCACAACAGTAGATAATTCACTCACATCCTCAGAACACATCATTGACCAAGTTCTCTTTCAACACACTCACAATCATCAGATTCATCCGCTTGGGGAAGGGGTCCGAAGCACGACCCAAGTTACAAAATGTTGCATGCTATTACACATTCCACCAGAGAGGTCGCCAAATCCCAAAATCTTACATAATGTAGCTTTAACAAAGGCAAAAACCAAGGCTTAACGTTATTTTTATAAAGCCTAGGTACCTATCAATCATACAATGCATGTGTAGATGGACTTAGTTAATTAAGTTTTCTGACACGCCTAATCAAATCCTTATTAATGCCTCATTAGTGAGTCTCAGTGATCTTCATTAAATGCAGAAGACTTTCACATTCAGGAAACAGGCTAATTTCAGCACTTTGATGGTGCCACAAAGTTTCAAATGCATTTGCGTCCATGGTGCACTTAAAACTTTGGCTGCTGCTTCTACTTTGGCTGCCTCAGTGTAACTTTAATGGTGTTAATTGTGCCTGGCACTGTATGCTACTGCTAATCTCCAGGGTAAGATACAGTAAGATAAAGGAACAGTCGAGGGCAGATTAGCCCTACATCTTGAACAAGCCCACGCTGGGGGTGTTTGTCTGTGTTCTTGTCTGTGCTTGAATTCTTGTGAACTTACTTGACATCATCTTCCATCATTTTTATAACGTCATCTTCCATTTTCAGTCATGGACGATTGATTTGTGTGACCTTCTCTACAATATATGTAATACAGTCACTCAGAGGCTGCATCAGTTACAAGCACAGATATTACATAGGATTATAAGTAAGGCTTTGGCTTTATTAAAGTAGTGAAAACAACACTTTTGTGAGTAAACAGCTACGTCACAGTCTGTTTAGTCATTTGGTCTGTATTTGCTGTTGTCCTTGCATTTATGACAACCCAAGTATTGTGAAGCATTAAGTACTAAAAACAAACAATATCATAGATGTACACTTACATATTTACATATTTAGCAGAGGCTTCTATCCAGGGAAACTTGGTGGTAGAGGACTGTAGCATTGGGAGTCCTGCCCAAGGACTAGGAATGTCCACTACTGAGAAGATTATTAGTTTGATCATCCAAAAAAGCTGATGATCACATTGATTTATCAGTCTACTCAGGCTTTAGCAGAGCTCAGTAACTCTGAGACTAATAATTGATGATCACATTGATTTATCAGTCTACTCAGGCTTTAGCAGAGCTCAGTAACTCTGAGATTAATAACTGGTCACTGATTTATCAGTCCACTCAGGCTTTAGCAGGAGCTTCAATGTTTGAAGCCATTTGTTGAGTTTGTCTTTTGAGTTTGTGTCACGCATTCAGCAAACTTTGACAAGGAGATGGACTCCATTGCCCACAATTCAAGGGGAGATCACATGACTCCTGACTCTCGCCCGTGCTCCAATCAGCGCTCAAACTCCCCAGAGTACTAACTGAGAACACCTGTGAACTTTATCATATGACTAGTTAGTCTCCTTTATAAGCCCGGGCTTGAGTTAGGTTCATTGCGAAGTATTGTATCGTTATGACCTACTGAGCGCTTGTTTTTCTGACTGCCTGTATTCTGTTTTGCTGACCTACATTTTGTTCTTCTTGACTTTGTCTTTTGCCTGATCCTTTTGTACTGTTGCCTGATTTGGACTGAACCGTGTTTTGAACCTTACTGCCTGTTTTTGACCCTGACTTCAGCTCTGCCCTTTTTGCTTTGTTTGCTCGATTATATTAAAACTTGTCGTTTTTACATCCGCGAGCGTCTGTATTCTGTTGCCACATCACAGTTTGTCTAACAAGCATGTTGGCTACAAGCCATGAACTCATTTTAAAATTGTTAATAAATAAGCTTTGAACTGTTTCTTTTGAAGATTCTATGTTTTTTTTTATTTAGTAAGTAAATATTCTGTAAGTGTTCTCCTAAAAATGTAACTGTATTCTGGATACTGCCTTTACAAAATATGATTTGCACTAAATACAGATTAATATAAGTTTTGTATTCTGAATACATATTCCCAATACTGGTATTCTGTTACATCCCAACCTGGCTAAATGATACCTAACTGGCTGTGCAGTCCAGCATTATTACATGTATGGCAAACCACTAACAAAAGGCTGACAGTATACCCATTTTAGCGTTTAAAGCATAAAAATGCACTTAAAAAGGTTTAGATTACAATGTTGCAATGGTTGGTGATTCAGCTGCCATTATACATTATAACTGTGGCTGTCAGTTGGTTTGATTTATAATGAATTCTGGTTTTTACTGTATCAGTTAGAGCACACATTAAAACCCCACAAACCCCACAGTAGCTCAACTTTCAGATACTTTGCTACATAGAAAACAAGAGTTTGGGTGAGTTACAAGCGCAGTCCGTGAGGTGCTTTGCTGTTTAAAAACGGAGGCAGGACTTGGCAGTTGTCATCTAAATGGGACGACTGTTGCGCTGTTGTCTTCCTACAGGATAAGGTTTGAGGAGATAGCACTCTGAATTTTAAGAGTGTTGTCAAAAGCGATTTTTACCATGCTTCCCTTTCCATTTTCAAAGCTTTTAGCTTGTGACTTTGGTGGAGGTTTTGAGCTTTCAGCGGATTCTTCATGTGGTCCTTTTTTAAGTTTGAGTTGAGGCTTTTAGTCTTCACTTTTTGTGGCGCCCTCTCTGAGTTGGAGGTTGGGGGCGAGCGGAGGGGGTTTGGTTATTGGAAGGGTTTTTCATATGTCATTTATCAATTTGAACTTAAACTGCCTCGCTGCCTCACTTGTATATATTTTGGGCTTCGAGTTTGATTTGGAAAAAGTTCAGAAGGCAATGGACCGTGCAGAGTGGAAATCATACAGTGCTCACTTTTCACAGCCATTGTGACTCCATTTATAACACAGTGCCTCATATAGAGACATTTAAAAGCTATTAGTGAGAGGGAGAGAGAAGATGACAGTGATAGAGAAAATGGTTTGATGCTCTCAGACATACACGAACAAGGGCATGTATATGGTTTCTTGATTGGTTTGAATGGTAAGTCCACTGCGCTATGATATTACTTTGGTTGTCATTGAAATAAAGTGTTGATTGTATCAGGAGTCAGTGTGCATTTACATCTGTTGATTCATAGTTCTGCATCTGCCATTTATGGATGAAAATGTGCTGTGAAACTCCTCTAGAGCATTCACAGAACCAGAATCTGGCTGAACTGGATCACTGAACACCAGGTGGTAGCACAATTAGAGCAGGTACTGCATATCTTTGTTAAATGAGGCTCCTTAAGCTTTTTAAAAAAATGTCATTTGCACTTCAAATTCACACGTCATTTACATCATGTTTAAATCTACAGCTACATTGGTAGATGTTTCTAATAAAATGGACAATGAGTATTTCATGTGGGCTTCCTTTCGTACACCCATATCTGTTTGTTTTAGAATCTGAAGATTGAGCCTAAAGATGGTGAATTATGAAATAGATAAATTCATAATTTGACTGGAAAACAGAACTACAGTTTCACGTACAGTCCTTCTTTAATTATTGGCCTACTTCACTTCAGTTGTTGTGTGAATGTTGCAGTGATGTGTGTCAGTATGTCAGTTTTTGGTGAATCTTCAACAGACTTTGAGTAAAACTTGATTGAAGAAACTAAATGTGATTTTTATACCATTTTCACATGTACAAACTTACATCATGATATATGAGCTCCTAGTATTACGTAGATGTTTGTCTACTGAGCTCTCCAGCCTGTTAAGTAAGCAAGAAATGCTTGAAAAATATGTTAATGGGTGGGGTAGCTGCCAAACTAGCTAACTTTGGTTTAACTACTATGTTAGCTGCAAAGGTAGCTAGTTTAGCAGCTAACTCACCAGCAAGAAATGCTTGAAAAACATGTCAACTGGCGAGGTAGCTGCCAAACTAGCTAACTTTGCTTTAGCTACTATGTTATCTGCAAAGTTAGCTAGTTTAGCAGCTACTTCACCAGTTAACATATTTTTCTAGCATTTCTAGCATTGGCTTGCCACTTAGCTGGCTGGTTAGGCAAACATCTACTTGATACTAGGAGCGTATGTATCATGATATAGGTGTATACATGTTAAAATGGTATAAAAATCACACTTGGTTTCTTCAATCGAGTTTTACTCAAAGTCTGTGCATGTGTAGCTTGTGCAGTAACTAGCTAACTAATGTGGTGATTCTAACTACCTAGCTAACAAGGTCACTAGGTCACTAGTGCAGTAGCTAATAATAAAAAAAATCAGGGGTGCTCAATCCTGGAGATCAGTCACCCTGCAGAGTTTAGCTCCAACCCTAATCTCAGACACCTGCTCCAGGTAATGAAGGCCTTCAGTAGATTCTGAGTATAAATATCAGGTGGATCTATGTTGATCTCTTCAGGGCACTCCAGGACCAGGATTGGGCATCTTTACAAAGATCTGTTTTTGCAAAGGTGCTGCAAAGAACCAAATATAGTTTATTAAAGAAACATCAGTTGAAAGATTCTATAGGAAAGCATAAAAAAAAATGTATACCCTTTTCAATCAACCCTTTTGATTGCCACCTAGGACCTTTATTTTAAGAGTGAAGCCGAGGTACCTGAATCATTTTCAATTAAACTTTGCCATGGCTTTGTAATTAAGAGATAGTGTAAGTGTGCAAAAAATAACTCCTACCATTGCCTCATTTTTGCACTGTGCTGAGTTCTGGAGGCACAGTAAGTAGGTGAGGTTGGTGTGTGGTGATGCGATTTGTCCCAGTTAACATGTACAATCAGATATTTGGGGGGAATAGTTTCTTAATAAGGCAGCACTCACACTGCCTTTTTTCCCTCATTTTTCATATATGGTTATGTATGAGACATGATGCTAGTTTTGTTTTTGTTTCTGGTTGGCTTTTAGAACGTCCATTTTTCCTCTGGGAACTGAGTATGAACTCTGAGGAAAAGAATGGGTTCTTCAAATCCCACAGTCATGGTAAAAAGTACCCGGCTCGCAGCATTGTCAAACTCCGGTGTTATGGGCAATGTCCTTAGCTCGTGGCCTAGCCACACTCCGCAGTCATGGTGAAAAGTCCCTGACTTGTGGCCTAGTCAAACTCCGTTGTTACATCACAAAGCCCCCAATTCATGGCCTAGTCACACTCTGCAGTCATGGTGAAAAGTCCCTGACTCATGGCCTAGTCAAACTCCGCTGTTACATTACAAAGACCCAACTCGTGGCCTAGTTAAACTCAGCAGTCATGGTAAAAAGTCCCTGACTCGCAGCCTAGTCAAACTCCGCTGTTACATTACAAAGACCCAACTCGTGGCCTAGTTAAACTCAGCAGTCATGGTAAAAAGTCCCTGACTCGCAGCCTAGTCAAACTCCGCTGTTACATTACAAAGACCCAACTCGTGGCCTAGTTAAACTCAGCAGTCATGGTAAAAAGTCCCTGACTCATGGCCTAGTCAAACTCCGCTGTTACATTACAAAGTCCTCGACTTGTGGCCTAGTCACACTCTGCAGTCATGGTGAAAAGACCCTGACTCGTGGCCTAGTCAGACTCTGCTGTTACATTACAAAGTCCTCGACTTGTGGCCTAGTCACACTCTGCAGTCATGGTGAAAAGACCCTGACTCGTGGCCTAGTCAGACTCTGCTGTTACATTACAAAGTCCCCGGTTCGTGGCCTAGTCACACTCCGCAGTCATGGTGAAAAGTCCCTGACTCACGCCTAGTCAAACTCTGCTGTTTCATTACAAAGTCCTTGACTTGTGGCCTAGTCACACTCCGCAGTCATGGTGAAAAGTCCCTGACTCACAGCCTAGTCAGACTCCTCTGCCACATTGCAAAGTCCCCAATTCGTGGCCTAGTCAGACTCCTCTGCCACAGTGCAAAGTCCCCGATTCGTGGCCTAGTCACACTTCGCAGTCATGGTGAAAAGTCTCCGACTCGCAGCCTAGTCAAACTCCACTGTTACATTACAAATTCCCTGATTTGTGGCCTAGTCAATATGTAAATTAATTCATCTTCGTACTACATTACTACAGCAGTTCTACATACCTAAAAAGTTATGTTCACTCTGTAGCACTGCTCTCAGGTATGAGTTAGGCAAGCTGTCTAGTTCCCCCAAAGCTCAACTGAAGGTGAAATGCATGCTTCTTCACGAGTAGAACCTGGCCTGCTGCTCTATATAACTGTATTCATTAAGTTATGAATGCTAGTATCTGATCCCAGGTCAGCAGCTCTACTGGGTTTGATAAACGTTGGCCCAGGGGACACATTTGTTCAGTATATCAGGATCAGCTCCTGCTGTATGATTGCTATCGTGAGCATTTAAAAGGCATGAACTGATCCTGCATCCAGCAGTGTGATAACTCCCCATTAGACAGGAAAACAGGTCAGAAGGAGCTGAGGTACAGCAGGGCTGTTACCTACAAGCCTGAGGTTTTCTTTTTCTTCTTCCATTCCTTTTCATTTTCTGTTTTCCTCTAGTTTCCTTTTTTCTTACTCTTGCCTTCTCTTCTGTTTTTTAGCCCTTTTCCTTCTCTCCAAGCAGGATCTTTTCAAAATCATTGAATTATTGATGGCCTCATACAGGCTACAGGAGTAGCTCCTGTACTGTGTTATCCTGCCATGCTGAATTTTGTGCAAAACAATGAGTTTTATTCATTAGTTACAAAAATAATGTTCTATTGTGTCTAATACTTCATAATGTGTCCATAATGTGTTTATTTAACTGATACATCAATGCATTGTGATGCATTGGTTTGGAAGTGTTGATTCAAAATACAGATTACTCTGAATTATTAAATGAATAGAATTCAATAGTATGCCCCAAATGCAATTCTCTGGCTAGATTCAAATGCAATGATAAACAAGCTTGATGCTTTTATTGTCTATAATTGACTGCTATGTAAACAGATCCTCCGTTTGGATATTTTTATTAATATTTCCAAATTATACCAAAATGATCAAATTAAATAATATCATGATCTTTATTGAGATTTCTCGATGGACTGAATTGGTTCCTAAATAATTGAATCATGGAGTCTACCTAATAATTCGAGTTTTGTGTTTGCTCTTTATGTAGAATCTTCAGCCATTGACTTGAGGAATGCAGCGATGAATCTATTCATCATCTTACGTCGCTCCGCTTCTCCTCAGCAGCTCTTGCCAGCTCTTCTTTTTTCCTGCTTGTATCAAATCACAATGTCAGTGAGCTCATTGCAAAAAATGCTTTTGTTCCCTCACAGTAGGGACTTTGGCTTGCAAATGTTTTCTGTGCTACAGGTCATTATTTTAAGGCCAGGCTGCCTAAAGTGTGGCCTGTAGGCCACAGTTGGTCTGTGAGAATGTTTGATTTGGCCAAACCTAACCAGGGACTTTGCACCATGATAGCAGAGTCTGACTGGGCCGTGAGCTGGGGACTTTGCATTATGTTAGCAGAATCTCATTGGGCCATGAGGACTTTGCATCTTAATAGCAAAGTCTGATGGGGCTGTGAGCTGGGGACCTGGCACCAAGGTAGCAGAGTCTGACTGGGCCATGAGGACTTTGCACCATGATAGCAGAGTCTGACTGCACCACAAGCCAGGGACTTTGCATCATAATAGCGAAGTCTGAATGGGCTGCAAGTTGGGGACTTTGCATCATGATAGCAGAGTCTGACTGGGCTGCAAGTTGGAGATTTTGAATTATGAGAGCAGAGTCTGACTGGGCCATGAGGACTTTGCACCATGATAGCAGAGTCTGACTGGGCCATGTGGACTTTGCATTATAATAGCAGAGTCTGACTGGGCCTCAAGTTGGGAACTTTGAATCATGATAGCAGAGTCTGACTGGGCCGCAAGTTGAAGACTTTGGCTACGTTTACACAGCAGGTGAAAGTGGCCCAAATCTTTTTCCTCAAATGTGACACAGATGTGTCATTTCTGTGGCAGTGTGAACAGTAAAAACCGCACTGAATCTGACATTTTCAATTCCAATTTGAGACGCTTTTATATGTGGTACTGAAATCCGATATGTATCCAATCTGCGGCAATGCGACTCTGTCTGAACAGCCAGATCGGAATTCATGCGACTTTTACGTCAATCCAACTTGACGTTCGTCATAATTTCGCGCAGCTGAGACTCAAACATTAAGGCTGATGTTTCTGTACCAAAAAATTAGACGAGATGTATTGCAGCTGCTCCGTGTTCGAAGAGGTTTCGAACAAAACGGCCGAACACAGCCGGAGGAGACCGAGGCTTCAGTGTCAGAGAACAGTTTAAAGAATACGAGGACATGAACCAAAGAAGTGGCTGAGGCTGAATAACGTGCCCTTTTTACGGCGAACTTGAACACATTCTGGGTGATGAGCCCAGCTGTCAACTATTGGAACTTCATAGTTGCTCCTGTGATGCTGGCGAAGACAAAACTGAAAGCTCTGGGAGCGACAGGCGTTCGCTGGCTGTCATGATTGTTTACCTCTGGATGAGCCACGTGAAGCGTTGTTCTTTTGCGCATGCGGGTCGGTTTAGGAGCGTGATCTGTTTAGACTGATGTCACATACAGGTCATATTTAAAAGATAATGTGAACAGCCAAACAAAAAAATCAGATTTGGTGAGAAAATCAGACTTGGCCACAAGTTGGGGACTTTGCATCACAATAGCAAAGTTTGACTGGGACGCAAGTTGGGAACTTTGAATCATGATAGCAGAGTCTGACTGGGCCACAAGTCAGGGACTTTGCATCATAATAGCAGAGTCTGACTGGGCCGCAAGTTGGGTACTTTGAATCATGATAGCAGAGTCCGACTGGGCCACAAGTCAGGGACTTTGCATCATGATAGCAGAGTCTGACTGGTCCGCAAGTTGGGTACTTTGAATTATGATAGCAGAGTCTGACTGGGCCATGAGGACTTTGCACCATGATAGTAGAGTCTGACTGGGCTGTGAGCCGGGGACTTTGCACCATGATTGTGGTGCAGGAGTGTGACCAGGGGTGTGCCCACACCTATGCTAATATGTCTTTGTGTGAGGACCAGTACAACCCATCATCAACCTGCATCATGCACACAAAACAAACAAAACTTTTAACTTCTTTGTTAAAACGTTTACTTTTTACTTCTTTATACATAAATATGTTTAAATATCAATAACAATTTGCTAAATAAAAAAAAAATGGAACATGGCAGAAGTGGGTTTGAAGTGTTTTTGAGGTTTGAATTGATGTAAAAGATTGCTTTGTCCATCTGAGCTATAATGTTGGCTTGTATTGTTTAATTTAAAGTATTTACTGGTGCTGAATAAAACCAGTTAAATTGCTTAGTATTTTTTTAAGTGGAATGGACAAACATTGTTTGACAGTTTATGAAAGGGAATGTTGAAGAAGACCATAAATGGCTTATTTGTGAGACTAACAATAGCAGCTACTGTTGATGCAGGATTTCTGAAAATGGGTTTTCAGCATGTTAAGAGTAGAAAATGCATCAATTTTCAGTTGCTTTAATTGACAAATATTAGCAGTGCTTCTAGATCCACTTTATACCCTTTAAACTCTAAGGGTCCACACACATGGACACTTCAATTCCTCACTCTCATAACTACAGATCTTGCATATTAAATTCATAATATGAGAGAGTAGGGCACAAACTAACGCAGGATAAGATGTAACATGGCTATTTTTTGTAGTTAAACAGGATCCAGTACATGCTTTCGGTCGTCTTCTTGTATTCCCAAAGCAATGCCATCTGCAAATTTTGAGAACAGACAAATATTTCTCAGGATTCACCCAAAAGACCATAAAATATGACCATAAAAGTAACATTTTTTGTTCATAATGCTGAGTTGTGTGTCCAAGTCACAGAATTCAATTCACTTTTGGAACGATGAAAACATTCTGTATACGACTGTATGTATGTGCACTTACGCATGCATATTCACACTGTATTTAAAGCAGATTCACTGTAAGTGCATTGTAATTGTTAATTCCTTTGGGTAAACAGCGCAGCTAAAAATACCCTTGTAACCGAATCCTTCTATTTTAGGTGCAACTCAATAAGCCATGTGGGACTGCAGCGGCAGTAGCATGTTTGTGTGCGAGTGGGCAAAGTCTCCTCGTTATAGATGGTAAGTGAATGAGTGTCAGTCTGCTGTATTCAGCTTTTGTCCTCATGAATTATTCAGTGCAGGGGCTAAAGTGGAGCTTGTGAATGTAAACCTTCACAAAACGCCTCCCCCCGGTAGACCTTCATCATCGTCTTCGTCCCGAACATCATGGCTTTGTTCTGTAAGTGAAATTTAAGAGAGAAAAACATCTTGCTGTTTCACTTTTTCATTTCTGCTGGGTACATAAGGTAGTTGCATCACCCTCGTTCACTTGAGGAACAGCTACAGTATATGTGTCTCGTCTTCCATTATGGTGCTTCAGAGTAAAACAACCTGGTACACCACCTAGTCTGAACCTACTATACAGAGGCAACTATCCAGTTTAGGTTCATCGGATCAGCCGGACCATCAATCTAGCCTGTGCTATATACAGTCTATATACATTTGGTCAACTTTGGTTAACTGTTTAGCTATATTTGAGTCATTTTTTTAAGCTGAAGCAAAGCAAAATAATAGTTCAGATGAACAAAAGCAATGCAAACCCTTTAAATCAAACTTCATTTGGTTCTATTTTACAGTATGGTTTAGATATTGTATTTGCTTTTGTATATGCTTTGTAATGTTTATCTATACTTGAGTTTTTATTTATGTACTAAGGCATGCGCCTGTCCCCTGGGCCCTGATGATGGCTGCGAGAGCCGGCAGGAAGGTGGGGCCCGAATCCTGAACACTGCAGAGGGACGCGAATGATGAGAGGAGGATGACCGTCATCATCCTCGTCCCCTCTCTGGCAGCTGACGTTCTCCTCCTGCCGTCACTCGTGTCCCTCTGCGGTGTTCGTGATTTGGGCCCCTCCTTCCTGCCGGCTCTCATGGCCATTATTGGGGCCTGGGGGACGGGCACATGCCATATGTGTATTTACACTAAACTGCATTGTCAGAGCTCTATATATAAAAATTTCATTTACATATATACTTTTGTACAGTAAATTGTGGCATAACAATTTTCTTTTCTAATACCGATAAACAGAGATGTTCCCAGATCACTTAATGCGAGTGAGTCATGAGTCTTTAATAGAGAATTGTAGTTTAGTCGCATTATTATCTGCAGGCAATACTGTACAAAAGTAAACAGCTTCAAATAACAAGCCTTTCATTAAAGAAAACCTGAACACAATGATGCACTACATACATTAAATGCAGTGTTTAAAGGAAAGAAGCAAAAACTACTTGAAACAAATGGTTAGTCTGCAGTTTATATGGCCTCACTAACCAGCTAGTGTAATAACTAATCCAGAAGAAGTTTCAGTACATTTTAAAACGATCTGTAACCTACTAACATGTCAGCTAAACTAGCTGAGTCTAAGTTTAGTTAAGTTAACTGTGTGCTAGCTAGCATACTTGCTATCAAGGCTATATGCTAGTCAACCATTTCACTTTCGTTTGCCTTTTTCCTTTAAACACTGCATTTATTACAAGCAGCATTTTTTCTGTGGTTTTTCTATAACAAAAGGCTTGTTGTTTGAAGCCGTATCAAACTGGACACTCGAGCTACAGAAGAGCAGACAGTCAACACACAGGTGTAAGATTGTAAAAGTGTCATTCGAATATTCATACCAATATTTTTCTCCATGCTAAAGTCTTAAATCTTGTGCGTCAGTTAAGAGCAGCTGCATGTCAAGTGTGTATTAAGAGTTGCTGACTCGAGTTCCCATCTCTGTTATTAACAATATTGAAAACTTGAGTATCAGCTAATACAAATATTGATGAGGTATTATTAATTGAAGCACTTTACTTAAGAGCATCTAAAAGTACATTATCATGCTGAAACTACTCAAACAAATCTATCTATCTATCTATCTATCTATCTATCTATCTATCTATCTATCTAAACCAAGTTAGTTAATTCGAGACTAAGACCAGAGTATTGTGGCCACACCTTCCAGATGCTATTACATAATGCTGTTGTTCTTCAATCACAGTTTAGGTTTACAAACACTTCAGAATTACACAGCTCTAATGGTGTTTTTTCTTTCCTAAAATGAGTCTAAAAGACCAGAATTCTTAATAATGTAAGACATTTTTTTGACTGCTATTAGTACAAACATACCTAAGATTAATACAGGACCAGAACTGTAAAACTGGTCTTAAGACTATGGCCAGTTTCAGGTTCTATATAAGATGTCCTGTTGTGTTCGATACTACCTGCTCATGAAAAGTTTACACCAATATCAGTAATCTGAGATACTTAGAAATGGCACAATACCACTTTCTTCTGATATCGATATTGGAACTTTGAGTGTTGGCCGATTCTGAAATTGAGATCCTGAATATCGACCCATACAGATACTGAAACCTTAATTTTCAGCCAATACCGATATTGAAACCTTGAATATCAACTGATTCTAAAGCTCTGAGCACTGGCCGACACCAAAATTAAAACCGTGATTAACGGCTGATACTGATATTGAAATCCTGAATATCAGCCGATAATGATATTGAAAGTTTAGGCATCGGTAGATACCGATATTAAAACTTTGAGTATCGGCCGATGCCGATATTGCAATCCTAAATATAAACTAATGGCAATATTAATACCTTGAGTATCGTTTAATACAGATACTGAAACCTTGAGTATCGTCCGATACCGATATTGAAATGAATATCAACTGATATCGAAACCTTGAGTATCAGCCAATGCTGACATTTAAACCCTGAATATTGACCGATAATGATGTCATAACCTTGAGTACTGGCCAATACCAATATTTATACCTTGAGTACTGGCCATTTACAATCCGATAGGATTTTAACTGAATCACTTCATTTAAGATAAACATCTAAAACACTTTACTGACCCTAAAGGAAGAACTACACTATGTAAGACCAAGTGGGTAAAGTCTGAGACTAACACCAGAACAGTGCGACTACACCTTCCAGACGCTGACTGAAAATATTACATAATGCTGTTCTACACCGTCCAATCACAGTTCAGGTTTACCAACACTGCGGAAATACACAAGTCTAACAGTGTTCTTTTTTCTTCTTTATATCAAAATACATCCAAACAGGAATGATGAGAATAGACTTTTTAATAATGCTATGATTTCATTCTTTTTACTAGTCTTAGTAAAAAGGAATTTGAGATTTAGACAGGACTAAGACCGTAAAACTGGTCTTAAGGCTAAGACCAGTTTCAGGTACCCAAGAGGTACTGTAGTCTTAGAAATGGCATGTTATAATGTAGTTATTAGGAAACTTGATGTGTAATTTTCTTTATCTTAACTTACTAAACAACGTCTGGTTCCGTCAAACCGTTTTGTTTTCCGCTTCTGCTCATTGTAGGTTGCCGCTGTGTGTTTGTGAGTTAAGCTTTAGATAAATGTGCGAATGTATGAGAAAGAGAGAGAGAGAGAAAGCCTGTGTGTGTGAGAGAGAGAGAAAGAGAGAGAGAGAGAGAGAGAGAGAGAAAGCCTATGTGTGAGAGAGAGAGATAGAGAGAGAGGGTGGGGGGGTTGAGCAAGCAAATGAGAGAGCAAGCGAGAGAAGCAGTGCGGGAGTGGAACAGCGCAAGCGGAGGAGAGTGGAAAGAGAGAGAAAGAGAGAGAGTGAGTGAGAGAGAGAGAGAGAGAGGGAGCGGGAGAGAGAGAGAGGCTAGAAGGGCTAAGCATTACAATCACTTCTTCTCTAGCCCGTACGTGATATGCCAAGACTGCTGCAGAGGATTGGCTGTTTCCTGCCTGTCCATTTTTTTTCATTCCTTTTTCTTTCATCTGCTTTCTGTCACATAGGACCCATCATCCTTTCTAGATGCTCGTCCGTAATGGGAGGTAACTATGATCCTTATTAAGCTTAAAAATAGATTGTTATTCATAAGAGACGCCCATCAGACCTTTGAGTTATAGAGCTTGTTGACTGCTCGTAACTTCGTTACAGATTGGCAGGACTTTTTGCCTCCTCCTGCTCACCCCTTCCCAATTTAATTTACTCTAAGACGCTTGGGGTTTTAAAGTGAGCATGGGTATCGGATGCCAGAGTTGATTTTCTTGTCAGAATTTGTTTATTTCTTGTCTCGAATGACTGCAGGGTACTTTAGAGCTCTGAGCAACAAGCTGCATCCTGGACAGATGTTGTATGAAATCTGTAAATGCAATATAGCATTAGAATAAAAAAGTGTGTTCATTATTTTTACATGCAAAGTAATGCATTTTGTACAATATAGTGCTCTGTTTTTCCTTACATGCATATGCCTGGTACGTGGTGCAGGAAGTGTGGTCTAAGCTGATATTGATTTTTGATTGTGTGAATGTGTGATATGTGCGCTGGGGTGAGTCTGGGGTGGGTCATCTGCCCTTCAGTAGGACTCCTTAGGACAGACAGCAGTAGCATTGCTCTGTCTTTAATCTCTCCCAGCAATCAGGATGCATCAGGAAGTTTAGGAGCTGCGATTTACTTTAGTAAATAGTGTGTTGTTCTGTTGTACTCAGTTTTAGTGCCTGAAAAAGGAAACATCTCAAACCCTATATTTTGTTATTTCTGTGAGTGTTATAGCTTGTTACTTGACCATTGTATATCCACACTGTGCTACCTTTCCTGTACGTTTCGAAAGCCTACTTTTATGATCCTGTTCACCACTTAATACTTGAGCAACACTGAATAAGCTTTTCTAAAGAAAAGACAGGGCAATCCTGTAATGAAGCCTGTTTCCAGTTTGCTCTGTTGCTGAATAAATCCTCTAAAAGTTTTAACTTTCTCACAAGAGGCATTTTGGAAGCTGACTTTGAAACTCACTTATTCAAACAAGACCGCAAAAAGCTCAGGCACAAGCAGCTGTGATAGCGCACAAAAAGTCAGAGCTTCAGAAGTCAGAGCTGTACAGTATCTAAGCTTTTGTTGTGTTTTGGTTTGACAGGGACAAAAAAAGGAACCGCCGTATATGGAATAGAGGCGCCTGTGATTCCCCGAGATATCCATTCAAAAGCCTTGTCAACCACCGGTGAAATCGAGTAGCCACTTAAGGCTCGCTAGGAAGGGAGGGGAGACACTCTCACAATCAAAGCTCTAAAACAGCAGAGAGGGAGAAGGAGAGAGAAAGGAGAGAAAGAGAAAGGGCAACAGAGAAACGATTTGCCTGATCTTGCAACTTTGGAGTCCATCATCACAATTTAATAAGAATTTGAAAAGCCACAGTGCTGCAACAAATCTGTCTTCTTTAGGCAGTGTCTGCAAGTAAGAACCAGCAGACTTAACCACTAGATGTCCAGGCGCCTTTTAGTACCAAGACACTGAAGCTGTGCTCTGCAAGCAAAAGGCCAAAGCTAAACCAGGTCCGTTTTAGGACCAGTTTTGCTTTTTTGAGTTTACAGAAAACACTTTTTGCTGTGTTTCGAACAAGGTCGTATTTTCCTCTGTAGTCCAGTGGGATTGTAGTATCTTATCCTGAAGATGAAATCAAGTTTGCCACAACCCACTTACTTTGCAGGAGCTTTCCCCTGTGAACTAAATGGACACACAAGCTGAAAGAGACAAAAGTTTGACAAACCGATCTGGCCGTTAAAACCTGCAGCTCGGATGATCAGTTTGGAAATACCTTTCCTGTTCCTCTTGCTTCGAAAAGGTTTGGAGAAGCTAACTCAGGGTCCGACACCCCTCTCTAAGCTCACCCATTTGCTCTGGTAAAAAAAAACTGCAGTCCCCAAAACAAAGATGGCCGCCGGAGTGGCAACATGGCTGCCATTTGCCAGGGCGGCTGCTGTTGGCTGGCTTCCTCTGGCCAAGAAGACCATGCCCAAGCCGCCTGTGGACAAGAAAAGCCGCAACGATGAGATCCTGATTGTCAACGTGAGTGGGCTCCGCTTCCAGACTTGGAAGAATACCCTGGACCGTTACCCTGACACCTTGCTGGGAAGCTCGGAAAAGGAGTTCTTCTACAATGAGGACACTCAGGAATACTTCTTTGACAGGGATCCAGAGATGTTCCGTCATATCTTGAACTTCTACCGCACAGGCAAGCTGCATTACCCGAGGCAAGAGTGCATACAGGCCTTTGATGAGGAGTTGGCCTTCTATGGCATCGTGCCAGACATCATCGGGGACTGCTGCATGGAAGAGTACCGCGATCGCAAGAAGGAGAACCAGGAGCGGCTGTCCGAAGACACGGAGGCAGAGATGGCCACAGACACTCCGTTGCCCCCAAACAGCACACCCCGGGAGCGCCTTTGGCGGGCTTTCGAGAATCCTCACACTAGCACCATGGCGCTGGTCTTCTACTATGTCACGGGATTTTTCATTGCAGTCTCGGTCATTGCCAATGTGGTGGAGACGGTGCCATGCCGGCCACTCAAGGGCAGCGTCAAGGACTTGCCTTGTGGAGAGAAGTATTCAGTGGCCTTTTTCTGTCTGGACACGGCTTGTGTCCTGATCTTCACCTTCGAGTACCTGATGAGGCTCTTTGCGGCGCCCAACCGCTGCAAGTTCATGCGCTCGGTCATGAGCGTCATCGACGTGGTGGCCATCATGCCCTACTACATTGGCCTGGTCATGCCCGAGAACGAGGACGTGAGTGGTGCCTTTGTCACACTCCGGGTCTTCCGCGTCTTCCGAATCTTCAAGTTCTCTCGACATTCGCAGGGCCTGCGAATCCTGGGCTACACATTGAAAAGCTGCGCCTCCGAGCTTGGCTTCCTCCTCTTCTCCCTCACCATGGCCATCATCATCTTCGCCACCGTCATGTTCTACGCTGAGAAAGGCACCAAGGGAACCAACTTCACCAGCATCCCTGCCGCCTTCTGGTACACCATCGTCACCATGACAACGCTGGGGTTAGTCCATCTGTTTTTTTCTTGGCTTTGTATGAAGTGTTAGTAATTGCGGAGATGTGGATGAGCTTAGATCAGAGGAGATGGCCTTACAGAACCACAACACAGTTTTTTGCTTACACATATAAAACCACATATTTTCTCTGCTTAATGAAACAGTTTGGCAAAAAGAAACTGTTTAGCACAATTTTGAACAACTGAGATTTGCCTTAGACCATGTTGGGCTTTCTGACACTAAATGGAACCCTGTTGTTTCTAAAAATTAACAAAAGAACAGACCAAATTTAGACTGGCTGACATTTTTTTTAGCTATGTGACTTACTTTTGTCTTTTTGTATAGATAATATGTCATAATGTCAAAAAAAACAAACTAAGTCTATTTGAGATTACTTAATGACTCAAAGTGGTTTGAAATCAGTGATTATTATTAGCCTCATAGCTCCAGTGCAAAACTAAAGGAGCAAACTCAGGGCTCGAGCCATGTCTCAGCTGATCGACGACATTTGGTGTAATGCCATATAAATTACACTTTTTTGGCCAAACCATTCCTTTAGCATAACTGAATAAACTCAACTGAATCTCAGTTGAAGCAGGTATGTTACAGTCTCTACTGTAACATACCTGCTTCAACTGAGATTCAGTTGAGTTTATTCAGTAATGCCAAAGTGTCCAGCGCTGCAGAACTGGAGTTTGCCGCCCTGTCCTTAGACAGACACCATAATTGCATACGCATGCAACGTCTGGGCATTGGTGGAGTGGAGTGGAGTGAAGTGAACAAGCCGTGCAGCAGCATTACGGTGGCTTGCAAAGAAGCCGCTGAGATCCATTAAGGACTCTTGGAAAAATTCCCCCGTGCTGAAATCCACTTACAGTTTCATTTCTCATGCATGCTGCTGACAGAGTCCTTACATACAAATTCTCAAGAAAGTTCCGAAGTAACTTATAAAGTATGAAACACTGCAGTGATTCCCAGACGTGGGGAAACCATGTGCTGCAAAATTTTGTATTTTTCTCTAATCTGGCACACCTGACACAACTCAAGAACTAATGAACAAGTCCCCCATGAGCTCGCTCAGGTATGTTGAAGCAGCAAAAGCAAAAGAATATGTGTGAAACACAGGCCCTGGACTGGGATTGGTTTATTATCGCATATCTTTATACAGAGCTATTCTGGGGGGCTATTCTCCCTTGCTGCAAGATATGAAACTTTCATTTCAATGCATTTTATTACAGAAAGCAGAGAAGCACGAATGAAAAGTACCGTGCTGGAGAATTGTGTTTCTAGTATCGTATTGATATTTTATGAAGCTGAGACAGGACTATTGAACTGGGCTGTTTAAAATGAGTGTGCATGACCACAGACTATCACCCATCATGCAGACATACGAGGAACTGGCCAGGTTCTGGTAGAGCTCCAGTGATACTTCAACTGAGAATGAATACATTTTGTTTCTGGTTGCTACACACTGTAAATGCCACAAGTTGCAAATTTGCAAACAAAAATTTGTTTGATTGCTGATTTTTCATACAATTCAGGGTGTTTTGTCTTTATTTTTTATTGTTTATGTTGAAAGGCTTGGGCAGAAAACAATCTTCCAATCCTTTCATTTCTATTCTGCATTGGGCAAAGCTAAAGAGGAGATGTCAGCACAAAGTAGGGGTCGACAATACGATGATATGTTATTGTTGTCATGATAAATTATGCCACAATACACTTTTCTTAGAATATCATTGGCCTCACAAAAAATTATAGAGAGCCTATAAACAACAGCCAGTGTATAGTAACTGGATAAACTTCACAGTAACAAGCAGCTGATTGGATGTCAGTCCATTATGACATCATCTTAGTTTATTAATTTCTTTTTACCAATTGTCTGTTTTTTCTTCCTGTTCCTCCTTCAATAGTTGTTACTTGCAAATATTCAGTTCCTTTTTTTACTTTTTTAATGTGGCATTAGTGTTTTGCCAGTGCATTTTGTTTGTTCCAACTCGTTCACAAACCTCAGGAATCAAAAGATAATACATCATAATACATATTGTGAATCGAAAAAAGCAGTGGCACACTGTCATTATAAGGTCTAGGCTTTCAGTTCAGGCTGTAGATTCAATCAAAACTCAAAAAATGAGAAACCGACCTCTATAATGATGCTAGTTTCTGCAAGCACCCCTATGGAAGCTGTAATGTTATGTTAGTGCCAAGCTACCACTGTGAGGGATGGGGTTATAGTATCTTTCTGATGGGCCAAATCTACTGTCCTCTTATCTTGTGGGCCAAACTTTGGGTCTAGAAGGCCCTGAGAGTTCCTTTTCGAGTATTGTGATGTTATATTTGTGCCTTATCACCCACTTTTAAGACAAAGCCTCCATTTTCTCTGCTGCACCTGCTACTAGGAGTTCCAATTTGGTGCAGACCGGCTACAAATCTCAGTTTCTGGGAAAGAAACCCCGAAAGCAGTACTATAAAACAAATGGCTCTAGTAAATCACATGCAGATTGAAAAACAGGCCTCCTTGAGAGGAAACATGTTTGTTTAACCTTAACAAGTGAGTTACAGTAGGCCGTCACGTTCTTCCTGGTGATTAGGAGCAGGCTGCGGTGGAGAAACACTGTTGAGGAGACTGAAGTGAAGTGAGGCAGAGTTACGGTTGTGCAGAGTGAGTGTGGGGGGCTGATACATCATAATCTCTCATAGTGATGGATGGAGGGAGGCGGACTGCTGTGTCACAACAGTTGGGACGAGAGAATGAGGAGGCTCTGTGCGTGTGTGTGAGACGGTGAGAGTTGTGTGAATGGGTGTTTGTGAATGACTGTGAGGGGATGAGGAAGCTTAGAAGGCCCCCAGTGTGTGCATGTGTGCCTTTTTCCACAACTCTGACATGTGGCGCCGCGTGTCTGTAAATGCAGATTTATGTGCCAGCAGCTACGCTAAGAATATATCCTACTTTACATATGATTATGTCATATGTTAAACATATTCGGGCCTTCGAGGAAAGTGCGTGATTTAAATATGAAATATTATTTGTTAGAGTAGAGATGATGTCATATGATAAAGGTCCATCTACACAGCCATGTCCTGCTTTACACACGATAATGTCGGATTTGAATCCTGGAGTAAAGTGGGATGGATTAAAGCAAGTATTAGTTAGTATTAGCATACATAACTGTCTAATAAGAGTTTCTGCTAAGAATTTTTGGAGGCAAACTTCCTGGGAATGATTCGGTTTCTCTGACAAATGAGTAAATCTATGGTCATATAGTTATTTGTGCTTTATCACATGATCTGGCTAATCCACACATTACCCAGCGCATATTCTCCAACTCCCTTAAATAAAACTCTATGGTAAAGGCAAAATATTTGTTAGCATGGCTGCTAACACCATTTTACTTCTTGTTTTTTTCCTCGTGTTGCTTGTCTTAACAGCTGTTGTCGACTTAAAGTCAAATGTATCTAAAAGTTCCTGGCAGCTTGCGCTGAAGATTTTGCCTAAAACTGTGCTCCTCTTTCTTCTCCAGCTCTCCTGAAGACAGTTTAATACCACAGCTTGAAGCTGAGAGCAGCTGTCAGTCTGGTCTATTTTTTTTTACTGCAGTGCATCTTTTATTGACCATCAGATCAGCATCAAGATGCATTACCACTCGTAAAAGGTCAAATGAAGTTTATGTTAACATCATTAGAGTATAGCTATTAGGAGTTGTTTGACAGTGCAAGCTAACTTGCTGTTACTACATTTAAACACATATTTCAATTGCATGTTCCAATATTCTTGACCCGAGGCATTGCTTTATCATAGAAAAAAAAACTAGTGGAGGCTTAAATGAAGATAAAGTTAAAATAAACCAAACAGGTGCTTCATTTAAGATAAATCTGTTGAAAAGCATCATATAGTAAAAGAACTGTGGAGCTGTTAAAAAGCAGCAATCCATGAGCAGTAATTCATCCATATGCTAAGCAACAGATGGATGCATCACCTCAGCTTGTTAGCTTACATTTTTGCATGGACTTTTTACATGGATGAATAGTTTTTAATGGTCAAATGTCAATATTTCCCAGCTAACAGAAGACTCAGTAGCAGTATAGTATATGATATGGATACAAATTTGGAATTATTTGTCATATTAATGATGTTTGTTAATTTTTATACAATAATAACCAGTCTTGGTGCTAATTTAGTGGGGCAGTGCTCCACCAACCAATCATGTTGCACCACTAAATTAATATAGGAGGGTTTGCATGCATGTTTTTGTATTAAATGAATTTTAGGGATGCACATTATGAAGATAAATGGACTTTTGGTGAGTGGTGAGTTGCTCTGTTGCTGTTGTGTTTATGGCTCCTTTTGCACAGATCGACAGTACACTTCTAGCCCAACATTTGTTTATTTATTATATTTGCCACATGGATTTGCTGCAGCAACAATTGTACAAGACTAGCATATTGAAATCCTTTTATCTGCATTTGTCTGCATATAATGACTGTTTGTAATTCAAAAATGTGGTTCCAAATTTTTTAATGATGATTTGTATTTATGTTTTTATATATTTTTAAATATTTTTTATATATATATATATATATATATATATATATATATATATATCGCTCTTGTCGGAACAAAACCTCGTATTTCTAAAATTAGAATTTACAGGAGAAGTCAATAGAACCAGACTTTTTCCAAGTCATTTTAGGTCATTTCTATTTGTCCATTCATCAAGAAATTTACACACAATGTAATGTGGGTAAATTTAAATCACTTGTGTGCATGTATGCGGGTGTTTTACTGCATGGATGGGTTAAACGCGGAGGTCTAATTCCTCTTTGTGCAAACACAGTTGGCTAATGGTTCTGAATTCAATTCAATTCAATGGAGAGACGAGGTTTTGTTCCAACAGCAGCAATATACATATATATAATGCTTTATGAAAATGTAATGCTTTTTTCAGTTTATGTTGTCATAGCTTCTAAATTGTATTGAGTCATCATGATAAATCTGGTTGGTTTAGATATCAAATTCACATTAACGTTAATGACTACAATCCATTTCTTTGCAAGAGCCTTAATCTGACCGTACATTATGATTCCGGCTATAAATGAATTGTAACATCCATCATAATGTTGCAGTTTATCGTGTCAGGTTGTCAGGATCTGGGTATTGAGCATTCTAGTTTTACCTCATACATCATTTCACTCCCATGATGGCTTTTCATATTGCTTACACACAACATATGTGCACAGACCTGGTTTAGAGCAGTTTTAGATTAAAGGACAGCGTCTTCCTGTATGTAGTTAAATGCACAGTTGCATACCAATCTCAGCAAAGGCCTTATTTCGCACTTTCTGCTGGGATGTTATTATGGATCATCTCAGGGACAGGAAGATAAGAGGCTGCGTACAGAATCACACTTTCCACAAATGCATTTTCAGCACGTATGATGCTGCGTGCCGTTGCATGCTTCAGGACACTAGAAGACACTAGGGTTTGAGTCCCAGTGGTGCCATGTGCTGTGGCCAGTGATCTTACTGGGTGAGAAGGAAAGCAGAATTTCTCTCCCCAATGCTCTGATTCTGATTCTGGATGCTGCTTGCTCAGCTTTTTACCCTGAGGTTGATTCCACTGTCCTGTGACTGACGAGGGACCTGCCACAATGACATGGGTTAAATGAAAAATATCATTAACCTTTACTAATTTAACCTGATTTCACATCTAAAGGAAGTGAGACCACCCTGAATATATTTTAAAGCCAGGAATTTGATGACTTTTCTTAATGTGACCCAAAATTGATTAAAAAATCCACAGATTTCTGTACAGATCTACAATTTAATACCTAGGCCATGTTCTGGGTCATTTTTTCACCTGCATGTTTTGAATGAATTACACGTTTTGCAAAGGATCAAGGATTTTGAAACTGTGAAAGAGTAAAGCAGAAAATTAGTGCCAGATTTTAAACCCCCAAATTGTTTCCTTTTGTCAGACACTGGATACACCAAAATATGCAAAAGTGCTTGAGAGACACGAGGGAAGGGGTGTGGTGATTCAAATATACACACATCTGAACTCATTATTCGTTAACGCTTTGTCATGACCTGTCTAGGGGTTTTGCGATGATCGTAACATAAAGAAGACAAAAGAGAACCAGTAAGTGTTTAAACAGATCAAGTCGTATTATTTTCTTTTCTCTTGATGCTCTTTTGTACACCAACACAGGACAACGTCAAGAGTGGGCATGCACCAAAACAACGAACATGACTAGTCTAGCTAGAGAATTTAGAGAACTAACTTACCTACATCAAAAATAAAGAAACAAAAATACATAGCCTTCCCTAACTCCCTGACTAGGCCAAAAACAGGAGAGAAACATTGGGTCAAAGGAAACGGCACCTACTCCTACACCCTGGTCAGCATAAAAGAGTGAAAGTTACAGAGGTGGTTCATGAGCATCCTGTTAAACATTAGAAGCACACTGGGCAGAAGATATAGTGAGAGCTTGTACATTGAGAAAGAGACAATACACCAGCTATAAAACAAACATTTATCTGAGCTGCGATCTAAACTACAACATTCGCCTCTAGGAAGTCAGAACCAGCCGCGGAAGAAATAACCCATGCACTCACAGCCAGCCACTCAGACGCACGTATGGTCACGGAACTCCAGCCAATCACACGCACGGGTGGGC
The DNA here is from genome assembly GCF_904425465.1 of Colossoma macropomum. Lineage (NCBI taxonomy): Eukaryota > Metazoa > Chordata > Actinopteri > Characiformes > Serrasalmidae > Colossoma > Colossoma macropomum. Next base: position 37,782,538 of record NW_023494793.1, read on the forward strand.
GGGTTCCTATTCAGCAACAGAGAAAGAGAGAGATAGAGGGACAGAGAGAGAAAAACAAACAAAACAAAAACATACGTTCTAGGGACGTAACAGCTGTATTCATTATTTTAACCTCTTTCTACAGACAGATATGTTAATTAATATATTCAAACTAAATATTTTTCCCATAACTCTGTTATCAGATTAACTAGGACACTGTGTTGAGCTGCTAGTGAGCAACGAGTGGTGAAAGGGCAAGGGTAAGACCCCCCTGCTGTGTAAACAGCTCATATGTCTCCACAAAGATGACCGTGCTGAGATAAAACAGACAGCACAGCTGCAACTAAGTGCTAGTTTCTTGAGTCTATCCATTTAGTGTGATGTTGTTTTGAACTTCCTGCTCGTAAAGATTCACCTTGCTCCTTCTCCACTTAGCAAAACTTATCACAGGTGGATTTGTTGCAGTTTAGAGACACAACCAAGACCCAAAAGGGGAACCCATCCTTCTCTGATCGACACTGGGCTGTGTTTTCCTGGCCACTTTAAGGGACGAAATGCACCTGCAACCCTCTGACGATGTGCAGAAGTCTGGCTTGTAAGACTAGTATTTGCCTGATTCAGCTCACGGAGTCTATGATAATTAGCAGAAGGGTTTGAATCAGGTGTGTTGGAGTGGAGAAAGCATTGAACCGTGGAGTGCTGTGGCTCTGGAGGATGGAGTTTGACACATATGATATAGAAGACAGTGTCTGTACTTCAAACGGCCTTGAGTGGTGTACCTAAGCGCTATGCGGATTGGCGGTTAGCCTGCGGCGGGCGTCGTGTGTTGTGGAGTAATGGGCTCACTTGACGCGGATGCAGCCGTGTAAGGAACTGATTATCAGCTTGCCAGTGGCGATTTGTCCTCTTTACGACCGACCTTGGCAGGATAACATTGAAGACAGGCCTGGGTTGCCAACTTGGCCAGTTAGCTGCTATGTGTAATAACTTCAAAGCCAAATCGGTGAAATCAAAATCTGAACCTGTATCACTGTTACGGCCATCTGTCTCTTCTGACTGGACTGATGTAGGACTGAGGAACAGGGAGGAGATGGGGTGGCTGTGGAGAAGACGAAAAATTGTCGGAGGAACGGAAGGTGAGGATGTGCATTAATAGGGTGTTAGATTGGAAGAAGGAGGGGTTTCAGTTACTCATCCCAAACTTCAGTTATAACATAACTACATTAAAATGAGCCACACAATCAGTGTATTAAAGGAGTATGTGTATGTGTAATGTATTTTGTTTGAAATGGTAGTATGTAACCAGGCAGTCTATGTAAATGTCAGCAGGTTCTAGATATTGAGCTAGTACTCTGGAGTTTGTGTCTCAAACTTAACAGCTAGAACTTAAGAGATGTAAAAGAAAGCATTTGTTTTCATTTTACTTTTCTGAGCCAAACAAAGCTGTGAAAGTACACTTGTGTGCAAAAAAATAATAATTTATATTATTAAATATACTTTGTTTATATTATTATACATATTATTTGTTTACATGAAAATACTGTATCAGGATAAAACTTAGATATGACATTTTCTGCCAACTTTAATGAACAATTTTCCAAATTTTTCAATTTTTTTATTTTTCAATTTTTTGTTTAACATGTTATAACAAAACAAAAATTGCAAAAAAAATTGTGCAGCTTTAAAAAAAAATGCTAGCCTTTATACTGCATGAATTGGAATAAAATCTCTTTTCATTAACTTAAATTATAAGTAAAAATGTTGCCATTTTGTTGCCACTTTGACTTGTTTTTGTTTGTTTGTTTTTGTTTGGACAGCGACAATATAAATTGCAGCATAACTTTTGAACAGACCACACTTAGAGTTTTATGTTTCATTTTTCCATAAAACTGTATATAACTCTGTAAAATAAAGACATTTTAGCACATGAATCACTGAAAATCAAATTAAATTTTGACCTAAGAATCAAAAAATTGTACTGAACCTGAAGATTTGCACTGTTACGCTATTACTAGTTAAGTATTTTGGATATTCAAAACAATTTATGACATCCAAACAAATGACTTTGTAAGTCTATCATTTGTGATGACGTCAACAGTGACACACATCTATGAAACATCACCCAGCACTAGTTTCTGTTTTTACCGCCTTTTATTTGTAATGGAAAAGTGTAAACTCACAGTAATTGTTACGACAAATGCACTATGTACCTTTTTAATGCGAATCCATTTCCTGATAAACAGCTCCAGCAGGTTGTACGCCTGAGCGTGCATGCTAATGAACCCCTCATCTGAATGAATGAATACATTTGTACGTGTGCGCGTGTGTGCTCGTTTTTGCCGACACAGCACAAAGATCACCAGATGCATTAACGGTTTGGGCAGGCGCGGCTGGAGAGGCGCTGAAAGCCCGTTTAAATGCTCCACTTTAGCCTTAGTGTGCAGAAAAACACTGCGAGTAATGTATGCTGATCAAAGCGGTGGAGCAGGAACTCTTTGGAGAGTCCTCGGAATGAGCGCAGGATTCTATTTGCAATTACTTGACCCAGTGTCTGCCGGCAGATGACTAGAATTCTCATTAACAGACTTCATGTCTTTCTCTCTTTCCCTTTTTTCTTTTCCTTTTGTACCTCGTTTGGCCCCTCGGGTTCGACCTTGGCCCATTCACACCAACTGGACAGCAATTTTACAGCCTCTTTGAGGTTTGGGCACTTTTGGGCCGTAGTTGTGCTATGATGTACATTTAATGCTCTTTTGAGTTATTACTTAATGTTCCTGTGGGAGGGTCGCAAGTATTTGTGTGTCAAATTGTAGCAGATTTCTTAAACCATAGTAGTTGCATTTATTGCCAATGACAACCAAAGCATGAAATATTTTTATATTAACGGTTTCTCACTAATTGCTCATTGAAACAAGTAGAGAAATTCAGTTGAAAGTGCAGATTCTAAACTCTCACTCAATACCACATTTGCTTTTGCAGATATTTTTTTAATATTCTTTTGATATTTTATCCAATTTGATGGACAGTTATTGTCGTGCATAGAAAGAACAATGGGTTGTGAGGAACCACTGATGTATAGGATTTAGCCTGTTTCATTCAAATGCTTGTATGCAACAAGTAAAAACTCGAGATATTTGGTGAAACATCACAATTAGTGAAGCCAAACGAAGCAGTCTATATGCACCAGACTTAATGAGTCCAGAAATAATAAGTTAGGGGTCGGGGAAAAAATCCATACAGCATAGTATCACAACATCTAGCATGGCAATATTCTCTCAATACACAGACACCAAGTATCAATATTTTATTCTATAATTTTTTTTTTCCCAATTTTCTCCCCAATTTACTCATATCCAGTTCCCCCAATCATACAATACTACCAGCGCTAGTAGGGTGAAGGCTAGCACAGGCTTCCTCCGAGACCTGTGACGCGAGCCACTGCATGTTTTTGAACTGCCGCTAATGCAACGTCATTGGACAGCTGAACGTGCTCGGAGGAAAGAGCCAACCACCAGTTTTTATGACAGCATTAGTCAATCTGTGAGATCAACAAACTGAAAATTTTAGCTCATTAGATTTTGACAAAGTTGTGGACATAATTTACAGTTAAAAAAGGTAATAAATTGCAATACATCACAATATATGTTATCACAGCACTCGGCATGTGACGATATTCTTAAAATTGCAGTAATATTGAATTGTGCCGTAAGTATCGTAATGATATCATCTCTTGAGGGCTTTGGTGATTCCCACCTCTACTGCAGATGTGTGTGATCGGAGCCACGGTGGAGCTGGAGCCAATGCACAATGGGCGAGTTCATGTGCTGGGAGACATTGTGACAGCTATTTTATTTTGTAAAGAATATATTTAAGAATATATTTTAGAATTTGAGCCACATTTTCGTCCTTTTTTACACCAAAACAAGCAGAAAAATGTCAAAAGTGCAGATTCAAGACTGTCAATATAGAATGCAAATTGATGTAGGCCTAAATGGCATTCTTTGTGTAACTAACTAATAATGAAATTATGTAATGTAAGTCATATGAATAATGTATATATGGCAAGCTGTCAGCACTAACTAGTCTTCTAAGGGTTAAAGTGTTTGACAACACCCAAAATAACTGGCTATTTCCATTGTGCCAATGATGAATTATCATAACATACCTAAAAAAGTAATTGCTTCCATTTGAACATTGTTTTATTTTGTAATTCAATGAACTTCCCCCCAGTGATTCCTTGATGGCAATGGATGCGCCTTCAGCTGTCCAGGAAAATTTCGAATAAGAGCTTAATCCTCCCTTTCACCAGAGGACGTGTAGTCTTTAGTCCCATTGCATCACTGTTTCTCTCCGGAGCTTCGGTCTCCCTTCTCTCACCATCTGCCGTTGGCTTATATAAGAGTCTTCTGGGAGAAGTGGCGTCCTTGAACAATGCGAGACCCAGAGGACCTCGCAGCACAGATGATCACACGAGTCCAGTAAATAAAAGGACAAGGCTCGCTGGTTAAGGCAAGAGAGGGAATTTTGACGCCACTGGATTGGGAGTAATTCTGAGAGTAATAGAAAGCCCTGAACCGAGCTGAATGGGGCACGACCTCAGCTCACTACAGCCGGTTGATGCAGTGCCACTTCAACAGAGGTTCTGCTGAGATGCTTCCTTTCCTTTTACTGGAACCTCACAACGGCAATTAGTTGGGGCTAGGCAAGTCTGACCAATATATATCAGTTAATTGCTCATCAATAACTGATAAAAGTGGCTGATATTAAGGTCCTGATCATTTGCCTACATCAGCAAAAATCCAGCTGATAAAGCACTGTAGGCTTTTTCAATTACCTAAATGTTTCAGCCAAACACTGTTGGGCTTTAAAGAAGCTTGTTTATTTACATGGATAGGTTTAAGGTTTAAGCTTAAGTCTGCTGATTTTTCTGAAGTCATTCGAAGTGGTTTGATGTGAAATGATTCACTGTAGAAAAACTTACTGTCTTGCAGTGGTGGGGATAGGAACAAGTTGTCGTCATGTCAACCTTGCAAATATAGACATTCATTTATGATCCAAAATAAGCAGTGAACCTACACATGTCTTCTGAGTCTCTATATGTAATGTTGATGATGGTAAAATCTGTAAAAACAGGTTTTCTTTTAGGATCAGACTCTGGCTCAAACTGATAGGGCATAAGTAAAAACTTTTTTCATAAGAACAGCCAAAGTGGTGTAGGGGCAGAACTTGTAGCAGGATGCCACTCTGGTGGTTGACCAATCAGAGCACATTGGGCTCATCAGGAGGCGGGCGCTTAAAGACACAAGAGCTCTAATAGAGCATTTCAGACAGAGGGTGAATAAAGATGTACAGTATGAGAAAAATCATGTGTTTTGGGAACACTGAAGCATGTAAATCTATTCTAGTAGACCCCCTAAAGAAAATTATGAACATTGAAAATGAACATAAAAGGTCCCCTATTAAGGTCCCAAAAATGAAATGCTATCCAGTGAAATGTCTCTTTGAATGTTATTTGATAATAGAACAATTAATACAAAAATTAATAATCTACCTGTGAGTCATGTGATAGAGACAGGTAGGCAGTGGTAGCAAGACATGTGAGTTATTCTATTCTAATTTTCCTGCTGCAAAATCCCTCAAAACTGTCTGGACAGAGGGAAACCAGATATTTTGGACACAGATGTATCTTGTCTTCCTTTTGAATAATTCATAACGGCATCTCATGGCATTCTTGGTGATGGAACTTCAAGGCCAGTAATTTTTATAGATTTTTTTTTTATATTTTTTAATTTGATTTTTTAATAATGAAATTGATAACTGCAATAAATATTGTTTTGTACAAATGTACTACTATTATTCATTTACACAACTTAAAAAATCTATGATATACACTGTTCCATTTATTGCCATTGTTGCATGGTGTCCTGTATGTGGACAGTTGGTTTCTGAAGCATAAAAACATCAGATGTCAGAAAAACTAATTTTAATAAATCTAATCATGTTTATTAGAGTCTCTTTGACACATTTTTTTTTTACATGATTAAACCTTTTTGAGTAGAAACTTTGAACACATATACCAGAGACATTGGCTGCATTCTGGGTATTGTCAGCCATCTTGGATTCCAAGCCTCAGCACTCAAAAATACAAGAGAATTAAGGAGAATTTTTTTGTTACATTAGAACAAAGTGCCTTATGATTCTACAATCTCGTGATATGAAGGACACAATACATGGCATATACCTTAAAAAGAACTATTATTAAATGTCCACAAGTGTGGACACCATGCTTGAAAGGGTTAAGAAAGCTGTATTTAGGAATGTGTTGTTATAAATTTCATATCAGTGGAGCTCAACCGGGTAGATGAGTGAGATTTTACCTGCATGAGTGGTTGGAGCACTATGTTAGTGATGTAATGTGTTTTTGGGTTTAGAGTAGCTCACACAATCCAGCTTCTGCCAGAGATAGCGGCCAACACATGGCAGGTGTTATCCTGTGTGGGGATCCGTCATGATTGGCTAGTGGATTTTCTGTGTGGTTTAAGGAATGACAGCAGCAGAGAGAGACAGAGAGAGAGAGAGAGAGAGAGAGAGAGAGAGAGACAGACAGACAGACAGAGGCAGGCTCTCTGTAGAGGACGACAGATTATAGGGTTTAAATCTAGACTGATACAGTAATAGTTGCCGCACACATCAAACACATTGTGCAATCGCTCTGTACACAGAGTGTAGCAGACACTCTACGTGACGTCAGGTCTGAGTGAGTATGAGTGTTGTTTCTGGCACCTGAGGGATCAGGAGTGCCATTCTCACAACAACACCAGCGCCACTGATGTGATCTTTCCTGACTGATCTGTTGTCCGCCATATGTTCAGTGTGTGAGCTGACAGTGAAGCCACTGTACTGAAAGGACGACAAGCAGACTCTCTTTGGAACTATTGACTTTTTATTTTGAATTAAAATAAATTCAGTCACACGAGCCAAAGGCGAGTACCATGGATCATCACAGCACCTTTAATACAACAGTTCTGCAAAATAAAGAAAACGAGTACAGCAAAGAATCTCTGAACATTGTATCAAATGTGATTTGATATTGGCAGTTCATTCCACCAACAAAAGTAGTACCCTTTGGCACTGCAGATAGAGCCATAAAACTGTTGCAATATCAGGTTCAGCTCAGCTCAATATTTGCCAGATTATCCTGAATGTGCTTTTATGTATGGTCAGTGTGTAAAGCATTTCACAGCCAATTCTATGTGCTGAATTGTTTTCTGTTTGTTTCTGGCTAATTACAGTTTGTTTAGTCGTTCACAGCTGCTGACTGGAAAGTTAGCTCAGGTCAATGATAAGTTCTGAATTTGATGTCCACCTGCTCTTACTCTCTTATTCACTATCTGACCAAACAGGCTTCAAGTTAAATGTAATTGTGGGTAGAATGTTTCTAAACCAGTCAGCTTGTGTCATTAGAACTAACTCTTTTATAATGTAGAATATAAAGTACTGTGCAAAAGGCCATTCTGTAGAACAATTCGTCCGGCAGGAAGTGCAGTTTTTTTGCAAATTAATAAAAAAACAAGCCTTAAACAGTAAGAAGAGTTTCCTGTTTTCGCTAGAATTGTTGACATTTTGAGAGGTAGTTAGAAGTTTCAGTTCCTCTTCTGTTCAAGTCAGCAACAACATCCTTGTCATTGGTATTCCTGAAGAAGCTGGCTCTATAAAGTATGCTCAACTGCTTGAATTATTTCTTGTTCTGAAAATCAGCTGACTGGCTACCTGTCTGGCTACATGCTGCTGCCTCGGTTGCAAAGCAACATCAAATTTTCAACAGACAATCTTAAAGGGGAATTCCATCAATCTGTAAAAAAACTTTCATTGTTCAATCATCGAGATGTAAACAAAGTCATTCAGAGTGGTTTGATGTGAAATGGTTCATTGTAGAAAACTAACCAGCAATGGTGGTGATGGGAAACAGGCGTTTGCGGTGCCTAATAACACCATAATGCAAATATATATCATTTACTATCCAAAATGACTAGTGAATCTACACATGTCTTCTCAATTGTGTGTATTTAATGTTCGTGCCGGTAGAACCACGGTCTATTTGGCCTTAGAAAACCCTGCATGTACCGCAACAAATGGATTAAACAAAATATGTTTTAAGCCAAAACCTTCTCAAAACTATCATAAAATAATGTCTCATTCACCAAGCAGTGTAATCATAACCATATCATGTAAGCAATTCCTGTGAAGTAGCTTTTAGAAGCATCGGACGGCTTCGGACGTCCGGTTCCTATCACCACCACTGCTAATAATTCTCTACAAGTTTCTCTAGAACAGAACATTCATACCAAACCACTTTGTTTACATTGCAACGCTTTAATTATACAGGTGGTCATTTCCATGGAAGTTCTTGGTAGATGACCCGTTATACTATCACCAGCCCAATGTGTCTATAGGTTGTCAGTAATTAGTGCCTCTTTTAATAAATCTGCCCCCAAATCTGAAATAAATGTATATACATGCAGTCTTCAGTGTAGTCTCAGTGTTCTCTTCTGTTTGATAATCCACTCCAGCCCAGGCACGGAACCTTTCACGAAGCCTGGAAATATCACAGATACTTTTGACGAGTCCCAGTGCTAAGGCCTGCACCAGTGGGGCCGCTACGATGTTTACACAAGTGAGCACTTAAGAGAAGAGTTTCAGACAGGACCACGTGTGCAGTTACCCAGGTGGTTTCTGGCCTAGACCAGCTCAGATGAGGCACAGAGAGAGATTCGGGAAGCTCATATAGCCTTCAAAACTGCCTCTAGTAATAAACTTATCTGATGTAATAAAGTTCTAGCTGTCAGATGTATTTGTCAGAGTCATCTTCCTTCATTGCAAGAAGCTGAACACAAACTGTTTATCAGTCGTTCAACACAGACATCAGCGCTCACAGAATGTGTGTGTGCATGTGTACGCCAGCCATTCCCAAAGCCTGAGAACACATGCTGTGGAGCAGATTTACTAAAAGAAACACTAATTAAAAACAGGTTACAAACACTTTGTGCTGGTGGGGGTGGACAAGTTATCTACTAAGAACATCCATGCAAATGAAAACAGGTGCATATATCTATCTATCTATCTATCTATCTATCTATCTATATATATATATATATATATATATATATATATATATTTAATGATAGCCTTTTTCTGTCAAATAGGAGAAAAATGTTTTCTGTCCTGTTTGACACACTTAAAAAAGATGGTTCTTTAAGGGTGCTTTAGTGAAGAAAATGGTTTAATATAGAACAATGAACACTCAAAGAACTCTTTGCGTGATTGAAGGGTTCTTTGCATTATGAAAATTTTCTTCAGGTTGATGGAGATTTTGCTGTAGATGGTTCTATATAGAACCTTTTTGAAAAGGGGTTTTATGTAACACCAAAAAGGGTTCTTCTATCGTTAAAACCTGGACATCACAACTACAGGAGAACCCTTTTTTGGTGCTCTATAGACCCCTTTTCTAAAAGGTTCTGTGTAGAACCAACTACAGCACATTCTCCATCAATCTGAAGAAGCATTTCACCATGCAAAGAACCCTTTAATCATGCAAATCATTGAGTGTTCATGGTTCTTTAATGCAACCATTTTCTTTACTAAAGAACCACTAAAGAATCTTTTGTAAGAGTGTATGTTCAAATTGTGACTCTTCAGGCCGAATAATGACTTATTCACTCAGTAAGTCAAAATAGTGATTAAGGTCATTACTGAATGATTACTGATTACTGAACATGAATATATTTTTAATATATTTTTAATATATTTTTAATTTGAATATATATTTTAGGACATAGGCATCTCAAAACTATCATGAAACAATGTCTCAGGTATCAGTAAACATATCCATTATGATTTTGAGTAATAACTTCCTATGAGATAGATGTTATAAGCATTAAACTCTTCAGACGTCTAGTTCCTATCACTACCACTGTGAACAAATCTGACTCTGTAAATTTCTCTAGAATGGCATATTTCACATCAAACTCCTGTGATTTTTTTATATCCTAATTATTTAATTCTAAAGAAAATGTGAAAAATTTGCTGTAATTTTCGTTTATGAATAACGGGAAATGTATATAAATGTACTCTCTCTTTTCTGTCTGGGCACACCATCAGTCATATTAAGGCCAATGAATAAGTCGGTCAGTGTTTACTATCAGACTTGGTGAATCAGAATAGGTGCATTATTATAATAAGCAAAAACACAAAAGAGCAATGACTGCACCTTTGACCTTATTAAGAGCGCTAAAAGGACACCGTGCCTATTTAATAAATTGTGAAAAATTCCTTAATCTACCCCATGTCTGCACATGTATGTGTCTATCCATTTATCTGTTATCCATTTAAACCTTTATCTGTTATAAGAACTGGCTCCTCCCGGCCTGTTTCATCCCATAGTGCCTGTACATACAGTGGCAGGTTGTTAGGAAGTCAGTAAAGTCAGCAGGTCTTAGTGAGTCAGTGTTATTATTATTATTGTGTGTTGCGTGACTCCATCCAAGACAAGTCTTATTTAACATGAACTGAGTACATGGAGGCTTAAACTATCGGGATAAGGCAGATTAAAGGTAGGGTACAGTCAGGTTTTGTAAGGGGAATAGGTTTTGAGGCTGGATAAGGTGCGTGAAAACATCTGTCCGTCACATTGCCTGGGGGAGGAAGACTTCTTACTCCACATCAACGGTGAAGATTCGCTTTAAAGGATTTATGACCTTGTTGCTAGCAAGTAGCAACATCATCAGTACATGGAAAAATGGGGTTTATTTTGTTGCATTTACAAAAATGTGTTCTTAAACACAGAAAATCTTCTTAAATGTGTTTCCAAAAATCCAGAAAACTTCTTGAGAATAGTTTTAATTTCTTTGTAAACAGCAAAAACAGCCTCACTTGACATACAGTTGTACACAAAGGTTTGAACAACCCCCTTTAAATGACATATTTTGTTGATTTTCAAATGTAACTGCACAGTTTCTAATGCTGCTGAGTTTAATTGCTGACTTAGTTTAACAAGTTGTAACATATATACATATATATAAATATATATTTATATGTGTGTATAACTTTTGCACAGAGCACATTTTATTAATCATTTTTCCCCCCAATATGTTACATTCAGTAAAATGTGTGACTGTACACTATGTGTTCAGAAGGTAAGCCTGTAAAACTAACTTCTGATGAGTTTCATAAAATAGAATAAAAATAGACCAAGTTAGTGTGAGTGCTGGACTCCACCAAGGTTGTGCCTTGTTTGTAATATTCATGGACAGGGTGTCAAGGCATAGCGGAGGTCAGGAGGGCATTATGTGCGGAGGCCGGAGGATGGCGTCTTTTCTATTTGCAGATGATGTTTATGATGGTCAGGCATGTGATCAGGGTGGCCCCTGGCGGCCTCCTGGTGGAGATTTACCACGCACGGCCTCCTGGGACAAGACCTTGAGGTTGTCCTAGGACCCACCAATTTGGACTGGGAGCAGCTCAATGTCCCCCAGAATTAGTTGGAGGACGTTACGGGGGACAGGGTTGTCTGGGGTTCTCTGCTCTCCCAACTGCTACCATGACCCTGTCTGGATTAAGCAGTTTAAGATGATGATGATGATGATGATAATGATGATGATAGGCCAAGTTTATCAAAGTTTATCCCACATTTGGTTTGATTTTGCTTTTTGTCCCTGACTGAGCAGATTAAACTAAATGATTGTTCAACAGAGAAAAACAGTTCCTTCAAATTCAAAATGTATCATTTGTGGTAAGCTATAAAATGTAACATGATATTAATAGAGTCCATGACAAAAAACCTACAGCATATTTAAGAAAACATTTAGGATGTTCTTACGAGCACATCTGAGAACTTCTGAAGTTTTTTTTTCAGATTGCATATAAGAACATTCTTCTGAGCTTCTAAGTGTTTGCCTTAAGATCCTTTGTAAATTTTTTTCATAGGAAGCATTTTGTGACCCCTGATGTCAGAAACCTGCTGCTATGTGTTTCAGTGCTTAAAGGTCAAAGCAAATTTGTGAAGAACAACATTGCTGTAGACATTAGATTTACCTCATTTGATCATAGCAATTTGGATACATTCTAATACACACTAATGCTCTTGTGGCAGAGTGCAATCAAATCCTCACAGTAATGTTCCAACATCTAGTGTAAAGCCTTCTCAGAAGAGTAGATGCTGTTACTGCAGTAAAGGAGGACAAACTCCCCATTAAAACCCTTGAATTCAGAAGAAATGCTGGACAAGCAAGTATCTACAAACTTTCACACATATTGTGTAAGCAGATGTTTGTGCTTATACACAGATATCGGACCTGCTGCAACCATCTAAATCTAAACCATATAATGGGAAATACCTGACTGTAGTTGGCTAATCTGAGGTTCTTGAGGGCTAGCGTTACAACTCGAGTGATTAGCATCACTAGCGTTTAGCTCTTACCTTTGCACATTTGTGAAGAACTCAGGCCAAACTCCAAAACTGTTGTTATATATACGAATAATTTGTCCTCTCAGCAACGCATAACACACAAAAAGTTCACTATTAGATTTGTTTTCTATATACTTAGACAAATGAGCTACACCTAATTTGGCTAAGTGACCAACAGTGTTTACCTTTTTCTGATTCACAGTCTCCGTATATGGTATAAACCCAGATCTGTGTCTTGAGCAGAGCTGAAGATCAGTTAATGACGAAATCCTTTGAGTTTGCCTTCAGTCTGAATGAAGCTTTCCTGATCCCAGCCTTAAAGAAACCCATATGTTTTTCATTTTTCTTCTATATTACCTGAGCTGGATTATAATTGATTAGATAATGATTACTTGGACCAGGAGTTTTGGGCCTGCAGAACCGCCTGGAGTATGAGTCAAGATGTCAGCACATGTCTGCTTTCCTAATAGTCTGAAATGAATCCCTTATTATTTCTTGATTTGATGTTTTACTTTGTTGTTTGGCAACACTTGTTAGACCTCTGGACTAGCTGTCTACTGTGCTGTACACTTGTGAATGAGTGTAATGACAGGCTCAATTGAATGTCATTTTTAATGATGTGTTGTGGAGCTGCTGAGCTCCTTTGTAATGGAGAAATCTGCAGTCATTGTGTTTATGCGTTAAGGTTTCTGCTCATGCTGGTATTGTGACAGCTCTCAATGGCTGGGCAGTAATGGACAATGCATAATCTCTTCGGGAAGAAAGTCTACAAATGGATTTGCCATGCTTAAATGGATTTGTTGACCCAGAGGTCTAAAAAGAAGGCTGATATTGAGGGGATTATCATCTTATAGCAGCAGAAAAACCCAGAGGTTAAATTTCTGGCCTTATTTTCACTGGTTGTTTGAGATGGGAGAACATTTGCATTTGTTTAGTTGTGAAGGGACTGAAATCAGGGGTCAGACATTAACTCCTTAGAATAAATGTGCTGACTAGGGTCATAATTTGCCACTCATGTAGTAACAAATTGCTCAATGTTTTGCCTGTTCTACATTGCCTTTACATTGTATGCATGTTTCATGACAAAAGGACCAGTAGAAACAGTCCAAAGTGACTTGGAATGAAATCTCACCACATTAAAAAGCCCATATTCCAAAATTTTGTCTTAATTTTTATCCATTTATAACATCTGTGTAGTTTTATTTTGCAAAAACAGCATCATTTGTTTTACATAACCTGTTTTTCAAACCTCTCAGAATTAAACACTGTTTTTGTTACTGTGCCTTTAAGACCATATATATATGTAAATGATCTCTGTTCTGATTGGCTGCTCTCTGTTGGTGCTTATTCAAAAAGCATTTCGGGATGAAACACTCCTTATAACCTCAATGTAAAAGTGACTACTATAGGCTGAATAGGTGGATGTATGTATATGTTTCATTTTCATGACATCACAAAAGTTATTCAGTTTGAAATAAGCTGTTTAGTTCCATATATGGACTGTATGTAGTGAATGATACAGTTTTTAAAACTTTGATAATATTTACATACTACCTCAAACTCTTCTTATTTCAGAAAATTCTGAAAATTTGTTTTTTTTATGATATGGGCCATTGAAGGTTGTTCCTCATAGCTACAACAGAGCTACTCCTATGAAGAGATTTTGTTATGACAGCGATGAAACAATAAAGAGAACCTCCAGTCCAGGTTCAGCACTGTTGCTCGGAGACTCCTACATGGCCTCAGGTATTGTATCTGACACTGGGTCAGAGATTTCTTCACCCACACAGTAAATCACATTAAAGAATAAGACAGGAGAGGTCAAAAGGTCAGCTGTAGCATCCATATTCATTATGATGATTCAATGACAGGAAGACTGTAGATCTTTTTGGATGATACGATGTGGAGCATGCGTCCTCTCTCTTACAGGGAAAGGACAAGGCTCATTGGGCAGAGGTGTATTTCAGCATCATTTGAATGGATGTGACTGAAGAGTAACACAAAGCCCTGAACTAAGCTGTAGTCCATGGCCTCGGCCTATCTTAAATCTCTCCTGTGTCACGACCCAGTGATGCGCTGAAATGTTCAGTGAGGTTTTATTGAGCGTTTCCTTTCATCTCATGAGTGATGGGGAAGTTTTAAGGCTTGATAGACACATGAATTACAGCAGGGAGCACAGTGCTGCACTGTACAGCATAATGTTTGGGTGCTCAAACGATTTCAAAGCCACAGTTGATCTGATTTTTGGAAGTTTTTTATATTTATCAAAGCGATTTGGTTGCGGAAGAAACTCTGTGTTGACTTAGTTTGACTTTCATTTATGCAGATGTTGATTTTTCTTCTTGATGTGATGAATGTGGTGTATTTGCACAAGCACATGTTTTTGTTGCTCAGCAGTTTCTTAAGTAGAAAGTTTCTTTACTGTACCTTAAAGGAACATTTAACAAAGAAATGTTAACATTTCTAGGAATGAATAAATGCTAGTAATGGAGTCATTAAATGCTAACATCACTAACAAACTGGAAATGACAAGGAAATGCTAACATTGGTAGCAGTTCATGAACGCTAGTGATGAACTGATGAAATGCTAACATTGGTAGCAATTTATAAAAGCGAGTAATGAAGTGATGAAATGCTAACATCACCAATAATCAATGAATCCTGGCAACAAACTCATATAATGCTAACATCGCTTACAATTAATTAAAGCTGGCAATGAATTCATTAAATGCTAACATCGCTAACAATTCGTTAACACTAGTAATGAGAAATGCTATCACTGCTAATGAATAATTACAGCTAGTAATGAATTTATGAAATGCTAGCATCACTAACAATTAATGAATGCTGGCAAAGAACTCATAATGCTAACATGACTAGCAGTTAATTAAAGCTGGCAATGAATTAATGAAATGCTAACATTGCTAATAATTCATGAAAGCTAGTAATGAGAAATTCTATCACTGCTAATGAATAATTATAGCTAGTAATGAATTAAAGAAATGCTAACATTGATACCAATCAATTAATGCTAGTAATGAATTAATAAAATGCCAACATTGCTAGCAATTAATGAAGGCTGGCAACAAACTCATATAATGCTAACATCACTAAAAATGAATGAAAGCTGGCAATGAATTAATGAAGTGCTAGAATTGCTAACAGTAATGAAAGCTAGTAATGAATTAACATCAGTTAACAATTAAAGAAAGGTAGTAATTAAGCAATAAAATGGTAATATTGCTAATAATTAAGTGCTAGTAATTCATTAATGAAATGGCAATAATTCTAAGAATTAATGAAAGCTAGTAGTGAATTAATGAAACACTAACGTCACTAATAATTAATAAAAGTTACTACTGAAGTAATGAATTGCTAACATTGCTAACAATAAGATAATGGCAGTAATGAATTCATGAAATGTTAGCATGGCTAATGAAGCCCTGCTGGTAGGGTCATCTCATTTGAATCATGCTGGAGTGGATGCTAACAGCTCTCATTCACAATTAGCAAAGTTAGCATTCACTGCGCTCTTGCTGTTCTGTGCTGTTCTTCTACAGAGCTACCGCTCTGACGCCAAAGCTGAGTGACGCCGCTGTGTTTAAAAGCACTTGAAGGCATGAGCTCTGCAGTTATTAACATTCCTCCATAGACGAGCACGCAGGCTGAGGGAGCAAAGAACTTTTTGTTATTGTGTAAAATCCACATCCATCCTTCACAAATATTCTTGGTATGACTTACAAGCCTATTAACTTTTCTTAAATTTCACCAATCAGGGTTCTCCCTCTCAGCAAGCAGCGCTAAACTGGCCTAGGTACAGACTAAATGCTAATATGGCTGGTTAAATGCTAATATAGAACTGCAGTGTGACGTCTTACCGCCGCGTAGGCTACAGTGAGTTTCTGCTATAAAACAAAAGAATGACCCCACCTAAAAACACATTCTACTGTCCATAGTCCTCCCATAAAGCTCTCTCTGTTTCTCAAGCACTTCCTGTACGTTTTGTGACTAACGTGCATTCTGTCCCGGTCCAAAAATAATCGACGGCTGCTCGCGTTGTCGCCAGGACCCACTCAACAGGGCCCTTCTGTGTGACCCATTTAGAGCGTGGCTGACGCAAGCTAGCCTCCCGAGCTAGCGTTTGCCCAGGCTGTGCCCACACCTCTCCCGCAGGGCCGGCTAGGCCGCTCAGACAGCGCGCAGCTGCCACACTTAAACAACAGCCACGAACACTGGTGCAGTGGAAACTCTACACTATAATGCCTCTCAGTACTGTCTGCCCGTCCGTCCGTCTGTAAGCCTGCGGTCTGTCTGTCTGTAGTCCTACTAAGTAGGGCAGGATGAAAACTCCATCTCAACTTCAGCCAAGCGAGCAGGACAGCAAACTGGATGCACAGAGTGCTTTAACAAAATCAATTTCCTCAGATGTTGCTTCTTGCAGCTGTTCTGTATTGGAAATGTTCTCTCTAGCGTAATGCAATTCATCCCGGCCTTTGCTTTTTTTTTTTGTTCCTCCCTTTTCTTTTTCTCCTGCTCCCTTTACTCAGGTGCCGTTATTTTCTTGCGTGCCCTTTCTGGCGCTTCATCCGTCAGAGCTGACAGAAGCGGAATTTAAGCTCAAGAACCCACGGGAGACAATTTCACACCAAATAATCATCGCAGTGTTCGTATTAGACAAACAGTGAAGAATAGCGTGAGTTTGCAGTTGTTATGCATTTCTTCCCGCGGAGAAACAGACGGAGAAGAGTGATAGATCTCATTGCCGCCAAATGTCGGCTGCGAGAATCGGCTGATCTGAATGTGTTGGTGTTTGTGAATGATGTTTTTAATTTGCTCGAGCGAAGAGGCACTGATGGAGTAAGAAGGAGAGGCTGTAGCTTTTGAGAGAAATGAAGGAGTTGGAGCATGGGTGAGGCTAATCTGGTGGTGCTGGGCGTAATCTCGTAATGAGACAACTTTTAAACTTTTTATTGGATTGTGGTGAAATCTGGCACAAATAAGGGTGCACCCACTTAAAACTAGCCCCTAAAGTCCTCTACACTCTTTCAAGGTCAATAACAGAAAGAAAATCTAGATAGCGTGACGCTCTCGTCAGGGCTGGAAATGGGATGGGAACGTATCTCAGATCCCAAAAACCTTTTTAAAAAGATGCCACATATAATTGTTCTACTTAGTTTTAAAGTGTGTGCGTGATGCGGAGTGTCTGTTGAACCTACAGCCTTTCAGCCAATAGAAAATCACAATGTTGCAGCAGGATCCGCCCCCCAGTCTCAATTGTAATGTCAGTAGGCCGTGTGTTTGGAAGGTGAAGGCAGCCAAGAAACTCCACAAGTGGTAATAAAACCTTGGTGGCATTCATTTGGATATGGAGTTTAATCAATGTAATTACTACTCTTTGATGATTTGTATCTTTATGTACAAGTTTATGTAATAGTGGTTGTTTTAACAAGTGCTTGACGAGTCCCTTTGTAGTCTCTGCCTTGTTGAAAAGCCTGTTTGGATTCCTACATGTTGTCGCTAGTTAATGGTAGTTTAGTAGAAGTGCTGTTAACTTTTAGGAGGTATTTTTCTATGATGTTATTTAATTAAAATGCATTCATATGTCACACATAGGATATCTTACCCTGACATTGGAATTATCATCAAGGCCATGTAACATTATCAGAACCTTTATATAATGTTATGTGTATATACAACTATATATACACATATATTTGTGTGTATATATATATATATATATATATATATATATATATATATATGATATATGTAAATGAGCTCTCTTCTAATTGGCTGCCCTACATGGTGCCTTATTCAAAAAGTAGTCCTAAAAGGGTGGATATAAGTAAAGGAGCTGTTTTTGTTACTGTACCTTTAAGACTGTTATATGTAAATTAGCTCTCTTCTCATTCTCCAGGCAAGGCTAAGTGGGTGAATATATGCAAAGGAGCTGTTCTAAAAATGTCTATGTAGTATGTAAAACATAAAACTATTCTGTTTCTAAAAGCAAGGAAAATCTTTGGGCCTCAATTACCAATATCTTTGTAAGTTTTCTCTTAAGTAGGTTTTTGAGGGAGGTCCTAAGAAAACATCTACGTCAGATTCATGACATGTTCTCAAACCGCAGAACTGGTCGCATCTTTGTGCTCTTAAGTGTACATAGATTCTGTTCTTACCTAAGAACAAATCTCAAATAAGAGAACGTTGGTGAATGTCTGAATCTTGAAATGTCTGAAAACTGCAATGTTTTAAGAAGAAATTTCTTCTAAGAACGGTTGATGAATGAGGCCCATTGTTTTTCTATGATAAGGGCCCTTTAAATACATTTAACTAATACATGTATGTACATATAACTGAATATATGCAATGCAGCTAGTTACTGCTCTTTTCTGCTGGCATGTTTTAGAGCTCTTGTCTAATTCTGGGTCCCCTGAATCATTCAGGGCTTCCCCGCAACCTCCTTTTGGTACACCTGAGTCAGAGACATTAGCAAGACGAATCCGGTCCTTTCGCTCAAACATGCTGGAAGAGAATCGATCATACCCACATCATCCTGCACGCAATTCCACTGGGCCCTGAGCACACATCCCTCCGTCCATTTGCACAGCGAAGTGTGTGTGCGCGTCCGTTTGTGTGTGTTGATGAGTTTAATATTACGCTGTCATGAGCGCAGCACCTCCGAGCAGAGATGTGGAGATGCAGGGTGATGGCTAGCTGGCGCAGGTGCTGCACGTTGTGGACGACGGTGTAAATATGCACAGGGTCATTGTTTCAGAAATCACACTCCTCAGTAAAAGCCTCCTAGAAGCTTTTGGGCCATTTGGGGGCATCTTTTAAAGGCCACGTTTTTGTTTAGATTTTCAATGAGACAGTTTTACATTAGAACAAAGTGTTTTGTCTCAGCAAAAATGCCATTTCAAGGCACTACGCTGCATGTTTTGCCAGAAACACACTCGTCAGAAACACCTTTTTTTGAGTTGGTGTCTTTCACTTGTCAGCTAATCTCTCCTCTGCTGACTTTTCTTATTTAGACTGGTGGCTGCTTATACATCTCCATTCAAACTGTGACAGTGGCAGCTTTAATCAGTGTTTGCATTATGCTCTGGTGTTCAGGGCACCTCTTTAAAACTTGCCCAGATTTGGTCTGTTATGTACAAACAAGCACACAGACAGCCTCTCAGTATAATACAGTGTTTTGAGTTGGAAAGTGATCTAAACCTTAGCACTGCTTTGATGTTTCAGCTCCGGAAAACACTTTGAGCGTTTGTAATTATTACATGCATGTGTACCTACAGATTAGAGGTCTGCATGGCTTTGAAATTCAGGTCTGAACCCGACCTGAACCGGCTCAAATGCACTAACAGTGGTGGATTATTGCCAGTGATGAGGGTAATGTGGTACAAAGTAACACTAAATGTAATATGATGAAATACTTTTCTCATAATGTGTTACAGTATAAATTCCTGTAATCACATTACAGTTACTGACTTAATATGAATTGATTCGTTTGTGCTATCGTGCATCTTTAAAGGGCTCATTTCCTGCATTTACTTTATTTCTTCAGTAAAGTCTGCTTTGTGAATTTTTGTGTGGTTTTATGTACCAAAAACAGCCATAATTCATTTTTACATGCCCATTTCTCAACCTCTCTTAGAACTAAACATATGTAAATACGTTCTGGTCTGATTGGCTGCCTGTATTGTGCCGCATTCAAAAAACAGTCCAGGCTGAAACACTCCGGAAACCCTTCAGGGTGGATGGGTGGGGCTAAACTTCAGGCTGAATAGGTGGATATATATCTCAATGTGTTGGTTTACATGACATTGGGTTGGATCTTCCATTATATGGGCATTTTAAGGGAACAAACTAAATGTTGTGCGATGCATTTAAATCCTATTTTCCTCTATATAGATTATCGTGCCTGTCTTTGTGCATGACTGCATGACACACTGAGTGCGTTTGCAACTGGCCAATAGACTCACAGAAAAAGACGTGACGCAAACATAATGTAAAACTCAAACTTCATGCTGTGGCTTTTTTTTAAACATTGTGTCACTTTACCTGAAAATATGAACAATCATCATCCAGAAGATGAAGAATATTTAATTTTTCATTCATTTCGTCACCCATGTATTTGGTTTCAGCGTCGCTCTGAATGTGTTTTGCTGCGTCTCGCAGCAAAACTGCTTACTTATTTCCAGTAACGCCATCTGTTTTTATCACACATGCACAGAGTTTACATGTGCTGAGAAATCTGATTACTGAGCTAAAATCCAGCTCTTTATAAGAATCCTTATTTGGATTTCTAGACCTTACTCTGATCTAAGAAATCAGAGTATGCTGTTAATATGATCGTTTGAATAATCAGATAACTGCAGAAATCTGATTATGATCAGATTATTGAGTGCATGTAAACACACTCAATGATTGTGAATTTGATCAACTTCACCTAAACAGCCCAGGCAGGAGTTTCATTCAAGAACAACTCTGTAAGATTTACATTTTATTCCTAAATGTTTAATTTTGAGGTTTGTAGAGAAGTTTCTGTCAGTTTTCTTAAACAGCATCACCTGTTCAGAATTTTAATTAACATGATGAGATGTGTTCAAAGGCAGGGACATTTCTTCCTTAATAAATAACTGATAAGGGCAGTGGTAGAAAATGCCATGTTGGGATAAACTGGCACTTCACACATCCATAATGCACTAACAGTACTTATTATCAGTATAATTTTTGTGGAACTGCTGATCATAGCACCAAAGTTCCTCTCACTACTGCTGGTACTGGCAAAATGCTTATCACTTCCTGAAAACCTTACAAATAAGAAGAACCACATCGCTGTTGACAGAAGAAAACCTTGTATCTCCAGAATGATAACTTTACAGGAAAAGGAAAAAACCTTCTTTACTTTTAATGCAAGTCAATGGAACCAGACGTTTTTCTAAGTAGTTTTGGGTCATCTCTTTTGGTCCATTCTTAATGAAATTTACACACAATATAAAGGACAACAGGCATTTTCAAATTATGTCCAAAACTGAAAAAGGACAAAAATGGAGATACAAGGTTTTCTTCCAAAAGCCGCGATATATATTGTGGCATTGGTGTATAACAGGGGTGTCCAATCTTATCCACAGGGGGCCAGTGTGACTACGGGTTTCCACTCCAGCAAAGCAGGAGGTCACCTGATGAAATGTCTGAAGACTAAGACCAACTGATTAAACAAGTAGAATCAGGTGTGCTTCAGCTTGTTTGGAGTGAAAACCTGCAGCCACACTGGCCCTTTGTGGATAAGAGTGGACACCCCTGGTGTAGAAGAAGACACAGGAGAGGCCATTGTTTCTACTGTGAGAGGTGCTCTTTTGTTGAAACCAAGCAGAAAAGGCACATAATAAGATGACCCAACAGGGGGAGGTCCCCATGAGTCCTCTCTGCCGTAAACACTCAACCCACCTAACTAAACCCACACCCTAACACAATGACACATGATACACACATTGCAACTTTAACCAACAAACAACAACAACAGCAACAAAAACAACAGCGAAGTTTTGCATACGATGCCTAAAATGACTAAAGCACCTTCTCCAACCCAGAGCAAGTGGCAGCTGCCATTATATATAAAAAGGAAGAGAGAGAGAGAGAGAGAGAGAGAGAGAGAGAGAGAGAGAGAGAGAGAGACTGTGTTCAAGACTGCCTGTAATTACTGACTATGGCAGAAAATATATAAATAAAACATAAAATAAAATGAACGACCTCCATCCTAAAAGAGGCTCACATAGATCTTTACTATGCTAAAGTTCAGTTCTTATATTTATTCAATAATTCATTTTTATTTATTTATTTATATTACACCAGACACTGAAAGGTATTTTGACTGATGTATTTTATTCAGTTCCCAAAAATTATGGGAACAACAAGAAACTATTAATGATAAATAGTAATAAATAATCATTCTGCACACATAACCTCTTATCATTATGCTAATTATTTGAAACCTTTGACGTTACACAGAGCTAGTACTTAAGAATCATTTTATGAATGTGTCAGCAACAAAACTTTTTTTATCTTATTGAAAACATTCAAAGGTTTGGGCACCCCTGGTCAAATGACATTTTATTGTGTTTCTAAGTGAAAATAAGTGAACAGATCCTCTACAGAGAACACACTTCTGCACATTTTAATGCTCAATCAATGTTTATTTACTGAATTTAACATATTGGGAAAATTTTAACATATGTTTTTTCCCATATGTTAAATAGACAATGTGTAAAATTGCCAAAATAATGCCATATTTAAGGATCTTCTCTGTAGAGGATGTGTTAAGTAGTTTCCACTTAGAAATTCAGCAAAACATGTCATTTGTCCAGGAGGTGAACTTTGATAGGACTGTTTGGACAGATCTGTAGGCCTGAGATCATATGGACATCTCCCTACTCTCTCTTTCGCTCATTCACCCGCTCTATCTGATGTTAGTGGCATTGTTAATTTGATTAACGGTGCTGGCACTTGAAGAGCGTTTGGTATCATCCAGAAAAAAAAGGCAAAAGGAAGACCCTAAATGCCCTCAACGGCTACTCAATGTCTGATTTTGACACTTTGCTGAAATGTGATGTGAATAATGTACGTGATGTGAAATTCTCATTGCACAACTTACCCAGAGAGGCTCCTGGTAAACCACCTCAGACCAGCATATATACAGAGGCTAGTTCAGGCTGACCTACAGTAGGCCACAGTTTTAGGGACAAAGTTATTAATGAAGGCCTTGTTTTCGTAAAGTACTGGATCATCAGCCATGTGTTAGGACTTGGTTTAACCTGAGTTCTATGATTTATGCTCTATAAGATTTCCAGACCAGTTAGACTGTATATAAGGCTTGGTGAAGTAATAAAGTAAATTAACTGTTGTGAGTGCTTACATTATTACTATAAAGCTTAGAAAATCTGATTAGCATTTTTGAAGCTGTAAAATATTCAGTTTATACAGATATGACTGCACACATCAGCAAAATTCTGAATTAATATGGCAAGCTATCAAAAACATTGTGCTGATAATGGAATAAAAATAACAGTGCGCAGTTAAAGAGGAACTTCACCAATGTTTCTAAATTTTTGCATAATTCAATCATCATTTGAATTCAAAGTCATTGAGATTGTTTATGAAATGCTCCATTCAAGAGAAACCTACCAACTCAATTTCTTTATACTGGAGATGATAGGAACCAGGAGTTGTGATGTCTACAGCATAACTGTAGCCATTTTATTTACAATCCAAAACCACCAATGAACCTACACATGTTTTTTGAACTGTTATATATAATGTAGATAATGATACGATAGTGATAAATCTGAAAAAAAAAAAATCCAGATCTAACAAACTACTTCAGTGGACTGATGATCTGGACCAGATGTGTTCAATAAGAGCTGGAACTGAGCTTTTCAGTAAGGTAGAACAGGGTTGGTGACCACTGCATTAATGCTTTGGAGGTCTGGTTCCTATTACCACCACTGTGTAGGAGCCTTTTGGAATGGTGCATTTCGTATCAGGGCATTCTGAATGACTCTGTTTATATCTCAATGACTAAATTATGCAGAGGTTTCTAAAATTATTAAAATGAATACCCATTTAATGCACTACCCTGTTTACATGGACTACAATAATTGCTTATTGTGATTACTGTAAATAATGAACTATAGACTGAACAATGGTTTGTTTTATCATACTGTAGTTTGTTGTTGCCCATTATGAGGTTTTTAGGTGCTCTACTTTGCACCATGCCTAACAACACCTGTTAATCTTGGTAAAATCACTGGTACAATATAGTACCTTGTTGCTTTATTTTAACACATTGTGCAGTGCTGTTACCCTCCAAGAATGCAGGGTTTAGAAGCAGGAATTTACAGATTTTTCAAAATGTATGCATAATTCAATGGTTGAGATGTGAAGTTATTTAGAGTGGTTTGATGTGAAATCGTTAATTCTAGAGAAAATTACAGCCTCAGATTGTTTTACAGTGGTGGTGATAGGAACCAGGAGTCACACAAATAAAGTTTATTTACTGTCCAAAATGACCAGTGTCTTAAAAATGATGGTTCTTCAAAGGTTCTTTAGTAAACAAAATGGTTCTATATTGAACCATAAACACACTCAAAGAACCCTTTGCATGATTAAAGCGTTCTTTGCATGCTGAAATGGTCCTTCAGGTTGATGGAAAATGTGTTGTATATGGTTCTAAATAGCACCAAAAATGGTTTTTCTATTGTTACAAACTCGACATTGCAACAATAGCAGAACCCTTTTCAAAGGAGTTCTATATAACCATCTACTACACTCTGCAATCTGCAATTTGTAGAACGCTTTCACAATGCAAAGAACCCTTTAATTATGCAAAGGATTCTTTGAGTGTTCATGGATCTATATAGAACCAATTTCTTTACTAAAGAACCCTTGAAGAACCATCTTTTTAAGTTTGTATAGTGTCATTAAAAGTAAAATAGTGGAAAATCTGAAAAAATACAGTTTTTGTGGACTTTTTTGTCTTACAGTGCCCTTCATGTACCTCTCTTCATTGAGTGGACTTTCCTAGAACTATGGTAAAACAATGTCTCAAGCATCATTTCATATAATTTCTATCTTTCTTTAGAGGCATTAAACCGTCCGGACGTCTGGTTCCTATCACCACCACTGTGAACAATTCTCATTCTCAGTCTGAAATGTTTCTCTACAATGCAGCGTTTCACATCAAACCACGCTGATCACATCTTAACCTTTCAATTGTACAAATTTATTTTAAATTGGTGGAATTTCCCTTCAACTACTCTGCAGATTGATTCTGCTGTTTGCAATATTTATATCTTGGTTCCAGATTTGCGTGAATTCATGTATTGTATCCTTATTTGTGGACTACAGCTCTGAATTTGCTCCAACATGCACATGAACAATCATGGCGGTTGTACACTCTGCACATGGCATGGCAGATTATATGCTTACCGGTAATCTTTAATTAGACATCCATTTTTTCCCAATGCTTCGAAACGGGTGCGGATTCACATTAATTCCCAGCTATCTCCTCTCTATTTCACACCATTAACACCTTTCTGCGCTATTGGAGGGGATTTTAATTTATAGATGCTGCCATTCCTGACAGCGCTGGCATGCATCCTCTTCATTTCACGCGGTTCTAAAAGCGGGCAGCGGGCTGGCGTCGGCGCCGGGAGCGGCTTTAATTCAAACCACTGAAGCATGCCCTCGGGTGTCTGCGCAGAGCCAACGTGGGAAGAGAGCCGGAGAGATACTGACTGCTTGATACACTAACACTCCGGCCTGCCACTTCCTGGCTATGTGCTGATTTATCTGCGGGCCTGCAGGAGGTGGGAGATCTGTGACTTCTTCTGCTTCGGCCTATAGATGCTGTGGTGCACTGCTGGGGTCCAGGGCTGAACGATATTGGGAGGCAAAAGGTTACATTGCAACATTTTAGGTTTTGGCAATAAATGTTACCATACAACAAGATATTTTGATCATTTCTATTGGCAGAGTTGTCACTAGACCAGTTTTAGGAGGGCCTTAGCCCCCAATGTTATTTCATTATTCAGTCATGCTACTGCTTCTCCCTATACGGAGGAAATGGACAAGCCAACTGTCTTAGGGAACTCCAAAGACAGTGAAAGTTTGAACTAAGTCCTCCCATTCGTACATTTTTAATGACACCCCTATCTATTGGTGAATTTATATAACGTTGTATCTCCATTTTTGCTGTTTTTCAGTTTTTGACATAATTTCAAAATTAATTGGAAAAAAGTCTGGTTCCAATGACTTACATTAAAAGTACAGTAGGTTTTTTCCTTCTCCTGTAAAGTTCTCATTTAGAGATAGGAGATTTTGTCCCGACATCATCAATATGTTATATGCTATGGCTGTACAGTATTGACAAAATATAATAAATAATATTGCTGCATATTCCAATTGCAGGTTGCCTTCCAGTATATTGAAACAGATGGTGTGATATGGTTAATGATTATCAGATTAACTAGGACACTACTGCCTATATGTTGAGCTGCTGGTGAGCAATGCGGGGGGGGAGGGGATGAGTGAGAATCCTCTGCTGTGAAAATGATTCACAACCTGCCATTAAGATGGCCATGACCAGATAAAATGGACATAACTGCAGCTTTCTTCATGTCAAGCAATCATGCCTTCAACATGGTGGTAGTATGGTGGAAGACTCCTTGAGGGAGGAGGGAGAACTTGGGCTGGAGTTCTGGGCAGCTTGTGTCTGTAGCTAGAGTGCCAGACCCCCCATAGCTGTAGCAGGACTGAGGAACAGGGAGGAGATGGGGTGGCGGTGGGTATTGCGAACCCTTCGTCACGGGAACGGAAGGTGAGGATGTGAATTTATAGGGCGTTAGATTGGAAGAAGGAGGGGTTTCAGGCATGTTCCTCCCCCAAACTTCAGTTATAACATAACTACTTGAAAGGAAATGCATAGTACAAAAACTAAGGATCCTCCAAAACAAGCTGAAATTGCATATTATGGCTGCTGTGAAAAAGGGTTGAATTATTTATGTTTGTTTGATCATGCCCTGGCCATGATTCATCCAAACGCCCGGTAAACATCTGTGATTGGTCAGGATGCTCACAGCATACGATAAAACATTTAGTGACTGGTTACAGGGCTCATTTGCATATTGCACACCTCTGCAGTATCAGTGTTTGGAAGGCACATCTCGTGATAGCAATTAAGGAAGGAGAGTCTGTGCAGCCCTACCTGGGACGTGGCCTGCTGTGGTAGTCTGGGAACAGGAATCATTTGCTGCCTTATTGCTCTCACACAGAGGAACAACACTCTTTTTTTGTGTTTTTTGGAGACTTCAGGCACCGAGCAGTTAAAAGGTTTCCTATTAAGTATTAATTGTAAGTAGTAGGAAGTGGGATGTTTCATTTATTTATGTCGCAAGTGGAGTCGTGGTGGGGTGGTGCCAGCCAGTTGTTTTTAATGTTGCACAAGGTTCCTTGCAGCCTGGCTTTCTTGCTGAACTCGTCCTCCATCTTAGCTTTAATCTGAAAAACAAATATATTATATTTTTTATTGTTTAAATACTGACTAGTTCAATTTAAAGTGAAGTCAGTTTTGTGCGAGCCGTCAAAAGCTAAACTAGAGATGCTGGGGTTAAATTCATTGCTAGCGCAGAAGCTTTTGACAATGATGGAGCCATACAGTGTTCCAGCGTGGCTGCCTGAGACGAGAAAAAGAAGAGATGATGTAAACTATACACTGAGGAGGGTGAAAGAGGAACATGAAATCCCAATCCCTCCTTCTACAACTTTTATGCTTTCTTCATCAATAAGTAATAGCAAAATATTACACTAGCCATGATGAGGAAACTGTACAAGGAAGGGGATGCTAGCGCTAATGCAGTAGTCTGGCCAGATGAAAATGAAAATACAGTATAATTCTTTTATTCCTTTGTTCTTTCCTTTTATTTCTCTCTGAAAGAATATTAGTATATATCCAACAGAGACAGAAGGCCTGCATTGCCATGAGTATGCTAACTTGCTACTGATATACTGCTATGCTGGAACTGCTGATATTATTACCTCATCTGGGTATTATAAACTTTCATGGCAGAAAGTTTCAGAAAGTTGCATTTTCAGATGTTTTTCGCTGTGTTTTGTGCTTTTGCTCAAGGAATTCAGCAGCAATTCAGTCCATCTGTGTACCTTCCAGGCCCTGTCCATTATTTCTGTATTCTCATTAAAACGCCGGCCGGATTCTTCAATAAAAAGACAATTTTTCACTCAATTAAATTGATGGCGGTTCTGGTCGCAGCTGGCTGAACTGGCTCTGATGAGCAGGCATGGCTCAAATTTCACCTTTGGCCACCATAAACTGACACATTGGATTTTAAGGTTTTCATTTTTTGTTGGAATTGGCAGGAAAGCACATCAGCTGTCATTGCTTTTTGTTGGCGAGTGTGGTACATCAATTGTTAACTTTCTGTTGTTGGTGTATATAACCTACCGTACAGGCTGACTCCTTTCTAATATACATGCTGACAATCTGTTTCCCCCTTGAGATCAATCAATGTTGTGTTAAAGAATGTTAAAAATGTGTTTTCTTTGAAATTATGTTAATGTTGTTCTTGTGGGCACACGGTATACTGTTACATGCAACAGTTTGAATACCCCTGGCCACATCACATATTTTGTTGATTTCCTGGGGAAAAGTAAGTTAAAACATCCTCTATGGAGAACACACTTAAATACGTCATTTTTCTACAAATTTTAAACTCAAACTTTACAGGAGAAGGAAAAAACTTTACTTTTAATGTAAGTCAATGGAACCAGACTTTTTTCTTTTTTCCAATCATTATATATGTTCATATATATATATATATATATATATTATATATATATATATATATATATATATATACATTCATGTTTAATAGATTTTTAAATTACAATTTTATATATATATATATATATATATATATATATATATATATATATATATATATATATAAGTATATACATAATGTTAATATTTGGTTGTGTATGTGTGTGTAAGCCATATGGCTGTATAAACCATAGTCACATAAACCGAGAGCTGTCAATCAAGTGTACTCTTTAGTTTTGAAGTAGTGTTTTATCATATTTTTATATTTCTGCCTGGTTTTAATTCCAACTTTTTACAACAGCGAACTTTAGTATCCTAACATATATTTAACACTTAACTCTGAGTTCCCTCTGTCTTTAAGAGAAGTGAAGTAAGCCAGCAACTGTGTGGGGGAGGGGGGAGGGGGGTGAATCTTAGAACTAATTGGCTATTCTTGGTGGGTGTCTGGGCTCCAAACTGGAGGGCTGCTAGCACCAGGATCTTAGATAACACCAATCTGCCATTACCCCGTCTTCCCCAGGCTGCTTCGCTTAGCGACTCTGTGCTGGTTCCAATTTGCATCCTCGCCAGCGAAATGTAAAAAATCTACATTGTAAAGTATAAAGGTGGAGTGTAATTTAGCTATATTGATAAGTGAGCCCATTTTATATAGCAACATAAAGGCATGTCAATAGTGCATTATGGATCATTCCAGACGGCTGATGTGAAATCTATCATTAGCAATCAATAATAAGTAACATAGTCTGAACACCATATAATAAAAGATAATTATTAAATATGACACCGTATTGCCTAGTCCCACATGCCCTTTCTGCACTGAGTAAAAAAGGTTAAAAAGTACATGGACATACTGGAATATGCATGATGGACCTGTCAGTGGACAATAAAGCTTAAGAATGGACAAGGTCTCCTTAAAGTACCCTGAGGGGATTTCAGGAGAGGATAGAAAGACTTGAGTGGGACATAGAAAGGAGCACCGTAATTGTTAAGTTCCCTTTGGTGGGTCCATAGTCCTGTGTTCATGATAAATCCAGCACCACAGGGGAGAAATGCCCCCCCCCCGTTTTTGTTTAGTACTGTGCCCATTCAGCACTGCATTCTTATTTTGTCTGACAGGATACCATACCCTTCTAACCGCATTCAAAGTAACATGGATTTCCTAAGTGCTTCATATAGGCCTCAGTTATTGCCTGTTAGATATAGTTACATGCTATTGTTGTCAATTTGATTCATTTCTTTGTTGACGTATCAAAACCTTCAACCTTCATTTCAGTGTTATGGTCTCATTCCACTTGAAACCATAACAAAGTATGCTAGATATACTAACGTTTCAGATACAAATCAGATGCATTCTTCATGTGCGTTATGTATGAAACTGCCCACACAAGCCTAAGTAGCAATAGTAGAAGACAATATTATATATATATATATATTATATATATATATATATATATATATATATATATATATATATATATATATTTAGATAGGACTTTTAGATGCTTAACATCTAATCTAACAGTTATACTTTTAATAAGAACCACTTTGATCAACCAAAGTAAACCTGAAAGATTCTTAATGTGCAAAATTGTAAAATATTGCTTTCTGGCTAAAACGATGCTGAATTTGGCTTTTTATTTGGCACCTTTTCATTTAAATTTTCTGTTCCACCTTAAATGGTGCAGCAGTTACATTCTGGCACTTCTACAGGCGCTTGAATGTAACTGCTGCACCATTTAAGGTAAAATAGGAAATTCAAATAAAAATCCAAAGAAGAAGAAATTTCTTAGGTCATTTGTTTCATATATGCGCCCCATACACTCCTCCCTTCAATCAGACCTTGTTGGAATTTGGAAGTCATTCACACTGTCAGTACCAGTTGATCTACCTTCTACTGTCTCATGCAGCTGACCAAGTCAGGCGGCTCCTCAGCTAGGCCTTCTTGGTCTGGCGTCCATGTTAGGCTAAGGCTTAACGCAAAAGACCAGCAATTCCTTTTAGTCCACTGCCGCAACAACAAAGTGGACTACTTTATTTGAGACAGTCTAGAGATCAGGAGGTGACTGAGGGTCTGCTACGTTTTCATTTTCATTTGAAATGTGACTGATACATCCCTGGTTTGTATGTTGCATTCTCTGTACTTGTTTGTGGAATACCGGTATAACGGCTCTGTTGGAACTCAATATCAATTTTAACCTGTATACTGGATGAACCACTATGCCACCCACTACTAACACGTAGTTTACAGGCACCCATGGCATAAAGAGGTCATTTAGTGGGCCGATGCTCCACCAATCAGTCATCATGCCTCACTATTATGTACATGTTTCTATAGTGACAAGTGGCAAAAAAAAATAAATAAATAAAATAAAATATCAAAGTGCAACTACGCCAAACTTCCATTCTGTGACAAGTAGATGCGCTGTCTCCTCCCACTCCCCTCAGCCTCCTTGTTGTTTGTATGCCCCATTCATGATTTATGGGCCATGTGCATTGAAAAATCCTCACAATCCTCTCAAGTTTTGTGCGGTCCTCATGCATTAAAGGAAAACCACACAAAACTCATGAGGATCGTGCAGAAACTGGGTGGAGATGCTGGAAGTGCAAATGTTAACAAATTCTGCTTGAGTTATTAACATTAGAGCAATTAGAGGTGTCCGATTTTGTGTGTAGCTGCTGGTTGGCTTTTAAAACCAGGTGTAAGTTTGTGACAGTGTCTCAGATGTGTGTTGTTGGGAAACTTCCTCTACCAATGGCAGCAGCTATAGTAGCTAAATGGAGGATCTAGAAGACACAGTGCAAAATGGTCCATGCTGTGGATGCAGTATGCCTGCACAGTTTATGTTATTGTATCACAAAATTTGCTTATTCTTAGCTGGGGTAGAATTACACCTCTGTAGAATATTTCAGTGGGAAGGATGCATTAATAGCGTTGTCTCTTCACCACTGATCTCTCAAAATCTTGTTGATGGCTCCACTATTGTGCTGCGCCTTTAACCCTGTGCCTCACAAACATGCAGTTAGTAGTCAGTTATGTTTTATTTTTAATATATATTTAGTAGCCTATAATATAGCTTCTTTTGCTCCCTAAACCATTTCATCCTGCCATCGACCTGCTTTAGGACTGCTAAGTTAGGACCCAACTTCCACTTCCTGACATAAAGCACGCCGCCACTGGACTCTGGAGGAGTGGAAACGTAATCTGTGGAGTGTTGAATCAGGCTTCTCTATTTGGCAGTCTGATGGACGAGTCTGTGTTTGGTGAATACCAGCGGAACTTGTCTGACTGCATTGTTTGGTGGAGGAGGGATAATGCTATGGGGTTGTTTCTCAGGGGTTGGCCTAGACTCCTTAGTTCCAATCAAGGGAAATCCCAATGCTTCAGCAGACCAAGACATTTTGTACGATTATATTCTTCCAACTTTGTGGGAACAGTTTGGGGAAGAACCTTTTCTGTTCCAGCATGACTCTGCCCCAGTGCACAAAGCCAGGTATATAAAAGGCATGGCTGAGTGAGTTTGGTGTGGAAGAACTTGACTGGCCCACACAGAGCCCTGACCTCAACCCCATCAAACACCTTTGGGATGAATTAGAACAGAGATTGCGAGCCAGGCCCTCTTGTCCAACATCAGTGTCTGACCTCACAAATGCTCTTCTGGCTGAATGGACAAAAATTCCAACAGACACACTACAGAATCTTGTAGAAAGCTTCCCAAAAGAGTGAAAGCTGTTACAGCTGCAAAGGCGGACCAACTCTATATTAACGCTTATTTATTTAGAATGTGATGTCATAAAATCACCCGTTGGTGTAATGTGTATGTGTCCTAATACTTTTGTCCATACAGAATATGTCAGGAGCCAAAATGAAGCACATTTACAGACTGCTTTGGAGGACTGGGCTGATAAACTCTGATAAAATATGGTACTGTAAGACCACAAAACAGTAGCTTTTACAGGAACATTTCTCTTACAAACTTACACTGTGTGACTTACAAAAGCTTGACTTTGCATTTGTTTGTGTAATATGCAGTGTGGAAGTGGAAGCTAATGCGCGAGGCGTGCAGCACACTGCCTTCCTCCTGCATTCACATTTATTAATAATGACACACGTGTTTAATAGCACTGACTGACTGTAGGTGGAGGCGGTTAAATTTAGCTGGTGAAATGTGCTGGGAGCTGAGGTGTGAGAGGAGCTGT
Organism: Colossoma macropomum; assembly: GCF_904425465.1. Classification (NCBI taxonomy): domain Eukaryota; kingdom Metazoa; phylum Chordata; class Actinopteri; order Characiformes; family Serrasalmidae; genus Colossoma; species Colossoma macropomum. The sequence goes on from NW_023494793.1 coordinate 37,815,573, forward strand.
TTGAAGCTGCTGAGGACTGTTTCCGTGACTTGAATTTGTTGTTTCTTCTTTTATTGTAGACACCACGATTATTATAGGCAGTAAATGCATTAGTGCAGTTTTGCTATTTTTGCTACTCACACAACAATGACAAAATACAGTATCCAAAATAGACAGTGCATTATGTAGGAGTGTAACGATACTGGGCTATTTAATATCTGTTTGATATTTTGAGGAGAATTTGATGAAAAATGATTATGTCTATGCATTTCTTACAAATGAGGTGGAAAGTGGAAGGAGGCAGGCTTGCAGCTGAGAGTGTGTCATATGACATTGAATGAAAATTACCAATAAAATAAAGTTGCATAGGAAGCTTTCACAGGAATAATACTTATTACGTCAACACTATTTTATCTTTCATTTCCCCCCTTTTGGCAGTAATTGTTCTTTGTTTGAAATAATAATCTGTAGTTATAACCTTTTTGTTTATAAGTAAGTTGAATATGCTGGTATGGGTTTAGTTAAATGTGCTGGTATGGGTTTAGTTAAATGTGCTGGTATGGGTTTAGTTAAATGTGCTGGTGTGGGTTTAGTTAAATGTGCTGGTATGGGTTTAGTTGAACGTGCTGGTGTGGGTTTAGTTAAATGTGCTGGTATGGGTTTAGTTGAACGTGCTGGTGTGGGTTTAGTTGAATGTGCTGGTGTGGGTTTAGTTAAATGTGCTGGTGTGGGTTTAGTTGAACGTGCTGGTGTGTGTTTAGTTTAATATGCTGGTATGGGTTAAGTTAAATGTGCTGGTATGGGTTTAGTTGAATGTGCTGGTGTGGGTTTAATTGAATGTACTGGTGTGGGTTTAGTTGAATGTACTGGTGTGGGTTTAGTTGAACGTGCTGGTGTGGGTTAAGTGGAACAAGCTTGTGTGGGTTTAGTCAAATGTGCTGGTGAGGGTTTAGTTGAATGTGCTGGTGTGGGTTAAGTTGAACGTGCTGGTGTGGGTTTAGTTGAATGTGCTGGTGTGTGTTTAGTTGAATGTACTGGTGTGGGTTTAGTTGAATGTGCTGGTGTGTGTTTAGTTGAATGTGCTGGTGTGTGTTAAGTTGAATGTGCTGGTGTGGGTTTAGTTGAATGTGCTGGTGTGTGTTAAGTTGAACATGCTTGTGTGGGTTTAGTTGAATGTGCTGGTGTGTGTTAAGTTGAATGTACTGGTGTGGGTTTAGTTGAATGTGCTGGTATGTGTTTAGTTGAATGTGCTGGTGTGGGTTTAGTTGAATGTGCTGGTGTGGGTTTAGTTGAATGTGCTGGTATGTGTTTAGTTGAATGTGCTGGTGTGGGTTTAGTTGAATGTGCTGGTGTGGGTTTAGTTGAATGTACTGGTGTGGGTTTAGTTGAATGTGCTGGTGTGTGTTTAGTTGAATGTACTGGTGTGTGTTTAGTTGAATGTGCTGGTGTGTGTTTAGTTGAATGTGCTGGTGTGTTTTAAGTTGAATGTACTGGTGTGGGTTTAGTTGAATGTGCTGGTGTGGGTTTAGTTGAATGTGCTGGTGTGGGTTTAGTTGAATGTGCTGGTGTGGGTTTAGTTGAATGTACTGGTGTGGGTTTAGTTGAATGTGAACTGAGTTGGTGTTGGTTGAGTTGATTGCTACCTTTGATGTACAAACAATGCAACTACTTTAGATGACACAAGGAATAGAATTCAGCTGATCTCACCTAAGTTAATGATGCATGTTATGACATTTTTCATCAAAATGTATTGTGTCATATTTTTACACCCTTAGTTTCATATTTATCTGCCAGGGAGCATGAAAAGTAATGAAAGCTGCTGTTTTATTGTCTGAATGCACACAAACATCTCTGGTCTATTGTTTATTTGAGTCTGTTTCGGAAGGACACTGTGATCCACTCTGTAGTCTGGATCCTACAAATGAAGCAGGACCCTTCATCAGAATAATTGGTGGGTTTCCTCCTACATGAATGTAATTACTGCAGTGTCTAGCACTGTGGGCTTACTTCAGTAGGCCTGATTGATTTGGACAGGGAAGACTGTGGAACTGTAGGAGTACCGTCATTTGCGCTTTGTCTAATGTGGTTTCTCCATTAAAACAGTAGCAGTACAGACCAGACACAAGAGCTGTGGACTTTAAGAGGAATTCCACTGATTTTGCCATGTTCTGCATAATCAATCTTTGATATGTAAACAAAGTCATTCAGAGTGGTTTGATGTGAAATGGTTAATTGTAGAGAAACTTAGAGTCAGATTTGTTCACAGTGGTGGTGATAGGAACCAGGGGTCACAATGCCTACAACACAAAAATAGCCATTTTATTTGCTATCTTAAACAACCAGTCAACCTACACATGTCTTTGAAGTTGTTATATGTAATTTTAATGATGGTAAAATAGCCATAAAAATGAAAGGGCTCTATACCTCTCCACCACGTATGGATTTTAAAATATGTTTTAAGCTAATAGCTTATCTGAAAACTATTGTGAAACAATTTCTCAGGCATCAGACAGTGCAATAATAACCACTTTAAGTAATAACTTTCTATGAAGGAGCTTTTAGAGACATTATAAATGCTTTTTTTTTTGAAAAAGCCCCTGTGCTGACAACTCTGACAAAAAACAATTTGTTTTTTTATAGAATGAGGCATTTTACATCAAACCACTCTGACCGACTTTGCTTACATCTGAACCATTTAATTACGCAGGAACGTTGAAAAATCAGTGGAATTCTCCTTTAATTCCTTGAACCTTAAACTTATTATTGAGTGATTAATATTAAAGGACCCATATCCTACATTTGTCTTCTGTTTTATTTTTTCCCAACACTTAAGTGTTGTTTTATGTACCAATATCAAATTTTTACACATCATTTTCTAATGTATCTTTATCCCTTAGAAGTAATCAGGCTGTTTTGTTACTTTCCCTTTAAGACTGATATAGATATAGATGAGCTCTGTTCAGATTGGCTGCTCTGTAATGTATATCCTTCAAGTGTGACTCATTCCTTATAACTTCAGTGTGAATGAGAAGAGCTGAAGTGCTGCAGGTTGAATAAGTGATAATGTAAATGTGTTGCTTTTTTGTGACATCATAAAAACACTGAATACAAAACGTTTTCTTAGATTCATATGTGGACTCTGTGGATTGTCCATTTTGAAACTTTTTGTTTAAATACTACAACTTAGACTATATTTCACCAACGTGAGGGAAAATCAGTTTTCCATGATATGGGCCCTTTAAGACTTATTAATCAGTAACTACTATCGGTTTTCCATGATATGGGCCCTTTAAGACTTATTAATCAGTAACTACTATCTGTTTTCCATGATATGAGCCCTTTAAGACTTATTAATCAGTAACTGTTATCTGTTTTCCATGATATGGGCCCTTTAAGACCTATTAATCAGTAACTGTTATCAGTTTTCCATGATATGGGCCCTTTAAGACCTATTAATCAGTAACTGTTATCAGTTTTCCATGATATGGGCCCTTTAAGACCTATTAATCAGTAACTGTTATCAGTTTTCCATGATATGGGCCCTTTAATACTTATTAATCAGTAACTGTTATCAGTTTTCCATGATATGGGCCCTTTAATACTTATTAATCAGTAACTGTTATCAGTTTTCCATGATATGGGCCCTTTAATACTTATTAATCAGTAACTGTTATCAGTTTTCCATGATATGGGCCCTTTAAGACTTAGTAATCATGCCTCCAGCGCGCACTGGAGCAGTTTGCAGCTGAGTGTGAAGCGGTTGGTATGCGGATCAGCACCTCCAAGTCTGAGTCCATGGTCTTAGCCCTGGAAAAAGATGGCATGCCCACTCCAGGTAAAGGGAAAGGACCTGCCCCAGGTGGAGGAGTTTAAGTATTTCGGTGTCTTGTTCACAAGTGATGGGAAGAGGGATCGTGAGATCGATCGCAGGCTGGGACAGGCGGCAGCAGTAATGCGGTCGCTGTACCGGACTGTAGTGGTGAAGAGGGAGCTGAGCCGTAGGGCGAAGCTCTCTGTTTACCGGTCGGTCTATATCCCAACCCTCACCTATGGTCATGAGCTATGGGTAATGACCGAAAGAATGAGATCGCCAATACAAGTGGCGAAAATGAGCTTTCTTCGCAGGGTGGCGGGCTACAATCTGTTTGATAGGGTGAGGAGCTCAGCCATCCGGGAGGAGCTCAGAGTAGAGATGCTACTCATCTGCATTGAGAGGGGCCAGCTGAGGTGGTTCGGGCATCTGATCCGGATGCCCCCTGGACGTCTCCCGGTGGGGGTGTACCAGACATGGCCTACCAGGACAAGACCCCGGGGTCGTCCTAGGATGCGCTGGAGGGATTATATCTCCAGGTTGGCCTGGGAGTGGCTTGGGGTCCCCGGGAACAAGCTGGAGGAAGTTGCGGGGGACAGGGTCGTCTGGGATTCTCTGCTCTCCCAACTGCTACCGCGCCCCTAGCTGGACTAAGCGGTTTATGATGATGATAATGATGATGATGACTTAGTAATCAGTAACTGTCATCAGTTTTCCATGATATGGGCCCTTTAAGACTTATTAATCAGTAACTGTTATCTGTTTTCCATGATATGGGCCCTTTAATACCTATTAATCAGTAACTGTTTTCAGTTTTCCATGATATGGGCCCTTTAAGACCTATTAATCAGTAACTATTATCAGTGTTCCATGATATGGGCCCTTTAAGACCTATTAATCAGTAACTATTATCAGTGTTCCATGATATGGGCCCTTTAAGACTTATTAATCAGTAACTGTTATCTGTTTTCCATGATATGGGCCCTTTAATACCTATTAATCAGTAACTGTTTTCAGTTTTCCATGATATGGGCCCTTTAAGACCTATTAATCAGTAACTATTATCAGTGTTCCATGATATGGGCCCTTTAATACCTATTAATCAGTAACTATTATCAGTGTTCCATGATATGGGCCCTTTAATACCTATTAATCAGTAACTGTTTTCAGTTTTCCATGATATGGGCCCTTTAAGACCTATTAATCAGTAACTGTTATCTGTTTTCCATGATATGGGCCCTTTAATACCTATTAATCAGTAACTATTATCACTGTTCCATGATATGGGCCCTTTAATACCTATTAATCAAACTGTTATCTGTTTTCCATGATATGGGCCCTTTAGACCTATTAATCAGTAACTGTTATCTGTTTCCATGATATGGGCCCTTTAAGACCTATTAATCAGTAACTATTATCAGTGTTCCATGATATGGGCCCTTTAATACCTATTAATCAGTAACTGTTTTCAGTTTTCCATGATATGGGCCCTTTAAGACCTATTAATCAGTAACTATTATCAGTTTTCCATGATATGGGCCCTTTAAGACCTATTAATCAGTAACTATTATCAGTTTTCCATGATATGGGCCCTTTAATACCTATTAATCAGTAACTGTTTTCAGTTTTCCATGATATGGGCCCTTTAATACCTATTAATCAGTAACTATTATCAGTGTTCCATGATATGGGCCCTTTAATACCTATTAATTAGTAACTATTATCAGTTTTCCATGATATGGGCCCTTTAAGACCTATTAATCAGTAACTATTATCAGTGTTCCATGATATGGGCCCTTTAATACCTATTAATTAGTAACTATTATCAGTTTTCCATGATATGGGCCCTTTAATACCTATTAATCAGTAACTATTATCAGTGTTCCATGATATGGGCCCTTTAATACCTATTAATTAGTAACTATTATCAGTTTTCCATGATATGGGCCCTTTAATACCTATTAATCAGTAACTATTATCACTGTTCCATGATATGGGCCCTTTAATACCTATTAATCAGTAACTGTTTTCAGTTTTCCATGATATGGGCCCTTTAAGACTTATTAATCAGTAACTACTATTAAACTAATAAGTAAGTTATGTAGTTTGAGAGTCAAAGTATGCACCCACATACAGGACCTTAAAGCTTAAGAGGTTTCAGTGCTAGTAGTGAGTTTTCTTTCTGCTGTCAGACTCCAGAAGTCATTTTAAAGGATCTGTCTTTGTTGTCACTCGCCGATATATTTCTTTAAGTTCTCAAATGTCACAGCGATGACGTGGCCACTGGGGGACCGAGGCCAGGCTTCAAAAATAGACAGAGAATTTCAGTGTAATTGTCCTTTGCTTTGCTCCCTGAGAAGTGATTTTGGACTCGGCCCGTCATTTATTTGATAGAGTAGATATGGATCTCCCCGACCGCCGTCCTCCGCTGCAGTCTTCATAACTGATAGGCCTCATCTGCTCCATCAGGCTATGCGAGAGAACCGGTCTAAAATCTATTTCTCATTCTCTGACCTTTCAATAAAACCACATCCACTCCTCATCATCATCCTATATTCTTCTGTCTCATAGCACGTCTTTTTCTTGCCTCATTCACTGTCCTTTTCACACAAGGTCAGCTTCTCTATTCCTCTAATTTCATAACAAACTGCTTTGGTTTGCTGTAAAAGTCCACCATCTCAATCTGGGCCACTCTATAAGGTGACTATAGCCAGCATTAATGCGTTCTGCAGCACAGGTAGGACAAATATCTTGTGGTAGCGCATTTCCTGTCAGCATTTTTGTTTGTGTAATGTTCCTGCCCTTTAACCTCTGCTGTTTCCTTGTGTGTCTCTGAACCTCCCACCTCGTGCCCTAAGTGTCATCATTACAAATGAGCTCTACAACTCAACTGACCTTCGCTGTTTTACAGTAAACAGGGTCAGACTAAAAACAAAGCAGTCACCCTACAGACCACATACATTATCTCACTGTCCACTGACAGGCAAATAGTAGAGCAGAAATAACTCCTGTACATATTGTTGCTGTCAGACTGAAACCTTGTATCTCTGTTTAATAGCAGCTGCCCTATACATCGTGTTCAAATTTCATGAATAATGGACCAACAGAAACACTCCGACATTACATGGAAACAAATGTATTTCCATTAATGTCCACTCAAAATTATAAGTGGGGATGTGGCTTTGCAACATTAACGTTTCACAACACCTACAAGAACTGAACATGAATGTAATCAATAACAGAAAAGTGAGTCAAACCATCATCTACTTTAAAATTAAACTGATCAGTAACATTATTGTCATTATTATTATTTTTTCCTATTTAACACTCATAGAATCAGCAATTGGAAACAAAATGTTTTTCAAATCAGTTCATTCTGAACAGTATTCCTTCGCTCTGCCTCTTTATTTGGTTGTATTGAAATACAAGAATAAAAGAACGATCACATTATTCTGATTATTACACTGAGCACTTTTTAACCCTCTTAAAATGTCTTTTGACAACAATCTATCAGTCATTGTTGCGTTTCTCCAATAAATGCTTAATCAGAATGAATTATAATATTAGAAACCAGATAAATTCAACAGAGAGAGAGAGAGAGAGAGAGAGGGAGAGAAATGAGGAAGAGAAAAAAGAGGGTGAGACAGAGTTAGATATATATAGAGAGAGAAAGGGGAGAAAGAGATAGAGAGTGTGAGAAGGAAAGAGAGATTGCAAAAGAGATGAAAATGAGAGGTGAAAAAGAGAATAGAATTATGGAGAGAGAAGGTGAAAGAGAAGAATGAGGAAGAGAGAGAGAGTGAGACTGAAAGAGGGAGAATAAGAGAGATTGAGAGAGAGAAAGAAAGAGAAAGAGACTGAGAGAAAAACAGAAAATAATAAGGAAGAGAGAGAAAGTGGGTGGGACAGAGAGAGAGAGAGCGAGAGAGAGAGAGAGAGAGAGAGAGAGAGAGAGAGAAAGAAAGAGAAAAATTGCAAAAGTGAGGGAAAACAATATATAGAGACAGGGAAAAAAGACAAAAACGCTGTGAGGAAAAAGAGAATACAACAAAGGAGAGAGGGAAGGAGAGAGAAAGAAAGAGAGAATGTGAGAGAGAACAGAATGAGGAAGAGAGAGAAAGAGAGACTGAGAGGGGGAGAAGAACAGAGAGAGAGGGAGAGGAAGAGAGAGAGAAAGAGGGAGTGACTGAGAGACAGAAAAAGAGAGAGAGAGAGTGAGAGACAGAGAGAAAAGAATGAGGAAGACAGAAAGAGTGTATGTAGAGCACAACACACAGAAAAAAGATACAGAGAGAATGAGTGAACAAAAAAGAAAGACAGTGAGAGAGAAACAACAGAGACAGGTGGTCAAAAATAGACTTTCTGACAGACAGACTCCTATAAGCGCTTGTTCCCATGGAGTCACAGTGACAGCTGTGGTTTCAACTTTTCTCCATAGAAGAACCACTTTTGGTTCCTCAAAGCACCTTTTAATGGATGAACTGCTAAAAAGCCAATGAATAAACGAGTGTGAAGATCTTTTGTGAAGTATAAAGACCCTCCATATAATGTAAATATTCTATACCCATTAAACGTTTTTCTAGGCTTGTGCACTCAAGCCAAGAACAATATAGGAACCTTCATTAACAGTGTGTCTCTCCTTTTATTAAAGTTTTTATTTATTAATAAATATAATATTATTTATTAAAGAGTTTCACATTTTCTGTATAATTAAATGGGTCGTTCTCCATTTGGAGTGGGAATTCAGATGGATACATTCTTCTTTAAAAATCAATTTCTTTCATCCCAAAACTAAATATTAAATCTTAATATGTCCATTAACATCTCCTATTATCATATATGCAAAAAGAAAAGGATCATTCCAAACATATTTTACGTCATATTCATATAACACCAGTGACGGTGACTCCAGTGACATTCTGGTTAAAACTGAGGATTTTATGAATTGGCTGACTCATTGCTGGTCAGGTGACCTTGTGTATCTAAAGTCAGTAATAAAATTATTTTTGGCATTGTTTTGACCATATTTGAATTACCCAGCTATGAAAGCACATAAAACCAGTGACACATAGAAAGTATGCGCTGCCTGATAAACAAAATTATTAATAAATTTAATGAAATATAGTGAGCAAGTGTGACTCGCTTTCTCCTGCCTTGAGATCCTTCCTCTCTGATGAGCCTCGACCCAAAGAAGCAGTTTAATAGAGCTGAAAATACTGTTAAAATGTAATATGAGTCCTGATAACACCAGTGACCAAAATTTCAAAATTAATTTTTAAAATAAAATACAATTTTTGAAATGTAGTAAAACGTTAATGATATAAAAAGTAAACATGAATATGTTTTATACAAGTTCCTTTAAGTTAAATCTCTTAAAAATATTGTTTTATATTAAAAACGGTTTCTCAATTGTTGAAAACGGTTTTGTGACGAGCTGTTTTACAGATGCAGAACGACTGTAAACAGGATAAAAAAATAAAAAAAAATCAGAGAAACCGAAAAAACCGTGGAGAGGTACACACAGGGCATTTGAGGCAAAATATTCCCCAAAGCAAACTTTTTTTACCATCATCAACATTACATATGGACACATATAGAGGCACATGTAGGTTCACTGGTGCCACTGATAATAAAATAATATTTGTATTCTGGACATGGTGACCCCTGGTTTCTATCACCACCACTGTAAAGATGTTATGAGTCGATAAATTTCTCTGCAAGGCATCGTTCCACATCACACCACTCTAAAAGACTTTTACATCTCAATGATTAAATTATGATTTAAAAAAAAAAATCAGTAGAATTCTCCTTCAACAGTACCCCATTCAGATCTGCCTTCTCCTGCTTATCAGTCCACTCTGTGCTCTTCTCCTCTTTCTCCTGACCTCTCTGCCCTTCCTCTCCTCTCTCTTTCACCCTCCTCACTCCATCCTGACTCCTCCATCCTCTCCCATCCCAGCCTTCTTGCATGTCATTACATTATCCTTCATTAATGGACCAACAGTGCCAGATTCCATATTTTTTCTCCTTTTCTCCTTCACACTGTCTCTCTTTCTTCTTGCTGTGCTTTTCTACTTCTCTGTATCTCTCACTCTGTCCTCTCTCTCCCCTTCTTGTCTTCGGCAGCATGTGCGATGGCTTTCTGGCTCGATATGCTGCTGGGATAATGGCTTCACCGCTCGCTCTCTGCTTCCTGCCGTTTAGCTGTCTTTTATCGACAGGCCCGGGTCAGATGCAGCCCTGCAGGATCAGTGAGAGGGAGAGATATAGATAGATAGAGAGAGAGCGTGAGAGAGACGCAGCACCCAGACAGTCTTGCAGACCCAGACAAACAAAGAGAGATAGAAAGAGAGACATAATGCTGTTACTGCAAGGAGGGGCGGAGAAGAGGGTTCAACATTATATCGAACACAATGTTGTGCCCACAGCATAACAGTTACCAGAAGGGTGGACTTGAATCATATGACTTGGACTCGAGTCTGACTCAAGTCACGAATTTGATGACTTGAGACTTGGCTCGAGAAAATCAAGAAAGACTTACGACTTCACTTTGACTTTAACATGACTCGGACTTTGAATCGGACTTCGGCCTTATGAATCGGAAAGACTCAAGTGGAAGAAACGTTACTTTTAATTTAAATGGATGTTTCTTGCCGTAAATCTGATATACAGCACCGTCGTCAGATGTCTGTGACTGTGCTTATGCTCAGTTTATTTTGTTTCAGAAGACAAGTGCAGTGTTTAGAGTTCAAGTTCACCTCCATAAGCTGGAAACAAGCGAAGCGTCAACAGCATCAATGCGCCTCGCTGAGCACTTAAACTCTTACTGGAGAAACTCACCAGGTGAAATGACCATTTTCCTCATGGTAGTAAAACTACAGAAACAGCTCTCTCTATTTAACAGAACTTAACAGCTTCTGCAGGTAAAACAAGCGCAACATTCACCACGAGGCTGAAGCTGAGTTGTTATTTGCCAGCTTTGTATTGGAATTTGTCATTCCACCTTAAGTGGTGCGGCAGTTAGCCTCCGGAACGTAACTGCTGCACCATTTAAGGTGGAATGGAAAATTCGAATAAGAAGCTGTTGGCAAAAAAGTCAACTTCAGCTTCGAACATTCATACAGTATGTCTGTCATGGTTATCTGAGTACCATGGATTTGTTTTTTAGTTGGAAGGGTAAAAATTGTATATACAGTCACACACTACTAACATGCTGTCATTAAAAGACTAGTACTGTTACCTTTATTCAGTGTTACGGCCTTAAATTAGCTGAAGAATACAGACTGACTTGTTTAGAACTCGAAGATTAGGACTACTGACTTGGGACTCGACTTAAGACTCACCTTCACTGACTCAGGACTTGAAACGAGACTCAACTATCTTGACTTGGGACTTGACTCAGGACTTGAGACTTACTCGTTATTTGTAACTTGGTGACTTGTTCCCACCTCTGACAATTACACTCTCAATGTGAGATTTTTGTGCTTCTGGGAATGGAAGTATGGCATGTACAAGTTAGTTGCTGGCAATAAAAGCAAGCAAATTTTAAAAGAATTACGTTTTTTGTTAATGCTTTATTGTTGTGCAGTGCTCAAGACTTTGCAACACCTACAAAAACTTTTGACAGCTCTCCTCCATTAAAGCAGCCTTATACATACATTAGAAAGTAATGAGACTCTTGGGAATGAGTGATGCCTTAGAAGAACAACTTTCGGTCTAATGAAGAATCTCATAATGACTGATCCTTTAACCCTCCTTAAAGGTTCTAGATAAAAGGAGTCAGACTTGTTCACAGTGGTGGTGATAAGAACCAGACGTCCGCAGCATTTAGTGGCTTTAAAAGCTCCCTCATAGAAAGCTGTTACGTGAAATGTTCTCCCCATGTCTGCGTGGGTTTCCTCTGGGTACTCCGGTTTCCTCCCACAGACCAAAGACATGCAGTCAGGCCAATGAGAAATGCTGAATTGCCCCTAGGTGTGAGTGTGTGTGTGAATGTGTATGTCTGTCTGTCTGCCCTGCGATGGACTGGCGACCTGTCCAGGGTGTATCCTGCCTGGGAAACCAGTGGGCCCAATGTGTTATTACATACTTCTATACCCTAAGAATAGCTCAGCCAGTTTGCATTGAAGTCCCTGTAGTTACTGAATAATAAGCCTTAGTATGTAATAATTAGGATTTTAAGGGGTTAAAATAAAAAACAAATACAACTGCCACAATAAAAAACTAGCAATCAACCACAATTTAAAACATTTTTATAGATGTTGACTTGCTTGCTTACCTACAAAGACAAAAATCCAGTTTGCTTGCGCTTTTGTAAGTCATACATATTTACACTGAAATATATTCTATCAAAGTTATTGAAGAAACAAACACATAGTTCAACTGAGGGACCTCAAAAACAGGTAGAAATTACAGAAACTGCACTGTAATGATAAATCTCAAGTCATCAAAGGCATAGAAAAAGGCTTTTACTGTTCAAGGCTTTGATCACTGTCATCCTATAAAATGAAGCACATGATCATTTCACATCATTCTACAAACTAATGCACATTATTATCTATTTTACCATCAAACATATCAGACAGGTCTACCTGTACAGACCCATGTCGACTGTTATGAATGAATAAGAGATGTTGAGGCACCCAAGCAAGGAAACTGAACAACCCTCTGAAATAAAGCGTCCACTCTTAATGTGTGGGTAATAACGTTTTGAGCAGTGCTCTCAGGGTGGGGTCTGTCGCATGATTGCTGCTTTTGCTGGAACTGAACTTCATAGGCCCTGATGCACTTACGGCATTGATGGATCGTCTCGTCCGGCTTCCACACGGCCGTAATTGTTCTCTCCTTTACTTTGCCCTCAGTGAAGGAGTGCATTATGCCTACTTCCTATTGGTGCATCCACACCTTCATAAATGTACACAACTATTGAATTCCCTTTGGCACCCATCTGACTGCCGTGCTGGAAGAGCATTACCCTTGATAGCATCTCCGCACCCTTCAGGTGGCTAAACTGCTAGCTAGCATGACGACGTAATTAGAACATTAAATCAGTTGTTAGCCTCCTGTCACTTGCTCCGTGCCACTTGCTTCGTTAACATATGTAAATTGACCTTTGTTCTAAATAGCTTGTTGGTGTGGTCTGACAGCGATGTTGCCATTCGTTCTGGGATGGCGGCCAAGCAACCCCCCGAGCCTCTGTCCGATGGTTTGGGTTGCGTTTTCTCCATTCGAGCAGGGGCACCCTGAAGGGCAAGGCTGAAAGCTGCACGAATACGACCGAATGCCCTGCATTATGTCATACATTATTAATGATTAGCAATCTGTGAAGAAAAATCATTTGGCCCCTTAACAAGGTGGATGCATTTGTTCAGAGGCATGCCTGGGGTGATTATTAGGTCCTGGCCAGGGAATTCAGAAAGCTGCTGTTATGGCCTGCCATCTGTGATACGGGTAGATGTTTTTAAGAAGTCTTAACTTCTGAAAATTGTTTTGAAAAGACTTATGATAATATTTCCTTGGTGGAACACATTGAGGGCTGGTTTGTTGGACATGAATTAAAAAGGAGTTCCAAATAAGGCACATATGTCAAGCTAAGGGCCTCGCAGGCCAAAACACAGCAGACTTCAGCACACTGCCTCATTAAACACACCTAATTCAGCTCATCAGCTAATTAGCAAGGCCTTCATGACCGAATTCAGAGTGTTAGATGAGAATAAATGCTAATCTCTGCAGCAGTTTGGCCCTGAAGGTCCCCAGTTTGACGTGCCTGATATAAGGAACAGAAAAAGGAATTTCAACATAATTCAATTGCAGATATGTAAGCAAACTCATTCAGAGTGGTGAAATGGTTCAGTGTAGAGAAACTTATAGTTGCACTATGTAAGATTTGGGGATTTGGAGACATCTCTGGTGGAAATGTGTAATTACACGCAACATGCAGTAGAGCATTTTGGAACGTACTTCAGATCACATGAGTGCATGAATCTGATGATTGCGAGTGCATTGAAAGAGTATTCAAAGAAAACTTGGTGAAGCACATGGCTTCTGAGGTTTTAAGTGAATTATCTACCATTGTCATCATATAGTCAGACTTCTCAAGTCTGTGCATTAAAGGTGCAGTGTGTAAGATTTAACAGGATCTATTAGCAGAAATGGAATATAGTATTACATGGAATTACATGGAATATAATATATTCAAAACCATGTTTTCATTAGAGTATAATCTGTAACTACGAATTGTTGTGTTTTCTTTTAGAATGAGCCCTTCTACATAGGGAGTGGGTCCTCTTCCAACAGAGGCCACCATGTTTCTACAGTAGCCCAGATTCGACCAAACTGACATTGGCTCTAGGGAGCGCCTTTTGTATTTCTATGTTGAACTGACATTAAATTTGGTGGTGCTATAGCGCCAGTTGAAAGACGTAGAAAGAAGAAGGATCAGTGGTTGCTACCGGCGCTGCCTGACCATTTTGTGTTGTGAGACATTTGAGAACCCAAATTTTGACAAATGGAGAATCATACTTATTATTTAGCACAAGAAAAAGCAAAAGAGGCTGAATCCTCATCGCCAAAGACGCAAAAAAACTAACGTAGACTCTACTACACGCTTGGACACTGCTAGATACCACTAAATCTTACACACTGCATCTTTAATACTTAAAGATGTATGTAAAGACATGGTCCAAAAAACTCCCGCACCACCTGATGTCTCTGATTTTTAAATTATTATTTGAGGCTTTATTATTTTGAGACTGTAATGCATGCACACCCTATTTTAACATGTTCTTTTTCTCCTGACTCAGTAAAATTATTTCCTTCAGTTTTAACAAAAAAAGTACATAGTGCTACTTTAAAGTCTCCTTACAGCAGGTAATAGGAACCCAGGGTTGCCATGTCTATGCCAATATAGGCATTTTATTTATGATGCAAAATGACCACTGAACCTAAACATGAAACAATTTTAAGTATGTTTTGGATCAAAGTCTGATCACAAACCTATCACAAAGCATTGTGTCAGGCTTCAGGCAACATATTCATAACCAACTCATGTAATAACTTTCTGTGAAGGAGCTTTTATAGGCACTAAGCTCTTCAGACGTCTGGTTCCTATCACTAGCACTATGAACAATTCTGACTTGGTAAGTTTCTCTAGGATGAAGCATTTCACATCAAAACACTCGAAACAGCTTTGATTACATCTGAAACATTTAATTATGCAGCAATTTAGAAACCATTACTCCTTTAAGCCTTGGACTATTCACCATTACGCATCCTATTTAGTCTAGGCTTATACTTAATCTTGGTCTAGGAAATCAGCCATGAGATTAATCTTATACAGTTTAAGTTCAAATGTATCCAGACACCCCTTCAAAGTTCAACATCTAGTGCAAAGCCTTCCCAGAAGAGCAGAGGCTGTTACTGCATGGGAACCGGGGTTGAAAACCGGGGTCAGAAATGATAATAAGGCTGATATGGTGTGACTGGAATGATTGAAAAAGAAAACAGAAACATATGTCAGCATGAAGAGCAATGACTTTCTCCGTCAGACAGCTGGGCAAGCCTGGATAGATTTGATGAATATTGTGCCACCTCTTATAGCCGATTCCTTCTTTTCCTCAAAAGTTGTCATTCAGAACACATCTATCAAATGTTGATGGAAGAAATGTAAATATTTTATGACCCAAAGCACTTCAGCTTAGAAAGTAAGCTATGGTGCTTTTGAGCAACACAATAAAAAACAGGTGTAATGTTGTGTCAGAGGAACCTGCTGAGTTATGCCCTCAATTTGATGAAGCGCTCGAGCATTGAATGGGTTGAAGAGGGCCATTTCTAAGACTTATGATTCTTTCCTACACAGTAAAATGTGAACAGTTGAGCTTACTCAAATACCCAGAAAACCAACTTCCTGGGGTTATTTGAAGTGGCCTAATGCAGTGGTTTTGTGTGCTGGATCAAGACGCTGAGGAAACGACAAGCACACAAAAAGTAGGGCAATCAGTTTTCTTACTACACTGTTCTTTTTTGCAGGTGGCAATTTAGTTAGCATTTGATTAGAAAATACAAACACAATGGAATAAACATGTTGACACTTGATAACATTCAGTGTGAATAGTAGATCTCATTTTTAGAGAGGCGAATTGAAGGCAAGGTTATGGGGTCAAAAAAGGGTCAAAAAGATTTTGAGCTTGTAAAACGATATTCACAGATGTACTGAAATTTGCAGCTGTGTTTGAGCAACTTCATACATGTAAAATCCAGATTCACAATTGATTTGGAATTTGCAAATATGAAGACAAGCAAAAAAAATAAATAAATCAAATTCACAAATGCATAATAAACTTTTGAATATACAGAAAGGATTTTTGAATGTGTAAAAAAAAGATTGGATTTGTAAGTGAAATGTTGTGAATGTGTGAATCAGTGCTACTCAAATGATTTACATTGTGCCCGACCATAAAATCACCTGAAATGTTTTAAGTTCCAAGTGTGACAGTGGGAGTTTTTCAGTGTGGCAGTACAAATCCACGAACACGTCTCCGTTTCTGTCTGTGTGAACGGCTTTTTGATCCTGTTTTGACGGCAAATTGATGGACCAATAGAAAAGCTTGAACTGGTCCAATCAGAAAGTGAGTTTGATTATCCAATCACAACCCTGACTGGTCGTTGTCAGTCAAAGCTTTGGTAAGCTGTTGGTATACACGTCTAATGGCACTTCGACCGAGGGCATATATGGACATATCGGTATCTGATTCCAGAACAAAAACTATGGACATTTGACTTTGCAGTCCGGTGACGGTCACTTTAATTTGCCTCTTGTTCGACCTGGGTGGCCGAGCTCGGGAGTCGCTTCCCGCCCTCGTGCCTCTTGTGGCCATCATCTCATGTCCCACTGTGTTTTATCTTGCAGAATGATAAAATTTCATACAATTCCATTTGTTCGGCTTTTATTTAAAAGTGCTGGGTATCTATTACATTGAATATGTCAGGATGAATGGACTTATTGAAAATTTGTAAGCAAACCTTTTACTTTAAAAAGCTCATTTGCAGTGTATTTGTGTAAATTGTTTGGGTGACTACTGACATCCAGTGTTGGTTAGCACCATTAGCCTTTTTTTGCCAAACTATTCCTTTAATACTGCGCTGTGATGGACTGGCACCCATCCAGGGTGTTTCCTGCCTTCCGCCCAATGACTGCTGGGATAGGCTCCAGCACCCCCCACAACCCAGAAAGATAAGTGGTTTAGAAAATGTGTGTGTGTGTGTGTGTGTATTCCTTTAATCATTAAATAGAATTAACCAAAATATATTTAGATTTTAGGCAATTAATCATCAAAATTCCATGGTACACCTCTATAAAAATGCTTGACCTCCTCTGAAATGCACACATTATCAAACGTATGTTGCACAGAATAGGCTTGAACAGATTTTCTGTCGACTACGCCAGAACACAGCTGTCACTTCAGGATATACAAGAGCCAGTGGGAGCTGTAAGTTGGCAGCACTTTCACAGAAGTACTTGTCCCCTGAAAGTTCTCAATACTCCACAATACTTCACATTTCTGTCTCGGCCTCTCTGCGCTGTGCTAAGATGGGATCTAGACAATCCTCTTCTGTCACATTAATATGGAAAACCGGAGAGCTTTGCCTTCTCGCCGTCTTATCATCGCCTCCCTAACGGGCCTACTGTAAAGCCTCGCACAATCCCCTCAGTAATATACATCACTAATACATATCACTTTCATCTTATTAGATGAGGGAGCTTCCTGCTCCCTTTTAGGCGCTGTATCTAAGCAGAGATACATTCTGATATTCCGGTCTAGGAGTCGACTATGTTTTAGCACATCACAGCAGTCTGATCTATAGTGTCTGGCTTATGTTCTGTGCAAATGCAGAGCTGTACTGTGTTTGATTCCGATAGGAAATACTGTCGGAATTCATTTAATGAAAAGGTTTATGGACACGCTCTGGTGAAAAGTTCTTCACGTGGGTGTCGTCTGCCTTCACCGTCTGTCAGAGATCATCAGTAACTCACAGTTCTGACCCCACAGCTTGTACCGCACATACCTTGCAATCGTTAACCCAGCATAGTTTTGCGTGGTAGACAAGGAAAGTGTGCTTCGGTTGCCAAGGCTGCGTGGAGCGAGAAGGAGGACGATAAATATAGCTCTCAGTCCAGTAAGGGTGACCTTTGACCCCCCAGATTGTGGTGCATCACGCCCCGCTTCGGTGAGCGGCACTACATTGCTGGCTAATTGAATGTTGACGGCAGCTTTACACACAAACGGTGCTGCAGAGCTAAAGCGAAGGCACGTGGGCGCGGACATGTGCACGCGCACAGACACATGCGCGGAGAGAAAAGCGGAATCGTTTAAATGCCTTTCCTTCTGGCTGTTTTTCTGGCTCCGCTTTGCTGGTGTAATCCAACATTTGCTTTCCTTTCTTGTGGAGCCAGTGCCGCAAATGAAAGTGTAAAACAATCATCTACTTAAAAAGAGCCCTGTGATCAGCCGTGTTGCCTCAAACCGCTTGTAGTTCTCTGCAAACGCTGTATACATTTGTTTTTGGCATTAAAGGCTCGGCGTGGGCGATTTCACTGTAGGCCTTTGCCGTTTTTCAGTCTAACTGAGACACAAGGCTTGCTGCTGGTGAAGTAACAGTGAAGCCTGAAAAAGTCCCTTTCAGATTTTATCGACATGTTCAACATCGACTTCTACCCAAGCTCGAGGTTAAATTTGAGCCTCCCCGTGGAATTAAAGTACTTTTGGCAAGTTAAACCAAATTCTGAACATGAGTCTAATGCCTGCGTCATGTAGAGACCAAAAAAACATTATCTTTGGGATGCAGGCCTGGACCAAAGATAAAAAGGATTTTCAATAGAGAAACCCCACTGGTAGTGTACTTGGTCTGGACAACTAAACAAAATGATGAAATCCATCCGTTGCTCCTTTGGACACAGAACAGAGCTGTTATTATAAAAGCCATGCCCTGATTAAGTCAGACAGAGCCGCTTCATCTGGATAGTCACCTCGGTCACCTCCATTTTTATGTTCTGGTCAGATAAACAGATACCAAACTAACAAAAAAAAACTGAAATAATCAGCAAGCAAAATTAAATTTAAACTCACTGTGTTTAAACAACCTCCTTTCTGGGTAAATTACCAAAGTCTTTCTAGGAACATCTGTCCACCTGGCAGCAAACGCCTCCGGGCAGTTATTTCCAGTAATACAGGATCAGGCTTCTATCTCTTTGAATGAGCAGCGACCTATACACCCAGAACTGAAAGCCACATTATCATTGTTAAGTAGTTTGACTCAACTATTGTGAATAAATGTGTTTTTCAGGTTGATCCAGCTACTACAGATATACAGTAGCAGGAATATAGAGATATAGTAGCATATCTCCACAACACTGGGGATTCTTCCTTCTTACGTCTTTACTAACAAAGCAATTGGTTCTTTTTAATACTGTCACCATGTTGAGTGTTATGAGCTATCCCATTCATATTTCAACCAGTGAAGTATGTCCTCCTCCTTTTATAGTGTCTCTTAGGTTACATAGGCTAATGCTTGCCTTCAAGCGCCCTGGTGGACCTCTCTGTTAGAAAAACAAGTGGAATAGTGGCTCCTGCAAACAACACTGCATAATATATCTATCAAAAGGTCATTTAGGATTCAGCCACATATGCACAGTTTCATGCTGGGCAGATGCTGCACTATTTGAATGTAGATATTAATGGAGGAGCTGTTTAGCCTGTTAGTTATCTTTTAGCCAGTTAGCTAGCTGATCAGCCTAGTTTGGTTAAGAAGGCTGGGCATACACTGCAGGACTTGATCTTAGAAAATCTTGACAGATTCTAAAATGGAGAGCATCGTAAAGTTAACGTCACATAATTTCTTGTCTTTTTGTCGTGAGGGTCCTCACACTATATGACAAGGCAAAGAGCGAGTATAACACACATAATCAGAATATAACACACATCATAGGTTCAAATTCCCATATAACACAAATAAGGCTAAACTTACTGGACCAGACCTGTTCGTGCTTTCATGC
This sequence comes from Colossoma macropomum, assembly GCF_904425465.1. Classification (NCBI taxonomy): domain Eukaryota; kingdom Metazoa; phylum Chordata; class Actinopteri; order Characiformes; family Serrasalmidae; genus Colossoma; species Colossoma macropomum. The sequence goes on from NW_023494793.1 coordinate 37,835,414, forward strand.
GCAGCGTAAGTGCAAGCAGGGGATTAATATGGGGTTGAGAAGTGCTGATACAGTGACAGTGGAGACATTTTTCACTACAAACTTGGAACTGAGCTGCAATTGCAAAGAAAGTGTCTGGACATCTGGATCCAACATTATAAGCATGATATCGGCTCTTATTTGCCTGTGTTCTTCACGCAGCTCCTCTGTCTCTGCCCCGCTGTTCAGGCGGTGTTCATGCACGTCTCTTTGCCTTTTTCTCCACTCTTCTAGCTCTCTGATTGGCTGTTGTTTGAATCACTCATTGAGTAAATCTCTGACCTTCTCACACTACAGGACTTGCGAACGTTTTGAGTCATAAATATTAAACATGTTTGATAATATCAGAGGGCCTCTGATCACTTCAGAGTTCGATCGGAGGGCTAAAGATTCACCTGTTTCTCCTCTCGCACTACCAGATCATCCAGGGCGTCAGTTGCTTCCAATCGAGCTCCCGACTTGGAAAATCACTTCAGATTGTGAAAATTTGTTGCAAGTAGCAAATCAGGCTTAAAATTGGGCAAAGAATTGTGAAGTGTAGTGTAGGCCTAGCCTTAGTTTTTAAACAAAACTGCGTTCTTACTTCATCAATACACTTAGTGGTCCATGCGAGCAGCATTACAGTCAAAGATTATTCCATTAACAGCACAAGGATTTTTAGTGACTTAGTGGCACAGTTATACAAAATTCAATTGCTGTGAGGCAGTCATGTGTGTATGTTAATAAATAAAGTGGTTCCAACCATAAAACACCATCAATAACAGCCTCGGAAAATGTGGAATTCTGTGGTCCTGTTTTACCATTGAAGGCTGTAGTATTTTATCATGTTGTATTACAGAGTAGTATGGCTACATTCTCAGATCAACATAATCCCTTGAAAAATAATGTTCAAATACTTATTCAGCTTCAGGCAATCAGATCTCAATGGGTGTTTGATCGGTTGTTGTTTGTCATTTTCTTAAAAAATATCTGTGTAGGATGGAAATCGAGGGCATATTTCAAACACTCAATCATTATTATTTATGTGGGAATATTTTTCAATCATTTATCAGAGTTTAGCAAGAGTTACCTTATATCTGTTTTTCTTGGCCCGTCAAGCAAAAAATATTTTATTTTCATGAAAAAAAAAGTCTGTATAAAATGTACACTACAAATGTAGACTGGGGTTCGATTGCCTACCTGGGCAAGTACGCTATGCTTTACCAGTCAGAGTCCTTGGGCAAGACTCCTAAAGCTACATACGCCGTCGTCTGTAACATGGCTGGCTAAGAGCATCTGCTAAATGCATAAATGTTTATAGTGTGAAAGGAAAACATTTAAGTTTGCAGTCAGAAGTGCCTTCAATTGATCACTGAACATTACCCAAAATGAAGAGGCCTCTTTTTGGAACGCTCTTCTATCTACAGTAGTTGATGTGGACAGAGTGGTTTGGAGGCGTTGTGCTTGGCATGAACCGAGGGCGAGTCAATTACACAATTCTAATCACAGAGGTGAAGCATCTCGCACTATTTCAGAGCTCTTTGCTGATCCTGGCTTACTGTGGCTCTCTGACAGGAACTTGATGGCCTTCCCAGCGTTCTTCCTGGCTGGGCATGCAGCGGGCCGCCGCCGGTGATTTATCTTCTCCTGCAGAAAACCAAGAAATCAGGGTGATTACGTTCACGCATCTCACATTACACCCCAGATTTATGAGTTTGTCCCCGACAGGGCCCCGGAGACCATTAAAGCACGAACAATGACGAACATTTACCTGCTTCGCCGTTCACTTGTGTAAAAGTCGTTTAGGAATTCAATAACGCGCGCTTCCGAAGAGGCTCATAAAAGCGGGGGGTACGAAAACGGGCATCATGCTCTGACATCCCGAGCCCCTTTCGATCAATGTGCTGGAGGCGATTGTGAGCGGTTGGAGACGTAGCGCCGGGAGGGGCTGGAGAAAAGGCGCGTGGCTTCCGCTGATAACCCTGTAATTTACTGCTCAGTGTCAGAGATCACAGCGGAGCTGCATCCCTAACAGGCGAGAGAACAGCCACTAAAGCATGTGTGCCTCAGCTCGCACTGCTGCATGCTGGAACTGGGTGATATCACTGATTTTTATTTTGATACCAACTAACATGAAGGTGAAGTTTTCTGCTTTGAGCTTGAATTGCTTTTTCATGTTAAAATTTGTACAACTGAAAGCAAAATAAATGCAAAAAGAATAAAAAACAAGGTATATAAGTGTTGCTTTTTGGCAGGGAGGTACTTACACTGTTAGAAATAAAGGTTCTGTGCAGGTATATTTTTCATTCATCAAGGTACAAACAATATAATTGTACATTCAAAGGTACAGCAATGATTTTAAGGTCTAACTGTTTACCTTGTAAGTGTTTTCCCAGAGAAAAGGTGCGTATCAGTACCTATTCATAACCCAATGTTTTGAACAGAACAATAATATGAAAACCCCTGTGTGTGCAGTCAGTACAGCTTAAAAAATGAAATGTGATGCAATTATATTCCCTAACTAAAAGAATTTAAGATGTACCCTGTGGGGACCACCCCAGTGACAGTTTAGTATCTCATTTCTCTGAGAGTGTATTTGTTGTATGAGTAGCATAAGCTCTTAAAAATGGTTCTTTGAGGGTTTTTAGTAAAGGGAATGGTTCTATATGGAACTATTTCATGCTAAATGGTTCTCTGCATGGTCAAATGATTCTTCAGATTGATAAATGTTGTTACTATTGACATTGTAACAGTAGCAGAATCATTTTTGGTTACATAGAACTATTTTCAAAAAGGTTCTATATTGAACCCTCATACAGTTGTGTTTGAAAGTTTGTGAACCCTTTAGAATTTTGTCTGTTTCTGCAAGAACTTCACCTGATTTTCACACAAGTCCTAACAGTAGATAAAGAGAACCAAATGAATCGAACGAGACACAATTATTAGACTTGATTATTTATTGAGGAAAATGATCCAATATTACATTTCTGTGAGTGGCAAAAGTCTGTGAACCTCCAGGATTAGCAGATCATTTGAAGGTGAAATTAGAGTGAAGTGTTTTCAATCAATGGGTTTCGCAATCAGGTGTGAGTGACCACCCTGTTTTATTTAAAGAACAGGAATCTATCACAGTCTGATCTTCACGACACGTTTGTGAAAGTGTATTATGGCACAAACAAAGGAGATTTCTGAGGACCTCAGAAAAAGAGCTGTTGACGCTCATCAGGCTGGAAAAGGTTACAAAACCATATATAAAGAGTTTGGACTCCACCAATCCACAGTCAGACAGATTGTGTACAAATGGAGGAAATGCAAGACCACTGTTACGCTCCCCAGGAGTGGTCGACCAACAAAAATCACACCAAGAGCAATCTGATGAAGTTTTAAGTAAAATTTATGCAGAAATATAAAACATTTCTAAAGGGTTGACAAACTTGCACCACTGTACAATTCATTCTCACATTCTCCATCAGTCTGAAGAACCATTTCACCATGCTAAGAAACATTTCAGCATGAATTGGTTTTATACAGAACTCATGGTCCTAAATAGAACCATTTCCTTTACTGAAGAACCCTTGAAGAACCATTTTTAAGCATGTAGAGGAAAAACACAGAGCAAATGCAATGTCTGTAAATGCAACATTAATTGTTTTGCCATTTGTTTGTATTACTATGACAGTCAGTGTGTGCATGTAAAAAGAATAGAAATAATAATAATATAATAGAAAATAATTATGTCATAATAAATAGAATAAGTAGAAATTGTAAGAAATCTGCAGAAAAATGTAATTGAAGTGTGTTCTCTGCAGAGGATATATTAACTTAGAAAATGTATTAGAAAATGAACAAAACATAATTTGACTGGGTTGTTCAAGCTTTTGAATTTGACTGTCTGCTTTCAGTTTTGTAAAATGCTAAACATTCTGATAAGCTGGTTAAAGAAACCTGGCATCTCTTCTCAAAAGGACTCCTCAAAATCATAAATATTCATACTTCAGTATCAATCCGAGAACAGTATTGACTGTAAATATTGGTACAGTATTGATCCATCCCTACCGCCCACTCTTTCTCAGCCTGGATGAAGTGTCTGCACTGCGTGTCTAGTGAGCAGGCTGTGTGTCTGTGTGTGTGTCTGTGTGTGTGTGTCCAAGAAAAGTAGATCTCTACTCTCAGAGGAAGACCTCTACAGTATGTGGAGAAGAAGGCGAATAAATAAAAAGCACTCGCAGGGAATTGTTGTCCATCACAATTGGACATGGCTTGATTAACTAGAACGATTTAGCTCCAGTCTCCTTCACTTACACAAAAGGAGAGGAGGTCAGTCCGCTGAGGGCACAAACAGTCAATGACAATCCATTAAAAATAGATTGGAATGGCTTCAAATTCATTGCCACTGGGAAATTGGGACTATTTTAGGAAGGAGGATGTCTACGGAGCCTCAGACTGGTGTGATACTAAAGACAAAGTGTGTACACAATTACACTAAATGATATATAACACCGTAGTGGTAATGTACGCTTACCAGCCACTTTATTAGAAACACTTACCTTGTACTGCAGCTCCACCTTGCTGGTGTACAGTCAGAGCCTGTCACCCATTTATTGACGCAGAATTCATATTAGCCCACCTCTAGGCTTTCATTAGTGGTCAATTTCTGACCACAGGGCTGTTCTTGACTAAATATTTTCTCAACCTAGTAGCAAAACCCACAGCAACACCGACAATGTCAGCGTCACTGTTGTGAAGAGTCACTGTTAATAATACAGTCATACGCAAAAGATATGTTAAAATTATGTTTTGTTGATTTTTGAAGTAAAAATAAGCACATTTTCCTGCAGATTTTTCTATTTTCTGCACAGTTTCTACTTAATTAAAATAGAAAATAGAATATAATGTATGAAGATGCATAAAATATACAATGTGTCACTTTTACACAGGCCAAATTTTATAGGGGTTTTCCCTAATATGTTAAATTCAGCAAATAAGCAGTAATTTTGCATTAAAATGTGCAGAAATGTGTTCTCTGTAGAGGATGTGTTCACTTATTTTCACTTTGAAAATCAACAAGATGTGTAATTTTGATCTGACCTGCTGCACCAAGTTTACATCCAATCTTAACAGACTTCTGCCCCAACCCGACCCACAAATTTCACAAAACAGACCAAACGCTGTATTACAGAAACTTCTTTTTGTCTTAACTTAAGATCTGACAGGTCAAGATAAGAATTTTCACAAATTTCTATTACAGAAGTAAATCTGATCTTAATTTCAGACTCTTATCTGACAGCATCTTATCTCAAGTTATCTCAACTTATCTCAAGAAGTCAAGGAAATCTTAACTTACTCCGTCGAAGTCGACAATCAACTGTCATGTCTGTTACCTAGCAACCGACCATACGTGCACAGCTGAAACTTAAACATGTAATCAAAGTAATGTTAATCAAGGTAGTTAGCCAGGTAGCTGGCTACCGTTACTGATGTAAACAAGGTCAAACAGAAATAAAGCACTATAAACTGAAAATCAAGAATACTGTGTCAGCGCTTCGTGCTGTTTATCAGAGTCGCCGCTCCACAGTTTCATTTTCATTTCCCAAATGCTTTAGCCGAGCGTGCTAACGTTATTCCTCCTAATAAACAGACACATTCAGCTCTGCCTCCTCATTATTCACCACTTTAATATTTTATCTGAAGAGTTTTCATCGACATTAACACACAAATGTAGTAAGAGTGGGCGGTGGAGATCGTGTCTGCAGCGTCTGAGATTTGTTAAACACTGTTAGAAAAAAAAACTCATAAGTCAAATCACCGTTTTCAATGTAGATAAATATATCGTTATGCTAGTTATAGTGAGCTGTGCTGCCTGTCACTGCATAAAACAATAGAAACAGATGGTTAAAACAGAATTTAAGACACCTCTGGGGTTTTTCTTCTTTAAGATCTACCTCTGGGATTTATCTTAAAGTTAGGACAGAATTTAGGAAATGTTTTCTAGTTAGGATGTTTCTGTAATACTGTTTTCTTATTTGGAGTTAATGGATAAGATTGTGAACTTAAGAACTGTTGTTCTGTAATAGCTTCTGCCCTAAATTCAGTCCTAACTACAGTTGTCATGGTGACTAAGCAAAGACGTCAGACTTAAGTTTCTGTAATACAGCCCTAGATGAATAAAACTCCACATTCCTACAGATAGTACATGCTAGCAACAGTGTGGAGTTGCCAAGTGATAGTAGCAGCCAATCAAATCATCTACGACTAAAACTAACCTTTTAACCTTATATACTAATCAATGAGTGTGATTGAACAGCATTTTCAAGTTTTTAATCTGGACAACTTTTAAAGCTACCTAGCCTAATGTGTTGTTTTTCTTGCTGGCTTTGAGGACCTTGGTCACAGAGCGTGAAATATTTGTCCAAACCCAACAGGACCCAACTGTCTGAGGTGTTTGGACGCCATTTTTCTCAAACTTGTTTCAGCCTCGGGCTGGGTTCAAATTTCACATTTATGCTTTCCCCCTGCTTTACTTTTACTCCTCATTCAATTTTTCACAAGTTTCACCATCTTAAATCATTTTTTAACCTGGCACTGAGGTCCACAGAGCCCATGCTCGTGAGAAAACTGACTCAGGAAAGTACAGCCTAGTGCAGCAAAAAGAATGTTTCATTTGTTATGCCAAAAATATTTCAGTCACACTTTATTTGGACGGCCCCCTATAGATGATCTACAGTTGCTCATGTTATTAACAAACTTTCTGGTGATAGTTGATTATCAACAACATTAAGGTTAGGATTAGGTTTGGGAGTAGGTGTAGGTTTGGCCTTGAGTTAGGGTTAGGGTTAGGTTTAGGTTTAGGGACAGAGTTAATAGAATCTTTCACATACAGCTTCAAGTTCAGTGTCATTTCATAGATATTTAGTTGAATGCTTGTTAAAGATAGACTGAGCATTTACAGAGCGTCACCAGTGGACCATCCAAATAAAGCGTTACTGCCTGATATATCAGCACTGCACAGAGTGAGAACAGTGCAGTATGGATAGTTTATCCAGACCAAAAACATTTGAGATGCTGTTCAAAAGCATTATTAGACAAATCAATTCATCACAGCAAAATTTGAACTTAATTTTTGGCCAGCTGATTCTTTTTTTATTTATTTTTTTATTGGTCTGTGATCTAGCTGGGATAGGCTCCAGCACCCCACCGCGACCCAGAGGGATAAGCGGTTTAGATGATGGATGGATGGATGGATGGTCTGTGATCTAACAATGGCTATTGTTACCACTACACAGTAACCAGCTATGTCTTGTCAGGTTTTATTAGTGTCGGTTCGGGTCAGTTTCGATTTCAAAACATGATAATGTGGTTCAGGTTGGGCTCGGACAGAAAAAATTCAGACTCAGACCGAAATTTCCGGCCTGATTGAAAGCTCTACTTAGTGGACCTCGCTGTTACAACATGAGGAACTCCAACATGTCAGATTAAAAAAGGTGTAAATGCAGGCAAAAATCTTTTAAAAGTAACAAATGAGAAACCCAAACTCAACAAATACTTGAAAAATGATGTCCCAACTGAAATCTGATGTCAGTAGTCATGTCCCATCAAGTTCAGACAAATATGTCAGCTCTAGCCTGTGTATATACCATCTGTGGCCCATTCTTAATTGATTATGTATTTTGTATCCTCAGACCAGCGGTATTAAATCCCACATCACAAGAGGTAATGTTATCATCTCCTGATTCAGCTGATTACCAGCACTTTCAGAGTTTAATCAGGCATGCTAGAGCAGGGAAAGCAAAAAAGGTGCAGTGCTGGATCAAGACAAGAGTGGGGCCTTACTTAACCTCTTTCTGCAGCCCCCCTAGTGGCCGTTCCACCAGTGGAATGGAAATCGATTTTGAATCAATATGAATTAATAGGACAAAAATATTTTCCTCAAAACTTTATCATATTAATTAGAACACTGTTGGCTTTCTGAGTGTGAAATGTTGTGCCATGGTGGGATGTTAATTGCATAATTGTATCATGCAGTACACGTCTGGAGGCATCTGCATGCCTATGTTTCTCCACTCCACGTTCAGTTTGTTCCTTTCATTTGTTACCCGCCTGCAGATCTGATTTGTGTTTTTATGAGGCCCTTGGCTCCTGGGGATCCTAGGTGTGGCCTACCTATGCCTGGTGTAAAGCTAATTACTGACATCATAGAAACCACAAATAATCTGTTTTCAGATGAACTGAAATGTTAATTAGATGAAATGTGGTGACTCTGTGTTGGGCTGCTAGTGTGCAATGAGGGGTAAAACAGGACACGAACCCACTGCTGTAAAAAACAATGCACAACTCTCCACAAAGATGCCATGCCAAGATGGCATATCAAATAAAAGGTGAGGGATCCTAGGCATGGCCTACCTTTGATTAACGTAAAGCTTGTCCCTGAATTTACACAAACAGCAAATAATAGAGGTAAAAGTCATTTTTTCAGTTTTCCCTGACCTGGCTCCCAGTGTGTCCTTGCACTTAAAGCTGTGTTCTTTGTGTTAAGCATTTGTTCCTGGTGACCAGGTGTGCTAAAGAGGGACAGTTAATGTCCTTCAATCGTTAAGTCGCACCTTCAACACCTCATTTAATTTTCAGCACAGCCTGACAGACCCCTATGCATTACCCAAGCAGTAATTACCCAAATGAGATTAAATCAGGTCACAGATGATTGGAAAGATCAGTTGTCGAATGAAATGTGAAGCATGTCAAATAGCAATTTTGGGATTGTCAAAGTTGTTGCTCAGTGAAGAGCCTGTCAGCCTGAAACAACTTGTTCCTGTTAATCAGGTCCGTCATACAGAATTGAGATTGAAGCAGGCCGCTGTGCCATGTACACTCACGAAGTTTGTTTACTGAGTGAGGCTAATGTCTCTGAGCTGTAGTCTATTCTAAGCAAAAACATTAATGGTTATTATATCAGTTTGTAAATATTTAATGAATAATCTATGCTCTTGTGTCATGTGGACATGGTCTGTTAGGTCAGCGTTATGGAGGTTAGGGATGATAGCTGACAGAGCAAACCCAATGATTGCATATGTTGCAGTTCTGTCTCCTTGTCCCTACATTGGCCATTTACCTTATAGGTCCAGTATATAGGTGTACAATTACAGACATTACATCTGCTGCTGTCTTGTTTATCAGCTGCCCTCTACCACATTCATCATTAGCCACTTGACCATGGCTGATCAGACAGGTAGACCATTCCTAGAACAGCGATTATACTGACATGAAAGTGACATGGCAGTGCTTGTGGTTTTGGTACGAGTGTGTGTGTGGTACCCAGAAATACTTGATACTTGAGACTCGACTCAAGCTTGCACCCCAGAGACTCAGGACTTGACTCAGACTTGCATCTTGGAGACCCAAGACTTGACTTGGACTCCGACACTCAAGACTTAAGACTCAACTTTGACCCACACCAGTGGTATAACTAGGTCCTTTTGGGCCCCAGTGCAAAAAAATGGGCCCCCAAACAAAAATTACTTTCAGTTAATAAAAATATGGACAATGTAATTTGCATATTGTTCTGTTGTTGTGTCTCAAACGAGTTAAACAATACTCTCAAGGCTAGCCACTCCACAAAGTAGCATCGGATGTTACATGTTTGTTGGACTGCAGGTTTGGATTGCTGCACTCCAGCCATCACATGGATTTGTTCAGTTCCATCAGCAGCACAACTGCATTAGTTTAATTAAGGGTGGATTAGATATATTAGGTATTGGGTGGTAACTGTAAATACTAGAATTCCTTGAGGAGAGAACACACATCAAATCACAATGGATTGTTTATTTGTTTATTTGTATTTATTCTAATGTTAGTGTGCTTGGAACAAATAAACACTTACTGCACAGATAATCGGCTTTACAGGTCATTTTCTCTGATGCGTGAGACTTTTACTTAGTAGTATGTGTATTATAATATTATTGTGTATTTACAGTCAGAACTGATTGCAAACTGAATGCATCATATAACCCTAAATAACCTACGGAACTTAACTACAATAACCATCCATGAAGTGTAAGAATACCATAATCAGCTCAGTCCTCATTCCGTATGATATTTAAATACTTGGACATGAAGTTAAAGCTCAGTTATATCTGTTTGTTCACATATTAATGGATGTGACTATGCTGTGCTCTGGTTTTGTTTATCTTTAATGTACTTGGCCTGGACAGTCAAACTGACAGCATGAAGGGGTCCAATAAAAACACTGGGGGGCCGGTCACAATGAGACCCCTCCACTGTGGGCCCCACTGCAACTGCTTCTCTTGGCTCCACTGCGAACTCTCACCCCAGAGGCCCAAGACTCAACTTGGACTCGCACCTCAGAGACTTGAGACTCAACTTGGACTTGCATCTCAGAGACTCGGGACTAGACTTGGACTCGTACCTCATGGACTCGAGACTTGACTTGGACTCGCACCTCAGACTCTCGAGACTCCACTTGGACTCGCATCTTAGAGACTCAAGACTCGACTTGGACTAGTATCTGAGACCTGACTTGGACTAGACCTGAGACCTGACTTGGACTTGCACCTTAGAGACTCAACACACAATTTGGACTTGCATGAAGCCACTTGTAAACGTCTCTGCTGGTACATTTCTGCTAGGTTGAGAATGGTTCACCACCAAAAAATATCCAGCCACGAGTGGTTCTGTGGTGAGAAACTGACCACGGATGAAGGTCCAGAGTGGAGGTCCTCAAATCCAGTCCTGGAAACCAGTTTCTGGTACTTGATTTTGTAATCACTGGTAGTTAACTGAACTGTTGATGAAACTGCCACTTAGTGTCATATTTTCCAGCAATTACGGAATCCAGGACTGGAAACTAGATTGAAAGTTCAGGTTTGAAGATGTCTGGCTACAGGAGGGCTAACACAAATTGTTCATCAGTAGTTGTCCTGCAGTCTCTAGTGCTGTGTTCACATGTTGGTGGCAGGCGATTGACGACTAAAAGGATATCCTTTTGTTTTCAGTGGATCAGTTCAGTAATGCTATGAGGCCCGGAAGTACATTTTTTCAACTGTAACATGTGCTGTTGTATCTCTAATTGTTGAGCAAAATAAAAGAGAAATAAGAGATGTAGAAAATGCATTATGAGCAAGTCTTTCTTCCATGTGTCAAGAACTGCCAGAATACGGCTAAAGGAAACATAGCTTTTCTTTTTCTTAGCCAGTTTCCAGAAAAATAATTCACAATTAACTCTTATAAATCAAATCACAGTCTTTCAGGAAACCCGGGAAGCAGGACCTGACAAAATTCTATGACACAGCATAACCATTAAGGTGATTAGGTGAAGCTACAAGGTAGAGATTTACATAAAAGCAGCCAGTATGTCTGTAATGTCCCTAATATTTTATAATAATTACAACAGTATGCTGTAAAAATGTAGTTTAATACTTATTATAACTCTAATATTATAGCGTCCTGCTACTGGCTTGTTCAGGTGTGGACGTGCGGCAGGTGTCGCCATGTGAAGCGGCGAGCATGAAGCACCATGGTTGTTATTGCACAGTTAAACGAAGTGTAAATTTGTTGTAGGTGTGCAAATGCACTGGTCTGTGGGGCTGGTTGGGTAGGTTTAGTGGTCACCATGGACTGGATGTGTGGCTGGAGGTGCCACCCTGCTTAGTGGCTGTTTCAGTAGTGCTGGTGGCATTTTTCCTCTGCTGCATATAAATAAAAGAGCACTAATTTGAAGCACTATATAGTGCTTAAAATAAGCATATAATACTTTTAATACTATAATGATCACCTTTATCATAATAACACACAAATGGGTAAAACAGCCTTGTCTGTTGGACAATAAATCCAGAGCACTGATGGAAATGTGTCTCTGACTTTCCATTACGATGTTCCTAGTCTTGCATTGAGTGATGAGTACTGAGTGATGGTTTGGCAGTCAACAGTGTCTAAAGAAACAGTCTTTATCCAGAACGGCTTAAGCAAGCAAACATTATCATTTTATCCAAAAGTCCTTTTTCTGCCTGTATCAGCATTCAGGACTTTGACTTTCTGCCAAGACATTGATTTCATTGATAGAAGCTCTGAAATCCAATTGGAGGTGTTTTTCGGCAGAGACGGGGAGAGAGTGGGTGGTGGAGGGGAGAGAGAAAAAGAAACAAAAAGAGAGAGGGAGCATGAGACACAGAGCAGAGAGAGAGAGAGAGTGAGAGAGAGAGAGAGAGAGAGAGAGAGAGAGAGAAGGGAGCAATGGAGAATCAGAAAGCGAGGAAAAGGAAAGCAAAAGAAAGATAGCAAGTGAGAGAGAGTAACAGAGAGAGGGAAAGCAAGGGAGAGAGAGAGAAATAGAAATGAGAGAAGAAAAGCAAAAGAAAGAGAGCGAGAGAGAGAGAGAGAGAGAGAGAGAGAGAGAGAGAGATAGATGGAGGTAAAATGCACATCTAAAACTGAAACAGCGGCACTGAGAAATCCATAAAGATGTGATGTGTGTTTCCACAGAATCTCCCCGAGTCGCCTCCTCTTTCTGTCCAGGAATTAACCCTTCAGCCTCCACAACTGCACTCGTGCCCTCGTCACAGGACAGGCCACATTCTTCACTGTTAGAAAGCTCTGTGTGGTTTAATTGTGATGCTACTACCAGCGCTGCTATAAATAAGTGAAAGTGCTGAGTGTGAAGGGAGGTGTTAGAGAACAGGCTCACAGCTGAGAGAAGAAGGATCTCATCAAATTCACAGAAACCAAAAATAGCCCTGTTTGAGGATGTTGATTGTTCTGGAGCCTTTCTTCACTGTTTCGTCCAAAAGTGCAGAGAAACAGAGAGAGAGGGAGAGAGAGAGAGATGATGTAGGACTGCAGGATATTTTGAGACCTAATAGGCCATTATTTCGAGTAATTCTACTGATTGTGATTATTATCCCTTTCAAACCTAACGTCTCGCCAGTGATACACTCAGAGTCTTTGTCTTTCTTGTCTTTGTCCCTTTTAACTTTTTTTTCCCTTTTAAAATGTCCACATTGGTCATTGGTCACACAGCATCAGTATGTGGAATTGGAGCTTTCTGTATAAAAGAAGCTGCATGCTGCCTGGTGAGCATGCACACACACTGGAAACACAGTTCACACCACTACGGAAATGCTTACTATTTATTTATTTCATCAGCGTAACAAAAGTATATTTCTCTTCATGTGTTTGCTGAAAATGGTCATTTGTGACATAAAACAAAGTAAAAGTCTATCATTTTTTGGCTTTGTTAGGTCATGTTTACATATCGAAAAGAAATGAAACAGCAGCATAGAGAATCCTGTTATAAAGAGAAGAGTAAAGGCAGGTATAAATATGTAATTACATATTTAATTACACAGTGAAGTGCACATTGAAGTAAATTTAGACCTTGGACACAATTTCTCAGCATATTTCAACTGAGTTATGAATGATACTGTACTATATAATTAATAGCATATGGCAACGTACTTTTGATAATAACTGCAACTTGGCAGGTACACGAAGCAATTTAAAAGCAATCAAAGTTGCATGCAACATATTCAATAACTTTACATACTTTTCCTGCTATTTATTTCATCTACTTATGGTTCTTTACTCTATATTTGGCTTTTAAACCTTATACCTCAGATCTGTAAATGTCAAGCCTATGAAAATTACTGTTAGTATCCATTACGTCTGCACTCGATATCTCACCCATTCAGTCCTAGAAGCACTGCAAGTTCATCATGCAGTCTTATTTGTTTTGAATTTGTTTGTGTCAAGAGAGAAGAAAATGGATAATCTAGTTGCAAAGATCACAACAACAGCAGCCTAGCAAAGAAGAATAGAAAGTGACACAAGCAGCCATTAAAACAGCTGTTACCATTATCTGGGTTGAAAATTAGCCTCAAGAAGCTTGTTTGTTTGTTGTCATGGCATAAGAAGCTGACAAAATGAAGACTTACCAGCCTTGTGTAAACTCAGTCAGCAGGATCTTGTTTTCGATCTTCCAGTAAATTGTCTTCTGATGAAATCAATAGTTCGAAATGATGTTTGTTATGATCACGTGGCACATTATCTGCATTTTGAATGGCTTTATGAAACTTCTGAAGTTGAGATGTACACTTTTCATTATGCAACTCAAATGCAACTTAGTTTCGTATAGGTTTCATGCAACTAAAGTTGCATCAAAGTTTCACCCTATGAAGCCAGCCTGAAGGTTAAATCTTGAGAAATCTTGGAAAGTTACAGCGGCAACTAAAATGTGACTCAGAGTGAATCATGTTAGAAGAAGCTGGAAAATGTACAGAATGTACACAACACATATAAAGACGTAAAGTCAATGTGGATTGGAAACCATTATGCATTTTCTTTCCACACTGTGACGTATTTCCGAGGGGAGGGTCTGTGAGGTAGCTTAGCGTTCTCGCTTAATGATAAATTGGAGTGGTGGGAGAGGGAGGTGAAGCGTTTTGTTAATTGTAGTTATTTTTCCCTGCCCCCTTGTGCACGGTGACATCATCAAACCTCAGAGGACATTTTAGAGGGGAGACAAAAATCACCTCTAGAATTATATTATATGATGAATTGTGCGTTTTATCATGTGTTGTATGCTTAAAGGTTCTTTGCATAGTGAAATCGTTCTTCAGATTGATAGAGAATGCATTATGTGTGGTTCTAAATAGAGCTATAGCACCAAAAAGGGTTCTTCTATTGTTTCAGTCCTGACATCATTATAATAGAAGAACCCTTTTTGGTGCAAACTTGAACTATTTTCAAAACGTTTCTATATAGAACCACATACAACACATTCTCCATCAATCTGAAGAATGCTTTAATGAAGCAGGGAACCCTTCAAGCATGCAAATGGTTCTTGTGTTCATGGTTCTATATAGAACCACTGTCTTTTTTAAGAGTGCGTGTCGGGTTTGTTCAGAATGCTGATGTATGACATGAACAAACTAAGTGAAAGGGTGGATTACAAGGCAGAAATAGCTGTGTTTGACTTGGCATTAAGGGGTTAATTGCAGTTAAGTGCTTTCGCCTGCATGAAAGAGTTCCTCAGGTCCGGTCCCTGCAGAGCACACATCCATGTTTCTCTGCTCTCACCCACTCACTTATCTCATTATCTCATTATCTAATTATCTAATTATGAAGCTCTTCATGAGTTCATTCATGTGTGCTGGAGTAGGAAAACACACTAACCTGCAGTTCACCGCTCAGCGTTATTAACAATAGCTGGGAAAAACAACCTGTTTCTATCAGGTACAGATCCATTATGAGTGCTTTAATTCTGCCGTTTCAGGGCTGATCACAGAGGCTGAGCTCGTGACGGAGTGATCTGGATTCAAACATGAGTAACTGTTAGAGGAGTAGAGGATGTGAAAACGAGCGATTAGCGTACACGAGAACGGGAAAATTTCCGTTTCTCCTTCATCCTGCCTTCTGTTTTCTGTAGTTTTCTCTCTCTCTTTCTTTGTTTTTGAGAGTCTCTCTGTCTTTCTCTCTCTCTTCCTCTTTCTCTCCATCTTTTTCTACTTTTTCTTCCTCTCTCTTTCTCTCTTCCTCTGTCTTTCTCTTTCTTTTTTTTACAGTCTCTCTGTTTTGTTCTCTCTCTTCCTCTTCCTCTCCATCTTTTCCCTCATTTTCTTCCTCTCTATCTGTCTGTCTCTGTCTCTCTCTCCTTCTCTCACTTTCTCTGTCTCTTTCTTTTCCCTCACATTCTCATCCACCCCCTCTCTCTCTTACATTCTCTCGCTTTTTCTCTCACTCTCTGTCTCTCTCTCTTGTCTGTCTCACAATGTATCTCTCTTTCTCTCTTCCACCTCTCTGTCTTTCTTGTCTCTTGCTCTTTAAGAGTCTTTCTTGCTGTCTCACTCTCTCACTCACTGTCTGTCTCTCTCTTACATTCTCTCTATCTGTCTTTGCTTTACTCTTTCTCACATTACCCCCTCTCCCCCCCTCTTCATCTTTCTCTCCCTCTTTCTTTTTGACAGTCTGTCTTTCTTTCTCTTCCTCTTTCCATCATTTCTCTTTTTCTTCCTGTCTCTCTGTCTGCCTCTGTGTCTCTCTCCCTCCTTCTTTCACTTTCTCTGTCTTTTTATCTCTCTCTCTCTTCTTCCTCACATACACATTTCCACGTTTCTCTCTTATCTGTCTCACAGTATATCTGTCTCTTTCTCTCCTCCAACTCTGTCTCTCTCCACATTCGCTCTTTAATTGTGTCTCTCTCTCTCTCTCTCTCTCTCTCTCTCTCTCTCTATCTCTCCCTCCCTCTTCCTCTCTCTCCCTCTCTCTCTCTCTCTCTCTCTCTCTAATGAAAGTCAAAGTCACAAATTTTCACATATGAGGTGTGTAAAACCATATGATCCCAAGTACCTCACATCTTGTGAATGATGTGTGATCAGATGTGATGTCAGGCCCAGAAATGGCATTTTTCACATGATCACTTTTTCAAATGTGATCACTTCTTTATGTGATCACCTTTTTTTGATGTGATTACACCTTTTGCGTGTATTTTTCATTTTATTACACATTTTCCATAATTGATCACACTTTTTTCAAATGTGATCATACTGTTACGTCCCTAGGATGTAGGATTTGTTTTCCTTCCTTATTTATTGCTTGTTCTTTCTTTCTTCACACATTTTTCATAATTGATCACACTTTTTTTATGTGTTATCAGATGTTTTCTGTCACAGTTCCCTCCATTCCTGCTGTCTCTGCCTCCCAGCCTCTGGACTCCATTACCCAGATCCCCACTCCCGATCACATGACCACCAACCTCCCTCACATGATTCTCTAATGCTCTGCCTCACCTGACTACTGATCACTCTCACCTGTTCCTTATTATGATACCTGTTAGTTTAGTATATAAGCCTGGGCTTTAGCTCGCCTTTGTTATCAGAGTCTTACTGAGCCTTGACCGTTTCGTCTACGAATCTTACTTTGTTTTCTTTGACCTTGCCTTTTCGTCTTGCCCTTTCGTCTGGCTTTGATTACGGATACTCCCTTAGTTAACAAACCCTTTTTAAGTGTGGTCTGCAAGTGTCTGAATTCTGTCCGATCCTGACATTTTCACCGATCATCATGTGATCATGTACAAAAAAAAACAAAACAAATCAAATTATCACATGAAAAAAACATGCAACTTCATGTTTAAAAACATGATCACAGGCTGTTTCAGGACATGACATCAACTCTGATCACACATCACCCACATGACATGACGTGTTTGTTGTCGTGATTTTTGCACTTCACATGTGAAAAATATGTGGCATCTGTAAGACAGTAAACGTACATTTTTTCAGAAGCGATAACACTTTTTATGACACGATCAGCCATTTTTCACTCCTATTAACATGTTCTCTTTTCACATGATAACATATTCTTCCACATGGGGTCCATGAAAAGGAGCATGTGAAGCATCTCTCTCTCTCTCTCTCTCTCTCTCTCTCACTCTGTCTCTCTCTCTCTCTTTCTCTCCTTATATTCCTCTCTCTCTTTTTCTTTCTCAGTATTCATCTTTTTCTCTCTCACTTCCTTGACCCCTTTCTGGACCAGCATCTAGGTCAGGCAGCCTCCTCCTCTCCACAGGCTGTCTGTCCAAGTTTTTCTATTAAAGGAAACCATGGGAGTAGCAGCTCTCCCCTGTAATGCTGGAGGGATGAGCAGCAGCGTGTGAATTTATGCTGTGTAATAAAACATTACAGCACACTCCTCATTCCCTACCTGCACTCGCCTCTTTATAGCTCTGTCTTTACTGCTTTCCATGTTTTTGGCTGCAGCTTCGGGGGCTTGAAGTAGCTTGAAGTAGCTCAACTTACGAGTGCTGATCTGCAGTCAAGTCCAGGTGTGGGTAAAAAAGTGTTCAAAAGGATGGATGGATGGATGGATGGATAGATAGATAGATAGATAGATAGATAGATAGGTGTGTTTAACACATAGTCACTTTTGATTGGTTAGCTGCAGCCCAACACTTGTTTAAACGATAATATTTTGGTCATAGAAGTAAAGGCCAGGAAGATGTGGAACCATAACCTAAAACCACTCTGTAATAGATAGGATAGTCAAGTCCAATACAAAAGTATGTAAAAGGATAGAAGACCTGAGGTGTTTCAGAAGGGCATTTTGTCGGGGCGCTTCTGGGTTCATATCAGGATTTTTTTTCAGTATATGAAAACACCATTATAGACAAAGTTATTGTAACTGTGGTGATCTGTACGCAGGCAGATCTGATTATATGTCAAATTATTATACAAATGTAATGAATTAATATTATTATTATTATTATTATTATTATTATTATTATTATTATCCAGAAACAGAAAGCTATACGTTCCATGCAAACAACCCACAACAGAAGGCTTTTTCCTTTTTTTGTGTTTTTTAATTTTTAATTGTTTTTTATTTTCCCCTTTTTTCTCCCCAGTTTTAGTCGTATCCAATTCCACGCACTAGTTCGGAGTCCAATCACCCCAATCACAAAATACCACCAGCGCTAGGAGGACGAAGTCTAGCACAGGCTTCCTCCAAGACCTGTAAAATACCACCGCATCTTTTTGAACTGCAGCTAACGCAACGTCATCGGACAGCCGAACACGCTTGCAGGAAAGCGCCAACCACCAGTTCTGTTACGTCAGATAACAGATGCTTGCACTGACTAGCATCACGCTGGGTGATGCAGAAGAAATTGTGCTCTCTTGGACTCCTGGCTACGGATGTTTTTTATTAATTTTTAAAGTTTCATTTTCTGTCATGGGTCAGAATTTACATGGCATAAGACATCAAATTGTGAAGAGGATTAATTTAACCAGGAAAGACTAACATTACAGTCACCACGACAAAGCTCAGTTAGCTTCTCCTGCAGCTTCTTATTCTTATTTTGTATTCCACCTTAAATGGCAGTTACGTGCTGCCATCTGTGCAGGTGCCAGAATGTAACTGCTGCACTATCTGAGGTGGAAAGGAAATGCAAATAAGTACCTGGTGAAGACGATTCAGCCATGTGTAACTGCAGTGGTGCGTGTTTAACTAACGCAACTAGGAAGTCAGATTGCTAGCCAGGAAAGCTGTGGTCAAACTGCCATATGATGTAAACTGAAAGTGGCAGGCAAAAAGGTTTGGTCAGTGCCAACAGCATCAGGCTGCTGTTTAACAGATATTTTATCAAATGAAGGACACAACCAAACTGTGCCTGCCCTCTAGGGACAGTTCTAAGTTTTACACAGGTTTTGCTCAGCGGCATCTCAAGCTATCAAAAAAGGACATTATTAATTTTGAGACAAAAGAGGCAAGAGCTCGAGATCCTGCTGTATACCCGGCAATGTGTTAACACAGCATTAGATTTTCAAGTTGCATTTTGATTTCAAGTTGGCTGTAAACAATATGATGGGATTAAGAATGTATGTGTGTACATTGTCACTGCGAAACTAACACACTCAAGAAAACAAACAAGCATACATTACATGAGCTACTGTACGGAGCTCCCAGAATGCCCAAAGTAACGTCAAATAGAACAGGACTAAGACTTATCGTAGATCAGAGTTCTTCATTAGTACAGTTAGATAAATACAACCCACTGTCTGTGTCCACTCCAGACTGCGGTAATGAGTGTTTTGATGGCCTCCAGGCTAGTAGAGAAGATTTGCTGAGGGATTTTACATAACAAACTCTACTTCACAGCGCACTGCTTCTGCTTTGTAACATTAACTTACTGCATGAACAGAACACAGGAGAGAGCAAAGGAAAGTAAGATAAGGAGCATCATCGTTATACAAATCTCGATCTGTTTTCTGTCTTATCTGTGAGCCTGAGGCCATCTGCCTATCTCCCAGTTTTCCATAATTTGGAGCTTTTCCAGCTCTGAATGCGATTAGGAGCCGGACTGATGGAAATTGGTCCAGGGAGCTCAATGCACCCTGAAGGGCTACTGAACAACAGAGGAGAAAGAAAGAAGGGGGTGGGGGGGAGTGAGAAGGAGGGAGGAAGGATGAGAGAGTCAATACAATGTTAAATAGACTGAGTACAACAGAAGACAAGATAATATACAGTACAACTCTGGATTTAGAGATGTTGAGCTTTGGTGAGCATGTGTGAGTTATAGAGGTGACCAGGAGAGCATATCACAGTCTGAGTACTTCAAAGGAAAGAAGATCTTGAAATGATAGTTTGGCCAAAAATCATATTTAGACAGTTTCCCCCTGTGTGCCACAAAAGTAGTTGATCAGCCAAGACATGCCTGGTGCATCAAATGTGCTTCTTTATATCTATATAGAGATATAATGCTAATGTTGCTAACAGGTAGTGTAAGCTTATAGGTACCGATTAGCACTGTGTGAACCAGTGGCATAGCCAGTACTATACTTCAAGCAGGGCCTTGTTATATGTTGAGGGACTGGCTAGCAAGTACCATGTGCTTAGATCACATAGCGTGGGTAGCGTGGCCGAGCGGTCTAAGGCGCTGGATTAAGGCTCCAGTCTCTTTGGGGGCGTGGGTTCGAATCCAACCGCTGCCATCACGTAGGGGGCAGTTGTGGGCTGGAGGTTAGGGAACCAGCCTTGTGACCGGAAGGTCGTCGGTTTGATCCTCTCAGCTGACAGTACGTGACTGAAGTGCCCTTGAGCAAGGCACCTAACCCCCAACTGCTCCCTGGGTGCCGTGGATAGGGCTGCCCACCGCTCCGGGCAAGTGTGCTCACTGCCCCCTAGTGTGTATGTGGTGTTTCACGGTTAAATGCGGAGGTCTTATTCCGATGTGTTCAGACACAGTTGGCTAAAAAGGTTCATTTCATTCATTTTCATATACCTACCAAATTGCGATACCAATTGATAGCATACTATTGTGGGTATTGGCTTAACCACAGGCCTACACTTACTTGCTAGCTACCTTTGCTTGCTAGCCAGGTAAGTAAAATCATATGGCTTGAATTAGTACAAGTCAGCTAGGTTCCCACAATCTGGAGAAACATTTACTGTTGTAATAAAACATATTTCCAGGCCTCAGTCACTCAAATATCTGCAGGCTTGGCTTCCAAGTGAGAAGGCCCAGGTCACTCAGGGCACGCAGACCCCCTGTAACTACATATCTGCGTGCCTAACTCCTCATGCACTTGCCTCAAACTGCACTGGTTTGTTAAGTTGTCTCAAATAGACTAACTTGTGTGGTTTCTGACACTGTATGACACTATAAAATTTAAAAGAAGTCTGAGCAAATTTCAGACTTCTTTTTAGATTGTATCAGGTTGTACTGTACCGTTGCTACTGGTTGGCGCTGCCTCTGAGAAGCTCAGGAGATGTGGCCATGCGAGCGGCCGTGTGTGGAGGCTCACGGTAAAAAGTCCCTTAAGTCCCTTCCTAAAAAGGGACTTCAGTGTTGTTTAAGGGTCATTGTTTGTTACTGTGTCTGGAAGTGTGGCTGTTTTGTGGCTACTGGTGAACTTCCCCCATGGATTTGGTGCTTTGCATGTGCATTTCTGCCCTGGCATTTAATAAAGAGAACTTCTTGTGGTGGAATCATGGCCTCCTCTGTGTCTTACACCGACACGACAACATACAGATCATTTCAGTGAAAGATGATTGTTTTGCTCATAGTTGTGAGTAGATATGTTATGCTATCCTTTGCTATTCTGAAACACAAGTGACTGAACTTGAGCTTGTTGCCAAGAAGGACTTGGCTGATAAGGCAGAGATACTGTGGCTGTATCACTAACTAGGTGAACTTCTCTAACTGATGTCAGCTCTGCCCAGAAAACTTTTCCAAAAAAGTTGTGATGCTGTGCAAAATGTAAATAAAAAGCAGATTTTGTGATTTGCACATTCATTGCTTTCTGTTTTTATTTACCTTTTGCACAGTGTTCCAACTTTTTTGGAAACGGGGTTGTTCTTTAGCTCATTGGCTCATCTAATGAGGCAGCCTCAGAAACTCAGCTAACACAAAAAACTTACCAATTTCCTTCTGTGGGCTTTGAATAATAAAACCTGTTTTCGGCTGTGTTCCTCTGTGGGCTGCTATATTTTTGTGCAATAAGTGAGGTCATCTGAAAAGAAAAGCCTACAGCCCTACATTCATTTCAGCCAAAGTTTCGGTCCATTTGGTCTTGGGTCAAGTCTGTTTGTTGACCCCTGGTATAATTGTTTTCTTGTTGCTATTTTACTGTATGCTGAGACTAGTGCACGTTTCCAGAATTAGGAGAAATGTTAGAAAATTTGTTCTGCCCAGAGAAAGTCCATCAGCTCTCCTGTGGACTGACTCCTAATCTCCACCCTAACACTGTGAGTACAAGTGCTGGACATTGTGTTTACTTTCTCTCTCTCTCCAACTCTCCAGCATAGTTTCAGCCTATTGCTGCTGTCTTACAGCACAGGCTGTAAAAAAGAGCTTTGGGCTTTGCATGCTGAAGTTCTCCCAGCTCTACCACATATGACTTTAGCAGGGCTCGATAATGAGCTGATGAAGTTGCATTACAGCAAGGATTAAATGTTTTAATGTCAAATCAAATTCACACAATTTTACCTTGTGAATGTAGTCGGTCAGCCAAGACGTGTTTGTGTGTGTCTTTAGTTTTACACCAGAAGGCAAAACTGAGAATTCCTACTGAAGATGTTTGGAATGTGTCAGTCATCTCAGGTCATATAAACGTCCCTGCTAGAAACAAACAGCATAGACCAGCATAGCTGGTCACTAGCAAAACCAGCGTATGTTGTGTTTTGTGTGATGCAAGTATCAGACATATGTATTAGACATAGACAGACACTATATCATTGCAAGGACAAAATGATAAAATTTCACGATAAACAGAATTTTGGACAGAAATTGTCCAAAATTACTTGGAAAAAATATTTATCCATTTACTTCCATTAAAAGTTAAGAGCATTATTTCTTGTCCTGTAAATGTTGCCTTTTTGAAGGTACAAGGTTTTGTTCCGAAAGCGGCCATATATGTAATCCATATATTATTCATATGTGCTCACCAACCTATCAGACACACATATATGGTCTGTATGTTATGCATATATGTCCAATATTTGATACTTATGCATATGTATATAACATATGTGTACATATATTGTGAAATACATGCCTAATCCTATGATACATGTAAATACATGGCCATATAAAACAGATTTACATATGGAATCTGTTAAGGTAGCCTAAAGCCTTGTTTATATAAAATGTCTTGCTTTGTTTGATGTTTTTATTAACAATTTATCACTGACTAATAACTGTCAGTTATTGATCAAAAGAATTTTTGTTCCTATCGCTCACAATACTCAGTTTCATGTAGGCATCTATGTTTCTTTCCACTTTGTAGCCACATGCAGAAGTCAATGAACTTCCCACTTCTGAGTTCAATGTAGCCTTATAATTCAGTTAGTAACATTGTGCAAACTGCATGTCTGAATCAGCATAAAATTGCCGCAAGCCTTGCAGAGTTTAAAGTAATCTCAGGTTGACTTCTGACACTGCATAAGTTGGAATAGGATCAACAAAAGTACGTAGAATAGTTAAAACAGTAGCCTGAATTTTACCTGTACTTCTGTCCATTTTTTAGAGATATGATTGTATCATACAGTGTCAGAAACACAAACAAGTCTATTAGAGATGGCTTTACAACCTGACACAGTTAAGCTATGCTAATTGATATGCATATGATTCCTTTACCTATTAGCTACTTTAGCGTCATAACTACAAAACTACAGCGTCATAGTACAAAACTAAAGAAACTTCAGACACCAAACATGTCTCGGCTGACAGACTGCACACATGGGAAAGGGGGAAACTGTGTAAATGTGATTTTTTTAAATGAAACTATCGCTTTAGACTGTGCAGTGCAGAGCTCTCGCAGGAGAGGGGCGGAGAGAAGCTCTCTGCTAGTTTATACAGAGACACGTTGCTGTGTTTTAATGTGATTTTCATGCAGTCGTAGTTGGAACGTTCTCAGTAACGGAGTGTGCAGGAAGGGCTTGTGTCTGACGGCACCTCTCACACTCGGAACGTCACCGTGATGAAGACAAATACGGCTTTAATCTCAACCATCTGCGGATTCTCTCCAGCAAAACTGCTGCACATGAAGTGAATGTCTAAATGCAGTCTGGTTGTCTCTCTCTCTCTCTCTCTCTCTCTCTCTCTCTCTCTCTGCATCACTCTTTATCCCTCCTCTTTTCTCTTTCTTTCTTTCTTTCTTTCTTACTTACTTTCTTTCTCAATCACTCTTTTCCCTCCCTTACTATCTCCCTCCCTCTCTCTCTTTACTTTCTCACCCTTCCCTTACTTTCCCTCTTTCTTTGCTCTCTTTTCTCTTCTCTCTCTCCCTTTCTGTGCTTTCTTTATCCCCCCGCTTTCTATTTCTCTCTCTCTTGCTCTCTCTCTCTCTCTTCCTCTCTGACTTGATGGTTCCTCTCTCTCTGCATCACTTTTACCCCATCTTTCTTTCTTTCTTTCTTTCTTTGTTTCTTTCTTTCTCAATCATTCTCTCTTTTCTCTCTCTTTCCCTTACTATCTCCCTCCCCCTCTCTTTACTGTCTCACCTTTTCCCTTACGTTCTCTCTTTCTTTGCTCTCTTTTCTCTTCTCTCTCTCCTTCTCTGTGCTTTCTTTCTCCCCCTCTGTCTCTCTTCTCTCTCTCTCTCTCTCTCTCTCTCTCTTTCTCTCTCTCCCTCCCTCTTGATGGTTCCTGTCTCTCTGATTCTCTCTTTATCCCACTTTCTTTCTTTCTTTCTTTCTTTCTTTCTCTTTCTTTTTCTGTATTACTCTCTTTTCTCTCTTTTTCTCTTACTGTCTCCCTCCCCCTTTCTCTCTATACTGTCTCACCCCTTTTCTTACTGTCTTTTACTTTGCTCTATTCTCTTCTCTCTCTCCTTCTCTGTGCCCTCCGTAGCTCTCTTTATCCCCCTTTACTTTTTCCAATACTGTGGCTTTTCTTTCTTTCTTTCTTTCTTTCTTTCTTTCTTTCTTTCTCCACCACTCCCTCTTTTCCTCTTTTTCTCTTACTTTATCACCCACTCTCTCTCTCTTTACTGTCTCACCCTTTCTCTTACTGTTTCTCTTTCTTTGCTCTCTCTTTTCTGTCCTTTCTCTCCCTCTCTCTTTGTTCCCTCTTCTCTCTCTCTGTCTGTCCTCCACACGTACATCTTTCAGTCATGTATCTGCTGTTCAGTTCTCTGCTGTCTTGTTTGTCTGTATAAAGTGCTGAGTGAGCTTCACTTGTCTGAGCAACGTGTCCAACAGCGGAGGCTAAAGCTAACACTAACATTACATAAGCATCTTAAACACTACCTTATGAACAGACACCAACAGAACCATCCAGCTTTTTTCTCAGAACACTGTCGACTTAATGAGCGCAGGATCTGGCCACCCAATCTGGAGACGTGTTACAATTTGCTACAGATCAAACATGCAGAGAAGCTGCTACTCTCTCACAACTGCAGTTTCTCCCACACACTAAATGACAAAGCACTATTATTAATAGCATAAATAAATAAATAAATAAATAGGCTACAGTAACAGCATTTAGGCTACTTCACACTGTGAGCTTTAGCTACTTTTTTATATTTAACAGTAAGCGATTTGTACACTCTTGGTCCTAAACTGCTACTGTTGTGCTGCTCCACATGTCACTGCATTCTCAGAAATAAAGGTACTAAACTGTCACTGGGGCAGTACCCCTTATGTCACTGGGGTGGTACTCCCAAGGCTACATCTCAGTACCTTTAGTCAGGGAACATAATTGTACCATAATCCATTGAAATCATATTTTCTAAGTTGTATTGACTCCACACACCCCGTCTCGTCTCCAGGCTTTTTATTTTATTGCTCTGTTTTAAAACATTAGGTTATGAAAAGGTACAAATCCAGACTTTTCACCTGGAAAACTATATGTAAGGTACACAATTAGACCTTAAAACCACTGTTGTACCTTTGAGGGCACATTTACATTGTCTGTACCTTGACAAATGAAAATGAACCTGCACAGAACCTCTATTTCAACAGTGTGGGGTGGAATCTTTAAGAATACGCCTTCAGTACCTATATTTCTATTTGAAAATGTTAATTATAACCCAGTCCAAATAAGCACTACTGCCCTCGGAAAGTGAATGTGCTGTACCTTTAAAACATATGTAAGGTACAGAACTGGACCTTAATGACTATGTTGAACATTTTAGGGTCCAGTGACATTGTTTGATACCTTTCTGTAGGCTGTTATGATATATAAAACCCACAGCAGGAACTACCAAACTGGTCCAAGCACAAAGTTGACCTACAAGTTTCTGACCAGAAACAGCATATTTATTGTTTCTTTAAGCAGGTATGGCAGGTAATGTGGTGTTACCATGTAATCAGGGGTGGAAAAGGCCAGGTTCTGCTGAGGGAACTCTAGGTTTCTGGTGCATTTAGCACTGAAATACACCTTAAAATTGCCTTTCCATTTATAAATGTTTCTAATCAACCAATAAATGCACAAATCTTGGGCGTCTACTGCATTAAAAACAGATTATTTCAAGAGCTGAAAGAAGTTTAACTTTAGCTTACATCAGGGGTCTCAGACAGCAGTTTTGGCTGATTGTTGAAAATAAATCTAGGTCTATGTCTTATAGTCATTAATTCTTTGATAAAACACCAGAGATTCCCCCATACAAAAGCAGTTTATTTGCTAAGTTAAACCTATTTAACACTATTTATCTTTAATACAGACGAGACCATTTCTATAGAGAGTGATAACAGATTGGAAAATGGAAAAAAAATCTGGCTGTAATGTTTAAAAAACCTAAGCTAAGATTTATATACTTTTTCTAAAAATTAAACTGACACCATTGTAAAAAAAACAGCCCCTAAAAGTTAATGACACTTTTGTTGAAACTATTGTTAAAGCAGCAGTATGTAATATTTTTGTTAAAACTGAAAGAAGTAGCATTACTGAGTACGGACAAAAAAGAACACACTAAAATACACAAGAAGTGTGACATAATACGTGATATAATCATACATAAATAGTCTTTATGTATTAACATTGCACACACAGGCTCAAAAAGAAGGTCCGGCTTGATGTTTAGGTCTCAAATGCAAAATCAGCTTTATCCTGCTAAAGATATGATGACAATAGTAGATAATTCACATACATCCTTGGAAGCCACGTCCTTCAAGTTTTGACTGAATTCTCTTCGATTTCTCTTTCAATGCACTCACAAAAGTCAGATTCATCCACTTGTGGGGGTCCGAAGCACAACCTATGTTACAAAATGTTCTTCCATGTGTTGCGTGCAATTACACATTCCCACCAGAGAGGTCTCCAAATCCCCAAATCTTACATAGTGTTGCTTAGTTTTGCGACATAATATGCAGGAATCCAAGCAAGTATTCCAGCAAGGCAGAGACTATAAAGCAAAATGTCAAATGTCAGAAATACCAAACTACCTCTTTCATTCTGTAATTGATCTGGTCAAAATTAGCATTAGCAGGCTATTATCATTATGCTCTATTCCAGTCTAGCCTTAATTAACATGCTGAATTATAGTAGACATTTTAAACTGAGCTCACTGACTTACATTTTCAGCAATACACACACAATTCATCAAATAATGTTAATTACAGTTGGATGGAGTTGGATAGATATCCAAACAAATGGCACCATGGTTCGAAGAAATTAGAGAGTGAAATATAACTTTTATTACTGATTGTAGAGTTTCTTTCTTGCCTTTATGTTCCAAACACACAACATTCTGACAGTCACTTCCATGGAGACTGGGTGGGTGGACGCTGCGGCAGCATTGTGATTTTCCATTGGCTGAATGGTCTGTAGGCTGAATTTGAGGAGACGTTACCCTTCATGTATGGTTTTGATATAAAAATAGGTCCCTATTGTCACTTTTATAATTTTGATAATAGTATCGTCAATTCACAATGGTTAGGGGTCCACAATCGGACAATGGTATGTTGCCCACAATCTCAAACCCTAAAAATGGCCAGATTTGGCAGTAAATTCTCCAAATTGGCAAAAACGCTGCTTCTAAGCCCGTGGGCTGTTCCAGTCCAATTGTGATTGGTGCTCAGGGATCAGCGCTTGGCTACTCCTATCTGTTTTCAGCTCTCCCGTTCCCTCTTTCTGTCGCCTTTCAGCTCGCCAGGCTGATTTATGGGTTAAAGCAAAAGCAGCACTGGCCCTGTGAGAAAGTTAATGAGCCACCAGCGCGTAGGAGGACAAGCATGATTATAGCAGGAACACAGCTGTGGGCTGTGAGTCTGTGCTTGTGTGTGTGTGTGTGAGTGCTTGTGTGCACACCTGTGGTGGAGTGTGTATGTGGCTATGAGTGAGTGTGTGTGTGTGTGTATGTGTGTGTCAGTGTGAGTCAGAGGGCTGCAGTAGATGTTTATGGTCTGTCTGTGACTATAGACGCTGCAGTTAAAGAGGACTCTGTGGTAAATGAGTTGTGCTAAATGAGGGTGCTGTGGGTTACGGAGATGAGCTCTGGAGCCCTGTGGATTCAAATACCAATACATACTCTCACAAACCAATTTATGCAATTAGCTTAAATGCTTCAGCAAAGTGCTCTTTTTTTTGTTGCAAGAATCAGTTATGAAAGAAAGAACCCTCATAGTAACACTGCAGGCATCATGTATGTGGTCTGTTCATAGAATGAAAGGAGACTTCCACCAAAGTTTCAAAATGTATGCTTAATTAATTCATTCAGATGTTAGTCATTCAGAGTGGATTGATGTGAAAATGATCCATTCTAGAGAAATTCTACTTCTTCTTCTTCTTCATATTATCATTATTATTATTATAAAGTGACGTCAAGTTGTTTCTGATTCCTGATGACCATATGGGTAGTGTTTCTCCAGAAAGTCCTGTCTTCTGGGCCTTCAGGCTTCTGAATGGCTGGTTCATGATTCCTCTGACTGCATCCCTCCATCTTGCTCCTGGTCGTTTTCTTCCTCTTTTACCTTCAGCACTTCCAAGTATAACTGTTTTTTTCCCCAATGAATCAATTCTTCTCAGAATATGTCCAAAATAAGACCTTCAGTTTGGTTATCTGGGTATTGAGTGAGAGGTGAGGCTTGATTTGCTGAAGAATCCATTTGTTTGTTTCTTTTGTCATCTAAGGAACTCTCAAAGTTACCAAGTCGGAATTTACCCTTTTCGCACTTCTGTGTTCGACGCAGTGGAAGTTGTCAAAGTAGGGAAAACATTACAGCAGTGGCAGCGTTTACAAATGAAAATGAAGAAGACTCACACATTTTTACAAACAGTTTGTCATTTTCAGAGATTATCAAACTTGACAAGGTCTACATTAAAAGTAGCCTGCTGACACTGCTTCAGCACTGGATGGGTGAGTGGCAGGGCCATAGCTAGACAATACTAACGTCAGAGGTTAGCCTATGGACCATCTTACATGATTACATGGTTACATAGCCAGAGCTCCTCCGTATTGGGAGAAAAAAGCTGTTTGTCAGTTAAAACTAAAAAAATACTTTTGTCTGAAAAGAATGAACTGCATGTGTAACTACCTGGTGATTCAAACATAAATGTATCTGTATCTGCTGGTACCCTATAATCAGAAAACTAATATGTATTTTGTCCTCTCTCTCTGGTCCTTTGCACCAGCTCTCACCTCCTCTGCTGTTTCTGTTTCTTGTATGGTCAGTTCTTGTCCTTTCTCTCCTTCTTGCTGAAACACTACTTAAACTGGAAATGCATGTATAATAACCACCTGGCCATGGACAAACACATCTATGTGAACTAGTACCCCATCTGATCAGAACTCAAATGACCATTTAAAATATATAGTGCAATGGAAATAGCTGATGATCCAGTAGTGTGCTAACATGAAATTCTTCCCCATATTAACCCTTTTCATTCTGCTGTTTTCATGTTGCCTCTTTCTGGCACTTCTCGGCAAAAAGTGTCTAGTGCCTGTATTAAAAAAATGATTAAGGAAGGAAAGCATACAGTAGTAAAATTAGACTTAACTAGCCTGGCTTACTAATGGCAAAACAAGATGAAGTTGGCTTCTTTTTGTCAGCTTCTTATTCAAATTTTCCGTTCCACCTTAAATGGTGCAGTAGTTACATTCAGATGCCTGCATTCTGCTGTGCTATTTAAGGTGGAATGGAAAATTTGAATAAGAAGCTGGCAAATATGAAGCCAACTTAAGCCCTGACAAGTTAACTAGCTAATATCTGCACCAACAATGGCCAACAATGAATGAGCTTACATGACAACTGTGCATGAACTTTTTCTAGCATACATAAATGTAACAATAGCCAGCCTAACACTCAACCCAAACAAGCTATCCTTAGCTAAAGCTTCAGCACAGTTTGATGGGTTACAGTTAAATTAATGTTAGTCTCCACCATCAACTTGTCTAAGATGTTGTTCATCTGTGCAACATCACAAAAGAAAAACACCTCAGTCTTATTTTTCTTATTTCTTTTCAAAGCTGAATTGCAGCAATGCGCTCTGACTACTGTTTGTCTCCCTCCTCTACATTTACATTTACAGCATTTAGCAGACGCTCTTATCCAGAGCGACTTACAAGAAGTGCTTTGTGTGTCTGGAGAAAGTATCTTTGCTAGTTACCAATAGGTTAGAGAGAAAGCCGGTCCTGAGCTCAGATACTGCTAGAAACAAAAAGTCACTGTTGATACCAAGAGAAAAAGAAACAACACAGTCAACACAGAACAGTGCAATACAATACGATACATAAGTGCAGTACAATACATTACAATCAATACTTAACTCAGTGCTCATTTAAGTGCTGTATAAAGAGACAGTCTTCAGTCGGCGTTTGAAGACAGCGAGAGACTCTGCTGTACGGACAGCCAGTGGGAGTTTGTTCCACCACCTGGGTGCCAGTACAGAGAAAAGTCTTGATGCTTGTCTTCCACGTGCCTTGAAGGACGGTGGGTCAAGCCAAGCTGTACTCGAAGCTCGAAGGGCTCGTGGTACAGTTCGAGATTTCACCATTGCCATCAGGTAGGGAAGAGCTGGTCCATTTTTGGCTTTGTAGGCAAGCATTAGGGTTTTAAATCTGATGTGTGCAGCTACAGGAAGCCAGTGAAGGGAGCACAGCAGTGGGGTGACGTGGCTGAACTTGGGGAGATTGAAGACGAGCCGTGCTGCTGCATTCTGGATGAGTTGCAGAGGCTTGATGGCCGCATAGGAAGACCAGCCAAGAGCGAGTTGCAGTAGTCAAGCCTTGAGATGATAAGAGACTGCACTAGCACCTGTGTGGCCTCTCGAGTGAGAAAGGGTCGGATTCTCTGGATGTTGTACAGGAGAAACCTGCATGACCGAGTTAGGTTCGCGATGTGAGTCGATAACGATAACTGGCCATCCAGAATCACACCAAGACTTCTCGCCTCTACAGACGGAACAATCAGAGAGCTCTTTAATGATGTCTCCAAGCTAGCGATGGAGAGTTAATTGGAAAAGAATAAATTTTTTCACTCTAACAAGTCTGGGAATCGAGGTTGACCAGTGACTCTGAGAGTCAAGATGCTTGAAACCAAATCTATTATTATTTATATATATATATTATATTTGATTCATTTTTTAATCTGAGGCTACTGAAAAATCTTCGGCGTTATGGGCCGATAGCCCGGATCTAGTCACGCCCCTGGGGAGTGAAACAGAGTTAAAGAATATAAAAAGCTGTCTGTGATCAGGAGAACGAATGTTACATTATCCATAAATAAGATAAAACTGGATGATGTTACTTTGCTTATCTAACGTTAGATAGATGATCCAGTGAACTGTGCGGACCGGCCGCAGTTGTGTTGAGACTTTTTCACATATTCGTGAAAAAGGCTGAAGGCTTCCTATTTACCAGCTTTTTTTTCAAATTTTCTGGCCCATCTTAAACCGTGCAGCAGTTACATTTTGGTGCCAGCAGATTTCTGTTTCTTATATTTATTATATTACATATACAAACCACATAAAAGGAGACACATGTAGGTTTGCTTGTCATTTTGGATAGTTAATAAAACAGCTGTATTTTTATTGTAGACTTTGTTTTCGTTACTGTAGACATTGTGACTTCTGGTTCCTATCATCACTGCAGTAAAGACGTCAGTCAGTAAGCGTCTCTGTAGTTTCACATCAAACCACTCTGAATCACGAAATAAGAAAAGTTGAAATAAGCAGAAATTTTGAGAAATCACTGGAGTTGTCCTTTAATTTGAATGGATACCCTGGTCTAAATAGATATTCTGAGAAAAAAAATGAAATTATTGAATTATGCAGAAATTAAACAAAAACCTTTAGCGGTAAGTCATGGTTGCCTCATTATTACTCCATTATTATTATTTTTCCACAGTGGTTATAATAACCTGGTGTATTAATACAAAATGAAATTGATATGTGTGGTCATATGTGTCTATATTGAGTATGACTTCAAACATAACTCAGCCAATTAAACACATATGCTGTTCTGGTGATTATATTAACAGACCCACACACCCACACATAGCCACACACACACACACACACACACACACACCCACACACACACACACACACACAGAGGATTCTCTTCATATCATTAAGGCTCAATGAGGCTTATAACACATCATATAAGTGCATAGTCACTTCCTCGTTTCACTTTAATCACATCATATGTCACATTATATGTTACTTCATTACCCACTAAGCTCTTGTGACTCTTGCTGCTCTCAGGCTGTTGTGTCTGAAAATGTGTACGTGTGTGTGGGTGTGTGTGTGTGTTGCAGGTACGGAGACATGGTTCCTAACACTATCGCTGGGAAGATCTTCGGCTCCATCTGCTCTCTGAGCGGCGTGCTGGTGATAGCTCTGCCCGTTCCCGTCATAGTGTCCAACTTCAGCCGCATCTACCACCAGAACCAGAGAGCAGACAAGATGCGCGCGCAGCAGGTACGGAGGGGAGGAGCCTAAATGTGAAATGACTTTTTTTTTTTAAGACAAAAATGTGACTGCAGTTTGATTCTTTTTCTACAACAACATATTTAAACGCTGTGTTTTGTATTGTTTATTTGTGGACGGTGTCAGCAGTATAAAACAAAAGCACATATGTCTTTAAATTTAACATTGAATAATTGCAGCATTTGTTTAAGCCAATTTGTAAAATGAGTGCACCCACTTTTGCAGTGGATTTCCATGTGCATAAATTAGTATTAGTATTATTACTTTCAGTTTTTATTCTTACTGTTAGTTATAGATGATCTTAATTATAGCTTTAGTCAGTTATCTACGGTGACTGACAAGTCCCTATTCATAGTACAATTAAAAACACTTTGCAAACTCATAAACACACTGCAAACACAGAAAACACGTCATCAACATGACTACATCAAAGATGCATTTCACAAACGTGCTGCAAATAAAGAAACACAGTCAACTTCAGAAACACTGCAAAGCCAGTCACAACGCAACGGAAGTGAGACACAACACAATGTCTCAAATATCTCTGGAAGACTCAAAGTGGATGGAATATCTATGATTGAAAACCACTGACAGAATTAGAGAAGACGGTGGACACTCAGACGCTCACATCCTAAGTTCATGGTAACCTGGCTGGCTAGTTTGACATGCCATAGCTATACTATGGTAGTTCTCTGGTATCACTGCTCTAACGTTAACAGCGAATTCCCTTTACGATACAGTGATGTCGGTAATCTGCTCAAATAAAAGTTACTTTTACCAGTAAATGTTTGTGCTGCATAGAATTTAAAAGTCTGACTGGCTCTGTCCTCTCTGAGTGTCTTTGGGGAACATGTCCACTGTGACTGGTTTATCAGTGTTTCTGAAGCTGTATATGTTTCTGCATTTGCAGTGCGTTCATGAAATGTAGCGTTGGTGTCGTCATGTTGATGAAAGCATTTTCTGAGTTTGCAGTGTGTCAACGAATTTGCAGCATGTTTGTAAAGTGCAGCGCCCGTGTTGTCATTTTGATGAAAGTGTTTTTTTTTTGTTTTGTTTTTTGGGTCTTCTCAGCCACTGTAGTTAACCACAAATCAAGTATTTTTCAAAACCTATTTTCAAATGGTACACATGCTACCAGACACCAATGATGAAACATTGCGCACTCACTTTGTGTTCATATTCGTACAC
The DNA here is from genome assembly GCF_904425465.1 of Colossoma macropomum. Taxonomy (NCBI): domain Eukaryota; kingdom Metazoa; phylum Chordata; class Actinopteri; order Characiformes; family Serrasalmidae; genus Colossoma; species Colossoma macropomum. Next base: position 37,869,471 of record NW_023494793.1, read on the forward strand.
AACAGGACCAGTATGACTAAATCATCTTAGCCTAGAGATGACTATGATATTTCATGTGTTGTTTTATAATGGAGACACCCAGTCTCTGGTCTGCGTGCCACAGATGTTCCACTATCAGCTTGCTTGTCCTGCATAAACAGTGTTTGTCCTTTTTAAACAGTGCCATAGATTTAAATAACTAGCCTGATAGCAAGTACTATGTACTAATGGACTGTTTTCTTTGATCTTCAAGACAAGCCCACTAGCTTAAAATATTTGGATGTAAACCAAGAAACTAATGTGATTTCTTTGATAACGTGGACTGTCATACAAAGGACGTCCTCTTAGTTATTCTATTAAAATGCCTTCTACTGAGCTGCAATTCAAGAGAATTATGCTAAGAGAGATTTATTTTCCATGCACAGTAATGCTGAAGAGTTTTCTACAGTGTTTACAAGTGTCTTGGGAAGAATGCAGAATACTGTCCATACTGATTTGATGCAATGCAGTCTACATTTGTTTTTGCTGCGTTTCAATAGCAGACAAGGACCAGTTTTAAAGCAGCCAGAGATCACAGTTATATTGGCTGTTCGCTGCACACTGGGCTGTGTGTGGACCAAATGCTGACGCAGTCGGTTTGAAATGAGGTGTCTTCTGTTTTACAGAAAGTACGTCTTGCTCGGATTCGCTTGGCTAAGAAAGGGACCACCAATGCATTCCTCCGGTACAAAGAAGAGGGAGGCCTGCAGGTAAGTGAGTCTGGGAGTGCGCTTTGATGAAACTGATTCAAGACGCTCTCTGTGGGATCTGAACAAACAGAACAAGTGAACGTGTCGCTGATGTGTTATAAAACCAGGCTAGTGAACTGTGGATACATCCAATCCTGATGTTCCCTTTTGAGAATCAATCTACATATAAAAATAGCTTTTTTTTTCTTTTATTAGTCATTTTACTTTTAATTTTGATCCTAAAAAGGTGGAGAAATGATGATTGAAATAATTGAGTAACACTTTATTTGAAGGCTACCTATGTAGGGACTCATAACCACATGCATAACCATTTAATAATGTAAAATAATACTTGAGTGTTTATAAACAGCTTATACCATTTATCAGAGGATAACGTAAGATGTTTTATGAAGTAAATGACAATGCATTAACATAAGGAGCTTTAACTAATGTGACAGATGTTTAATTAGCATTTTTAACTAGTATTTTTAACTCGCCTTCTGACTTATGAGCGCCATTAGTCACAACAGTGTAATAAATGGGACAAATGTCTGTCACTTTAGTTTAAGGCCTCTTATGCCAATATAGTGTCATAATTCTAAACATCTTGCATTATCTTGCAATTATTGGCATAAGCTGTTTGTACATTTTCAAGTATTCTTAAATATATATGCTTATACATGTGATGTGAAGTCCCTATGTAGGTTGCCCTTCAGCTAAATTAAGATGCACACATTGATGACCCTCAATTATAATCTCCATAGAAAAGCAATGCTAATGGAATTGGGTGCTCTTGAGCTGCTACACCTGAGCCTAAGGTCACCATGCCCAATGCTGGCTTCAGGGGTATAAAGCCCCGTAGCATTGGGTTGTGGGCAGAGGAATTGTGCTCTCTGGATTGATGGAGCTCCATCTAATACTTTTAGGATGAGCTGGAGTAGCTTTTGTGATTCAGAACTAATCATCCAACCCCAGTACCTGCCCTCAGTGCAATCAGATTCTCACAGCAGTGTTATAACATCTGGTGTAAGGCCTTCCCAGAAGAGAAGAGACTGTTATTGTTGTAAAGATATACAATTCCCAATGAATACCTTTGATTTCAGAGGAATTGCTGGTTGAGCTGTTGTCTACAAACCTTTGGACATGTAGTGCATGTGCACTAAAGTGATTGCATTACATTCATGAATCTATGGAAGCACATTCCCACCTTGTAGAGGAGAAAAATGTTTCTTGGATTATTATCCCAAAACCAAAATAATTATTTACTTTCTTGAAATTTAATGTCATTATTTTGAGAGACGAACTCAAATTTTGAGGAAAGAAGTTTTTCTCTCAACATGCTTAGTCAAAATTTAGGGAAAATAAGTCATTATTTCAACATAATAAGTCATTATTTGTAGATATGAAGTCAAAATTTTGTGAAAAGAAATCTATTGTTGACCCTGTAAGTCATTTGTTCAAGCTACTTGGTCAAAAGTTTGAGAAAATGAGTCATTGTATTTGATACAGTCATTATTTTGAGATACTAGGTTAAAGTTCTGAGGAAATAAGTTTTTATTTCAACATGCTAAGTCAAAATTTTGAGTAAATAAGTCTTTTTTTATTAAGTAAATAAAAAATAAGTCTTTATTTTTGACACAGTAAGTCATTTGTTCAAGCTACTCGGTCAGGAGTTTGAGAAAATTAGACATATTTGATACCACAACTCATTATTTTGAGATACTAGGTCAAAGTTTAATGAAAAGACATCATTATGTCAACATATGAAGTCATTATTTTGAGATACTAAATCAAAGTTTTGAGGGTGTAAGTTTTTATTTCAACATGCTAAGTCAAAATGTAGGGCAAAATAAGTCATTATTTTGACATAGTAATTCATGATGTGTAGCTGCTAAGCCAAAATTTTCAGAAAAGAAGTATTTTTGACACAGTAATTCATTTTTTGAGATACTGTGTCAAAGTAAGTCATTATTTGGATATACTAAGTAATTATTTTAAATCACTAAACAATTATTTGAACATAATAAATCAAAATATTGACACGACTGCTGCCAAAAATAGAGAAAACAGTGTAGGTGATTGCAATGGCAGGAATGGTCTTCATTGGTTGTAAAATGCTCCTATATTTTTAATGTTCTGAAAGGTTTCCATTTAACAATAAATGTTACTACACCATAAACAATAAGTAAACAAAAGAGTATGACTTTAAATTGCGTATGTCTAGAAAGCACATCCGGTGATTGATGGCTTCATTATGCTGCTTTTTCATCATATAGGGTGATTATAAGTAGGGTTGTGTTTCTAATAGAAGCCTGACATTTAGAGGCTTCCTCACATCTGAGGCTAATGAGTGTAAATGTGTTGCCTTCTTAAACGTTACTATGAAGCCCCTGGGGGCCTGAAAACATCATTTTCGAGAAAGTATCGCTGTGTGTTGTGGAGACAAAGCCTGCAGCGCATTATCATTTGTGAGAAGTCAGGAAGGCAGCTTTGATGAGACTCCATCATTACGTGCGCTTCCAACTGATACTTATACATGCACACTAATGGCTGCATCTACAGCACCTTCCAAACAAATGGATGGCTTTGCCCCGAAGCTGTGTGTTTCCAACTGAGAAAACATGTTTAGCGCATGTTTCCCACACACAGTCACTGTTTTCATCCATTATAATGCCCACATGGCCTCTCTGTAGAAGCTTTTGTCTGACTGACAGCTATGAGAATTTATTTAAGAATGGAAAAAATCATCTGATGCTCCACAGGGAGGTCCTCTGCTGCTCTGTGGATGTGAGAGGAGCCCAGAATAGCAGAGCTTCACACTGGACACGGATTAAAAATTCATCATAAAGGAGTCCTCTCAGTTAGAATAATATAACTGGCCATCATAATAGACCACAAAGTTATCCACATATGACTCTGCAGAGTTCTGCTGGGACACTGTAGCTGAAGCCATTAGTGTATGCTATGCTGTTTCCTCTTGGATGGTGGGTTTCTGGTCTAACAAGCTCTGCATAAGCTCAGTAGTGGTGTTTGAGCATGAAAAACATGATATTCTACATTGCAGTGAATTCCTGATGGGAATTATGAAAGTAAACTCGCAATTTAATTTTTTTCACTCTGCATCTGCATTAATTACACACAGTAACACTGTTTCCTCATGACAATGACAATCCAAAGTTGAGTATATATCAACCTGCAATGTTAAAAAAAAGCCTAGAAGTCTAGAGTTATTGTTGTTTTGCCATACATTTGATTTACCTGACATACTTCTTTAAGTATGTAATAATTGTGTAATTATATTGTAATTAACATCATGAATTACATTTTCATTTTTATTGATTCTGCTACATTGACAAGTTCTACATTTCTGACAAAAAATGGCAAAAACCTAAAGGATAGTTCTTTTTATTACACATAGAAGCGCTGCTGCCTCTTAACAGTAGGAAACCATCAATTGTTGAAACAGCATGTATCAACACTTAGCAGTTTATATTTGTTATTGTTGTTTTTACCATACACTGACTTATGGTATAAAATTATTCAATTGTCCAATGAATATATAATTACATAATTTATTTCATTGTAATTAATGTAATGCATTACATTGATATTTGTTTTGATTCCCCTTTGTTTTGATGTCAAAAATGACAAAAGTGTTAAAAATATAAAGGATACTTTTTTGTTTGTGCAGTAATTATGTTATTACGTCGTTTATTTCATTGTAATTAACATAATGAATTACATTAATATTTCTTTTGATTCCCCTCAAAATATGTTTCCTACATGTCTAATTTTCTCTGTTTGTTTTGATGTCAAAAATGACAAAAATGATAAAAATATCAAACTTTTTCTTTAATTGCACAGCAAAACTGACTCCTCATAACAAAAAGAAGCCAACTAAGGTTGAACCAGCATAACCTGCTACATTCAAAATAATTATGTTAACCCTTATAAGTCTAAAATTTTTTATTGTTTTTTTGCCATACATTTGATTTGAACTCCAGTATTGTGTTATAATTATGTAATGACACAATTAACTACATAGTAATTAATATAATTGAATTACACTTACATTCAGTTTACAACTATTGATTTTCCTATATTGATTTTCGATTTTTCATTTTTTCATTTTTCATTTTTTGTTGGTTTTCTTCCATTTGTTACAAACACAAATGTGACATGAATTAAAAGACTAGAATCTGCCCTTTTTGACAGAATTGTGAGCTTGTTTTAATGAGCAGAGTGAGAATAATTTGTATAATGCTGCTTGTTTTTGTGATCAGGAACTACAGCTTCTAAGTGTTAATAACAGTTTATATTAATGCCATTTCAGAGTAAAACAGTGATTACTAATGAGCGTTCCAGCTTATCAGACATATCTGGAGTGGCTGTAAGTATTTTGTTGGAGTTTGTTTGTCCATCTAGTGGGGTGATGGATGGTACAGTCTGTCTGGTTAGATATGTGTCCATACTGGGTGGGGCTGGAGGAAGAGCGTGTAGTGGCAGGATGAGAGGCAAATGATGCAGGCAGCTCAGAGATGCTTTGGTATTTACAAAGACAGGGACTTAGTAACGTCAGCTACAGGAAACCTGGACCAAGAAGAATAAATAAAGGGAGGTGGAGAAACAGCAAATCCAGACTGACCCACTTCTGCTCCCCTGACTGCCTTTTCTACAGGTTGGAATGTCTTGGTGATGAATGGCTGTGTTGAAATAGTTATTTGTTGTGGTTCTTGATGTACTGTAAGCAGTGCTTCATTTGTAAATTAAGAGCTTCCAGAGCACTGAGTAGTGACAGATCAATGAGAGGGACAGGTCCAGCAGGTCGATAAGGGGGAGAGGTCAGGGAGGGTATAAAAAAAATGCTTTCAGTTGTACATTTTCCAATAACTTTGGATCTTAGGATTAACAAGTGTTCACAAGGTTTATGAGCAACAGATGTTCTCTTATGTCCGGCTTATACACTCTCATTAGACTGACTTTCAAAAACTCTCACCATTGAGAGATCCATCCATCCATCCATCATCTAAACCGCTTATCCTTCTGGGTCACGGTGCCATTGAGAGATGATCAGTCTAAATAGTTAAAGCAGTGTTGGGCATATCCACATGTGATGACAAGAACCACAGAGTGGAACCACGACTCAAAAGGAAAACTCCCTGACAGCCTGAGGAAGAACCACAGAGTGGAACCACGACTCAAACAGAAAACTCCCTGAGAGCCTGAGGAAGAACCACAGAGTGGAACCACGAATCAAACAGAAAACTCCCTGAGAGCCTGAGGAAGAACCACTGAGAAGAACCGAGACTCAAAAGGAGAACCCATCCTCCTGTGTGTCGCAAAGTAGAAGGCAGTTAGGATACAAATCGGACAGGTTTAAAAGGAGCGTTAAACAGAGGCAGTAGTTAAAACCAACGATGGGAAAGACTGTCAAAACTGTGGAGGACTACTGACTGAGAACATGGTGGAGAAGAAGGCAGTTTACAGCTTCCAGAAGCAGGTTAGGAGCTCATGCATTGCTTGTAGTCAGGAAGCTCATTACAAATCAAAGTCAAGACGTCAAAATGAGTTTCAATTATGAATAATAACTGCAATTATACAGCCATTGAGCACAGGACAATGGAGAAAACAGACCATCTGTTGGTCCACAGCAGCAGTGACAGATCTGTGTGTAATGTTTATCAGTGCATTGATAATTAACACTAGTTTTGTAATGAAATCACAAAGATTAATAAAACTGCAGGCGATGTACAGATTAAAGCGATGGTTCAGATAAAGTGAGGGGGGTTAAAGTTTCACAATAAAGTGAGTGCGGAAGTTAAAGAACCATCCATTGAAAGGTTCTTTAGGGAAGCTAAAATGGTTCTCCTGCACTGTAAAGAATTTTAAAGTAAAATAATACACTGTGTTTAAGTTTGATACATTAAATATATTTTACAGGTTTATACAACATCCCATGTAGAATTCTGGGACATTTACAGCACCCACAGATCACAAGGTATCAAGCACCTTATGGTAAAGCCATTGTAATAGTAATGTAACAATACAATTGTAATAATACTTTAAAAACAGCATCATCAGCTTTACTGTAAACCTTGGCACCAAAAGTCCTTGTCTGAAGCAGCAAAGTGCCATCGTCCCCATTGCAATGTCGTCTTGTTTTTCAGTTTTACATTATTTAAATGTTAAAAGAGCTAGCTGAGCTGCATTAAGGACTGAGAACCAGGGTAAATGCAACAACTTTATACTTAACCCTAGTAACCCTAGTAGGCTTTCTAATAGCATAGCTTACTTAGCACAACCTGTACTAAGATAAAATAAAGCATGAGGTATTCTAGTGAGTTCATGGCCTTTTGTCATACACTGTCAGAAAAAAGGTACTGTAGAGGCATTTTGTTCATCAACATACAAACAGTGTAAATGTACCCTTAAATGAACAACAGTGGCTATAACCCCTTAAATGCCCAGGGCCCACTGGCAGGCCCAAAGTTGTGTTACACACTTCTGTAACCTATAACATATCACTGCTGTCGGAAACAAAACCTTGTTTTTCAGTTTTTGACATAATATGAAAATGTTTGTTGCCCTTTACATTGTGTGTAAATTTCATGATGAATGGATCAAAAGAAATGGCCCAAAAGTTCTTGGAAAAAAATCTGGCTCTATAGACTTTCATTAAAAGTAAAGTATGTTTTTTCCCTCTCCTGTAAAGTTACCATTTTGGAGATACAAGGTTTTGTTCTGACAGCAGCGACATATAAAATAGCTTGGCCAGTTTTCATTGAAGCCCCTGTAGTTGCTGAATAATAAGCTTTAGTATATAAAAAAAGCCTACGATTTTAAGAGGTTTAAGTGGTGGGATAGTAGTTCAGTGACAATGTTTAAAGGTCAGTCAAGTGGATGTGTTCAGTAGTCCGACTGCCTGGGGTAAGAAACTGTTCATGAGTCTGGAGGTCTTGGCCCTGATGCTCTATAGTCTTCTTCCAGATAGGAGTGGTGCAAACAGTCCATGTGATGGATGAGAGGGATCCTTCTTGATGCTGCATGCTTTCTATCTACACTGTTTGGTGTAGATGTCCTTAATGGCAGGGAATCTTGACCCAGTGATGGACTGGGCAGTTTTCACTAACTGCTGCATCCTGTCTTAGATGAAGTGGCTTCCATACCAGACATTGGTGCTGCACGTCAGGACACTCTTTATGATGCTTTTGTAGAAGCAGTCAAGGATGGGTGGTCGTAGGCCAGCGCTCTTCAGGCTCCTTAGGTGGTAGAGGCACTGTAGACCAGCAGCCAGTTGCACCAGCTGAGCATAAGTTCTATCGTAAGTTGGAGTGTGAAGTCCATCCTAAATCTTACGTTGAAAGTAGTTCGTTTAAAACTAGTGACACACAATTCCAGTTGCACTACAGACACTTACGGTACATCTTAACTAGTAGTGCATAACACTGTCACACAGAATGACGTTTTCACTCTCTGCAGCCAATCAGTAATGCGACCGACATAAACAGGAAACATTGTTCGCATGATCTCCATTGCTCATATTTCTTTTTATAGTACATTTATTTTGCTTATGGTATGTAGGTTGTATTAGCTATAATATAAAAAGAGACAGTGCTTTACAATAAATTAGTGATTTCAAAGTGTCTGTCTCTTGTATGTGTGTTTATTCTGTTCTGCAGCTGGAATTCGGTATTTAAACTTGGCTCTCGTTTACAATGTTTTAACGGCACTTCATCAATGAACGGTTGGTAACGTTAGCGAAGCTGCGGCTAATGTAACTGCCATTTGAATCTGCTGAATGACGGAATGGTAATGTTAGCTATGATAGTCGTTTGTAAAAATACTCAGGTCAGTGTCACACACAACCTGAGCACTGATTGAGCTGCTCTTATTGCTCTGCATGTGGTTGACTTGTGTACTTAAATAGCGACACCCACCAGCTTTTGGAATGACGCTGTAGAAAAATATCTCAGTTCCAGACACAAAGTAGGACTCTGGGCTCCATTCCTGTCTGTGCTGTGTATATCTGTGGCTAGAATGTCTGGGATCTTTTCTATCTCCGATCGACAAAAGCAAGTGTAATCTATCCTGCAGAAATGGTTGCAGACGCAAACCGAGATGTATTTGGTTTTTTTGCAAGTTTTCCCATCGATCAAATGGATCAGCCACTTTAACTTACACCGGCTAAAGGGCATACGTAAATTTTAAGTTATAACTTAAAGCTAAGTTGAAACTATGTTACTTGGTGCAACATTAATTCTAGTAGCTCGTAAACTTGAACGTAGTGGCAGTTTACGTTCAAACTAGGCTACGATCGAACTTACATTCAGCTGGTGCAAATGGCTGCTGGAGACATTGTCAGTGATGTGCACTCCCAGGAACTTGAAGCTGTGTCTCTACCACCGTACTGTTGATATGCAATGGGATGTGAGGCATCTGAGGCCTTCTGAAATCACGGCAGAAGTTGGAAAGGGCTGTGGCACTAAAATAATTCTTAAAGCTTGCACGTCTGTGGTGGTGGTAGCAAAAAGGTTAGGCTTTGTACAAGTAGCAATAGCAATCCAGCTATTTGTTACAGGGCAGGTCCTGATCTTATCTTTTACTGCTCTTTATCTGTAGAGCTATTTCTAATTCACCACCCCCCTCAAGTAAACAATGCTTTGATGGCTGCAGAACATTTTAGAAAGAGATCTGATACTAATAAGAATTCCATTATAGGGACTGACTGAAGATGTTAGAAATGATTATGGAATTTAGCAATATTAGTGCTCATTTATTTCTCCTTTAGAGGCAAGATGCTAATAGTTCTGCGCTAAGTCTACCCTTCTATTTTCCTGTTTTCTCTCTCAGAGTACTTCTACGCAAACATTATTCTAACGTAATTGGCATTACAGGAAAAAAGCAAATCCTTCAGGATCTCTGTTTGTCCTGATGGGTTCTTCTCATGTAATTATTGCATTACTGCTGCATATCCTTTCATTCCAGGGCGTATTTTGTCGTTGAGGTGTTTTGCTATTGGTGGCATTGCTTTAGTAATGTTTTTCTGAACACAGAATGGACCTCATGGGTAAGAACCCGAAATGAAGACATACTGGAGGAATAACACTGGCTATGGATTTTCCCATTTGCTTAATGGAAAATTCAAGCCTGTTTAAAGGCTTATGCACAAAAACTGCAAATAGTAGTACATAAGACAGTGTTTTAGGATGTATACCGCTCTAAAAAGAATGGAAAGTTTTAATATGGAGATGCAGTGCTGTGCCAAAGTCAGAGACCACTTTGTTTTGTTTAATTTATGATCAAAACAGCCTTCAAGTACACGTTATTCATTTCTCAGTGTCAGGAAAAAAGCAATAAGCTTATTAAACAGAAAACTACATCGAAGCCTCAACAAGTAAGGATATACATTTTTTCAGTATACAGATTCATCTTTATTACAGCTTCCATTCTTTTTATAAAACTTGCTTTCTGCAGGGATCTCTAAGGCCCAATCCCATTTCTTATTTTTACCCCTACCCCTTGTATTCGAGTGTCACCTTGAACCTTGAACAGAGTTACAGGAGGTAGTGGTTGAAATCTTCCCTATGAAATGGGACCCTCGAATAAAAAAAGAACATTACTTCATTAACAGCTACTAGCACTGCTCTGTAGGCGACTCTGCCAGTCTGCAGTGATAGCAGAGGAGGGAGTTCAGCTCCTCACTGCTGGGCTTTAGTTACATTTACAGCATCATATGCCTTCAAAAAGGGGGTGTGACAGTTATTTATTATCGCCCACCCCTAATTCTTTGGTGATATGAAGCTTAAGTAGCTATTTGCCAGCTTCTCATTCAGCTTTCCATTCCACCTTAAATGGTGGAAAATCTCATTCAGCTTCCCATTCCACCTTAAATGGTGCAGCAGTTCAATTTATCTAGCTACCGAGACATCAGCATACTACTAGTGATTTTTTATGCTTGTTATGAAGAAAAGGACCATAATACATCGAAACAACATTAAACTAAGATAATTCAATGGGTATCGTCATTTTTGAACGGAGAAAATGCTCACATTTGCTGGTTTCTTTGGTTGCTTACGCAGCCATCTTGCCGGTTTTTCTTTTTTCATGTAACACTCCATTTGACGCGTGCCTCTGAAAAACCTCCGTTTGGAGGGCCATGTACCCCTAACACTTCAACCTACCCCTCTATCTCAACTAAAATCGGGACATCCTACCCCTAGATGTGAACATGCAAAATGCAGGGGTAGGGCTTAGTGGTAGGGCGAAGAATGAATGGGATTGGGCCCAAAGTTCAGTTTTAGGAGTTGGTTGCCTTTTTTGCTCCTCATGATTCAAGTAATCCCAAATACATTCAGTGACAAGATCTGGACTTCTTGACAGGTACACGTCCTTTCAGCCCCATAGCACTGAGTTGTCTTCTCACAGTGGAAGGATGGACAGAAACAGATGTTTTCAGATCTGAATCAAGAGTGGAGCTTGATTTTCTCGTTTCATCAAAGGTGAAAGCTTTCAGTGCTGTTAATCTGATAGGGACAGTTTTTCTTCTCAGAAATACCTCCTGACAAATTAATAGCTTGTACTTGACGACTGTTTTGACTGGAAATGAAATAAATGAAGGATGATCTCTGAGTTCAGCGTAGTGCTGTATGTCTTTCAGTTTGCCTATATTTATTAGTAAGTGTGTTGATGTAATATGTTGTAACATGAAAACTGGTGGTAGACAAGAAAACAGGGTGCAAATGCGAGTTAGTTTTATTAAAGTGTTTACTGGGAGCCTCCAAATAACAGGCAGGCCGAGAAGAAAGGGTACAGGAATCCATTAAAAATTAAAACACGAAAACTCGATAACACTAAGAAAAACATAAACAGTCTATAAAAACAATGCAACTTTGAAACTAGACACAAGCAAAGCGAACATAAGCAGGAAAAACAAGAACACCATAAACATAAACATTTCTGGCTACAGAACAAAGGAAACAAAGGGGTGTATATACAGACACTGACGACAAGAAACACCTGAGAGCACAAAAGGGCAGAGCCAGGAACTAGGAACAGGTAAGGGCTGCTGACAGGACAGGACAGGAAAAGAGCTGAAACCAAAACAAACAAATGCACATGGAACAGGGAAAACAAAGACACATGGAACATGGAAACAAACGAGACAAAGGGGCAGATGGACCACAGAGTCACAGAGTCCCTGACACATGTTTTATTCATGTGTATTACTTTTTAGTGCACCTTTACAGCACAGAAGAGCCCTGCCATTCTGCCAAGGCACAAGACAGATAACAAGAAGGGAGAAATGCAGGAAATAAAGAGATACACAAAGAAGAAGAGTAAGAAAAGGGATGGATAGAGACAGAAAGACATTCTGAATTCGTATCCTTATTAATGTGACCAGTAGAGCTTACTGCAATCTTTGTTCTGTTTCTTCTTAGCCTGTGAAAGCCACAATAATCCAATATTTACAGTCCCAGAGTGGAGGTGTATGCATGTGTGTGTGCGTGTGTGAGTGTATTTTCCAGCTCGGATCTATAAACCCATTACAAACAGGCCTGCAGTGCTATTTATAAACCTAGGCAAAGATTTTTTCTCTCTTCTGGTCTATCAATGCTTCGTATTTTTCCCAGCTCTATCGTTCCAGCTGTTGTGCTTCACATTCTCAGGGGTTCCCACACTTGTATTGGGAGATTCTATTGTATTTCTGTTGGATTCTGACTGTTCGCACATGTACGAGGCTGCAGATTTATTAGGAGGATTTATCACCAGGTACCGCAGTCTCTGTTTCAGAAGATATACGCTTTGTAAAGTCACAGTGTGCGAATAAAAACCACTTTATAAGTGCATTAGACGTTTTTATATCTCTCCCCAGCCCTGATCCACCTTCAGCAATGTAGAAACCCCAGTGGAAGCCAAATGATGTACATATACAGGGGGGTCACCCAGCCAACCACAATAATAAACATGTTATGCACATATTTATACAACAGTTAGTTCTGATGACACAATTTCTCGAGTAGTGTTCTACCCATGCTGAGACCGTTTTTTTCACATTAACTGCATTATTTTCCTGAAGTGTATCATTTCTATCTAAATATAAATATAAATCTAAATCTAAATATATAAATTTCTATCTTAGCACATATGAAAATAGAAAATTTGCTAATTTCTATAAAATAATGTTTGATCTGCAGCTCAGTTGGTCAGATTCTGAAGAAGAGTGTAACAGCAGGCCTACATCAAATTCTGTCGTTGCCCCAAAGTGAGCTCTTCAGTTGGGAGCTGTGATGGAACAACTAAACAAACTGGAATTAATCAAAAACAAACAGAAAACCATTCAGCAAACAAGATGGCTGTGAAATACTTTACAGACTGACTGGAAATAAATCAACCTTCACTTTAAACTGGTAAATACAGTAAAAGCTGAGCTGAAATTGATATTGAAACAGTTTTATGGCTCTATCTGTGACGCCAAAGGGTGGCTTTTTGGTGGAAGGAATTGCCAATATTAAAGCAAGTTTGATACAATATTTGGCTTCTTAACCAGAAGCCTCAACAACTAAATCAACAACTAATATCAAAAATTTTAGTATGGCACCCTGTGTTGTTCGTTATTACGTCTCCTATTCTTTTAGACTTGCTTTCAGTTTTTCAGAGAAATCTGCAGGGATATTTTTCACACCTCCAAAGTTCAGTCTTAGATGTTGGTTGCATTTTCTGCTTCTCACAATGCAAGTAAACCCAAACGACATTCATGCTTATCTGGCAAATGTTGAAAAAGCTGAGCTGACTGTTTTATGGCTTTATCTTTAAAAGGAACCACTTTTAGTGGAAGGAATTACTAATATTAAGGCTTATGCAATACAATGTTTGGGGCGTCTTCACTTCATGTTTTTCTTTATTTTGTAGAACTGCTGAATAAAAGCATAAAAACACGCAAGGTTGTGTGCTATGATATAACACATGACCTCACATATTCTGTTAACTAAGCACACCAATATGAATGTTGCCAATATGAATGCTTGGGCTTGCATTAATTAGATATCATGAAATGATTTGGATTTTCTTTCTTAAAGGAATATTTTGGCTGATAATTTCATTTATACTGTGTAATTTCCCCCTTTAATTAGTCAAGACATGTTTGGTGTCAAAAATTGGCTTCTTTATGTAAAGGGTCAGCCTGTGCTGCCGGCTGCTAGCAGAGGGCGATGGCGGCAAGGCACGGTCACTCCGGGAGACTCAAAATCCCAGAATACCAAGGGGTAATCAGTGCCAACCAGGCGCACCTGTTGGTACTGGCATTTAAGGCTGTAGCAGACAGCACACTCTTGTCACACATTTGTAGAGGGGTGACCAGCACGATACTTTAGCCCAGGTGTGTCTAAAGAGAAGAAAAGGGTAAAAAGGGAAAACAAACAAAGAGGAGAAAACAGAGCACTGCTCTAAGCTATTTAGACAGAGGAGAAAAGAGAAAAAGGAAAGAAGGAGAAAGAAACATTGTTTTGATTTAAGACAAGGAAAAAAAGGGAAAAAAAGAAAATGGTCAGTTTAGTTGGTTTCTTGACTTAATCCTTTGTTTGTGTGATGCCATTTTTCACTGGTCGCTGGTTCAAATCCAGCTGGGAGTAACTCCCCTCCAACAGTACACAACACACTCACTGTCCCCACATCATTACGTATTATACCCCATCATATTGTAGAACTACCGAGAAGGTGAATAAATAAGTCTGTTTTTTATGTAATTTTCACTTATCAGTTTTAAGATCCTCCTCACGGGTTTTCCTCTCTGTACTTGAGTCCGGTCCCTGACCGTCACGTGACACTTTAGTTTTGCATTGGATTTACAACGCCAATGTGGCTAACTGGTAATGCAAATATGACGTGTTATGTTATCTATAGAAGTGGGCAGGGTTCAGTACGGCAGCTGGTACTGTTTTTAGCCATGCTGTGTACTTCTGTCCATATTTATAGATACACCGATCAGACATAACATGACCACCTCCTTGTTTCTACACTCATTGTCCATTTTATCAGCTCCACTTACTATATAGGTGCACTTTGTAGTTCTACAATTACAGACTGTAGTCCATCTGTTTCTCTGCATACTTTGTTAGCCCCCTTTTACCCTGTTCTTCAGTGGTCAGGACCCCCTTGGACCCTCACAGGGCAGGTACTATTTGTGTGGTGGATCATTCTCAGCACTGCAGTAACACTGATGTGGTGGTAGCTGTGTTAGTGTGTGTTGTGCTGGTCTGAGTGGATCAGACACAGCAGTGCTGCTGGAGTTTTTAAACACTGTGTCCACTCACTGTCCACTCTATTAGACACTCCTACCTTGTCAGTCCACCTTGTAGAAGTCAGAGCTGATAGCTCATCTGCTGCTGCACAGTTTGTGTTGGTCATCCTCTAGTCCTTCATCAGTGGTCACAGGACGCTGCCCACGGGACGCTGTTGGCTGGATGTCATAATGTTATGCCTGATCGATGTACATAATTTGAGGCAAGTGTGTGATGATCTAGACATGCAGTCTGCGCAGTGCTAATTTGCAAAACTAGTAGACTTCATTAGGTAAAAGTGCAAAACTAAAGCTGCAAACTTCAGACATCAGACATCTTCCCAGATCGACTATATTTTGGGCTAAGGGGAAAAATGTGTCCATTTGATTTTTTGCCAAACTTTTCCTTTAATCACACGCTTTAGTCTTAAATAGACTGAAACCCTGCACAACCTCCAGGTGTGCATTAACACCCCTCTATCGCCGCAGCACAGCCTGAGATCGGCCGTTTGACGCATACATTTTTAAAGGCAGCCCAACCTGTGTAGATGTTAATCATTGCTAGCTCTGTGGTCCGCGGCCTAGATCTCTTGTCTCTACAGGGAAAATAGTGTCGTTAATGTGACATCCCCATCAGCACTTCTTAACAATGGAGTGGTCACTGATTGATGGGTTAATACTGGTAGAGGATCCGCTGCAGGGAGGCCGTACCCAGTGCTGCAGAGGCATTTAGGCTTATAAAGTGCACCCTGTAGTGGCTTGCAATGAAATTGGACTTATTACCAAAGTAATTACAATTAAGGGGCAGCGCAGTCCGCTACAGGTCGCCCGATTAGGGAGAAAAAGGATGATGGTGACAAATAGAAATAACTTCAATTTTCCAGCCTTGCTTTGTGCCGAAGGCCGCATTTTCCCCTCCGCACTATATTTTCTTGCGCTAATGATTGTAATAAGCTGCAAAAGGACAAATCGAAACCGCATTCTTAATTTGCAAATAGTGCCGCAGGATGTTCTACTTGTATTTCTTAGTTTAGGGACTCTGGTTGAATTTAACCTTTTCAACTCCTCAGAACCACCGGTGGTTCCAAAATGCACTTGGTCATATTATTCATAACTTTCATATTTCATAAGCTACATGCAAAAGGTGGGTGTCATTTGAGAACTGTAACTGTCTTCTTTCAGTCAAATAGACATAAAATGTAATTTTAAACCTTTATAATAAACGAAGTTGAACTTTTCTACTTAAAGTCGACCCATTTTTCCACAAATCTGGGCTATAAACTATAAACAGATGGCGTCTCTTCAGTGATCTGCTCTGTAAAATTATTTTTATTAAAAAATACACAGGGCGTCTAAGATTTTTGGCTTTCAGCAGTAAATTGTAAGCATATAGCAATATGTATATGATCATAAAACACATGTTCTGTTAATTTGAGGGGAGCTTTTACAATAAATAAATAAATAAAATAAAAATGGACAGTTATTTCATGTAGTTACTGAGTAATTTGCCTTACGACTTGGTCATGTAAATTCAGATGGACAAACCTGGTCGATAAGAGGTTAAACCTACCACTGCCATAGGATGCCACCTTTGCCACAAGTCAGTTTGTGAAATTTCTGCCCTTATCAACTGTAAGTGCTAATAATGTGAAATGCACACATCTAGGTGGCTACAATAGCTCACAAAGTGGTAGACCATGCAAACTCACAGAGTGTGGCTGCCGAGTGCTGAAGCATGTAGTGTAAAAATTGCCAATCCTCTGTTGCATCACTCACTACAGAGTTCCAGAAGCAACATCAACACAAGGACTGTGTGTCAGGAGCCTCATTAAATGGGTTTCCATGCCTGAGCAGCGGTACACAAGCCTAAAGTCACTAAGTGTAATGCCAAGCATCCGCTGAAGTGATGGAAAGCACGCTGCCACTGGACTCTGGAGCAGTGGAAATGTTTTCTGGAGTGGTGAATCACGCTATGTGTCAGTCTGCTGAAAGAAACTGAGTTTAATGGATGCCAGGAAAATGCTACATACCGGAATGCATAGTGCTAACAGTAAAGTTTGGTGGAGGAGGGATAATGGGCTGGGGCCATTTAAAATGGTTTGAGCCCCTTAGTTCCAGTGAAGGGTAATGTTGATGCCTCAGCATACAAAGACAGTTTAGACAATTATATGCACATTTTGCACAGAAGATGTACTCCAAACTCTTGTGGAAAGCCTTCCCAAAAGAATGCAGGCTATTATAGCTGGTACAACTCCATATAGATGCCCATGATTTTGGAGAGGCATGTCCAATTACCTCATGTAAGTGTGATGCCACATTTCCAAGTGAAACAGGTGTCATGAGGAAAACACCAAGTTTGTCTTTTAAATGATATGATGAATTGTGCCTAATATGACCATTGACACAAGGTCAAAAGGGACAATTTTGATGTCAAGCGGATCCTAAGACTTATCATTCAGTTAGCACTGTAAAATTATTTGCTAACTACTATGAACCTAACATGTTGGTTATGTAGCACTTAGAGTTAACCCTATCTAACATACTGTCAATGATACATTCTTTGTTTCCTTTGTCTGGTAAAAAAAATCTACTGTCAGAGTCAGACTGCATGCATGTCTGCTTTGGTCATATTATCACAGGTCTCCCCACCTAGAGAGACTCTTTGGAATTGGAATGGCTCATTCCAGCTTATGCTGCTCCCTAGCTCCACCCCTCAATAACGACACACGTGCAGCTCATTCCATGGACTCTTGAAGTCACATACAAATTGCTATGATTGGCCAGCTAGTTGCAAAGTCTCTGTGTCCTGTACTGAACCTTTCTTTGTCAGCTTGTTCCTCTGTTTAGACCCTCACTTTGTCTCCTGGTTTTTGAATGATAGCTCTGCCTCCTGTGTATCGTGTTCTGACCCCTGCCTGTGATGACTCTGATCACTGGATTTTCCCTAATAAAGCTACGCTCTCACTTCATTTGCATAGTCCACTATTGTCCCCTATAGGTTCTCTGCAGATGTTCAAATTGGTAACAAACTATCTGTTGAATTTCAGTTGATTCTACACAGTGGTGGGGTTAGGATTCGGACCAGGGTTAGGGCTAGGACTAGTGTGAGGGTTGGGTTTAGGTTTTGGGTTGAGGTTAAGGTTAGGATTAGAGTAGGTTTAGAGTTAGAGAAAATCATGGTCAATTGAGTAGATATTTAGTTGAATGTAACTTGAAAGTAAATTAAGTATCTACAAAGCATCTAAAGTGGACTATCTAAATAAAGTGTTTGCATGTGAAATTGGACTTTTCTGCGAGCAACCATGTTTCCTATCACTGTATAAAAGAAGCTTCATGCTGGCTTTATTGATGGAGGCACTGAGTTTCTAGGTAACTGCGCAATTTGAACCTTTCCATTAATGCTAATTTCTACTACCCCTATGAGATTGCTGAGTATGTTAGCGCTAAGTTAATGTCGAACATTAACATTTTTGGCCATTCTAGATTAAATATGGATATTTGAAAACGTATGTTTATTTGAAGCTTATAACAGATATATTAACATATATGTGGCCTTAAATGTAACAGTTTTAAAGCCACTCTTTCAGTAAAGAGCCCTAGCATGAAGCCTCTAGCACTGTTTTGCATTTCTAAGAAGTGACTGAAATGCATTGATCAGGCTACCACTTGTGTTTGCACTCAGTGACATACCTAAGACTTCCACAAAGCCTAGAATGACATTTCCTCTCACAAAATTAATCCCATCTATTGTAAATCAAAAGTCACTCTCTAATTATATTAGTGGTTCTGACACATTAGGCCTTCATTTCAATTCCTGAAGTCCTAATCAATGGAAAAGAAATGGAAATGGAATAATTTGGCTGTATCTACTTAGATATGACAGGGAAAAATTATGATTGGACAATTTTCTGTCAGCCATTTGAAGAATTTAACCACTAAAGCACAACAATGTATTACTAATGTAAATGCTGCAGAGTATAAATACAACAAGTAAACGTGAACTCAAACATAAATATGAACTAAAAATTACAGACATGCATTTTCTTTTATTTCACAGAAATCATCAGATGTTGTCTGAAGGCCTAGAAGGCCCTGAGGGTTCCCCATTGTTAACTGATTGAATCAAAGTAACAATATAAGACAACTGAAGAGTTAGATATATTCATATTCATACTCATATTCATATGTTTGCTAGCTCATGACCCCCCCAAAAAATGCAGCTTAGATGTTTTCTACATATCAAAATAAATACATCATTAAGAAATCACATTATGAAGAGAACAATAAATACAAGATTAAAGGTGGAAAATGTATGAAAAAAAAAGTTTAGCTAGTTGTTTAAGAGCAGATGAAACTCTAACATATGCAGATCAAAAGAAACCGCTTTATAGAGGCTGCAGGCCTGAGATGTTTGATATTCCTTTAGCGTTTGTCTGTGGCTCCATCCATCACAGCAGCACCTCTCTGTGTGTTTACCTGGACTTTCCAGAGGATTAGGGTGACTCTTTTTCTCATTTAGGAAGTGAAATTGCTCTATGTTCCTACTCTTCTCCTGTGCTACGTGATGAAACTCTTGCAAAGCGTCTCCTATGACCCCTCCTAAACATCTGAACCATGTTGCTGGGCCTTATAGAGCAACTTTCAAACTCATAAAAAACACTAATTGTTCTGAGGCTTGATTATTGATGATCTTATCGGGTGAAAGTGCGGTTGCTTTTCCGCTGATGAGACACTTCCTGAGGCCCCTGCGGAGCAGAGTGGGCCTCAGATGCCGGAACCACTCCGAGTGGACCGTCCTCCACATCCTAGATAAGATAAGCCTCTGATTGGGCTCCGCCAGGCCCACAGCAGCAGTCATGATAAAGCACCTTGACCTGAAACAAAAGCACAGTGCGCAGAGCTTTGGGGCAGATGCTGTCTGATAAAAACAAGAAAAAACATACAGAAGACTTTAGGTCTGACATTAGATCGATTAGGTTGTGAGTCCTCAGAATACAGTTACCTTTTATATTTATTGGAGAATATGTTTAGAATACTTATATATTAATAAGAAAATATGCATATAATGTTTAAGAGAAACACCATCAAAGATGGTTAACTGCAAATCTACCCGTCTAAAATAATACTGAACACATTTATTTAAACGTATTAAGCCATCACTACTTTTTCAGAGTATTCTACCAACTCAGAGCATTGGGCATGGTGACCTTAGGCTCATGTGTGACTACTACAAAGCATCCCATTCTATTAGCGAAGCTTTTCTATGGAGACTATATAAGCTGTGTGTACACACTCGATGGTGCACTTTAAAGTAGCTGAATTCACTATTTGGATAGGGTGTCTAGATACTTTTGGATATATAGTGTATAGTTTGTTAGCAAAGTTTTGTCTATCAGTTTACATTTGGCAGTAACAACTGAATCAACTAAATTCACTTCAGCAGCACTTACTGAAGCTCAGTGTTCTTAAGGCTACAGAACACATTTATAAACCTTTATAATAACTGATATAAACCTATATAGAAGTTATGAAGGCTTTTTTCCAACATATGTCAGTTATCATAACACTTGCTGAGGTGAAATGGCATCAAAGTTGGCAAAAGACAACTTTTTGACTATACATGTTGATCTAAGTCCTTATAATGTGTTATATGCGTTTGTTAGTTTCCATTAGAAACGTATGTAGGTATCATATAGCTCAGCAAAGTGTTACCCTACATTTAATAACTTTCTCCAGTGAATGAAAAAAGATCCAAAATGGTGTGATTAATTGCTGACAATTTTCTTGTGACTATTGAATCAATATTAGTGCCAGGCATCGTGCTACTGAAGAGCAAGTCTAACAAACAGCATGAACTGTGAATGTATTTTTAAATGCATGTATTCTCTTTGACTGCCTCAGAGGTTGTGTAGAAAAGGTCAGCTAATTTTAGCACCCGAGACCACGGAAATGATCCTCTGAAGCCTACAAATAGATAAAAGTGTCTTTAAATAGATCAGAGCTGCTTGTCCTGGAGAACTTCAGAGCTGGAGAACTGATTTCTGCTATTAAAGTAATGCATTGCATTGACGTCATTCAAATGTGTACATCATTTCCACATTAATAAGATATATTACATCATCATCAGTTCTGTCTTTTCTTTTACTTATTTCTGCCATGTTCATCAAATTTCCAACTCAGGCCATCTGGTTGACTAAAATGATCAGAAGCACAAAGGACAATTTAGAAGCACTTAGAGGAGTACATATGGAAATATAGAATTATTCAAAAATAAACTGGCTTCATGTAGATATTCAGTACAGTGAGAACTGACAGAATGTGAACATAGACACATTTAGAGCACATTCCCAGCCTAAAATCCCTGCTTTATTACACAATAAGGCTTATTATTCAGTAACTACAGGGACTTCAATGCAAACTGGTTGAGCTACTCTTAGGTTATAGAAGTGTATAATAAAACTTCGGGCCTCCTGGTGGGCTCTGGTCATTTAAAAGGTAGGACGGGAAATGAGAAAAAGACATTAACTTCAGCTTCATCTAATCTCTATCCACTGTACAAGAGTGTTACAATCAGCAAGCTAGGGCTGGACCACTTAAGGTGGGGGCCACTGTTATAACCCCTTAATCATAACACATACACACATTTATAGTTCATCTGAGCGTTCTTTTGCTTATATACGCGAGTGTACACTAGCTCACAGCAACCAGCTCAAAACACTACCGGCCCACTGGGAATACTCCCAACGCTCCCAGTTACCCACTCCGGCAATGGAAACAGGCAATATTAGCTGATAGCGATCAGGCTTACCTTTCTCACAGTTCAGTCACTGTTTTTTGTAGAGCCTGTTTTCAGTCAAAGAATTAATGTAAGCTCTACATTTCTACCATACTTTCTTTCTGGGTTTCAAGAAGGAAGAACTGGTGGTAATTTGTTATTAATTATAATAAATTCACATATTTATTCATATGTTGTTATTTACAAATTCAGCAAGTGCCCATTGGCTTTTATTATAAGTGAGTTTCAAGTCAACAGGCCCCAAGTTTATTCTCAGGTTATTTTTAAGGGGTTTATTTTTTGGCGACTTGACATTAAAGTTGTGTGTATATATATATATATATATATATATATATATATATATATATATATATATATATATATACCTACATTTCAATACATAGCTTCACAAGAGCTGATGCTAAAGCTAACATCAAAGGTAACACTGGAGATGCAAGGTTACACAACATCGTTTAGCAAAGTTTAATGAAACAATACAAATGATGCCACATATAAATGCATTAATGTTTATCGTTACACAGTGTTTTAATTGCAGATGTGAGCACTATACAGTCCTGTTTAATCTACCAATCTAACTTAATAATTAACATTTCAAAGTGTTTTACAAACAGGTGATAAAGTTTAACAGCAAGAAGAAATTATGAGTATTCAATTTAGATTATATAAGGCAGACAGATTCAATTGAAAAGACAGGTACCAAAAGAGAGGCAGAATTTTAATTAAATGCTAAATTAAAGAGAAACATTTTCAAATGTTTATTAAAAGTGTGCACTGTGCTTCACTGTCTATTCCACAGTTTAACATCAGAAAGAGTCTCTCCATGTTTTCTGTATTTTACAGAAGGTATTTCTAGAAGGTCATGTGCTGGAACATAAACAGAAGACAGGAGCTTTAAGGTCATTTAGAGCCTTAAAAACTGGTAGCAGAATCTATCCTGAATGATACAGGTAGCCAGTGCAGTTCTTTCCAAACAGGTGTGAGATGAGGTCTCTTTGTTGTTGTTTTTTTTAGGATCTATGGTGCTGCATTTTCTTACCCACCTAACTGAGTGGATCTTAATGTTGTTCTGTAACATTAGATCGTTAGATATCATATTAAAATCAGTATTAGCAAATGCAGAAACCCAGATAAAGGTTATCTTGGAGCTGCTGGGTTGTAGTGTTTTCTATTGAGCTGTGAGTGTGGTCTTCCCATAGATCAGGGGTCGACAACATGTGGCTCTTTTACTTATACTAGTACATCAGCACATACTGAGACATATTTACAGCCAAGATGGTAAAACTTTACTTCAATAAAATGGACATAAAATATTGCGGCTCCCAAGGTGGTTTGATTTTTGTTGAAAAGGACAAAATGGGTCTTCTTGACGTTTGGGTTACTGACTCCTGCCAAAGATTAATCTAAAACTTTGTCCGCTTTGGGAATGAAATAAAAACAGCCCCAGCCTTCCGATGGTCAGGATAGCGTTTGTCTGAGTGACACATTTCTGCAATGGCAGACAAAGTACTTAACCCTCTATTGCACGATGTTGCCTCAGGGCAACAAACTCATTTTGCTCACTTTATAATAATGTTATACATATTTAAAGACAATGATAGGGTTAGAAATAAAGGGAGTTTCAGTAAGTCAATAAAAAGCATGTGTTTGGTCATACTATCTCTTAGTGGACACATTTAAACCTTTTTTTTAATGTTCAGTATGAATTTTTTTTGTTATGTGAATTTGCAGAAATATGTTTGGTGCCTAGAAGCAACACTGCAAGACAGTGGAATGGATTTAGCCAGTCACAAGCCACCACTTAAGGGAACACAGCTCTATATCATTTCTTCTCATTGTCGCACAATGTTGCCTCAAGGCAACATACTCCAAAAGCACCCATGTACACATTATTATTATTATTATTATTATTATTATTATTTTAATGTTTTTGAATTTGATAATCGGGTCTGAAAAAATAAATCAAGGATCATTTTATGCAAGTAAAGTGAATTGAACATATTTTTTGCTCTTATAATGTGTGCAGTAGAGGGTTAAAGTATACAGTAGATAACATTGGTGAAATATTACTTAGTTACTTAAGTTGTAAGATATTCCAACAATCCAACATGTCTTTTCTTGTGTCTTCTGCTCTGAAAATGGGTAAAATTCCACTCCCTATCCAGACTCCTGAGTATTTTACATTCAATTATATTTTATTTATGTGGAAATGATGTATTTATCTGAATGAAGTAAAATGATTGCATCACTTTTTCAATGTAAAATTGAGTTTTATGTCTTATTTTATTAATATGAGGAGAAAATGGTCGTAGATCAGCTAACTCAGCTTCTCTGAGATGCCCTGTGAGCCTGTGTTTACAGTGCCAGCAGTGTATTAGCTTTGTTTACATATATATCTTATGTCTTAATGTGTCTTTTTCTCTTCAGGATCACGACAGTGACAGCGCTGCTCTGTGTCTGAAGAACAGGTCGTCCTTCGAACACCAACACCACCATCTGTTACACTGCCTGGAGAAGACCACGGTGAGGGCTCTGCTCAGGTTCATGTTTAAAAGGGCACAAGGCGGCCTTAAGCACCAAATGCCAAAGCAATAAATGTACAATGGCCAGACACAGAGGTGTGGCAAAGTGTTCACTCTCTGAAGAGAAACAGTATGCGAATTAGAATACATTCATCAGCCAAGTGTGTGAGGGATTTGACGTGGTGGAATTAGTAGACAATTCAGAAAATGAAAGGTTAACAAACCATACAAACAGCTATGCTTATGTGGAATCTTTCAAAATGAAAGCAGCGTATCAGATCTTCTCCTTCCAGTCTTTGGGACTCCCAGTTTGTTCTAAAGTTAAACCTGGTAGTCAAGCACTGCAGGACTATGTTTTACGTGAAAAACCTTTCTTAAAACTATCATAAAACAATATTCCAGGCCTGTTTTCAGTTTCATGTAATAATCTTCTGTGAAGGTTCCCATCACTACCACTGTGAACTATTCTGGCTGCTCTAGAATTGAGCATTTCACATCAAACCACTCTGAATGACTTTGTTTACATTTTATTCATTTAATTATGCAGAATTTGTGAAAGATTCCCCTTCAAAATCTGAGCTATTGACAAAATGTTTAACATGAAATATAATTTTTAAACTTAAATGCTTAAGATATATAAACTAAATGATGTTGGAGGTCAAACAACATCTAACTCAGTCAGGTTAATATTGCATTTGATGGTTTAAACATTCCTATCAAACCGCAATGATCTTGAAAGTCAGATGAATTCACCCAATTTAAGATAATGTGTACATTTGGAAAATATCTTGTGAAGCAAATCACAAAGATAGATAATATTGTATCAAATCATGTCTAATAATATGGCTACACTTGTCAATTTAAAATTCTGTTTCATTTTTTAAGTCTTCAGTTTGGGCTCTGTATAATTCACATGCAGCAAAGACACAAATGTTGCCTTTTCAGTGGTGCTTTCTGCCTGGAAATGATCATCAAAGGTGGTCAGTGTGGTAAAAGTCTGAGAACCCATCTAATGTCACTACTGTCTCTCCTTCTGCAGAACCATGAGTTCACAGACGAGCTGACCTACAGCGAGATGTGCATGACCGAGTCGGTGGGCTACCGCACCAGCCGCAGCACTTCCCTATCCAGCCAGCAGGGGGTGTCCTCATCCTGCTGTCCGCGCAGGGCGAAGAGGAGAGCCATCAGACTGGCCAACTCAACTGTGTCGGTCAGCCGTGGCAGCGTTCAGGAGCTGGACACACTGCAGGTGCAGAAAAGCTCGACTGGCCACCAGAGGTAAGTCACTAAAGCACCACTCATCTGGTGTCATATCACTGATACTGTGATTTCCAGCTATCACTACTACAGCGCTCACTCTAGCCACACTTAATAATTTGTGGAAGATCTTTACCTTTAAATTTCTTTTGAAGATTTTTATGAGACATTCAGAAATCAGTGGAATGGATGTGTTTTGATAAATAAATAAATGAAACTAATTTGCTGTGATAACTGCAATTAGTCTATAATCTATTAGTAATTATACAGTGATTATATTTCATTTCCAAACAAAGAAACATCTGTTTGTCTATGTAACCCTTAATTTTAATAAAGGTGGTTAAGCAGTGTAGACTTTACTGGATGAGTGTAAATTAGCCCAGTATAATAGCACCGCCTAGTGGTAACTCACAGCAATGGAGAATCTACTACGTGAGCTCCGTCTTTCCAGATAAGAGGCCCAGTATCTGCTGTTACAGTATGAAATCACTTTTGCAAGTTGATACCATCCAAACATGTGCAGTCAGATGCAAAGGTTTGGGCACCCCTGGCCAAATTACATGTTTTGTTGAATCCTCAAAAATCCTCAGAGAACACATTTCTGCACATTTTATGCACGCTTACTGTTTGTTTGCTAAAATTAACATATATGTTGGGAACAGAAATAAAAATATATGTGTTGAACTGTGCAAATAAATAGAAACTGTGCAGTAAAACCTGCAGAAAAATGGTAACTTTTTTCCATTGTGTCACAATTCTTAATCTGATAGACATATGTGTAGCAAAATACTTTAAGAATTATAAATGTAATAATAAATGAGTGGAAATAAGGACAACTAGTAACTGTGCTGCATAGGTAAACAAAAAATCACATGCCAGTAAAGAAGTGTTGAAAACAACCATTCCATTTGCTGCATACATGAATAACACTTTATTTGGAGTGGTCCTTTATAGGTGATTAATAAACTCTTCATCAGTATCAGTAATATCAGTAACACTTTAAAAAGTGCAGCAGTAGTGAAGCATCTGACCACACAGGATAGATTTTATAGTTCTGCCATCAGTTATTAAGGCTCTAAATGACATTAAAGCACCTGTTCACCTGTTCACAGAATGTCTGTCTGTTCATGTTCCAACCCGTGATCTTAGATCTGCAGATACTGACCTTCTGCAAATACCTTCTGTAAAATACAGAAAACATGGAGAGGCCTCGTTCAGATACTATACTTCTAAACTGTGGAATACACAGTCAAGCTCAGTGCACACTTTTAATGAACATTTGAAAACGTGGTAACACTTTATTTGGAGTGGTCCTTTATAGATGATTAATAAACTCTTAACAGAGTATCAGTAACACATTAACAACATATCAGTGAGGTATCAGCAGTGAAGCATCTGAACACATTGAAGTAAATATCTTGTAGATGTTCTGTTGATACATTATTTACATTAAGTAGATGAATTGTTAATATGTTACTTCCATTATGCAAAACCTAACCTTACCAACCTTACCCAATCCTAATCCTCACCCTGGCCCTAATCCTAAACCTAACCTTGACCTCAACCCAAAACCTAATCCTAACCCTCATATGTTTTTGACATGTTACTGAGAGTCCGTTAAGAGTTTGTTTCATCTAAAAAGGACCACTCAAAATAAAGTGTCACCCATACATGCAGGGCAGGTCAGTATTCCTTTCTATTTGCTCTTACTGACCATAACTAACTGAAACAACAATCTACAATCTGTTTTGGTTTTAATTAAAGTTTTAATATGAATGAAAATAACTGACAGCTATATAATAACTGATATCTGACAGCTTTTTTCCAACTCTTGTCCTTTTTTTGACAACCGTCCCACGACCCCTAAAACTGCTTACTTTAAAAAAGTATAGGGGACATGTCCCCCTCGTCCCCCCCAACCAGTGATCAAATTAAACCTTGAAAAAGAGTAACTGAAGGTTCTAAAGAACATAATAGAACTTTTTCTGTGTGTTTCACTCACCAGCCGCTCCAGCCTGAACGCCAGGACGGAGGACCTCAAGTTAAACTGTGAGCAGCGAGATTACACAGCGGCCATTATCAGCATCCCCACACCTCCCGCCAACACGCCGGACGAGAGCCTGCCGCCATCGCCCGCCGTGCCGGGCATCCTGCGCAACTCCCGCAGCACCTCCTCTTACACCCAGGAGGCCGTCAAGATCTCCTCCTTATAACCCCCCTCTCCAAGCACACGGGCTTACCCCCACCGCACAAAGAGGAAGGAGGGGGCTTCTCCTGCCAGACGTCCAGATACACCGCCCTCCCAAAAGAAAACAACAAACAACAAAGCAACATCCTCCGAAAAAAGCACCCGGCAACGTCTTCATCCAGACCCAGAGCTACCCCAACAAAGCAGAGCAGCGGCAGACGAGGTGGGAAAGAACAGAGCCGAAACCAACAGGGACTCTTCTGTCGGGAGTTTACTGGACTACGATTCTTTCGCAGACCTTCACTGTTGACTCTGGACGAGAAAGGGTAAACGAAAGAAAGAGAATTTCACTTTTTTTTTGGTTCGGAAATTGGACGCCATGGTCAGTCACACTGTATTGTTAGATATGCCCTTACACAGTCATGGTGGCACTGAAGGCCTTTTACTTTACCAGATATGCAAACAGGAATCAATGCCTATATGTTTAGTATGTGTACAACTGCAGGGAGAGATTATAAAGAGTACGAACACAAACATTATATTCCTATATAGAGACATCTTTACGGAGAGACGTGCGAATACTGTATTCTGCAATAGGTTTGCGAAAATCTATGGAAACTACAGTTGAGATTCAGCAGGGCAGTATATATGTATCATAATTTGTATCATACTTCACATGCATCTTCCAACCTTACCAAAACAACAACAACAACAAAAAAAGAGAGGGAGCAAGACAGAGTGAGTTGTTGGACCCACCCTACTCAGACATGCATGTCGTTGTACAGTAGATTGCAGAGAATGGAGCAGCTAAAGACGCTACCCCACCTATTTTTGCATGGTGATTTTTTTCCCTCTGTTTTCTTTGGATCTGTTTTCTTTTATTTCCTGACATCAGTGAAAAAAAAAAGAACATTTATAGAATACTACTGATCAAAACCGCTGCACCAAAAGTGCACAATAACAAATAAAAAAAGAAAGAAAAATAATAATAATAATAATAATAATAAAAAAAAACAAAAAAAAAACATTCAGGCATGTTCTTTGCGGAAAACTTTCAGCCCGAGTGTATGACTCCAGGTGCGTGAGAGTGAGGTTGGTGGATAGGACTTGTGTACATTGATCACAAATATGCATGGATACCGTTGTAGGTATGTTTCTTTTTTTTAAAAAAACGTGTTTGCTCCTTTGGGACGTAAATAGCAGCCGAGAGATTTTACAGCATCTTACTGTATGTCATGATGAACGGAGGTGGATTAAAGGACTGACCACGGTCATTCGGTTCACCCAAACTCATAACTGGGATTTATTTAAGTCCGTTCGGTTGGCCTTGTCTCATTTTCTCATGGTTGTGCATCAGTGCTGCCAGACTATTTTCCATTTTAGTTTGTCTCAGAGTTCATGTAACCGCTAATTATTCGCACACAACAGCAATGAAACTGGCAATAAAAATGTCATTATTTTAGTAAAAGCAAACTGTTTCATTTTCCATGAAAACGACATGAACTTGCACTTGACTGTGATGAAGAAATGTATTTTGCGACTCTGTTTACAGGCATTGTTCCACGGTTATGTTTATCTTTGTTTGTTTGTTTGATTGTTTGTTTGTTCATTCTTTTCCATCCTGTTGTATTTGGGGACGGGCTTGGAGCTGGTCGGACACCTGCCTTTGTTTCAGCATACAGAGACTGTATGGACGGCGCGCAGTAGGAGGATGAATGAGAGTCAGATATGAAAAGCACAGAGGTGTATAGTCTATTCCACAAATAAAGTGAACAGAACTCAGTAAACTTTATGTCTGTTGTCATTCGCAGCACTGACCACGTACGAGAATTTAAAAAAATCTGCATAAACAAAGTCATTCGGAGCAGTTTGATGTGAAACGTCCATTTCTGGAGAGGCTGAATTCACAGTGGTGGTGATAAGTAGGTAAATAAACACATTTTCTACACCGTTATCCTCCTGGGAAGGTAGATAAATACATAAATAAAAAAGAAAAATGCAAAGCAGTGAAAGCAGAACAAAGACAAAATGATTTGTGTTTTATCTCATCAACATCATTGTTTTTTGAAAATATATGCTTATACTGAGATTACTGCCTCCAATATGTTCCAAAAATATAATATATTTGAGACAAGGGCAAATTAAGATGAGGAACACTATAAAATGTTCAAAAAACATCTGTAATAGGTGATTTGATCATGCTTGAATAAAAAAAGGAGCATCCATTAAAGGCCTAGTCTTTATGGATCGAGGCTCACCACTCTCCAAAAAACACATCAGCAAAAAATCCAGCTGTTTGAATATTTCTCAGTGAGCAGTTGCAAGGATTTTAGGTATTTTGCCCTCTACAGTGCATAATATCATCAAAAGATTCAGGAACTGGAGAGATACATCTGTGCGTAAAGGAAAAGGCCGGAAACCAGAATGAATGTCCGTGAATTTTGATCCCTCAGACAACACTGCATTAAAGACCGACATGTTTCTGTGATGGATATTTTCACCACCACTGTGTAGATTGCAGAGAATGGAGCAGCTAAAGATGCCACCCCACCTATTTTTGCATGGTGTTTTTTTCCCTGTGTTTTCTTTGGATCTGTTTTATTCTATTTCCTGACGTCAGTGCAAAAAGAACATTTATGGAATACTACTGATTAAAACCGCTGCACCAAAAGATTCAGGGAACGCAGAGAAACATCTGTGCGTAAAGGACAAGGCCGCAAACCAAAATAAATGCCTGTGAACTTCATTCCCTCAGACAGCCCTGCATTAAGGACTGACATGTTTCCACGATGGACATTTTGCTTCATGAGACAGGGCCCTGGTTCCCATCACCACCATGGTAATGAAATCGGTTGGTAAGTTTCCCTACAATGAACCATTTCACACCAAACCACTCTGAATAACGTTCAACGACTTCAATGACATCTCAACGACTGTTTTATGCAAACATTTTTGAAAAATTGGTTAAGACACCTTTAAGGCAAAGGTTGTGTGATTGTGTTTAGTAAAGAATTTTTTTTTTCCTTTTGGGATTTTAGACCTTGAAAACTTTACCACATAACTAAATAAATATATAAATTTAAAACTAGTAATAATAATAATTTCCCCTTACCTACACATATTTCATCAGCCGAGGAATGGTTGGCATCAAAAGTTAGCTTTTTAAGTTTTACACTGGAGTCTGCAGTGTTCTAGCTGGCAATGCCCCTGTCTAAAATCTCCAAAAATGAGAGGGAACCTCATAAACAATATTTAACATTACTTTAAAAAACTTGATAACACTTCATTTGAAGACTTCAACTTAATAACACATACATAAGCACTGAACAAGCAATCATCTTTTAGTGTTCATGAAAAGCCTATATCAGTATTCACAAGATGACATAAGATGATATTTAGCCTTAAGACATATTTCATAGAAACTACACAGTGTGTTCTTAACTAGGCCTCTGCCTTGTAAGGTCTTTATATATGCTGTAAGAGTGTTATTAATAAACATTATTACAATGTTATTTACCTCAGAAAATATCCAGTGTCATCTTATGTACTATTGTGTAGTGCGCTGCTGTTGTGTGTTGCTCCATGGGGCTGAAGAACAACATTTCGTCACAATGTATACCGTAAGTCATATTGAGGACTGACAGTAAAGAGCACTTGACTTGACCAGAATACTGACACAAGCTGTTCAAATATTGCTTTAGAGTTAAGTTATTCAGTGTCCCTATGAAGGCCTTCAAATAAAGTGCTACCAAAGTGTGTGAGATGATTTAGGCATGTATTTTGCACAATACTAATTAGTGGACATAAGCTTTCATTGCTTGTAAACTGCACTAGCCTCTTAGCTCCAGCGCAGAACTACAGGAGCACCAAACAAGTCTATAGACAACAACGTTTAAGATATAGAGGAAACTGTGGAAATGTTTTTTTTTTTAACACTCCTGAAGAGCATGAGGAAGAACCACTGAAAAGACTCCAAAAGGGAGCCACACTGCAGAGTCCAGTTAAGATACAAGTAACATAATTAACCCTCTGGGGTCCACAAACTCACCTGTGCCTCAAATTCAATGTTTCTATGTTTCTCTATATGTACAGTAATACAGCACAGAAATACAGTTCAAATATTTCCTGAATCTGTAGAGTCGTCCTTTCACATCCAGAGCTATGACCCTATGAAGAGGGGTTGAGAAACATGTGATCTGCCTCTCACCATGTAATTGGTGGATTTGTGTAGCCATTTACATTTTGTGTGAATCTGACCAATGAGCACTCAAGAAATCACTAAGGTCTGACCCGTCACGTCAGAAACCCTTCACTCTTCATTCAGTCCACATGTATGGCATACAAAGAGTTTACAGCTGTTGAAGTTGCTCAGGCGGTCTTTTTTAAAGTAGCGACAAAGATTTTGATATAAAACACATGGATATCATGTTATATGCAAGAGACTGTAAAGGCGAATTTAAGAAAATCGAAAACTGAGAAAATGTGCTCAGACCCCAGAGGGTTAAACAGAGGATCATACAGAGGAAAGATCAGAGAGAAAAGTCAATGAGTAGAGTTAGAAATCAGTCAGATCTGATGCTGGGCAAATATCTGATGGCAGATATGAGAATATGGTGGGGAAGAAGTTCAATATGAGTGGGTGAGCTGACTGACTGAATTCTTCCATTGATTTATTCTGCCTTCTGTCCACTGATATAGACTACACAGTTGAAGATCTGAGATGCTCTCTTCATTTAGCAGTTGGAATGAGCTGTCAGGTGCCAGCTGCATATTGGGAAAGCTGGCAGAGTGATGGCATTGTCTTTTATGCTGTTTTTAGTTTTAAATGAACCTGTCAGGAGTCAGAATCTCCAGACTAAGTATGATTAGGTACAAGGCGTGCACTTGAATGTAAGACCTAATGTTGGCTTTACATGGTAAAACTTACATGCAGCTAGTTACTTGTTAGTTGCCTGCAACACAATTTCTGAGCAATTTGGTAGTTACATGAAACAATACAAAAACAATCAAAGTTGCACACAACACACTCAATTACTCCACTAGTTAGCTAAATTAGCAGCTCATATTATTGATACACTGTTTATTTTACATTTGCAGCTTTTTTATCCATTTTAGCCAGTTTTTCTATATCTGTAGGCCTATATCTGTCTTTTGTTTAGGATTCTTTACTATATGCTTGAGTTTTTTATTTATTGTATACATGTTTAACCTTTGAGAATTAATGCATGAAAATAGCTGTTAAAGTTATAGCCTACTTAATGCTCTTGATTCTGTCCTAGAAGCACAACAAGTTCATTGCGGGCCTAATTAATCTTCCTTTCTGTAATAATCTTTATCCTTTGGATCCCAAATGAATTCAAGCTCAGTGTAAACGTAGGCGGTATCAAGAGAGGAGATAATGAATACATCTGCGTAAATCACAAGAAACAAGAATAAATGCTGCATAGTTGGCTGTTAAAACAGCTGGCAGCATTAGCTGGCCAGGTAATGCAGCTGGTTACAGAAATTCTGGCTTCAGGAAGCTGACGAACTGAAAAACTACCAGTCTTGAGTCAGTTTTCTTCTCTATTGATCCAGTGAACTTAATGGTTTGAAGGTAAGTTGTTGGATGGGTTCATGTGACGCGATATTGCCGTTGTTAAACCCACAGAAACCATTAAATGTTTTGGTTGGTGCTGTCTTTTGGCTATTTTTAATGGGTTGATGTCACAATGTAAAGGATCCTAATAGTTTAACAGGCTGATTCTCTCTTTTGATAATGGTGTCTGGGATCTAAAGGTGTTCCACAGGAAACTAGTGGTCTCCACTGGAAACTTTTAATCCAATTCCCATTAGAAAGTAATAGCATTAGTTTTTAATCCTAATGGTTTCTAATTGTCCTTTTTCAACAGGGAAGTAAGCTGTAAGATGCTTAACATTATGCAACTCAAGTGCAATTTAGTTTCATGTACATTTCAAGCAACTTAAGTTGCATGAAGGGTTCATAGTGTAAAGACAAGCTAACAATACTTCAGCAGTTACCATAGTAACCAGTATGGCTGTGACAGAAATGGATCCCTGTACTTCCTTTAGTTAATTAGCCTTGTGCTATATGAGGAAAACTGTAGTTTACTAAAAAATGTTAAAAACATGTGAATCGATAAGTGAATTCGAACACTTTCTCATCATGAACTCCTTAAAATCACAGGCCTATTACATACTAAGGCTTATTATTCAGCCAATACAGGGACGTCAGTGCAAACTGGTTGAGCTACTTAGGTTATAGAAGTGTGTAATAAAACTTTGGGCCTGCTGGTGGACCCTGGCCTTATGTCAGCATTCACCAGTCGCATCAACAAACCAAAATGAGCTGTCTTTGAGGTTGAAGTTGGCTTTTTATTCGTAGCTATAGACATGAGTGTAACATCAAGAAAGCTGCAGAAGACGACGAGAAGGTAAAACACTCACTAAGGGTACATATTTCAGTCTTGGTCCATGACCTTGGTTCAGTCTTGGTCCAGTTACCTTCAGTTAACAGCCAGTGTGTTTGTTACATGATGAGCAGAAGTAAGATCTTCATTTTTAGGAGCTGCCGTTTCTTGTAGTGTTTCTTCAGAAAGTAGAGAGGCTGAGTTTCCTTTTCAGTGGCTCAACATACATTATTAACATTAACTGATGTTCCTCTGCCTCAGTAACGAGAGACTCGCAATGCACTTTAATATACAGCTGATATAATGATCTGCATCGCTCACTAGAAATTAAAAGTGCATTGTAGGAGACTTTAACTACACACTTAAAAATGATGGTTCCTTTAGTAAAGAAAATGGTTCTCTACAGAGCCATGAGCACTCAAAGGATCCTTTGCATAATTAATGGTTTCTTTGCATTCTGAAAGCGTTCTTCAGATTGATGGAGAGTGTGCTGTAGATGGTTCTTAAAAAAGGTTCTTTATAGTACCAAACAGGGTTCTATTATAACAAGCTTGATATCGTAACAATAAAAGAACCTTTTTGGTGCTATAAAGAACCCTTTTCAAAAAGGCTCTATATAGAGCCATCTACAGCACATTCTCCAGCAATACGAAGAGCCTTTTGCGATGCAAAGAACACTTTAATCATGCAAAGGGTCCTTTGAGTGTTCATGGTTCTATACAGAATCATTCTCTTTAGTATAGAACCCTTGGCATGATTAAAGCTTTCTTTGCATCGTGAAAGAGCTCTTCACATTTATGGAGTGTGCAGTAGATGGTTCTTAAAAAGGTTCTATATAGCACCAAACAGGGTTCTTCTATTGTAACAAGCTTGACATTGTAACAATAGAAGAACCTTTTTGGTGCTATATAGAACCCTTTTCAAAAAGGCTCTATATAGAACCATCTACAGCACGTTCTCCAACAATAAGAAGAATCTTTTGTGATGCAAAGAACCCTTGAATCATGCGAAGGGTCCTTTGAGTGTTCATGGTTCTATATAGAACCATTTTCATAACTAAAGAATCCTTGAAGAACCATATTTTTTAAGAGTGTACGCAAAAAAAGCAAGTGAAAATACCTAAAAGTGAAATAATCTTATAATATTCTTACAGCAACCTCAAAATGGGAAATATTAAATATACTGATTTGATTAAGGATGACATGTAGTTCAAAAACCTCAAAAACACCCTGCAATTCCATATTATGATTCAGACACTAAGAGAAAAGTGCATTATGTACTTTACTGACCAGACTGCCCAGCTAGAACATCAACTAGGAAAGGAGAGAACATTAGTTTAACTGATTGCTCCTCCTGCAATTCACTGTACAGTGTTTTTTTTTTCTTTTTTGTGACCAGTTCTGCTTCATCCTCTCATTGGAGCTGTAAATAATAAGCAGTTTTGACATGAGGGGGGGCCGGGGCCCTTGAGTAATTTGTGGGGCCCTACGCAACGTGCATAGTGGGCCTAGTGGCCTTGTCCACAGTGCTAAGTTATTTCTCACTGAAACATCTACAGAGAGAGCTGTGAGAGCCTGCTATGACCTTTAGCATCTGGTCATTCTACAGGCTGTGCATTGGGTATTTTGTTTTCATTTATAGGTTCTGTTTTATAAACCTTGGGCTGAATTTCTGGACACAGATTTACTTTTTTCAACCACAGTTGGGGAGTTTATATTGTGTTATGCCCTAAAAGTTCAGTACCAGGTTTAAGCCTGCAAAAAGCAACTCTTCCTTTTCATTAAGATGCAGCTTGGTGGAGTGACCACATAACCACATGACTTGTTATTTTCTCTTTAAGGTGAAGTGGCATGTTGTACAGCTGTCAGTGGACTGCTCATCCTGATAAATGTTATCCAGCCAGGACTTTCTGAGAGTAGCATGTGGTTAATTGCCCTCAATGTGTCAAACTCAAGATGTCATAAACAGGCAGGATGTTTGTGTCAGGTTACTGAAAAGATTAGGAATTTCCTTTAGAAATTGTCAGGCTGTCTGACATTAGTTGCTGCCTAATTGACCATTAGTCCATGAGATGCAGAACCAGGCCAAGAAATCTCTGCTGGAGAATTTGCCTGCTCTTAACAACTGTGGCCAATGATCCGTCTCGCTTTCTTTCAGTCCGGAGATGCAGTGCTACTGTATAGCCAGAGTATTTTCCCTCCTGCTCAATGCTCTAGGTAGAAACTGTCCTTCTAGGATCATCTACGTCTAGTAGTCCTAATCCAACATTAGATGTTTAGAGTTATTGAGTGTCATTTTCCTTGCTGAAAAATCTTTGTGTCCTAAAAAGTCTCACTTATTAAAATATCTTAGCTTAAAGAGCTAATCAGTGTGATAGCTGATGGTGATTCCCTACATAGTGAACTAAAAACTATTATTTTAGAAATCTTTTTTTATCAAATTCTGCTCCTGTGGTCCTGCTTTTAACCTGCTTTCAAATTTTGTTAGAAGTACCTGGTTCTAACAGCAAAAGCATCTGATACATTTATTATATCTGATAATAAGTCCAACCAAATCCAAACAACAATATATAAAATGATCATTTATTATTGTAAGTTGTGGATGGGTGGAGTGTAAAAAAAACAAAACAAACAAACAAAAAAAAAGGCCAATCAGAGGCTCTGAATTACTTGAGACATCTGGGCTTTAGCCATGGTGAGCCTGCATAGTAAATCGGCCATGCTTATTCCCTGCCAACCAGCATCATGCAAACCACACGTCTTGAAGCTGCATGCTAGAAATGTACAACTTACATTAATTCTTTGACTGAAAACATGTTCTACAAAAACAGCGACTAAATGGTGAGAAAGATCATATTGCCTATTCTTGAAGCTGGAGTGGGTAATTGGGAGAATTTGGAGTGTTTCTAGTGGGCCAGTAGCATTTTGGCCTGGTTGCTGTGAGCTAATTCAACCAATCAGCAGTCACAGATATGAACGACAATATGTAAAGTGATAATCATTATATGTGTGTGGATGGGTGGAGCATAAAAAACAAACAGACAAAAAAAATGGACAGTTAGAGGCTCTGAGTTTGGTTACTTGAGACCTGGGACTGTAGCCCTGGTAAGCCAGTGCATCTCCCATGCTTACACCCTGCCAATGAGCATCATTCAAACTGCACTCCTAAATCTGACTCTGTGTGATGCTATGTGACATTAGGTGATGTTATAAGACTCTGTGTGACTGTATGCGATGCTATGTGACTCTATGCAACAATATGTGACATCATGCTACAAAATATTGTGACTTTATGTGCCTCTATGCACCTCTGTTAAACTCAAAACACTGCTATGCGACCCTATGCAATGCTATGCGACTTTATGCGACTCTTTGCGAAGCTATGCAACTCTATGCAACTGTGCAATATTATGTGACTCTATACAACGCTATGTGACTCCATGCAACTGTATGCGACTCTACACATCTGTATGACTCTGTGACTCTATGCAATGCTATGCCACTCTATTAATCTTAATGCACCTCTATGCGACTCTATGCGAAACTATGCAACTCTATGTGACAGTATGCAATGCTATGTGACTCTATGCAACACGCCTGAGGTGCGGTGGAGTTAAGTCATGCTTAAAGTAAAAGCAAAAAGAAGGGACCCGACACCAAGAACTTGGAAAGAGGGCAGTTTATACCATCAAGCTTTATAATCAGCTCTTGGCCTTTGTCAGAAATATGACAGGTTTTTCCCAGTGAGGTGTTTTGTAGTGAGTATATGAAGGTGGACAGCTCTGATACCTCAGATGTCTCATTATTTCCCCAGAACTGGCTCCAGTTTGGTCAACATTGCAGAAATGATCTGATTCCTCTGACATGCAGATTCTGAAATTTCACCTTTACATCACTTGAAGGGATTTCCTATGCCTACACCCTTTACAGCAGAGGTCCTCAGCCTGGCTACGAGTTTTCAGTACAATCAAGTAGAAGCACACCTGATTACACTTGTTTAAACAATTAGACTCTGTGTTCAAACGGCTAATTAGTTATATGTGCTTCTGCTTGATTGGAATAAAAACCACACCGGCTCTTTGTGGATAAGAATGATGGTCCCTGCTTTAAAGGAATATTGTAGCATTTTTAATCTTATCTCTATCTGCCAAATGTGTATCATACTGGTGATTACCAGAGAAAATAATTTGGTAATACTTTATACAGAGGTTGTAAGTAATGAAGTACAAGTACTTTGTTACTGTACTTAACTTTTTAAGTATCTGGAGTATTTCTGTCACTTAGTACTTTTTACTTTTACTCGCTATATTTCAAAAGAAACATCTGTACTCACCACATTTTTAAAATAGACTAATTTCTTTTGTTGTAGTGATCTCTTTATATATTTCATCTAATTACTTATTTATGAGCATTTAATCAGGCAATTGTATTCAGGCACCTAATGAAGACATTGGTGCTGTGAAAGGGGGGAGGGGGAGGAGGGGAGTGAACCTATGGTTGGCTATTTTCACGGCGGACAGGCCCCAGCAGCGAGCATGTGGGAAATGGGAAATAAACAAACAGATGAGACAGTGGAATCCATAGAAAGACAGCACTTAACGCAGATGATGCATCTGAAAAACTGCACCCATGGCCTTACTCAGGGCCAGGGTGGGTTATCAGAGAGCAGGGAGAATTTCCGGTGGGCCGGTTACTGTGAGCTAATGAATAAACTCACAGCACAAGAACGCTCAAGCTGTAAATGTTACAACCAAGTGTATATCTGTAGTAATTTAGGGGTTAAACCAGCGGCCTCTGTGTCAAGTGATACAGCCCCGGTTTACTGACTGTGATCGAGACTCAAACAGTGGATAGAGACTAAAGTTAGCTTTGTTTCCTTGTTCCACCTTAAATGATGTAACGTTTACATTCAGACACCTGGACAGACGTCACTTCAGTGTAACAAGTTCATTGAGTTATAACAGGTAAGATATAAACAGACAACAAACAAGTTCGTTCTAACACTATTTTAACAATAAACAGCCTTAAATGCTCGAGTTGTATTATGTATAACTGCTAATTCACCTTTTAACCCTGAAGATTGGTGTGCAGACTGCTGGTCACCATAGTAACACAGACAACCTCGCTTAGCTAGTGGCTAACGGAAAGGCAAAGAGAAAGATTTAATACGAACACAGATAATTTGGAGACAAATGGGTTATTTGCATTTATGCCAGCTTCTTGTTCAAATTGTCTCGTTCCACCTTAAATGGTGCAGCAGTTACATTCTGGTGCCTCAGGCATCATTTAAGATGAAACGGGAAAATTAGAACAAGAAGCTGGCGATTGAGAAGCTGATATAAGCCTCGTACAAAGTCGAACATTGAGAGACATTTTCAAGAAATTATTCTGCTTTTGAGGAAAGGTTTCCTGCCAGAGATGTGAGAAAAGCGGCTATAGCTGAGCTAAGGCTTATAGCAGAGCAAAGTAAGTCTGTTCTTCCATTTATATTATCTTTTTAGCCTATGGCCTGCTAGTGCATTAGCACACACTGAGATATATTTACAGTCAAGATGGTAAAATGGACATAAATGTTGTGGCTCCCTAAGTGATTTCATTTTTGTTGATAGGACAAAATGGCTCTTCTAAACCCCTGTGTTAGATGAAGCTGAAGTTAGCTTCATTTCCCCGTTCCACCTTAAATGATGTAGCGGTTACGGTCAGATGCCTGGGCAGACGTTACTTCAGTGCAACAAGTTATTACAGGTAAGACATAAACAGACAAACATGTTTTATGTCCGCTGTGGCAACATGCTTTAGTGTACAATGATGATCAGGTTTAGGTTTTTAAAGATTGCTATGTTGGTTTTCCTGGTGTTCGCACATCAGCTGTTTAACGTTCGTGTCTTCGTTTGGGTCTGCCTGCCCGCTGTGGCCGTAACCTGTATTTTTGGCTTCGGTCATTTTTAGGTTTTAAGTCTGCACATTTTTAACTTTGTAGGTTTAACCTTGTATAAATCTCAGTTGTCTGATTTTAATGTAGTTTTGTCGTCTTCTCTGGGCAGAAGTTGTGTCTGTGGTGCTGCAGTGCTGGTTGTGTTGGTATGAATCCAGCTTTCTGATTGGTTGCTGGACTATGCAGGGTAATGACTGCATGGCTGTTAGGAATAGCCTATAGCCTGATGTAATGACATTGCAGGACATTAGTGGATTTTGTGTGTGTATGGGTGTGTGTGTGTGTGGCTCCCAGTCTGGAAACAAGTCCCACTCCGGCTCTGGCCTTACTTAAAGGAATTATTTGACCTATTGTTCAGAATTTACTGCTAAAATAAAAATCTACTGTTTTTTCTTTTCTCAGTAGAGATTTAACAACAATGTCCATCTCAACATCTTGGAATGGAAATCTTCTATATGTGTTTGGGTGCTCTAGACAAGTGGATGAGGCATGCAGTCCCAGTGTAAACCTTTATGTACGCTTAGTTTATTGTGTACCTCTAACCCTCAATAAAAGGAGAACGAGGATGTATTCGAGCAAATGGGCAGTGAGAAACGCTGACCTTAACTTACTTTAGCTAGCATTAGTGTGTAGAATGTTGACTGTTATGGTTATGTGTGTGTGTGTGTGTAGTAGTAAGTGGGCTGGTCTGCAGCATGTAACTTCTAAAAAGTCAGACTCTGGCGCTGCCTATTCCTGTTACTTTTTCACATTCCAGGTTTGGACTACATGCTTCTGAAAGCAAGCACAGCTGCTGCTTCTGGTGATGGAATTGGTGATGGATGGTGTAGTGACTGACAAACAAATCCTCAAAATGTTAGAGTGTCTCAGATAGTGACCATGAGGCCTAATCATACCTGGGTGTTGAGCCAGGGTGGCGTAAGATAAGGAGTAGAATGATGCAGAAGGAACACTTAAATATGGACCAATATACTGGGCCACATGCTGGCCTATTATGCCATCTAGTGTTGATTATATTTACCATATTTTATTTTTCACAGTAGATCACATAAGAGCAGCTCTCTTAAAAAAAAGAGCTGTAAGAAATATTCTTAATTACTCATCCTTTTGATGTTCAAAATATTAGGAAAATCTATATATTACATACCTTTATTTAAGGTATAATGATTGAAAGAAAAAACTAAATCTTGTCAAGGCCTTGAATAAACATTTTTCTTAAATCTATCTTTGCCACAATTATTGGCACCCCTAGAAAGTCTTAAGAGTAAAATGTAAGTATATTTGTAAGTAAGTGTATTTTCATTCATATGTATGTTTTTAAGTTTAGCTGAGCAATTAAAAAACTCTTACATGGTCAGTCATGACTTTCTGATTCACTGGGGAATAGGAACAGGCCAGATTCCCTCAGTCATCCATCACCATGAGAAACACCAGAGAATACAGCAATCATGCACAACAAAAGGTTGTTGAGCTGCACAAATCAGGAACTGGTTACAAGAAGTT
This sequence comes from Colossoma macropomum, assembly GCF_904425465.1. Classification (NCBI taxonomy): domain Eukaryota; kingdom Metazoa; phylum Chordata; class Actinopteri; order Characiformes; family Serrasalmidae; genus Colossoma; species Colossoma macropomum. The sequence goes on from NW_023494793.1 coordinate 37,911,060, forward strand.
GAGAAGGTGGAAATTGGAAATCAGGGCAATAATTAAAAAGCTTAATATAACTGAGATTTTAAGAATCTGCCAGGAGAAGGACTTTGTCTATACTGACCCCACACACAGTGAGGTTTGGGCGGACAAAGAACCTCCAAGAATTACAGATGGGGAATTGTAGAAATTAGTTAGGTCTTGGGGTCAGAATGTCTCCCAAACCACAATGAAACACCACCTATAGAACCACAAGTTATTTGGGGGGTTGCCAAAAGAAAGCCTGTGGTTTTAAGGACTAACAAATTCAAGCACATACAGTTTGCCAAACGTTACTGGGACTTTCAGTGGGACCGTGTTCTGTGGTCCGATGAGACCAAAATAGAAGTTTTTGGCAACAAACACCAGAGGTGAGTTTGGTTTGGACACAAAGATAGCCATGCAGAAACATACTCAGTGACGTGTAATGTATACCTCTTGATACTTTACTCAAATGAGAACCAAATTACAAATAGCCTTTTAAGTGTTTCTGTAATATATCATTTATTTATTCATATATATGATATTTATGCCAGTTACAATTCTTAAACATGTATGAACTGTTCCTGTAGAGTTTATGAACTGAACAGTAACATTACAGTAAAATTACACTACCGCTCTGATTCCATGCTACTCAGTTCTTGTTCTACAGTGTCAGTTCATGAAGCTAACAGCACTTTAGTCAAGTCCTAGTGCAGGTAGGAGGATAACAGCTCAGTATCCTACTAGAAATATTACAGTATCGAGCTCACATTGTGATCTTCATTATGGAAAACACTGTAAGCTGGTGAGCTGCATAGATTGGCGTAATGTTTATTAATGTATAATATACAGATATATAAATAGTTTAATGCCTCTAAAAGCTCCCTTGTAGAAAGTTATTACACAAAAAGGTTACAAATATGCTGGCTAATGTCTGAACATTTGCAATAGATTTTGGCCTTAAAAGTACACTCCTAGCTGAAAGGTTCTATATAGTACCAAAAAAGGTTCTCTGCCTTGTAACAATAGTAGAACCCTCTAAATAGAACCATCTACAGCACATTGTCCATCAATCTGAGGGACGTTTAATAATGCAAAGAATCCTTAAATCATGCAAAGGATTCTTTGAGTGTTCATGGATCTATATAGAACCATTTTCTTGAGTAAAGAACCCCAAAAGAACCATCTTTTTCAAGAGTGTATGTTTCTAATATAGTAATGGCATAGAGGTGCTTGCACGGTGTTGCAAGGCCAAATAGTCCCCAAAGAACACTTATTTTTCAAATTCTAACATTATTTTACCATAATCAGCATTACATATAAAACTCAGAAGACATGTAGGTTCACTAGTGTTTTTAGATGGTGATTTAAAATGGCTGTATTTGTCTTGTAGACATCACAACACCACTATTGTAAAGAAATCAGACCCAGAGGCAAATTTGTTTAGAATTGGGCATTTCACATTAAACCACTTTGAATGAGGTTCTCTACATCTCAGTGACTGAATTAAGCAGAAAACGGGAAAGATGGGTGGAATTCCACTTTAAATTATCTTCTTTTCAATGAAGTTTTAGTTAAAAGCATTACTATTCCTTTCAGGGGGCTAGCATCTGAGCTTGCGGAAGCTTCATGAGAAAATCTGCCATATCTAATACTGGTTTTTTACGTCTCAGCATTTCTGACATGCTCTCTCTCTCATCTCAGCCTGCAGAGAGACCACAAAACCACAGCGTACTCGCTTGTTTCCTATGGACAGGCGCATTTCATCACACAGGGTTCAAACACAGAAAGTTTGTGTTTTGGAAATACTTTGCAACACTGCCCCTCAGCTGCAGGTATGCGCCTACACTGTGAATCACTTTCAAACCGCACAGTGGTGACTTCTAGCGCTTTATTGGCTATAGAACTGGGGGCAGAGACTCTAGGGGGGTTGTGGTGTTATTTTTATATTCATAGTGAAAACTCTGAGGTGAAGAGCTTTCCAACCACTTTGCAACACTATCTACATGCACTTATACATGCATATGCTGCAGTGTCTGCACATGCGTGTGCATCTATTTTCATATGCAATATATTTGCTGCAGCGTCTACTTCTGTAATACATAAATCTACATACATTTGCTCCAGTATCTACGATACATCGCAAAAGTCAGAGACCACTGTTTCGTTTACTTAATTTCTTTGTGAAAATGGCAATTAGTTATGCAGTTTTCTTAACAGATAAGGCTCAAAACTAAATATAATACCAGATTTGTTCAGTATTTAGTGTGTCCACTCTTGGCCTTTATCACTGTATTACCTGTTTTCAAAGGTCTTGGCCTTTATTACTTCATTACCTGTTTTCAGGTTTTCAAAGAAATCTGCAGGGATATTTTCTACACCTCCAAAGTTCAGTTTTAGAAGTTGGTTGCACTTTCTGCTTCTCATGAGCTGAGTAATCCACAATACAAATTTAGACTCATCAGTCCAAAAACCTCCACATCCCTGGTGTCTAGCTTTGGTGTTCTACTGCAAATGTTCTTCTTTTTTTGTGTTTTCTCACTGAGGGCTTTTTAAAAGCTTCACATTCTTGTAGACCCATAGCACTGAGTTCACTTCTCACAGTGGAAAGATGGACAGAAACACCTGTGAAGCAAGAGTGGAGGTTGATTTTCTCCTCTCTCTCAAAGATGAAAGCTTCAAGTGCTGTTTATCTGATGTGGGCAGTTTTGGTGGTCTACCAGGTCTTAACTGGAAACTGAATGAACGAAAGGGCAGTCTCTGACTTTTGCACAGTGCTGTACATTTAGATACATTTGCTACAGTAGGCACATATAGTCATGGCTCCTCATGTAGAGGTCTGATCTCTTGAAGTGTCTACAGTGTCATCTGTTTTTAAAATCAGAGTGACAATATAATCACTATACAGCTGTGATTTCTATTCCCACTCATTCTCACAAATCTTTTTTCATTACTGATTTGTGTGTATAAACCACAGAATTTACATCTATATTATTTTAATTACCCTCTTTGTGGCTGTAATAACAGTTCTGCATTTTTTAGCACTGTGCAGAAGAAGAGTTAAAAGAAGCTATATGTCCACCAACAACATTAACAGCACAAACACAACAACGTGGCACGGATCTGCATATGCGCTCCTGAAAAAACTGGAGCCAGTGGCCGCCGCCACAAAATAAACAAAGAAGTATGTTTCAATTTTATTGTGCTGATATTTGCTCTTCTACATTGTGGTAAAAATGAATTTGTCAGGTTCCCAAAATCTCTTTACACTTATAGTTATTTTGATAGAGACACTTGTATGCAAAAATTTGGGCACCCCTGGTCAAATTGCATGTTTTGTTGATTTTGTAGGTGATGATAAGTTAACACATCCTCCACAGAGAACACACCTCTACACATTTTAATGTGTAGAATACAATATACTGGGGGACAATAGCATAAAATGTGGCTTGTGCAAAAGTTATGGCACATTCTATATTTTATATTTTATGTTTTCCCAAATGTTAAACTTGGCCATGTTTTTGTAGAGGATTGTAGAGCATGTTGACTTTTTTCATGTAGAAAATGAACAAAACATGTAACTTGATCAGAGGTGTTTAAACGTCTGTAAAATACTGTATATTAGTATGTATTTAGGTTGGAAAGCTCATCTGATTCAAACCGCATAGAACTTTATTCTTGTATTCAACATAGAATTGCATTGTAATAGTGTTTTGCATCAGTTTACAAAATGTTTTAGCAACTGGTACAACTGGCCCCTTAGTCTGTCACAACTATTGGGTAAGTAGTAATGTTTACTTTCAGTGGAATTGAAATGTGTTTTGTTGCTGTCCAAAGAAAAACAAGTTTCTCCAAAATAGTAACTTTACAGAAGAGGGCAAAAAAATGTGTTGCTTTCAATGTAAGTTAATGTAAAGAGATCTTACTCCAAGCAATTTTGGAGAACTTATGTCGGTCCCATCAACATGAAATGTTCACATTATATAAACACAACTGCCATGCTTGAATAAATTGAAAAAAGTGGAGATACATGTTTTTCGTTGGACAGCGATGGTATGTTAGTTGCTTGCTTTATTAGGAAATATGTTTATATGGCACTGTAGGTAACAATATGTGTAACAATATAATGTTGTAATGTTATTTTACATGGAGACATGGTATAAGGTGGTAGGCATAACATCTGCTTTGGAGATGGCTTGATTATGCCTCTACATCATAGTCAGCTTCAAGCTGATGGTACTGTGCAGGATGTTTGCTCTCAAATTTCAATGAAGAAATGGAGCTGGAAACAATTAGAGTTTCTGTGAAATGTTGATCAGGAAAAAAATGATCAGCTATTAATTTACAAAGTGATTTTAAGTGCTGTGTTTATTATCTATTCAGCTTTCAGTATCTAAATATCTTGCCTTTGCAATCACTGTCAGATTGTTTTTCACCATTTCTAGCTGCTTTTTAGACTGGGGGAACATTTCCTGATGAAATTGATCAAAACTGCTTACATTTAGATGCACTGAGTTCATTCAGGTTTTATTTCTTTTATAAACGTCTGTGCTGAAGTGGAGTCTTTGTGGTCAGTGGGGCGTAATGGGAGTGTGACCTCACAGAGAGCTTATAAACAGGTGAACAGGGGTTTTGCTCTCTTTTGCGCACTCTAACTCCTCTCTCTCCTATCACCAGCATGTGGCTCCTGCTCTTCTACTTAGTACCAGCTGTACAAGGCAAGTTACCTTTTATCTTTCTGTATTATAAACATGTTATGGTTGTGGTTCATTTTATAAATGCAATGATTTTTTTTTCTTCATTTTAAATGCTTAAGTAATTTAATCTGCTTTATACTGAACTGACCGTCAGTGATGATAAGTGACTCATTAAATATGTATGATAAGGGGAGAGAATCATTATTGTGATAAAAAATGATCAAAATCTTCAAGTCTAGTGGCGAAATATTTGTCTTTGCTGATGCAAGAGTCTAATGGTAGATGATTACTGACTGCCTTTACATTCAAAGAACGACTTTTTGTCGCAACTTTTCAGTTTTACTTTTAAAAAAAGATGTTTTTTCAAGGGTTCTCTAGTAAAGAATACTGAATCGTGAACACTCAAAGAACCCTTTTCATGATAAAATAGTTCTTTGCATGGTGAAGTGATTCTTCAGATCGATGGAGAATGTGCTGTTCATGGTTCTGTCTAGAAGCTTTTTGAGAAAGCACAATATAGCACCAAAAAACTTGGCACTGAACCATAGCAGAACCCTTTTTGGTGCAATAAAAGGTTCTATATAGAACCGTCTACAGCACGTTCTCCATCAATCTGAATCATTTCACCATGCTAACAACCCTTAAATCATGCAAAGGGTTCTTTGAGTGTTTATGGTTCTGTATAGAACCATTTTCTGTACTTAAGAACCTTTGAAGAACCATCTTTTTTAGTTCAACAGCTCATATAATATAATATAGAAGATGACAACAGACAAATAGATATTCTAATTATTAAAATTATGAATTTGATATGTGGGTTACTCTCGATCTGTCCATAAATGTTTGAGTGTCATAATCATCATGCAGATGAAAAATATACATTTATAGTCATATGCAAAAGTTTGGACACCCCTGGTAAAATTACATGTTGTGTTGATTTTTTTAAGTGAAATTAATTTCACACCTCCTCTATTGAGAGCACATATAAATGTGGCATTTTCGGCAAGAAGTAGTGCACAATTTTTTTGATTAACATACTGAAAAAAAAATACACAGTTTTGCAGGCTGCATCTTCTATTTTATTATTTTCCGTATGTGTTAAACTCAGCAAATAAACAGTAATAATGCATTAAAATGTGCAGAAGTGTGGGGATTCACTTATTTTCATTTAGAAAATCAACAAAACATGTAATTCAACCAGGTTGTTCAAACTTAGCGGCTGTAATTTAGCAGATCAGTTTTAGCGCCAAATGGTACAGCAAGACGTTATTGAAAATTATTAATGTTTTTGGCATAATGTTATGTGTCCATAACATTACTAATATTTACTTTTCTTGCTTGTTTATTTTATTTAATAGCAAAAAGGAGTTCATTATTTAACCTTTAGATCTTATAACTTTAGTGTTTCCCTTAGAAACCAAAAGAACAAAATGTTATGTGGTACAAATAAAAAAGAAAAACCTCAATGGCTGTGAATGTGCTTCAGATAAAACGGCAAAATACTAGATATTCTAAAACATTTATACAGTATACAGTTTAATGAAATGAAAAAAAGACAAATGATCTTACTGTGTTGCAGTAATGAGAATTTGGTCATTTCAATTTGAAAATGTTACTAAAAATGCATTTAACAACAACAACAAAAAAATCATTCAGCTTTATTTTGAATTATTCACCCTGAAAGAATCATAAAATTCTTATCATTTTAATTTGGGTCCCAGTGAGTGTCATTTTGGTAAGAACCTGCATGTTTGTATTTTTAAAAAACATACTGCTGTCCAGCTCAAAATGCCTACACATTCCTAAACATGAAGGTTCCTAAATGGTTCTTCATAAGGTTATAGAAATAAAACTAACTAGTACAGAACCTTTACGTTATGTAGAAGTTCTATGAATTTTAATAAGTTTCTCCACTCCTGCATATTTCATTTTCAAAAATGATTTTTGAAGAACTATCAACTGAAAGCTTCTACAGAGACCAAAACGTGCTTCTTCCATAGTTAAAAAAAACTTTTATTTTTTAAAAACCTTTTTTTTTAAAAAATATATATTTCTCTAAAACAGCAACTTTACAGGAGAACGCAAAAGGATTTGACTTCTAATGTACGTTAATATAAAGCGATTTCATTCCAAGCTACTTTGGAGCATTTCTACTGATCCACCCATCAAGACATTTTCATGCAGTATAAAGAACAGATGGCGTATTCATCTTTTTAGGACATGTGCACTGAATTGCAGCATTAATGAAAGTTGTTTTAGATCAGGGGTGTCCGTTCTTATCCGCAGGGGCCGGTGTGGCTGCAGGTTTTCACTCTAACAAAGCAGGAGGTCACCTGATGAAATTTTGAAGACTAAGACCAACTGATTAAACAAGTGGAGGTGTATTTCAGCTTGTTTGGAGAGAAAACCTGCAGCCACTCCGGCCCTTTGCGGATAAGACTGGAAACCTTATAATGAACAACAGCACCAAGTTGTGAACTGTAGCTGTGAATATTTGATGGCATTTAGTGTTACAGCGCATCCAACACATGACTTAACCCCTTAAAATCCCAGGCTTATTACACACTAATGCTTATTGTTCAGTAACTACACAGACTTCAGTGCAAACTGGCTGAGCTGTTCTTAGGTTATAGAAGTATGTATTATGTAGCAAAACCGAAATGTGGATAGACTTTTCAAACCATCATACTTTTCGCTGCTGTTGGAAATGACTCAAAATTACCTGGAAAAATGTCCAGTTATATAAATGTACAGTAGTATGTTAAAAAACAAAAGTATGTTTTTTTTTTCTCTTGTCAAGTTATTATTTTGGAGATATGAGGTTTTGCTCCGACAGCAGCATTTTACCTCTACTATATAAGTATATTTATGTGGAAAGTAGTCTACTTTTTTACTCAGTTCCACTTCAGTCATTCATATTAGGTTGCTGACTCTCCATGTAGGTTTAACTCCTTAAAATCCCAGGCTACATGCTAAGGTTTATTATTCAGTAACTACATGAATTTCAGTGCAAACTGGCTGAGCTATTGTTAGGTTATAGAAACTTTGGGCTGGGCCGGTGGGCCCTGGCCATTTAAGGAGTTAATCTCTCACTTTGACATTAAGTATTACAATCCAACAGTTTTAGACCAAAAATATCCAACACAGGGAAGAATCAATATTAACAAACTTCAGTTTCTATGCTGACGGATGTTGGATGTACTAAGAAATTACACTGCAGTTCTACTTTTATCAGACACTTTTTTACTCCAGCTATTTTTTGATAGGCTTGATAGGAGGACAGCTTTAACGCCCCTTCAAACTCTATCCCTGAAGATCTATTTCAGTCCTATCAACACGTTTGATCTCTAATAAAGGTTTTCTCAGAGAGCAGGTGTAGTAGATTATTGTATAGAGGAAGTTTTCTGTGAGAAACGTTCGTACCGCAATCACAAAGACAAGTACATTAGAAATCAACACTAGTTCCAGTTCTCTGTACAAATCATTTAAACCATATATTTCATTAAAATATTATAAAGACAACATATCAAATGTTGAAACTAAGACATTTTATTGTTTATTGAAAAGTATTCATTTTGAGTTTGATTTCAACAACAGGTTCCAAAAGAGTTAAAAAAGAGGCAACAAAAGGTTGGTAAAGTTGTGTAATGCTGAAAAAACACCTGATGGTTCATTGACAACAGGTCAGTAACATGATTGGGTGTAAAAAGAGCATCTCAGAGAGGCGGAGTCTTTCAGAAGGAAAGATGAGGAGGGGTTCACCACTCTGTAAAAGACTGCACGAGCAAATAGTGCAACAATTCAAGAAAAACGTTTCTCAACGTAAATTAACAAAGAACTTCTGGTTTTCATCATCTACAGTACATAATATCATTAAAAGATTCAGAGAATCTGGAGAAATCTCTGTACGCAAGGGACAAGGCCAAAAACCAATATTTGCTGGCCATGATCTTTGGGCCCTCAGGTGGCAATACATAAAAAACAGACATGATTCTGTGAAGGAAATCACTGCATGATACAAATGCAAGTTAAAGCTCTAAAATGCAAAGAAGAAATCATGTATAAACAGGATCCAGAAACACTGCCACCTTCTCTGGGCCCGAGCTCATTTAAAATGTACTGAGGCGAAGTGGAAAAGTGTCCTGTAATCTGACTAATCATGGACACTGTATCCTCTGGGCTAAAGACCACTCAGCTTCTTATCAGTGTACAGTTCAAAAGCCAGCATTCATGGTGGTACAGGGGTGCATTAGTGCACATGGCATGGGTGACCTGCACATCAGTGAAGGCACCATTAATGCTGAACGATATATACAGATTTTGGCAACGTATGCTGCCATCCAGAAAACGTCTTTTTCAGGAAAGGCTTCAGCAAGACAGTGTCAAACTTGTGTCAAATTTGGCATGTATTACAACAGCATTGCACCGTATTAAAATAGTTCGGGTGCTAAACTGGCCTGTCTGCAGTCCAGACCTGTCACCACTGAAAACATTTGTATGGTTATGAAATTAAAAATATGACAAATGAGCCCCCAAACTGTTGAGCAGCTGAAATCCTATGCTAAGCAAAAATGGGAAAACATTTCACTGTCAAAACTACAGCAATTGGTCTCCTCAGTTCCCAAACGCTTACAGAGTGTTGTTAAAAGAAAAGGTGATGCAGCACAGTGGTAAACATGTCCCTGTCCCAACTTTTTTGGAACGTGTTGTTGGCATCATATTCAAAAGGGGCATATATTTTTCAAAAAACAATAAAATTTCTCAGTTTCAACATTTGATATGTTGTTTTTTGTAGTATTTTCCTTTAAAAAATATGGCTTACATGGTTTGAACATCTTTGCATTCTATTTTTATTGGCATTCTGCAGAACGTCCCAACTTTTTTGGAAAAGGGGTTGTAGCCGAACAATAATGGAAGTCTGTGTTATGCAAAATCCTGACATTAGCCTTGTAAGTCCACTGGAGAACTAAAGAAGAAAACCTCAGACACCAAACATCTCTCGGCTGATAAATTACATTTAGGATGAGGGAAAATTGTGTTGTAAGATTTTTCAGTGAACCATCCTTTAAAAGGTATTTCAGATAAAACCATTAAACAAGTAAAGGTGCTTTGCTTCCAAACAGACTTTTACTGTAGTTTAAAGGTAAACTCACTTACTTGCTAGCGATCAGTGTAATTACAGCATATATTAATGTAGACTTCATTCATTGTGAAGCACATGTGTGCTGTTGAAAGCTGACCAATAGAAATGCTGTAAAAGGACTTGGAGACATATATTTTCATTTTTAATTTCCATTATAAGAATGTTTTTCCTTCTAGTGAAATGTTTTGTGAATGTTAGGTTTTGTTGTGACAGAGAAGATGTTGAACTTTCTAAACACAGTTGTACGCAAATGTTTTGGCCCCCTTGTTAGAAAAAAAAATCCATATGACCATATATTCCATATGTTCATCTGAGAAATTATTTGAGGTGGTTTGTTGGTCGATGATTCTTTTACAGTTTGGATGTTTTGGTTCTTTAGTTCTTTAATGTTTGATACCAACACTACTATAAGATAAGGTGCTACGAAGCGTTCTCTGGAGATGCTATAGAAGAACCACTTTTGTTTGGTTCTCTAAAGAACCATTTTAGTAAATGTGATCATTTGTAAAGAACCCTTGAAATGTATATGGAACGTTTCACTGAATATAAACGGCTCTGTAGGTTTTTCCTAGGTCCGTATATGCAAGCCGAGAACCGTTTAGGAACCTTTTGCTCTTGAGAGTGAATGTGTGAGAAACTATAGAAGAACAGATTGATAACAGTGAAGAGTGAAGATATTACACATGGGATTTTTAAAAGCTTGTGAATGTTTAGCATTATGAAGGAGGACATTAATTGATTTATAATCATGACATAACTGATTACACAATAGGAACTAATATAAATCTCACTGCAGTGGTCGTAAGTGTACGTTTGTGGTTCCAGCACTTTAATAACTTGGTCTTTATTGAGCCGGTCAGCTGTGCTGAAGACCAGCAGGGTAAAGTTATGTTTTATCTGAGGTTTTACCTCCAGTGCAGTCAGAGATTGTTAAAAGGGATAGTTTATTGTGATGTGCTCTTTTCAGATAGCAAAGCTTCTTGTGCAGGATGTTACTTCAGGTCTGTCTATGAAGAATCAGAAAAACTCAAATGTTGAAATAACAAACAGACAGCTGTTAAATTAACTGGTTTACTGTTCTATTACTTAATAACAGGTTAAGCTATTCACATATTGTAGCTATTATTATATTACATATTGAATAACCCCTTAAAATCCCAGGCTTATTACATACTAAGGCTTGTTATTCAGTAATTACAGGGACTGGCAGATATAATATATAAGCTTTGGGCCCTGGCCATGAAAAATATGTGTAATATGTGTTTTCTTTTACTAAGGCAGATTATGAAGAATATTTTGGTGAAAAGTGCAATTTATCTATTAATGATAAAGTGTTAGATTATACGGTAGACTGTACTGATATGCATGTTACATGTCATATGTATATTTACATATAGATGTGTAAACTGTAAACTGCAGTCTATATAATCTGCTAAAGGATTTAAGGAATTAAAGGAAATCTCTTAAGGAGATATGTATATATATATATATATATATATATATATATATATATATATATATATATATATATATTAACATTGGCAAATTTCTTAAGGAGTCTTGGCTGTGATTAATTTCACTCTCTCAAATGTTTCTTTTTCCTTTAGTCAATTTTAATAAAAAAAAAATGATGATAAAGTAAGAAAACACAATAACAAAATACAGATAATATAACAGAAAACTGTACAAATGTTCTGCAGTTGATGTGAGATCAGTGATATCTGCTCTTCAGTGAGGTGTCAAATGGCTGTGCAGAGAACCGTATCAGAGCTGCTTTATGTTTTCTACTGTAGGGTACATTCCTCAGGAACACAGTACAAAATGAATGTGTGCTTTATTTATTTATTTATTTATTTATTTATTTGCTGTAAATTTGGACTACAGTTTTGAGTTTTTCAGCTCTAAAAGAATTTGTAGAATTTCACAAGAACCTTTATGATTTGAAAAGATATTATAAAGAGCATCAAAATAAATCATCTTTATTAATGATCTCAAAGCTTTAGAAAATACAACAAAGCTTAGTGTTCTGCAGATTTATATGTATTTTTTATTATTATAGTGCACACAATTGAACAGTGTACCTACAAAACGGTACAGACAAACAAAGTTCAGTATCTAGTACAGTGTAAAATAAAATGTAAAGCATATTTAACAGCATACAAATGTGTATATATGTATATATATATACACACACATACATTCATACATACATACATATGTGTGTGTGGGTGTGTGTGGGTGTAAAAACTAATAATATGTTCATGTACTTTTGGTGCTTTGATCTCAAGGATAGTAGCTAGGTAACATACATGCGTACATTCCACAGTGTGCAAAAACTGTGAAGACTCCTGGTCATGCTTTAGCAAATAGAATGGAGGATGTGTTAACGTATTAACATATATTCCTTGACCAGGACGTTTTGCACCCAAACGTTTTGCATATGACTATACCAAAAAAAGTATACATTACAGATATTTTGTATATATAATGTGTTATATAGTGCTGCTATATTAAACAATTAAACAAATATATATATATATATATATATATATATATATATATATATATATATATGTATATATATATATATATATGTATGTGTATATATATATATATATAAATATATATATATATATATATATACATACATACATGTATGTATGTATATCTGTAACATGGACTTTTTTGTTTAATGGTAACATCTACTGAAGGGTTGCATTCATAAGGCCACGACACCTACATAAGCCCATATAATGATAACTAACATAAGCCTGTACATAAATGCTTGTTATAAATGTTTGTTGAAATAAGGTTTAAATAATGTTTATTTAGATTTATGTATACTGTCATGAAAGGCTTATATGTATCCTCATGAAAACCACCCTTCAAGTGTTATAATAATAATAATAATAATAATAATAATAATAATAATGAGAAGAAGAAGAAGAAGAAGTTGAGGAATCTGCATCTGAGTGCAATTTGCAGAAACACCCTAATTTGTCATGCATGTCAGTTTTTAAGTTTGAAGTGGTGGTTTAGACATTATGGAGTAAGTTTTCTCACATGCTAATCTAAGTGGCAGATTTGTCTTTTTTAGTTCCATGCGCTCAGGTTTTGGGCAGCGCTGTGGTTTAACTGAAAGTGCTGCGAGGTGGGGTGGAGAGGGGAGCTTGGTGGACATGGTGTTATCTCAAAATCTGCACTGACATGCAGCTCTGTTAGAAGCACAGAGCTGAAAGTAACAGGCAGATAAGATGCAAAGGAGCTTCAGCAGAATCTGTGGTTAACCCGCTCTCAGCTTAGCAGACTCCGTCATATTTTCCATTGACCATATAGGGTTAAATTCAGACACTCGGCTCAGCTGGCAGTGAGAAATGACAGCCTTGGCATTATCAGTGCAGCAAAGGTGGATTAAACTTCATGTAATGATCAATACATAAACATGAAATATCTAAAGGTACCTCCTACAAGGCAGAGCGATTTCTGTCCTGTTGGGTGACGTTTGTTTAGTTAAACGAGTCCACTTTACTAGACTAAAGCTGTTTTATCTGCTGTTAACTACTGGAAGTTCTTTTTTGTTGTTTGTTTGAATCTGTTTAATTTTAATCTTAAATTACCTTTTGTCTCATTTCTTTTGTGTGTTATCTAAACTTCTCCATGTCGATGAATGAATTTGGCCTCTGTGTAACATATTTATACCCCAATGAATAAAGTAGGCAGGATTCCTTGAGGATACCTAACAATTCAGCATGTATCTACATTACTCACTGCAAAAGTCATTGTCTGTTTACAACTGGAGCTGAACTTGTTTGGAATAAGACCCATGTTGTTCACCCATGTTCTTTGTATTAGAATCGGAGCCTCAATCAGGATGAGTGTAACCCAGTCGTAACCCTATTTATTCTAATTAGGATGCAATAGGATTAGGATATTATTATTAATATCACAAAAAAACTGCATCTTCTATTGTTTGTGCTACACTGTAAAACATTCATTATTTGAAGTAGTAAAAAAAATTCAAATGAATTTAAATCAAATAATAAGTTAACAGAACAATAATAGTGTGTGTACATTTGATTAACTTATCATTTGAAGTTTTATTTTTATGCATTCAGGCTTCTCCAAATTATTTTTCACAGTCCGTACATCTGTGTGATTATGTATCCCTTCCCTACAGCGCAGAACCGGATAGCTTTGCGGGGACCGGGCGGCCCATGCCAGGGTCGTTTGGAGGTGCACAATGCTGGCAACTGGGGCTTGGTGTGCTATCATGGTTGGAACAGTAAAAATGGTGAGGTAGTGTGCAGATCTCTGGGCTGTGGCCAACATGTTGAATCTGGCCATAACAAAGACAGCTACAAACATCCTCCAGTACCGACAAAATTTTGGATGGATGAGGTAAAATGCAGCGGAACAGAGAGCAACCTGTGGGACTGCAAGAAACCCAGGGTCACCCATTGCGAAGCGGACAACTACGTAACAGTGAACTGCTCAGGTACGAGTGATGTTTTTATTATTCTGGGAGTGCAAGATAAAAAAACTGCTCTTTCAGGTGAATTAAAACCAGCATACAGGGCAAAGGCAATAATGTGACTAGACAAGGCCCGTGCTCTGGAAAACAGGGTCAAGTTTAAATGCGATGCCACTTTATTCCTCAAATGCTTTTGTCTGTTACATTGAATAACATACTTATTATCTTATATTTACATCTAAGATGGTAATGCGGTGGTTTGAACACCTCCAGTCAAATGATACATTTTGTTGATTTTCTAAGTAAAAATAAGTCAATTCATCCTCTACAGGGAATAAACTTAAAAATAAAAATTGTTACATTTAACAAATAATTCATTCAACATTATGTGCAGATGTTTGTTCTCTGTAGAGGATGTATTAACTTATTTTCACTTACACAATCAACGCTATTTTTATGTAATGTGGTTTGACCTGGGGTGCCCAAACTATTGCATATGACTGTGATAGAAGTGGACATTATACAAGGTATGCTGTACATCAAAGGTTTAGGGACATCTACCTTTAAAATGTTTTGTAATGCAAAAATTCTTTGGTCATTTTTCAATAATGTAGCATATTAAATACAAATCTATTTAGATCTCAGCCTTTTTTGGCTTCAACTGAAGAGGAAATTTGAGATTAATGCCAAACTCCATGCATTTGATCTCCTTATAATGATGTCAGCACTAGTCAGCCATCAAACGTTTCATCTGATTTAGGTGAACCTTAACTTCATAACAAGGAAGACACTTTGATGAAGACAAAGCTGAGTGGTGAAGCTAAAGGAACCCAACATATTAACAAATAGCGAAGCATTTACAGGGATGGGGAAGGTGTTTTAAGTTGGGGAGCACTGACATGGCTGATATGTATTAAATTAATAATAAGCCTTTGATGTTGTTATCATTGTAAATCAGTGGCATTACTGCAGGAAATATAGAGGAAAGATAAGTTTGACACAATTTGACATGTTTTGACAATCTGAATGCATATAGACGTAATAAATGGTTAAGTTTTTTTCACTCTAGGGTCTGTGAAGCTGAGTTTGAACATGAATGGAAAAATGGATGAGTGCGCTGGGGTCGTCCAGTTCAAAACACCAGAAGGCAAGGTTAGCGTGTGCAACGATAAATGGAGTGAGTTAAGCATCCCTCTAATATCACATAATATCTACAGTTACACACAGTCAAGTTATGTGTTTTGTTGGTAAGTTAACATTCTGTATATAACGTAACTTGACCAGGGCATCCAAGTTTTGCATATGATTGTGTGTGTGCGCGTGTGTGTGTGTGTGTGTGTGTGTGTGTGTGTGTGTGTGTGTGTGTGTGAAGCACAAAATTTTGCATTTTGCATTTTTTAATTTCAAAAGTATGAAATGTGCTGCATTACAATTTTGTGTTAAATGAATTTCAAATAAGTGAGGCCAAATGTGCTCTCTCTGACTCCTGGCCACAGACGGCTGTAGCACTGTAGCATTAACTCACTGATGTGAGGCCTTCTGCACTTCTGAGGCCCTAGGCTGGAGCTTACATAGGCTAAACAGTTAATCTGGCAATGGGATTGATGAGAAATGTTCTGTTCTAGGGAAACTTGCAGAGTTAGAATTGTTCACAGTGGTGGTGATAAGAAACACACACACACATTATCGTATCCACTTCTTGTCCTGGGTCGTGGGGGGGCGGGGGTGGGGGTGTTGGGCGGGGGGTGCTGGAACCTATCCCAGTGTTCATCGGGCAGAAATCAGGATGATAGGACCTCAAGTGGTCCTTGTTTTATGATAGTTTTAAGGATTTTGGAATTTATTTTTTTTTAATTCATTTACAGCAGAGACCCATATAGCAACATTCCCTTAAGAAAACTGCTAAATGTATGTAGGTTCACTGGTCATTTTGGAAAGTAAATAAAATGGCTATATTAGCATTGTATGGTCATCCAGATTCCTGGCTCCCATCACCACCACTTTAAATCTGTGGAATTTTCCTTGAAAACAGACTTCAAAAGCTCACTGCATATCTTGTCTGTCATTGCTGGGTCATCAGCATCTGCTGAGTCTGCTGCAATGTAGAAAACTTTTGTAGGTCCACTGGTCATTTTGGAAACAAATTGTACAGCATTGATTAGGGATGTTATAACAAATGAAACATTTACCTTAAACAGATAAAGACAAAGCAGATATGGTGTGCAAAGAGCTTAAGTGTGGAAAACATCACAAGATCCCCCAGTCCGGAACCTTCCACAGAGAAGATCAAATCTCATACAATGTACCTCTCCACTGCATTGGCAACGAAAAGTTCTCCTGGCAGTGTGTAAACTGGGTTGAAGCAAAATCAAGCAAGTGCAGCCAAGAGGCCAGCGTCATCTGCTCAAGTAAGATCACAGGGTGACCCTGGGTTTCTACCTATCCTACACTCATAACAGCTTTCATACCTCATAACCAACAAAGCTACACGTTCTCAACACATTTCACATTACAAGGTTCATGAACCTCTTTAATGCCCTTCTGCAGGCCCCCTAGTGGTCAGAATGGAAATCAACTCAGATATTTTTGATTAATATGTTTACACTGTTTGAGGCACAATACAAGGCAGCCAATCAGAACAGAACAAATTTACATACATCTGTCTTAAAGGCGCAGTAACAAAGGCAGTAAAGGCATTCATGCTAAATTAAATTATTCCTGCTTTGGTACATAAAATGTCACCAATATTATATGTAAAGGGTGGAAAAATGAATACAAGAAAAAAGTAGAATATGGGACCATTAAGCCATCTATTGAATTCCGCATTGTAGAAGACTATTCACTTGATCTGCTGGGCTATTGTTTTATATATTTATGTATGTATATATTTGTATATTGTGGGTTATAATTAAACTCTCATTAAACAGATTACAAAGTTATGCGACTGAGAGGTGACAATGGAGATGTTTGTAATGGGACCCTGCAGCAGAAGGACAGCATTGAGAATAGCAATTGGGTTCCTGTTCCATATCCTAAAGGAGGCTACAGCATAGCTGAAGCTGATGACATATGCTCTAAGCTGAACTGTGGTAAATCCAGCAGCGTGGAACAATGTAAGGGACCTGAGATTTGCCTCACATGTACAGGTAAGCCTGCATATACAGCCTTGACTCTCAATTCAGATTCTATAGAGGCCCAGTTCTGCACATTGTAGTGCTTTGCCTGCTCTAACAAGTCCATTTAAAGCTCAGAGTTGAAATACCTTCATATAGGGTTCTTCTTCTTAAAAAAAACAACCACTTTTTAACCTTAATTTTAATTTAACCTTAAAATGCTGACAGTTTTACTGAGATGACATTTGTCTAATTAAACAGAAGCAGTGCTGTGTTTACATACAACAAGGTTTCACAATGACTGGAGTATTTTATTTATAACTTGTTCAACTCCAATTGCACGAAGACTTCTAAAAACAACAAAATATTCTACTACTACTTCTGCTCCAGTGCAGATTTACACTAATGTTTGCATTAAAAAAATGTCATTCCACACCTCAAAGCGTTACACATGCCCAGCCAGGAGATACTAAATGCACGTGCACCCACTGGGCCATTATGGGAATAGTCAGAGCCGAGCTGAGGCAAAGAGATGACTATTCAGAAAGTTTTAGCAAGCTGTAGTTTGTGACTTAGGGCTGTGTTACAGAAACTTCTCAAGCCTGAAATCTTTTCTGTTTAGTCACCAGGACAACTTCAATTAAGACTGAATTTAGGAAAGAAGCTATTACAGAACAACAGTTCTTAAGTTCATAATCTTATCCTAACTCCAGATGAGAAAACAGTATGACAGAAACATCCTAACTAGAATAATATTTCCTTAATTCTGTCCTAACTTTAAAAAATCACCCTAAGTATCTTGACTCCTGTTTTAACCTTCCATGTCTATTGTTTTATGCAGTGACAGGCAGCACAGTTCATAGCTGAATGTATGTCTGTTTATTAGAAGGAATAACATTAACACACTCAGCTAAAGTGTTTGGGAAACTGAAACTGGGAGGCGAATAAATGTAGGATGTATTTTTAATCACCAATAGTGCAATACAAGGGCAAAGAACCCAGATCAGAATAAAATCTAAAATCATTTATACACAGTTTTGTATGTCCCGACCCAAACATTAACATTGGCCACAATGTCATTTTTGCTTTGTTTTTGTTCGTCTTAAAGAGTGAAAAAAGCTTAACATCAGTGCAATCTGTTAACTACAGTTGTGCATTTTGAATTCAGCTTGCTGATTTTTTTAAGACAGAACAGACAGTGAAACTTCACCCTGTGCTTTTCAGACCTTGTTAAAGTGGAGCTGGAGAACGGTTGTTATGGGAGTATCTATGTGGTCCTGAACGAGACCCGCCATTCTGTGTGCTCTGACGGAATGAGTGAGGAGGCGCAGCAGAGGATGGGGGAGGTGGTGTGCCAGCAGCTGAACTGTGGGAAACTGCTCACCGTCTCTCAGGGGTCTAAAGTGCAGAACGGGCTGCTGAGGCAGGTGGACTGCAGTGGACAGGAGGACTCACTGTGGGACTGTTTAGCCAGATATGGGCCCAGTCAGTCCTGCCAGAGCACTGCCAGAGTCTCATGTGCAGGTAACCCATATCTTAGTCCTGGTTAGTTGGGATATTGCACAGATCAGCAGTTTTCTGAGCTAGCCAAAAGTAGAGATGGTTGAATGATATGGACAACGTACCACATTGCAATTCTTTTGCTACATACGGCATTTGCAATCTGCCCTGTGATGTACAATAGTGCCGTATCCTTGGTGTGGTTTAAGATTGGCCTGCTTTACTTGGTTGGATCACACATACAC
The DNA here is from genome assembly GCF_904425465.1 of Colossoma macropomum. Lineage (NCBI taxonomy): Eukaryota > Metazoa > Chordata > Actinopteri > Characiformes > Serrasalmidae > Colossoma > Colossoma macropomum. Next base: position 37,930,223 of record NW_023494793.1, read on the forward strand.
CTTGTTTTTACAGCACTTGGCAGAAGCTCTTATCCAGAGCGACTTACAATTTGATCATTTTTGCACAGGTAGGGGAAGGTAGTGTTAGGAGTCTTGCCCAAGGACTCTGATTGGTACAGTGTAGGGTGCTTGCCCAGGCTGGGGATTGAACCCCAGTCTACAGCGTAGAAGGCAAAGGTCTTACCATACCAACCACCAAAATGACAGTCAGGGTGGCATGGAGACCTTCTTTTTTCAGAAAATCAACCCCACAAAATACTTCTCTCAAACACATCTGTGATTGGTCACCATGCTCACATTACAATAAATAATTTTGTGATTACTCAGAGGGCTTATTTATGGAAGTCCATTCCCGCCAATTAGAGGAGCGATTGCTAAATGTCAAAGCAAGGATTTATGTTCTCAAAACAATGATTCATTTTTTTCAAAAGTTTAACTTGTCAAAATAACTTATTTTTCCAACTTTTGTCTTAACTATGTCATAGTAAGCCATTGACTGATTATCACAAAATGATTGACTATTCAGGCTACTTATGATTTAAAAATATTACTTTGATGTAGTGTGTCTGTGCATAATTTGTCTTCATAACAAAAAGTCAATAATTAGATAAAATATGTAATTATTTCAAAATATTAAGTTTGAAAAAAGTCACATGTATATATATATATATGACTTTTTTTAACAGAGTTAGTACTAACAACATCACATCAGACAGTGTAATTGAGATATTTCAGTGTAGATTTGTCACACAATTGGGGTGGATTCATAATTTTATCCCTTCCAGGTGTCCATTTCAGCATTTTCTATTGGCTTTACATATTTGTATGTTTCAGTCCTCCTCAAAACCATTATTAAAAGGACTAATATTTGCAATAACAAATAAAAAACATGCATATACTAAAACCAGCCAATAGGAATCTCCCTATATCTCTTTTCTGCAATTGGACAGTCTTGCAAAAGGCATTTTTTCAGTTAGGTGGATACCTCAAATCAAACACAGATAAAAGAAAAAAATGGGGCTGCATAATTGACACTGTCAAAAATGCACTGTTTTCTTAATCTGTACTCCTGTCATTGGCAGCGTTTGAGAGCGTGACTCTGCAGGATGGTTTGGGCAAATGCTCAGGACGACTGCAGGTGAAGTTTGAGGGTTCGGAGTGGAGTGTGAATGCTACGGAATGGACAAAGAAAAACTCAGATGTGGTGTGTGAACAGCTCAAGTGTGGAAAGTCGCATAAAACTCAAGAAAATCTTTTTGTCGGAGGCATTCACAATCAACTAGAGTGGAATCTGAACTGCAGTGATGGCGTCTCCAAACTGTCACAGTGCACCTGGACTCAGAGGAAGGATTCTAGAAAAATGAACGTCAATATCATCTGTGAAAGTATGTGTTCTTTTAAAAACAGCATCTTGTTGCTCGTCTAAGTAACTCCCTATATTCTTTGCCTGCTAAAGATCCCTGTAACACATTTAAAAGTTCATTAGAGACATTAATGTCTGTGTGTTTTGATCCCTTCTCCCCCAACAGAAGAGAAGCTCTGGTTCCTGCAAGGTGCCTCGTCGTGTGAGGGGGAAGTGAAAGTGGAATCTGCTGGAAAAAGTCAGTTTATAAAAGCGAACGAAATGACCACAGACGTCTGCGAGTGGCTGCACTGTGGGACTGTTAACTGCTCTGCTACTTCAGCGTCACACGCCAGCTGCTCCAGAGGGAATGCAGCCACACAGAACACCACCACCATTGCCCATGTGAGCTGCTTAGGTAAGCTGTCAGGTATTATGGTGCTAAAGCCTAAAAATTAGGCTTATTTTTGGACAAAATGTTAAAAATAATTATTTTTTCTCAAAATTTTGGCATATTATGTCAAAATACTTACTTAATTTCTCAAAAATGTCAAAGTAAAGACTTATTATACCAAAACAATTGCTTATTTTTAGTATTGTTTTAACATGTATATTTTGTCCTAAACTCACAATAAATCATTGTATTGAAAAGTCAATATTTAGAAAAAAATTAGTACTTAATCCAAACTAAAAAAGGTTCAAACTAAAAAATAAGGAGAAAGTTCAGAGAAAGAAGACATTATTCAGAAATTTTAAGTCATTTTAAGAAAATCATTCGCATGGTGGCGCAGTGGGTGGCACTGTTGCCTCACAGCAAGAAAGGCCTACTTTCGATTTACGTTTCCTCCCACAGTCCAAAGACATGTAGTCAGGCTAATTTAACATGCCAAATTGCCCCTAGGTGTGAGTGTGTGTGAATGTACACTGATCAGGCATGACATTATGACCACCTCTTTGTTTCTACGCTCATTGTCCATTTTATCAGCTCCACTTACTATATAGGTGCACTTTGTAGTTCTACAATTACAGACTGTAGTCCATCTGTTTCTCTGCATACTTAGTTGGCCCCCTTTTACCCTGTTCTTCAGTGGTCAGGACCCCCATGGACCCTCACAGAGCAGGTACTATTTGGGTGGTGGATCATTCTCAGCACTGCAGTAACACTGATGTGGTGGTGGTGTGTTAGTGTGTGTTGCGCTGGTCTGAGTGGGTCAGACACAGCAGTGCTGCTGGAGTTTTTAAACACCTCAGTGTCACTGCTGGACTGAGACTAGTCCACCAACCAAAAACATCCAGCCAACAGCGTCCTGTGACCACTGATGAAGGACTAGAGGATGACCATCACAAACTGTGCAGCAGCAGATGAGCTATCGTCTCTGACTTTACATCTACAAGGTGGACTGACAAGGTAGGAGTGTCTAATAGAATGGACAGTGAGTGGACACAGTGTTTAAAAACTCCAGCAGCTCTGCTGTGTCTGATCCACTCAAACCAGCACAACACACACTAACACACCACCACTACATCAGTGTTACTACAGCGCTGAGAATGATCCACCACCCAAATAGTACCTGCTCTGTGAGGGTCCATGGGGGTCCTGACCACTGAAGAACAGAGTAAAAGGGGGCTAACAAAGTATGCAGAGAAACAGATGGACTACAGTCTGTAACTGTAGAACTACAAAGTGCACCTATATAGTAAGTGGAGCTGATAAAATGGACAATGAGTGTAGAAACAAGGAGGTTATGCCTGATCAGTGTATACGTCTGCCTTACGATGGACTAGGGACCTGTCCAGGGTGTTTTCTGCCTTCTGCCAGTGGACGCTCGGATACACTCCAGCACACTCCATGACCCAGAAAGATAAGCGGCTTAGAAGATAGATGGATTTTGAGAAAATTGTTCAGAGATACTGTTTTATTAGATACTGCCAGAAACAGAACAACAAATATATATATATATATTTAAAGATATTGATGAGATGGCATGATACCAATTTTGATTGGCCAGTATTGACACTGTGTAGAAAGTATTGGCTGGCACTGACCAATATTTTTCTTAAAAGCTACTAAGTTCTAAAATGAACTATTTTTAATTGACTTTCCTTAAGATGAGAATCTAAAAGTTGTCTATCATACTCAAACTACTCAAACACTCTACTGACCTCATAGGAAGAACAACACAGCCAGCGGCATCACATCACGTCACACAACACACATTTCTAGCTAACAACAAAAAGAAAGGTTTTGTGGAGTTTTGAACATTGTAAGTCATAATATCAGTGTTATTATTCTGTACATTCATTTAAATATTTCATAAAACATTTACTGCAGCCTGTGGGGGTTACCAGCATCAGTTACCAGCATCAGTCAGGTAAAAAGTCAACAATTGCCTATTACAATGTCGTTTTGATCTGTTTGGACAAGCAGCATGGCAAACTTTGTAAATCTTGTTGTAGGAGTATATTCGGAGAAAAAGCCTTGCAAAGGATTTCAGATTGGCAGATTTAACTGTTGCTGTACTTAAAACAGCCTCTTCTCCCTGTGCCAAATTCCCTGTTTGGCAAATCCTCCTCCTGTGTATGGAAAGCAGGTTCAGCTTGGAACCCAAATAACTGCAGAGTAATTTGACATGTTGAGATTCTAACCAGTTTACAAAGGAATTAAATTCACACGTGAGAAAGAGATTTATACTAGCTGAATTTGTGTTATCAAGAAAATAGGAAATAAAGGCTAAAATGTTTTGCCATAGTAATTAGAATTTCAGCATTAAAATTTGTATTATAATAAAAAATACCACATTACCAAATACCACTTTAATTTATATTTATACAAGTAAAATTATTACTGCAACTATAAGAGTTGGAAAAAGGCTTGAATTTTTACCAATGACAAATCTTACTTGATAAAATATAATTTCAACAATGAAATCTGAATTTTAAGATGTTATAAATCTACTTTTTCTATGTCATTTTTTTCTAAAATAAACAATATTTTCTGAAAATGATACTCTGCTTCTAGCTGAAAAGATAAAAGCATCTATTTGCTATTATTTGCAGCATTTCTTCCTTTACAATTCGTAGATCTGTTTCTGAGAATTATGGATTTCTTTGTTTCTTTGTTTTAATTGTGTTTGATCGAACCAGAGCGTCACTTGGCAAGTCTTTAATATGTTTATCTTTAATATTTAATATGACCTCATTTACATGTTGGTTTTTATTGGCTCTTTCCCAGGACACAGGTGAGAATACCAAGACACAGGCAGCTAATCATCGCTAATCAATGCATGATGTGGTGCTGTTACTGCCAAGCTTCATGAATCTGGCCCAGTGTATTTAATCATTGTGTTTGTGGTGCCCTGTTTTCAGGTTCTGTGGAGGTGAAGTTGGAGAACCAGAATAATGAGAAGTGCTGGGGGAAGGTGAAGGTGTGCATGAATGGCAGGTGTGACGGAGTGTGCAACGACACCTGGACAGAAAATCTGTCCGACATGCTGTGTGAAAACCAGGGCTGTGGTGAAGCGTTCAGCAAGGAGTACCTCGGAAGCACTGAACAGGGACTGACCATTGGCAGCGTCCACTGTTCTCAGGAGACACGTAAACTCAGCCAGTGCTACTTTGCTCTCATGAGTAACCAGTCCACCTGCCAAACTCCAGTCCATGTTTCCTGCACAGGTGCGGAACATATTACCTTTGTTGAAATGAGGACCGTATTAGTACAGTAGCTGCACTGAAATGGATGCACTACAGTTCAAAATCACTGGAATCACTGTTTTCAATACCAAATCAATTTGGTCACAGATAAAATGTTTAAAATGAGTCTAACATGCTAGCAGTGTGTAATATTACAGGTTGCAGAATATTAGCAGGAATCTACCATACGTAAACAAAATTATCAGTTTTAGAACTAGAAATATTAGTATGGATCAGAGCTGCAGATCATTCTAATGTCAGATAAAGCTGAATGACATCCACGATGAAGTTATGATAAAATGAACACCCAGAATGCCTCATATTTCAGAAGTGGTGATCAGGTGACTTGACAAAAATAATTGTAAATGGACAATTACTGTACATTTTATCATTATGAAATGCCTCTAGCACATACTTGGGGCCCTGTGGTTGTCTTTCCATTTACAGCAGTGCTGGCAGCGTCATAACTGTTAGTGTTTTAGAGTAGAAGTTACACTTTATGTATTTTTATGTTTTTTATGTAATTTTTTATAACATACTAAAACAGCCAAAAAACACAGAGCTCATTTTAGTCAAGGAAAACTCAAAAATGATAATAAAAAAATCTCCCTGACAATTTTTTTCCCAATACTGAGATGAGACAGACAGATAACATATGAAAACGAAACACTGGCTAACAGGTAGCATGTGCCTGCTAGAAAAACAAGCAGCATATCAGCACTAGACCAACATAAACCAACATAAACCAGCTTAGACCAGCATGGAATCCATGCTGGTGTGTGCTGTGTTTCAGCAGGGGTTAGACCACTTTCACATGCCCAAAGAGTGATATATGGTAATTCAAGCTAGTTAAGAAATTAACTAAGAAAACATTGCTAGCATTTGTGTTGGCCACTACAGAATGACTGTTTTTGCTCATATGTTCACTCTTGAGAGAGAAAGATTGAAGATTTGTTTGATTCTAGACATGATTCTGTGTAAATGTAGGCATTGTGTGAATGACTGTGCAGAACAGTGCAGTATATAGTTTCGTATCAGCCAATATGGTAAGCTAACTAGCAAGCAATGTAGCTAATTAGCCAAGTTAGACACTCTGGAGGGACGTAAAATGACCAAATCACCATTAAATCATTAATCGTGGTTATTACAAAGGTTCCAGTTGTCTCTTGAGGAGGTGGAATGTGGTCTACAACTAGAACCTCAGTTCAGATGATTTGTGTGTGGGTTTGTTTAATATAAAAAAAACCCTTACGAAGTGAATGCTTCTTTTTAAACCCTGCAATGAAATGTGTGGCTGGTGCAAGTTTATGATTATACGACAAAAATTAGCCACACAAATCATGAAATGATTGACTTTAGAAGATCAGTTTGAAAAAAGCTTTCACCCATTTATGCCAAAGTTAAAAACATTGTGTCACTTTGGACTGTTTTTCAGTGAATTCTGACTGTTTTTGGTACATAAACCCACACAAATGTTAAAAGAAGACCTTAGGAAGGAAATTATAATACAAAAATGTGTAGTTGTGGGCTTTAATCTGTGTTAGACCACATGTTTAGGCTTCTGATTTTCAATGTGAATTCTTTCATGTTTTCTTCCACAGGGAGTGTGAAAGCCAAGCTTAACGACCCCAGAGATAAATGTGCTGGAAGACTTGAGCTGTTTTACCTTGGAAAGTGGCAACCAGTGTGTGCAGAAGGTGTCAGTCAGGAAACTCAGACCACCATCTGCAGAAGCTTGGGCTGTGGAGACGCTGTCTACTTCACCAAATATGAAGCCTCTAAAGCTAAGGGACTCTCAGGCATCACCTGTGCAACAAACCTTTCCACATGTGATTTCAGCAAAACTAAGATCCAGGAATGTTTTACTGGCCATCTCAACTGTTCAGGTATTCTTTTGATATTTGTCTGATCTTGTAAACAATAGCATTGAAGCTGATTTTGGAGCAAATCATTCTTTTGAGTCAAGCTCAGGTGAAGACCTGCTGTATTGTACCATTCAGCTCAGTAACACTGGAGTCACATCAGTCAGTTTTGTTAATACAGCTGTAATAATTCTCCAGCAGAATTGTAGTCATAGTCTGTCACCTTGTATCTAATATTGGTTCTTTTTCCCAGGCTGGAGAAGGCTGCTCCTCACCGACCCTGACAATGCATGTGCAGGTAAGGTCTATGCCCGGGATCAAAGCGGCCTGATTAAAGTAAGCAGAGAAGGTTGGGGGCCAGACAAAGGAGATGAGCTGTGTAAATATCTGAAGTGCGGGAGGTTCAGTAATTACAGTGAAAATAACCAGCTGAATGAGGAACGTAATAGAACCTACAACTGCCGCGGGACACCGAAGAACATCTTGGACTGTGAGGTTGACAATAAGCCTGCACAGCTCAAGCATCTCAGCGTCAAATGTGATGGTAAGAACAGTCTTCACTCCATCTGCTTCTACAAAAATGGCAGTGTAGATAGTAAATAGTAGTGAGCGTAATAGCCATTCTGTATAACCTGAAAGTTCCAAGTGATTCCTGGGTTGGACTTGGTTCTAGGGAAAACCTCTGACTACTATAGAACCGTTACACAATGTGGATGTTATTTGACTTTTGAAAAGGAAGTTCAAGGTTGGGGCGCGGGGTGCTGCAGCTTGCGAAGATGATTTTATTATATATTTGCTATATATCTCTATTTATGGCTTTTCTTGACTTTACATATACTCAAATATTAACAAAGCAGTTGCCCTTGAATATAATAAACATACATATTTTTAACATATATTCAACTCTAGCTCTGTTGTTACTTTGCCAAGTGTTTTAGTGATCTGAAGCCAAATGAAGCAGGATATATATATATTTTTTTGTGCACCAAGCATGACGTGAAATATATTTAAACATATAAATAGATGCAAACATTATCATATGCAGGTTTAGTGGTGAGACATAGAGCTCTGCTAATGGTTTTTGTTCAAAAATGTACATGAGAATGCTGGCCCAGTGCAAAATGTACCTCAATGCAGCCGCTTGCGGAATATTTGGCCACAATGCACCTGAGTCTCAATGGCAATCCATGACTATTTGAACCCTTGGCCCAGTCAGTAATCATTCACTGCTTACATAGACAATGAGGCAGTATGTTTGGTGTGTTTGTTCTCAGGAAACCCTGAAGTAAATCTTCTGGGGAACTGTACGGGCGAGGTGAGGATCAACCAGAAGGAACGTATGTGTGGGATTTCACAGAACACAGATCGTGTCCTCAGTGAGTTGTGTCATCACCTGAACTGCAGACATCTCATCACCTCCTGGTCCACTAAAGCCAAGGGAGAGGCGCAATACTTCAGCTGCTTGGGCCATGAGAACAGACTGTGGCAGTGCAATTCCTGGAAAGACAGCTGTGGCAGCGTCATCTCGGTAGCCTGCGCAAGTGAGTCAGTACCTTTTAATACAGTGACATTCAGTGAAAATTCTACTGTGAAGAACAATGTAACTACATGCTGGAAATCTGACCAGTCTAATCCCTTCAACTCAAGGATCCATCAGTAGGTCCCCCAAAAATTATGCACTTTCTTATAAGGAGGCGACAGCATTTTTTTGTTCAACTCAACTTCTTTGTTGAGTTTTGCTTCAATTGTTTAATTGGCCTATCCTAAAATGCAGTACTCAAAATTCACTTCAACTCGAAAGTACATTGAGAGTGAGCTATATATGATTGAAAAACTGAACAAAGAAAGAAAAACTCAAATAGGAGAGAGAGAGAGAGAGAGAGAGAGAGAGAGAGAGAGAAAACTAAAATAAAATATGTAATAAAACCAAATAAATATGAACAAAACAGGCTGTAAAAAACGTTGTTTGTTGCTTTTTCTTTCGATCTTTCATTCAAAATATTAACAAAAATCTAGCCTTCATTTGAAGTACAATAATGAAAACAAATCTTTATCTTACCAAGAAATAAATATTTTTCTCAAATCTATGTGTGCCACAATTGTTGGCACCCCTTCATTTAATCCTTTGTGCAGCCTCCCTTTGCAAAGAAACAGCTCTGAGTTTTCTCCATTGATGCTTAATGAGACTAGAGAACACATGACAAAGGATCTGAGACCGTTCCTCCATACAGAACCTCTCCTGATCCCAACTATGGCCTAGTTTAGACTCCCTGGCTGAGACAGTCAGATTTTAATCTTATTTCTGCTGGTACTTAAGTCTGTGATACCCTGTATCTGACAAACATTGTCCAGGGCTTTTGGAAGAAAAACAGCCCCACAGTATCACAGCTCCACCACCATACTTCACAGTGGGGATGAGGTACTTTACTGCATGGCTATCTTTGTGTCCATGTCAAACTCACCTCTGGTGTTTGTTACCAAAAACCTCTATTTTGGTCACATCTGATCACAGAACACAGTCCCACTGAGAGGTCCAGTAACATTTGGAAACTGTAGGAGCTTGAGTTTGTTGGTCCTTGACAGCAGAGGCTTTCTTCCGGCAACCCCTCCAAACAGCTTGTGGTTACACAGGTGGTGTTTCATTGTGGTCTGGGAAACATTCTGACCCCAAAACTTAGACTCTTTATCCACTTAAGCCATCCTGCTCACAATGTGTGTGGTTATTATAGACAAATGTCCTCTTCCTGGCTGATTCTTACTGTCTCCTGTTGTTTCAAACCTCTTCATTACTGTCGTGATAGTGGAAATGGGCATTCTCCTTATCTGTGCAGCTTAACAACCTTTTGTCTGCAACTAGACAGAACTAGTCAGAACACAGATCATGTCCTCAGGGAAAATGTAGTTGATCCTGTCGCTTGTGGTTAAAATAAACAAACGAGGCTTTACTGGTTTCGACATGTTCCAAAGTCATGGCCAAAAAACAGGCAAAGTTCAAATCCAAAACAAGCCAAATCCAACAAAAATGAGCATAACATCATCTGGTCCAGGCAAACAATGTCCAAATAGGTAAAGGCAAAAAATACAAAAGATAAGTCAGATTCACTAGAAATCAACCAAAACATTCAGTAGCTCTATGAAAGAAGCAATACCTCACCCTAAACTAAGCAAAAGCCTGGGCTTATACACTAGCTAAAGAAATCACATGATGAAAGAAACAGCTGAGGCAAATCAGTAGTCAGGTGAGGCAGATCTCTGATAGGTGGAATGCTGTGATATCATGGTCATGTGTTCTCCCAGACGGTTCTGGCAACTGGAGTTCACACATGGCCAGAGCAATCTGTGATATTGTCGTACATCGTTGCTGTATCCTCTGGTCTTTCTCATGGTGATGGATGACTGAGGGAATTTGGCCTGTTTTACATCTCATATATTTTCCACAGTGAATCAGTTGGTCATGGCTGACCCTTTAAGTTTTCCTAATCGCTCAGGTGAACTTTAAACATAAAATGTGAATGGAAATTTACGTCATTTACATTTCACTTTTGAGAATCAAGAAAAATATTTATTTCTTGACATGATTAACTTTTTTTAACCATTAACCTTAAATATAGGATAGAGTTTTGCAAATATTTTTAATAAAAGATCAAAGGATAAGAATAATGAAGAATATTTTTTACAGCTCATTTTGCTCATGATTACTAGGGGTGCCAATATTTGTGGAGAGCACTGTACAAATCTGCACCAACAAATGAAGTTATGAAATAAAATAATATGATTAAATAGAACAATAAAAGGTGACAATAGTTTAGAGTTTGCAGCAGTATAATTACATCTTTTACAGCAGTAACCAGGGCTCAGTTTGAGGGGATGCCGTTCCCCCTTTTCCATCTCTTTGGATCCCTTAACCTCTCATTTGTCAATGTTTTTTTCTAACCACATGTGAGATTCACTCATTACAGGTGTTCTTCATGTGAAACAAACAAATTATATATAAATATGTTTGAATGTGTTTGAACTGAATATGTGTGCAAAGAATATTTTTGGTACAGCATGTGCTCCCGCCATCAGGGTTGCAACGTTTTTGTCTCCTGCCAATTTGGGCTATTTTGAAAATGTAGTTGTTCCTGTCGTTTTACAGACAGCATTGAATTCAACTTCACTGGGAAATGTGGAGGTGAGCTTCAAGTGCGCTACCGCGGAAACTGGGAACCAGTGTGTCTCAGCAGCATTGAAGATGCTAATGTGATATGCAGAAACCAGAATTGTGGAAATGCCAGAAGATATGAGAATTCAGACTCAAGAGAACGAGTACAGACGTCATTTAAATGTGAAAAAGGAGAGACTGATCCAAAGTCCTGCGTCAAATATGAATCCTGCCAGGAAGGAAAAGCTACAATCTACTGTGAAAGTAAGTGCAAATATCAGAGAAAAGCTGTGGTTCTCTGACAATGCGGACTTTGTATTAAACTATTAATGTCCAGGAGCGACATTACAGAAACTCTGAAGTCTCTGAAATCTGTTTAGTCATCAGGACAACTTCAATTAGGACTGAATTTAGGATAACAGTTACATAATCCTAAATCCAGATAAGAAAAGAGTATTACAGAAGTTTCCTAACTAGACAAAGTTTTCTAAATAACATTCTAACTGTAAAACAAACCCTGTGATGTCCTAACCTCTGTTTTAAGCTTCAGTCTCTACAATTATCCATTTTATAGAAAATACAGTGGTATCGTTTTTAGGCAACTGTGATGGGCAACATAAAAACTCACTATGACTGGCCTAATTTTATTCCATTCATTCATATGGCAAAATGGTGATAGTGCTGTTGATTTTTTTTGCTTTTCTAACTCTGCACTTCGAAAAGTCCCGTAGACGGGGGCACTGTCAATATTTATTGACATTTTTTTTTACTTTTATTGTGCTTCAGTTGAGTTTTTCCAGTTGACATTAATTGAATTGTGGCTTTCTAGCTAACATTCCACATATAATTTTAACCATATTTTCATTAAGCTTCAGGTGCATGAGTATTGCTGGTTCCTTGGCAAAAGACAATTAATTATCAAACTTGATTGAGTAGTTTATGATCTCCTAGCTTATGATAAACAAAGAGGTAGCATTATTTTGAGTGGTCCTTTGCATATGATTAATAATAATATGAGTAACACATCAACCACATATCAGTGAAGTAGCTGTACATTGAGATAAATATCTTGAAGATGTAGTGTTGATACATAGCTTTCATTAAGTAGTTAAGTATAAAGTATTAAGTATATTTATATAAAATCACTACTTTTTTGTGTTAATATTACCTGTATTTATTCATTCTAATATTATTAGTTAAATAAGCAAGTAAACACGTACTGCCCAAATGAACAGCTTTTCAATGAAAAGTTGTCAGGTACTATAAAATGTAATATTATATATTATTATATATTTATTATAACTTAACATCAACATAACATGAATTATTACATTTTATAATTATATCACTATATTTATTACATATGTTTTCATTTTATTCATTGTATTTTATTATCATTTATTTATTTATTAAAGGACCTTTGAAAATAGTTACACTATATATTAGTAGTAAGATGTATAGTAGTAGATGATTAATAAACTCTTAATAGAGTATCAGTAACGCATCAACAACATACTAGTGAAGTAGCAGTGTGTTGAGGCAAATATCTTGAAGATGTAGTGTTGATATATTATTTACATTAAGGAGCATTGTTGATAATTTACATGAAATAGTCTAAATGTGTTACTTCCATTATGCAAAACCTAACCTTCCCCAACCTTACCCAAAAAATAATCCTAACCCTAACCTTAACCTCAAAACAAAACCTAATCCTAACCCTCACTCTGGCTCTAATCCTAATCCTAACCTTAACCTCAAAACAAAACCTAATCCTAACCCTCACTCTGGCTCTAATCCTAATCCTAACCTTAACCCCAACACAAATCCTAATCCTAACCCTCACCCTGGCCCTAATCCTAACTCTACCCTTAACCTAAACCTAGTCCACTTAAGCTCCAGGTACAGAACGGTGTCAACAGTGTGTCTATAACAGCTTGTTGAGGATGTTGAGATGGTCAGTATTAAACCTGTTATATGTTCCATGATGTCTCAGGTTAAACATCTACAAATATGAACTTTGATTCCCTCAAACAGTGAAAAACAACTAAATTCAGCAGATTACAAACAAATTTTATTTATGCAGTTAATTAAAAGTCTATTTAAAAAAATCTACTGAATGTTTTCACTGCTGCTACATCAATGATACATTGTTGTTATGTTACAGAGAGTCTGTTGAGAGTTTATGTCATCTAAAAAGGACCACTGTTCAGATTTAAACTCAAATTAGGACGTTTCCAAACTGAACAAATCACGTGGCTAAAAAGGGAGATTCTATGACTTTATTTATCATCTTTAATCTTTTGGTTCTACATGGCTACTCATTTCTTACCGAACAATAGAAAATTAAAATCCGATTGTAAATCAGTGTAAAATGACATCTAACAAAATCAAGCCTGGTTATATGTTCACCCAGATATAAAGGTAAATACAAAAGGGTAAAGTTTGTTTCAAATTGGGTAAAAATTCATGAACATAAATTGGTGAAGTTGCTTTTGGGTATGAAAATTTTCTGTATGTATTCAACCCCAGAATACGTCCCTGTGGTGGAAGTTGTTCCACCAAACACTGGCCTTATTGCGGGTCTCGTGGTTGGTCTCCTGTTCCTGCTGGTGGCCATAGTCATTGTGATCTGGCAGAGAAAACGCTTCCTCGCCATCTGTGAGTAGCTCTACTGGCACACTTAACAACACCCATGCAGCATAATATGCAACTTAATATACAGAAAAGAACCGAACTCAAGTGGCAAAAGTTAAATGGCTGTTGACCGATATATTTCGCCTGAAACTGTAAACAATGTTGTAATGTTTTTTTTTTTGTATCACAAGATGGCCTTTTAATACCACGTACCATACAAGTACCATACAAGTAAGGTATTATATACTGAAATGAAAATTTCTTAAGATTTAGAAGACATTTCAAAAGCCTGACTTCACTTAAAACCTGTTATGGCTTGGTATAAAGTCTGTAAAGTGTTTTAGCATTAGTGTGTATAATGATGTACAATGTAATGCATTATGGAACCTTTATGAAGTCATGTACTCTTATTTTATATAGTGTTATGCATGTAACTACTTAAAAGCAATGAAACCATGAAAGGCCTTAAAAAGGCATTTACATAATGCATTATGAATACAGGAAGTGTTATCAAAAATTTAAATGGAAAAAATAATTTAATTGTGAATAAAAGTAGGAAAATTGCATGTAATCTAAATAAATAAATAAATAAAATTGACACTGTTTGTTATTTAAGCTATAATTATACAAAATCTCATCCCTGTAAACCTATCAAAACAAGTTCTGTTGCAGTTCTTCTTAATGGGTTCATTGAATGTTTTACATTAACAGGTTCATTAAAGGAACCTTTTAACTTCTTTCTCCCAGAATGTATCCTGTATCATAACATTTGCTGGTACAAAACTGTTCAACCACTAGGTGGAAACCTTGGTTTTCTTTCTTTCACCCATTACTGTTTGCTATGACAGAAAATCAACAACACATCATTTGAGTGGGGAATATTCAAACCTTTGCAAACATCTTTATAAGGATGGTCTGCTTGAATTAAAGCAGTTGTTAGAATTTGTTTTTTTTTTCTTTTCACACAGCAATTTGATAACTTCAATAAATGAAATGATTGCAGTTTGACATATTACACCAAAAAACACTTTCTTTCTTTCTTTGCAGTAAGATTAAAGCCTTCTGCTGGAGACAAGGATATAGAGCTCAACAATAAGGAAATGCAGGATTTAAAAGAAAACAACAGAGGTAAAGACTGTGATTCTAAAGAACTCTAATAGAAGGGAGCCCAATCCAGGTCTTGGAGATCTACCACCCTGCAGAGTTCAGCTCCAACCCTAATCTTACATACCCGGTCCAGTAATGTAGACCTTTAGGGGCATCTTAATATTAGAGCCAGCTGTGCTGGATCTGAACTGCCTAGGCTGGTCAATGTCCAGGACCAGGTCTGGGCACTCCTGCTCTAAAAGGGCAGTAAAGTTCTGAATAGATTTTGAGTAATGCTTTTTTGTTGTTTAATGATACTTGCGCTGTTTTATAAGTTCATTCCTGGCCAACACAGTAAATTCCATTCTCACAAATTCAACAGATTTTAAAAATTATACATATATTTAAACCATTAAGATGTAAACAAAGTTATCCAGAGTGGTTTGCTGTAAAATGTTCCACTCTAGAGAAGCTTAACAAGTCAGCTAATTCTCAACGGTGGTGACAAGAACCAGACGTCTGGCCTCTAAAAGCTAACATTAACTTTCAGAAAGTTATTACGTGAAATTATTATGAATACACTGCCTGATGTCTGAGAGATTGTTGTCAAGGGTGTTGTGAGAAT
The DNA here is from genome assembly GCF_904425465.1 of Colossoma macropomum. NCBI lineage: Eukaryota > Metazoa > Chordata > Actinopteri > Characiformes > Serrasalmidae > Colossoma > Colossoma macropomum. The sequence continues at coordinate 37,945,606 of NW_023494793.1, forward strand.
TTTTTGGCATAAATTGTACTTTTAAAAAATATACATGGCAATGATGAGCAAAATAGTCTCCAGCAAAAACATTACTTATAATGTTTACTTATAATGTTATCCACATTACTTATAAAAACTCAGAAGACATGAGTAGGTTCACTGGTCATATTAGATAGGAAATAAATGGCTTTGTGTTGTAAACATTGCGACCTCTGGTTCTTATCGCCGCTACTGTAAAGAAAAGTTGGTAAGTTCCTCTGCAATGAACCATTTCACATCAATCCACTCTGAATTATTGTTTACATCTCAAGGTTTGAATTATGCAGCATTTTTGAAAAATAGGTGGAATTCCTGTGTAATGCAGTGAATTCAAGCATGAAAATTCATTTATTTTTTAGTGTGTCTCAGTTTTTTATTTATGCCATTAACAAATAAGCTTTCCCAAAGTCTGCAATGCATTGTTCTTTTCAAATTTAGATTTGTATGACAGAAAGTCATCTGTGTTTGAAATGGATGACTATGAGGATGTTGATCCCGTCATGAATCCAGTGGAGGACGAATCCAAAAGCCAAGGTATTATTTAGAACTCAGTTTCCACTATGGCTGCAAGCATTTCTCCATGCGCCTGTGCATTTCTAGAAGCACTAAACAGTAACTGTTTTACATGCTGTGCATTGTTGTTCACTTTTGGTGAGATAGAGCTGCAGCACGCTGAAGGTGAAGATGAGGAAAAGAGCTCAAGCGGAGGCTCTTCTAGGACTCAATATGATGATGTTGAGGAAAGTACTGATGGACCACAAGAGCCAGAAAACAGCAGCCCTGCTGAGCCACTCCTGCCCCCCAGACCTGCTAACTTACTTGGTATTGGAAAATTTCTGTCATCACTAAAGTTTTGCTTCTTTGAAACCAACTTTATAGAAAAAGGAAAAATTATTGGTTCATTCATCATGAAATGTTCACATAATGTACACTCTTAGAAACAATGCCCAGTTCAAAGAGAACCCAAATGCAGAAATAATGATAATAGAATACAGATTGCTCCCCCATAAAGAAGGTGAAAAAAGTGAATGGGAGTTCTCTTTAAATGATGGGCCTAAAAACAGGTGGAATCTCGAATTCCTGTCAAAACCCTTCCGTGGTAGGGAGAACAGAGCACTACCAGGAAAATCGGCAAGCACAAAACAAAAACAAACACCAACTGAAGGTTCCTAAACTAACAATTTCACACTTAAGAAAGATAGTGGGAATGTAACAGCCTTTCTTAACACAACTCTGTTTTCTTCCCCTCCCCTTTTTTTTTTGAAGTACAAACAGAGCTGCAACTCACTTGAAAGAGTATAGGTAAGATAAGAAGAGAGCAAGGCTACTTCGAGCCTGAGCCTTGCTCTTACATAGGTCATAGGTGTAGTGGATCTCCTTTGATTAGAAGCAGCGTTCTGGTGACTGGCACGGGTTGAGCTCTGGTCCTGACTCTTACAGAAACCTCCCTCCGAGGAACGGCTCCTGAACGTCCCAACCCTGTGGTATGGTCATGCCTGAAGGCCCTGATGAGCTCGGATATGACGATCAGGCGCCCATGAGGGCTCTTCAGTGCCGTACCCTTTTCAGTCAACCAAGTATTGAGTTTTAACCTGTATCCACTGAGTCATCGGACCGTGTAGGCAGGAAAAATATGGGGTTAATGCACATGGAATGTGAAAGAAGTAGTCGATAGGAAACTGGGTTAATTCGTTTAAGTATCTTAAACAGACCCACACAGCAGAGGGCTAGCTGCTTTGACTCTACCTGCAGTGGAAATTTTTCAGCAGCTAGCCAGACCATCTGTCCAGGTTTGAATGTTGGTTCTGGCTGCTGTGTCTGGTCCGCCGCACCTATCTGCAGGCCAGGCAACCTGAAGGGCATTCTGTGCTCTCTGCCATGCTCTGTGGCAGCATTGTGCACAATGTACATCTGAGGGGATGTCCACATCTGCCTTCTGCTCCAGGAACATGGGAGGAGCATTAGGGATTGGATGAGGCCAGACAGTGGAGCGTCCTGATTGACTCTTTCTGTCTGCCCATTAAACTGGGGGTGAAAGCCAGATGAAAGACTGAGCCTCCCAGGAGTTGACAAAAGGCCCCTCAGGACCAACTAGTGAACTGAGGGCCTTTTTTAGACACTATGTCTGATTGTAATCCATGGATTCAAACTATGTGGTGGAGGAGTAGCTCTGCAGTCTCCTGAGCAGAAACACCTATGTAAAGGAATGGGTAGAGACGGATTAGCAGCATGACCCATGAGCTGGGGATTACGGTCTCTGGGGAGTGATTGAGGGAAGGATGCTCCTACTAACGGGAGAGGGTGTCGGGCTTGGCGTTCTTAGAACCTGATCCATTCGACAGGATGAAGTCGAACTGGGTGAAGAAAGAGCCCACCTGGCCTGTTGGGGATTTGGTCGTTTGGCCTGCTGGATGTAAGCCAAATTATTATGCTTTGTCCAGACCAGGAATTGATGCGTCGCCCCCTTCAACCTGTGCCTCTATTCCTCCAGGGCTAGCTTAACTGCCAGCAGCTCCCTTTCCCCCACACTGTAAGTGCATTTGGCAGTGAGCCGATGAGAAAAGAAAGGACAGGGTGTCATTTTCCTTTGGGCCTAGACCACTGAGAGATGACAGCACTTACACCGATGACTGAGGTGTCAAACTTAACCAAAAAGGGGAGTTCAGGATCTGGGAGTTGCAGGACCAGGGCTGTGGAGAGCCAATGTTCTGCTCCTCAAATTCCATCTGGGCTTCTGGCATCCACTGAAACTGTCCCACAGCCTTTTTGGTGAGGGCAGTTAAAGGTGCAGCCAAAATTCTGCTGAAATTCCTGACAAATGCCTAAAATATTTGCAAAGCCCAAAAAGTGCTGCATGAGGCGCAGAGATGTGGGATGGGGCCAGTCCCAAAATGCTTTGGTCTTGGCCAGGTCCATACTCGGTTGGCCCTGGGAGACCACAAAACCCAAGAAAGTCCCAAGAAAGAGAGATTTCTCCAACATAAAGATGGTTTTCCAGGAACAGCTGGAGAATTCTTTTCACATGCTCGATGTGCTCATCTACTGTGCGACTGAAAATGAGTATATTGTATCAATGAGTATATACAGTATATCCAAATCAACGACTGTATAGCAATCAAGGCTATTCCTGAGGACCTCATTGATGCAATGCTGGAAGACTGCTGGAGCATTCATCAATCCAAACGGCATTACAAGGTACTCATGACCCGACGGAATAATGAAAACTGTCTTCCATTCATCACCCTGTCAAATTCAGATAAGGTTGTAGGCACTGCACAGGTCCAGCTTAGTAAAAACAGATGCCTGCTGCAGCACCTCAAAAGGGAATATTTATAAGGGGTAGGAGGTATCGGTCCTTGAAAATGAAAAGTCCCCAGTAGTCCATACAAGGGGCTTGTGGCATCACAGCCAGGGGAACCCCAGCACTAGCTGCAGTTCAAGGGTACTTATAAGGAACAAATAAATTTGATCTGAGTGCTGCCCCATCCCCTGGGTTCCAAAGACCGGCCATCAAAAGCTGACACAGGCATGGGATGGTCCAAAAAAACAAGGTGTAGGCCTAGGGTTCCGGCAAGGACCAAATTGCCTGTGGCCCTTGAGTCCACAAAAGCTCTGAGATGTTCCTTTTGCTGGTTTATGGAGATGGAGAGCCTAGGGGAGAAAAGACCTGGACCTTGGCATTTCCCTGGCAGCGTGGGGCATGAGGCACACTGGTGACCGGGCTGACCACAATACAGACACTGGCCTGCCCTTTTACATGCCATATTAGCTCTTCAGTACTTAGTTTGGTGTGCCCCAGGTCTGGTGGGTAGGGTGTGGTGGGTGGAACCAAGTGAATGTCCCTAGAATGCTGGGAGTGGTTGGCATCTCTGCTTCAAGTGATATTCCCATAAGCAACTACCAGACTGCAAGGAGAGCTCAATAAGACTATCTAGACTCAAAAGAGGATCTCTAGGAGGCAGTTCATCCTTGAGTTCCTCACTCAGGCCTTGATGGTAGGCGGCCATAAGTGTGGCTGCATTCGAATCACTATCTGCCACTAGAGTGCGGAATTCAATAGCGTAGTCCGCCACTGATCTCCTTCCCTAATGTACGCAAAAAGATGGCAGGGACCAGAATCCTCTTCAAAGGACAAAAGCAGAGTGCAATGCTGCCATTAATGTGTCAGCAGAGGCACAGATGCTTGGGGTTGGTCCTCTCACACAGACAGTGGCCAATTGCGGGCATGCCCTGGACAACAATGCAATGATGTAAGCCACCTTTGCCCACTCCGTAGTGAACTGGGAAGGTGACCTTTGCATTAGTTGGGGCTGCGCCAGAGGGCCCTGTCCCCCAGTGGCTTGGTGGGCTGGCTGAGGAGCAGGTGCAGCAGCTACTGCAGGACCAGTCTGCAGAGCTAGGGTTAATGTCTGCAACTTTGTCAGAGTCAGAAATTTCTGCAGTTTTCATGAAGATACTTATTTGAGATTTGTTCTTAGGTAAGAACAGAATCTACACACACTCAAGAGCACAAAGGTGCAAACAATTCTGCGGTTTAAGAACACGTCATGAATCTGACATGAATCTGATTTTTTCTAAGGACCTGTCTCAAGAACAAATTTTGGAAAAAACTATAGATATTGGTGAATGAGGCCCATTGAGCTTCATTTGAAAATTGTGCCAAAGCAGCTGAGAAAAACTGTAACATTCAGTGTTTTTCCTTTTTCTATGAAGTCTCTATTTCAGAGATACAAGGTTTGTTGTGATGGCAACAATAAGCAATATTTTTCTTTGCAGATGATGTAAGTTATGAGGTTGAGCTGGAGGCGCTGGATGACTATGATGATGCCATGCCTGCCCAGGCCATGGTCAGTGAATCAGGAGAAAGTCCTGGCTCAGAGGCCGGCGAGGTGGCAGATATGTTGGTAGGACCTGATGGTTAGACAAAAGCCAGAGAGACACGAGTGAATAAGACTTTCAGGCTGTAAGAGAAGAGTGGCTGGAGAAACAAAAAAAGATGTGCCGTCTTACAACCTTGATTCATGTAGTGTAGCTGATTTTATTCTTGTTTTCTGTTATTTTCTTTTTAGGTAGATAGATAACTTTAAGCAAACTGTAATTTCCTATTATTTTCTCTTAGATAGATAGATAGATAGATAGATAGATAGATAGATAGATATGTGTTATATGTGTTCATATGTGTTATACATGGTTTGTTGATTTTCTAAGTGAAAATAAGTGAAATGTGGCCTGTGCAAAAGTTATAGGACTTTCTGTATTGCATGTTTTATTATTTTTTATATTAAACTTAAACACAATTTATGCACTCAAATTTGCAGAACAATGTAATTTTAAGCTTGTTCCCAGTAGAACTTAATTTGACTTAGAAAATCAATAATTCATATTATTTGACCAAGAATGTTCAAACTTTTGCATATCACTGTATAAATAGTTTCTGTCAGGAACCTGTATATTTTTTATTGTTTTTTACTTTTTTACATAATTTGAAAACTCCAGTAACCCTGTTAAATTTCCCAGTGAACAGACCAAAGTGACCTCGGATAAAATCTTTTATATTTGCGGTCACCATAAGAATGTTTTCCTTCTTTTTTTGCAGATTTAACCCCTCAAATGGCCAGGGCCCACCAGAAGGCCCAAGGTTTTATTAAACACTTCTATAACACTTCTAATATATAAATAGCCATTTTGCATTGGTGTCCCTGTAGTTACTGAACAATAAGGCTTAGAATGTAATAAGCCTGTGAGGGGTTAAACCCTATAGAGAATATCTAGTCTCAAACTAAACACAAACTAGCTTGGCAAAGTTTTTCAACTGTTTGTAGCCATCAGTGCTGAGTGGAACAATATAGTCTCTTCTTTCTGCAAAAGGTTACCCACAAGACTATTTATTGAATTCTTGTTATTTCCTGACTAATGATTTGTTGATAAGACCATTCAAAGCTTGGCCTATTTCTTTGACATAGAACAGTATAATATGTATTATATATATTAAACTTTAATGTATGTGGTATTGCTGTCTTCAATAGTAAAGTAATAAAAATGCTTTTGCTAATTCTCAATACACATATTTTAAAATTCAAAGTTCTTAATTCATACAGAAATGGAAAGATGCTTTGTATCTTCATAAATCAAATAACAGTAAAAAAAAATCTTTAATTTCTTTTGAAGCTGAAATAAACTCAATAAACATCATAAATTCTATTTATTTTATTCCTTTCTTTTAAAAACAGTTTGATTGTCTTCTTCTGAGTTATCAGCTCTTTAGCTACCATTTACTGTATGTTTATTGGTGTTTGTGTTAGTGTACTTTGTTGGGGCTGTAGCAGTGTCTGTGGAGAACGGCTCTGGTGCTGTGGGTTAAACTCTACTGCTCTAAAACTGCTATAGTTTGATACACAGCACAAGAAGCCGTTTTTCTCTGTTCCTCCTGGAAGCCTCGTTTACAGTGTCTTTTTTAAGTTAGTTTACCTTTGTGTTTCTGCCTGAAAGATCACTTACTAACCTGTCTATGCAGTTTGTTGTTCACAGAGAGGTCTGCATTTCCATTTACATTGCAGCAAGTTTGCTCTTCAGTATTTGAACAAGAAGTGTTGCAAGGAGGCCATGCGGGTAGTGTTTCTAGTCTTTTTGGGACTTTAGGCATCTTGCAGAGGAATTTTACTGATTTTTCATAAACTCTGCACACTGCAGTGATTGAGGTGAAAACAAAGTCGTTCAGTGTGGTCTGATGTGAAATGGTTAATAGTAGAGAGACGTACCAGTTTAACTCTCTTTACAGTGGTGGTGATAAAAGCCAGGAGGTGCAGTATCTACAACACAAACATAGCCTTTTATTTGCTTTACAAAATGTGTCTACACGTGTCTTCTGAGGTTTTATATGTAATGTTGATGGTCCTGAGTCGGTAAGTTTCAGTAGAGAAGAGCATTTCAAATCAAACCACTCTGAATGACTTACACCGATCAGGCATAACATTATGACCACCTCCTTGTTTCTATGCTCATTGTCCATTTTATCAGCTCCACTTACTATATAGGTGCACTTTGTAGTTCTACAGTTACAGACTGTAGTCCATCTGTTTCTCTGTATACTTTGTTAGCCCCCTTTTACCCTGTTCTTCAGTGGTCAGGACCCCCATGGACCCTCACAGAGCAGGTACTATTTGGGTGGTGGATCATTCTCAGCACTGCAGTAACACTGACGTGGTGGTGGTGTGTTAGTGTGTGTTGCGCTAGTATGAGTGGATCAGAGACAGCAGTGCTGCTGGAGTTTTTAAACACTGTGTCCACTCACTGTCCACTCTATTAGACACTCCTGCCTTGTCAGTCCACCTTGTAGATGTAAAGTCAGAGACGATAGCTCATCTGCTGCTGCACAGTTTGTGTTGGTCATCCTCTAGTCCTTCATCAGTGGTCACAGGACACTTTTGGCTTTATATTTTTGGTTGGTGGACTATTCTCAGTCCAGCAGTGACACATAGCATAGTAACGAGGTGGTCATCATGTTATGCCCGATTGGTGTACATCTCTTTATACAAACACTGCATGTAGATCATGAATTGTTGCTATTTTTGTGGTAAGTGACTGGTTAGGGGTCAGAAGTGGGATATTTTCAAAAGAGGAAAAAAATCCAGGTTTTAGTATTATTTTTTTTTTCTTTTTAGAATATTTCTAGCACACAGATCTAAAGTTATTATTATTATTATTTATTATTTATTAAGTGCACAGTTTGTCTTTATTTGGCTTTTGTTCTTTTCAGCAGTCTTGCCTTTAGTTTTTCAAAGAAATCTGCAGGAATATTTTCCCACACCTCAGTTCAGTCTCTCACACATTACATTACATTTTCTGCTTCTTGCAAATCAAATAATTCCAATTTTATATTTACACTCATCAGTCTTTAAAACTTTCCTCAACATCTCAGATGTCCAGTTCCTGTGTTCTAGTGTTTGAGCAAAAGGCTTCTTGATATCTACACATCCTTTCAGACCCTTAGTGTTGAGCTGTCCTCTAGTAGAAAGGTGGACAGAAACAGAGCTGAAAGCTTTAGTGCTGTTTAGCTGATAGGGACAGTTTTGATTGTCTACCAGGTGTTCCTCGGTTGTTAGGAGATCCATTTTTACTAGCAGATCATTGCCGCTTTTCTTCATGCTGCAACCAATCCCAGCATATGTTGTAATAAGCTGACAAGATCAGCTGACACCAGTGTCTCCACCTAGGAAACAGAGAGAGAAAGAAAAACACAGAAGACCAGCAGAGGGCAGCACCAGAAACATCTTGGATGCAACACTAAATAATTAATGGAAAAAAATGATCACGGAGGATCATCACAACTCCTTACAAGCAGAAACATCTATCTTTACATACATTTTGGCTTTCAGATTTTAATTTGTTGTCTTCACTGGGGTAAATCAGAGGTGTCCAATTTTATCCACAAAGGGCCGGTCTGGCTGCAGGTTTTCACTCCAGCTGAAGCCCACCTGACTCCAGGTTATCAGCTGCTTTGTTTGAATGAAAAGGTTCAGCTATACCGACACTTTGTGGATAAGATTGGACAGCCCTGGGGTAAATGTTGCTTGCCAAGAGTGGACGTATGCTTTACATGGAAATATTGAATTGGTTGTTGGGTTTATATTTCTCAATAATATGTGTGTAAACTTGCTATTGTTTTTGTGTTTATATATATATATATATATATATATATATATATATATATATATATATATATGTGTGTGTGTGTGTGTGTGTGTGTGTGTGTGTTTTAAATTTTCAGTATCAGAAAACTTACCTTTAGCAGGTAATTATACAGAAACATTAGCAACTCAATATAATTTCATTTTTTCAGTGTTTGTTATGTTCCTTTATCTTTTTTCACACCTCCAAAGTTCCCTCTTTGGTTGCATTTTCTACTTATCCTAATCATCTCTATTCCATGCACTTGGATGCAATAAAGTTTGAACTGCATGCACTTTGATGCCTGTTAACTTGCACCACATTGAAATCATGCATTTTAAATAAGTTTAGGGAACTCCAATTCCCAGAAGCTCTTGGGCTGATTAGCCCAACCTGGCACACCTGTGGACTCCTCCACTTAAGGCTATGGCAAACAGCAGCCCTTAGTCACACCACTGTAGAGGGGTGACCAGTACAGTACTTAGCCCAGGTGGGTATTGAAACAAAAAGAAAGGAGAAAAGGAAAGAAAATACACTTGATGTTTGCTTCTTAAAGAGCAAACAGTTGAAACAAAGTCTACCTTCCTCTCATAATCACAGAGTAAGTATTTTTTGTTTTCTGAATCTTTTAATTCACTTTTCTATTTCTATTTTTTTTTTTTGCCTTTTTCCCACCATTTTTTATTTTCCATACATTGAGGTGTTTTTCCCGTTTTCCGCCCGTGCTTCCCGGTGGCGCAGTGGTAACTCCTCAGACCGCCAATCAGTACATCAGCTAAGCATCATGTTTCAACATACAAATATAGAAGGCCAATTACACATAGAATCACAAAGAAGTCAAAAACTGATATATTTAATCCTCTTGATTTTATAACCTGTTTACAACCTGTACATGATATATTGTAGCCTAGGGTTTTATGGCTGTCATGCTTTGCTCGGCAGGCAGCGGTCTTTAAACCTGCTAAAGCCTGCTAAATACTCAGCATGGTATGATCACAATGCTGCTTTAATGAATATGTCAATAAAAGATGCTTTGACACTCCGCTAGCAAAAACATCAGAGTGTGGAAACGTTCTTTTTATCAGGGTATTTAATAAATACATTATCATCATCAGCAGCAGTTGAAAGAGCAGAGAATCCCAGACGACCCTGTCCCACCGCAGCTCTTTTCCACCACTTTTATCCACGATATCATTCTTTCAGTCTTTAACCAAAGCTCATAACCACAAACGAGGAGCATCCTCAGCCTGTCCCAGCCTGCGGCCGATCTTACAATCCCTCTTTGCATCATTCGTGACCCCAAGATCCTTAAACTCCTCCACCTGAGGCAGGTCATTTCCCCTTAACCGAAGTGGGCATGCCACCCTTTTTTGGGCTAGGACTGTGGACTCAGACTTGGAGTTGCTGATCCACATACCAACTGCTTCACATTCAGCTGCAAACCGCTCTAGTGAGCACTGGAGGCATTCATGCGGTGCAGCCAAAAGGACATCATCCGCAAACGGCAGAGATGCCACCCTCCGGCCTGCACACATAATGTTCTCCTGACCTCAGCTGTGCTTTCACGCACTGTTCATGATATTCAAGATATTCATATTCATAGAGTGGAGTCAAGGCACAACTCGTTCCAACACTCACGAACAAGCTTGACATCAATGCCGAGTACATGGACAGAACTCTCACTCAAGGAGGCTCAAGGAGAGAGAGGAGTCAAATAAACAAAGAAACAGTCATATGCATTCACTCCAACTCTAGTTTATTGACACACTTTGAGTAGTATTTATACAGCAGTTGTCACATCACTACATCCTGTTATTCTGTTCTCCCTAACCTATGGACTTTTTCATCCTATTTTCCATTTTCCCCTTTCCATATGGTGTACATTTACTCAGTGCCTCTATCTCTAACCACTTCCCCATACACCCCAGATGACATGAAACCCAGACAGTATATTAATCAAGTATTAATCTCAGATAGTCATATGCTATGATTCAAAGATCAGGCTTAGATTCTAACACACACAGAAATTTGCTTCTTACCACCACAAAAAGCTGGCCTAATATTCCACAGCCAAGGATGGAATATGCACAGTTCCTCCTCAAGCCGAGGTTCGACTATCGGTTGGAGTCTCTTTTCCAGCACCTTGGCATAAACTTTCCCAGGGAACATGAGCAATGTGAAACCCCAGTAATTGGCACACAGTCTCTGGTCCCCTTTCTTAAAAATAGGGACCACCACCCTGGTCCTTCAGTCCAAAGGTACTATTCCCAAGGTATATGCGACATTGCAGATGCGTGTCAGCCATGACAGCCCCACAACATCCAGAGCCTCAAGCATTTCCATGCAAATCTCATCCACCCCTGGTACCTTGACACTGAGGAGCTTGCCAGTAACCTCAGTGACCTCCACGAGTCTGACACGCCAGTGAGGGAGGCTTGCCTCGAGTTTAGGAGTTCCTCCAAGTGATCCTTCCACCAACCGACAGTATTCTTATCTGAAGTCAGAGTTTCTCCACCCCTGCTGAGTACAGCTTGAGTGAAGTGTCTCCTTGCTGCAAGGGCCACCAAAAGGTTCTCAAGAACATTTCTGCTTTCATTGTGGGGATGATGTCCATTTTACTGCAACGTGCCAAAACCCAGAGAATCAAGGAAAAGTTATTAAAAGGCTAATCCAGGCTCTGGCGATTTCCAAAGGTAAGCAGCAGGTTGGTGATGTTACAGCCGGAGAAGTTATATGTGAGGACATAAACAGTCCTGTTGTCAGGCAGGAGACTGCAAATATTCCTGCAGGTTTGATTGGTCTACCTAGCCTGATGCCGCTGAAGGTGAATGGGCACCCATGTAATGTGCTCCTTGACAGTGGCTTATAAGTAACTGTCATCTTTGAGCCCTGGTACCAAAAGTATTTATGTGATGTCCCTATTCATGCTGTATCCAGGCTAGCTTTCTGGGGTTTAAGTGAATCTAGTCACAGTCACCCTTACTATGGTTTTATAGGTCTGGAATACCCAGCCAAGGTTGTGAGCACCAGTAAGATGGTGACCGTACTTGCCCATATCTGCCCTAGCCCCCAACTTCAGGTCAGACCCCTGTCATTTTTGGGACTTAATTAAAAAACAGATTTTGGTCTAAAATGTCAGTCAGAAGAATACATAAAGAATTGTGAACAGTGTAGTCTCAAAAGACTCCTTGTCAGAAAGTAGCTTTGCTACATCAGATTGTAAGCAGTGGACAAATGGATCTTGTCTTAATTTCCTGTCAATGGAACCAGATTCCAAAGGCATAGGCAACATGTTAGTGAACATTGACCATTTCAGACGATATGCACAGGCTTTCCCAATGAAAAACCAGAGAGCTCAGGTGGTTGCAGAAACTTTAGTTGACAAGTCTTGTGTATTATGGCCTGCTTGCTAGGATCCACTCAGACCAGGATAGAGTCTATGAGGGTTGTTTGATCAAAGAGTTCTCTGGATTGATCAGGATCTGTAAGTCAAGAACCACCCTATATCATCTTCAAGGGGATCCTCAACCAGAGAGGTTTAATCGAACCTTGCTGTCTATGCTAGGTACTCTGAGCCAGGAGAAGAAACATCACTGTGGAATATCTGGTTCATGCATACAATAGCTCAAAATGCCATGCCACAAGATATTTGCCATACTATTTAATGTTTGGCAGAGAGGCAAGACTTCCAGATGGTGTAGAGCAGGGGTGTCTAATCTTACAGCAAAGGGCCAGTGTGGCTGCAAGTTTTCATTCCAAACAAGCAGGAGCACATCTGATTACACGTGTTCAATCAATTGCTTAGCCCTCAAACAACTGATCATGTTCAGTCTTGCTGTGTTGGAATGAAAACCTGCAGCATTTGTCTTCAAAGTAGTTGTGCCCCACTGGTAATTTTTTTGCCACCTTGCCAAATTATTCCTGCCATTGGATGCCATTTGATTCTCGGGGGGTCAGTGAGGAGGCAGGTGTAAGTTAGGGACTGGAATCCACCCTGGATTGCTGTCACTTTTTTGATTCCAACATGCCATCCAAACCTTTGAGTGCATGTTTGAGGTGGGGGATAACGACAGGGGACTGCACTGATGACTACACAGCATTGTGAGGCGTTAGTAAGTGTGTGTGTGTGTGTGTGTGTGTGTGTGTGTGTGAGTTTGACAGTGAAATCAGAAAGCATGGTGGGAGGATACCTGCTGTGTTGTAACAGTATAACAGGGAAGGCTCCCTGTGGGCTTCAACATGACAAGAATGCTGGAAATGTACCCTACTCAGAATACTACATGCACTATCCCCCAACACAAACTTACAAATATACATGCACACATAAGAGCCCCCCCGACCTCCAACCCTGCCTGCTGTTAGGGTATAGAGTGTTTGGTCAACACAGACACAGCAACACAGAAGGTTTGCATGACAGTACAAAAACAGTGCATTCAAAAAGGTTGTTTTTCAGCTTGCTTGAATAGACTATAGGGACTAAGACGTGAATGGTATGTTTTGAAACTTTAATACTATTTGCATACTACATCAAATGCTTTGATTAAAAAAAAAGTTATAGCAATTTTAATTAACTTAAAAGCAGCTGCTGGGTATGGGCTAAGAGGCCTTCATTTCATTTATTTACTCATTACACATTGTAGGGCTATTCATTCACTTAACTTTGAGTCTGCAGTCAGGCTTGGATCGTTTTGTGGGCGCACCCAAGGAACCGAGCCACAGTTGTCATTAACTGGTTGTCCATCCACCAGTTTTTTTGCAAATTTTAATAATGTGCAAAAAAAAGGATTTTTCAAATAAGAATGATGTAGCAAGTCATAAGTCACATGATTCCATGATTCTGACAGATGGTCCGATTGTGGCGCATAGCTTTTTGAAGGCTGTTTTTGGTATTCTGAAATGCCTGATCCTAAGCTCATTTAAAAAACGCCTCTGCACAGTGAGCTTCCAGAACTGTGTGGTGCATTTATGTTCCCAGATTCAAGGTAGATGTCGTCAGGGTGGCATGAATTTTCAGCCCTTATTCGTTGGGCTGTAAAGATAATTCTACTTAAAGCAAAAGCGAGTTAAATCTCTAAATCATGCTCGTTTTGATGCACCCCCCCAGTCCAGAGGCTACACCATTTAAAGATTTTTCACATGAGTGGATGGAAACATGACACAAAAGTGCCATTGTGTTACAGCCTATCTGATGCTGTCCATGTCTTTCCTAAATGTCCACTTTCTTTTCCCCTCTAATCACTGCTTAGCAACCGTTACAACACCCGCCATTACTTCGGCTTATGGGTTTCTTAGCAGTGATATAGCATTCCTGTGTTTGTATCTTGAATTTAAAGCTGCCTTTATTTAAAAGATGTGTCTGGTTTATCTGTAAAAGTGAGACCTGATGCTTCAACAGAGTAGAGGAAGCCTATTTCCAAAGTCAAATATAAAATGTCAACCAAGTTAAAGTAAGTTACATCATCTTTGTCCACAGTGATCTGCAAACTGTCATCAGAGATAAGATATAAATGGAAAACCATTTTCCACACCCGCTGTGACAGTATACTTTAGCTTCGGATGCTAAAGGTTTGATTTGATGCTTTTTTCCATCATTATGTATTTCAGCTGTCTAATTTAAATTTGTTGGCTTCATTCAAGTAAATATTTTGCTCATCAAGAGCTCACGCAGGGTTTAAAGGAGGGTTTAACCTCTATTCTCATTAAAGTATGAGTAATCTTATTGGTTTGTGTTGACTGGAAAAAAAATGTGTTTATAGCAGTGACATGCACTGCGGTTAGTATACACCCATTGTTGTGCTGCATAGCCCTCATGTAACCGACTGTGATATCATAAAAAATGACTGACCACCCAAGAAATGTAGACAGGTAGGAACACCAAACATTTGTGCCCAGGGGCTGATAACTCAATGATCTTGGCTCGTCACAATGGACTGTTTCCCAGTCTCTGAGCATCCTGTAGTCAAATCCACACAACAGCTGTCTGAAGTGGAAGAGACAAGTCTAAAAACAATATGACACTTTTGTACAAAGGCCTTAACATGGTCACGGTCACAAATTAGCTTTTTTGCTACTTGAAGAGCAACCTAGAAATAGTGCAGAATCTTCTTCTTCTTCTTTTTTTTTTGTTTTAAATTTTTTTACATTTCTGCTGTTGTTTATAAAGTTCCCAGCTTGATTTTTTTTTATAAATATACAGTCGTATGCTAAAGTTGGAACAGATTTCATGTTTTGTTGATTTTATAAGTGAAAATAAGTCTACAGGGGACAAACTCAAATTTGGCAATGTTCTGCAAATTTTAGTGAACAATTTCTATTTATTTGCTGAGTTTAAAATCATAAAATCTAAAATGTCATATCTTTTGCACAGGCTACATGTTATATTTTATTATTTTTTCCAATAATTCCACTTGATTTATTGCACATAAATTGCTTAAACGCAGCCATATCTTACCCTTTTCTTTTCTTTTTTTTCTGAGATCTACTGATGATATTTGTGTCCTTTATGTATCAAATACAGTTGTAATTCTTTTACTGTACATTATGATTATTTATGATTATTTTCAAAATGTGACATATGACATGATATATGAACTCTGTTCAGATTGGCTGCCCACACTCCTTATAACATCAGCATAAATGGGTGGGGCTAAACTGCACACATTTTTATTTTCTCTGACAATTTTGTATGTGTAAAGCCCAAAAAAGAAAATTCAATGAACCCTTTCAAATGTAAAATCATTGTTTTTGTGACATCACACATATAGTCCATTTAAAACAGACTGTTTCTGTAGGTACATTTTGAAATTTTATTGAGGTTTACATAACAAATGTAGATTAAAAATAGTTTTTCTGTGATGTGGGCTCTTCATGTTATTACAAATGTATTCATTTTTGTCAGCATTGGGTATGTGTGTGTGTGTGTGTGTATATATATATATATATATATATATACTTGAGATTTACCATGTGGGCCCACCATCTGCAAGGTCCAGCATTGGGGACCAGTGTAGTGCCATATAGGCAGTGGGAGATGGCAGGGAGGTCCTTGGTGGCATGGAACACCAAGTTCGAACACAGGAACATTCATAAGTGTACTTGGCACCAGAGCTCCTTGGCTCAAACGTCAATGATCGATTTTGTTGTTGTTTCATCTGACTTACGACCATATTTTCTGGACACTTGGGTGAAGAGAGGTGCTGAGCTGTCAACCGATCATCTGGTAGTAAAATGGATCAGATGCCAGGGACGACTGTTGGTCAGACCTGGTAGACCCAAATGAATAGTGAGGGAGAACATTTCTCTTGAGGAGGTAGGGGACATGGAGTCCGAATTCTGTCTGTTACAAACCTCCATTGTGGAAGCCCCCAGACATGGCTGGGGCCAGCAACCAGACGTGGCTGGAGCCAAAAACTTGTTGGTGTCTGTCAGGGTGGCAACCTAAGAACCCCCTGGTGGACACTGGTGGTGAGGGAGGCCATCAAGCTGAAGAAGGAGGCCTTAAGAGACTGAATGTGCCAGATTACTCCCAACTCACTACAGAGGAACTAACAGGTAAAGAAGTTGGCTGCGACGGTGGTGGCTCAATCAAAATTAAGCCAGCCATCAGAATGGAAAAAGTTTGGCGAGGCCATGAAAAAAGATTTTAGGTTGGCTTCAAGGAGGTTCTGGACAACTGTCTGGTGACTCAGGAGTGATCAGGGTGGCTTTGCTCAAGCTGTTCTCAGCAGGGGTGGAGAAACTCTGAATGCAAACGATATTATTGTCAGTTGGTGGAAGGAGCACTTTGAGGAACTCCTTAACCCAAGAGACATGCTTTCATCACAAGAGTCAGGGTCAGCGGCTTTTGGCATGTCAGACTCTTTCCCTGGTGGAAGTCACTGAAGTAGTTGGCATACCCCTCGGTGGCATGGCACCAGGGTTGGATGAGATTTGCATGTAAATACTTAAGGCTCTGGATATTGTGTGGCTGTTGTGGCTGACAAGCCTCAGCAATGTTGCGTGGAACTCAGGAACAGTACCCTTGGACTGGCAGACAGGGGTGGTGGTCCCTATGTTTACAAAAGGGGACCGGAGACTTATAGTTGAACTTTATATTGAGGAGGAGCAATGCAGATTGTATCCCAGCCAGGGACCAATGGACCAGCTTTTCACCCTCATGCAGATTGTTGAGGGGGCATGGGAGTTTGCCAACCCAGTCTACATGTGTTTTGTGGACTTGGAGAAGGCTTATGACCATGTTTCCCAAGATATTCTGTGGGAAGTCCTCTGGGAGTATGGGGTGTCGGGGCCACTACTTCGCTTCATTTGGTCTTTGTACTCCTTGAGTGAGAGTTATGTCTGTATACTCAGCATTAAGTCAAGGTCATTCAGTGTAAGCCTTGGACTCCACCAAGGTTGCGCCTTTTCTCCACTTCTGTTTGTGATATTCATGGACAGGGTGTGAAAGCATAGCTGTGATCAGGAGGGCATTATATGTGGAGGCCAGAGAGTGCCGTCTCTGCTGTTTGCCCCATGACATGGATGCCTCCAGTGCTTGCAGCTGAATGTGAAGTGGTTGGTATGCGGATCAGCACCTCCAAGTCCATGGTCCTACCATGGAAAAAGATGGCATGCCCACTCCAGGTAAGGGGAAAGGACCTGCCCCAGGTGGAGGAGTTTAAGTATCTCAGGGTCTTGTTCACGAGTGATGGGACAGGCGGCAGCAATAATGCGTTTGCTGTACCAGACTGTAGTGGTGAAGAGGGAGCTGAGCCATAAGGCAAAGCTCTCTGTTTACTCGTTGGTCTACATCCCAACCCTCATCTATGGTCATGAGCTTTGGGTAATGACTGAAGTAGTGAGATTGCGGATACAAGTGCTGGAAATGAGCTTTCTTCGCAGGATGGAGGCCTACACTCTACTTGATAAGGTGAGGAGCTTGGTCATCTGTAAATATATGCTAATTCCAAGATTGATACCTGCAACAAATTGTTTTTGGAAATAATATTCTTGATGTTCTTCAGGCCACAGAATGAAAGGACCATCCTCATTGTTCCCAACACAAAGCTTAAAAAGCCAGCTTCTCTAATACAGGGATGTGTTTGTGCCAACAGCATGGGTAACCTGCACATCAGTAAGGTCATTATTAATGCTGAAGAGGGTTACATATATATTTTGGAGCAACAAATTCTGCCATCTAGATAACGTCTTTTACAGGGATGTCCATGCTTGTTTAAGCAAAACAATGCCAAGCCACATGGCAGTAAGAGTGCCGGTGGTAGGCATAACATCTGCTTTGGAGATGGCTTGATTATGCCTCAACATCATAAGGATTCAAGCTGATAGTACTGTGCAGGATGTTCTCATATTTCAATGAAGAAATGGACCTGGAAATATTTTTTCTGTGAAATGTTGAGCAGAAAAAAGATCATCTATTATTCAACAAAGTCATGTTAAGTGTTCTGTTGTTTAATATTTACTTATCTTTCAGTATCTTGATATCTTGCCTATACCATCACTGTCAGATCAATTTTTTTTTTGTTTTGAAACTGCTTTTTAGACTGGGTGAACATTTCATGATGAATGGCCCAACAGAAATTGATCAAAACTGCTTACATTTAGACACATTTAAGTTCATTCAGGGTTTATTTCTGTTATAAACGTCTGTGCTGAAGTGGAGTCTTTGTGATCAGTGGGGCGTAATGGGAGTGTGACCTCATAGAGAGCTTATAAACAGGTGAACAGGGGTTCTGCTCTCTTTTACGTACTCTCTCCCTCTCTGTCTTTCTCTCTCTCTCTCCTATCACCAGTAAGCATGTGGTTCCTGCTCTTATACTTAGTACCAGCTGTACAAGGCAAGTTACATTTTATCTTTCTTTATTGTAAACATATTTTACGGTTGTGGTTCATTTTATAAAATCAGTGATTTATTGCTTTATTCTCTTTTGTTTTCAATTCTGAATCTGTTTATACTGAATTGACAAATAACTCATTGTATATGCATGATAAGGGGAGAGAATCATTACTGTGATGAAAAATGATTAAAATTATAGAGTTTATTGGACAAATTTGTATTGCTGAACCGACGCAGGACTCTAAAAGTGGTACACTCTTAAATGTTTCTTCAGCAGTTCTTTAGTAAAGAAAAAAGAACCATTTGCATGATTAAAGGGTTCTCTGCATGGTAAAATCAATCAAGATTGATGGAGAATGTGCTGTATATTTTTCTATGTAGAAGCTTTTTGAAATAGGTTCTATAAAGCACCAAAAAGCTTGACATTATAACTATAGCAGAACCCAGAACCATCTTTTTTAGTTCAAGAGTTCATGTAGAAAGTAGAAAATGAAAGCAGACAAATAGATATTCTAACCACTAAAATTTGAAATGTGGGTTATTCTCAATCTGTCCATAAATGTTTGAGAATATGCATATACAGTCATATGCAAAAGTTTGGACACCCGTTGTCAAATTACACGTTTTTTGATTTTCTAAGAGCAAATAAGTTCCCACATCCTCTACAGAGAACACACACAAATGTGGCATTTTCGGAAAGTTGTAGTGCACAATTTCTGTTTATTGATTAACATACTAAAAATATTTACAATATTTACCATATTTATGGTTTCTTATTTTTTCTATATGTTTAAATTCAGCAAATAAACAGCAACAATGCATTAAAATGTGCAGAAGTATGGGGATGTGTTCATTTATTTTCACTTAGAAAATCAACCAAACATGTAATTTGACCAGAGTGTTCAAACTGTATGGCTGTAATGTAGCAGATCAGTTTTAGCACTAAAAGTTACAGCAAAAAGTTATTGAAAATTATTCATGTTTTAGCATTCATTACTCTAATTTTCATTAACGCAATATGTCCATTTATCTATTTCTCATTACTGATATCTACCTTTTTGTTTTATTTAAACTTTGAAGAACAAATTGTTCTGTGGCACAAATAAAAAAGGAAAAATCTCAGTGGCTGTCAATGTGCTTCAGATAAAACAGCAAATACTAAAACATTTATACTTTAAAGTCCAACAACAGAAAACAGTTTAATGAAAAAAAATGACAAATTAATTCATACTTAATATTTATCAATATTACTTAATATACTTAATATATTCATACGTAATGTGTATCAACACATAATTAATACTGTGTTGAAGTAATGAGAATTTGATCACTTCAATTGGAAAAGTGTTACTAAAACTGCATTTAACAACAAAAGAATCATTCAGCTTTATTTTAAATCATTTATCCAGAAATAATTATAAAGTTTTAATCGTGTTCATTTGGGTCCCCAGTGAGTGTCATTTTGGTGAGAATAACCTGCATGTTTGTATTTTAAAAAGCATAATTCAGTATAAAGGACAGACGGCATGTTGTTCTTTTTTTTGGACATGTGCACTGAATTACAGCATTATTTGACATATATTGTGTTAGAACCTCCAGCAAACTCCAAATGCCTACAAAATGCAAACATGAAAATTTCTAAATCGTTCTTCATAAGTAACAAAACTAATTGCTTTAGAACCTTTAACATTATGTAGAGGTTCTATGAACTTTAATAAGGTTCTCCACACCTGCATTTTCATTTTCAAAAATGATTTTTGAAGAACTGTCCACTGAAGTGTTCATTTAGGGAAAGTGCTTCTTCTATGTTTTTATTAAAAAAAAAAAAAACAACTTTAACAACTTTTATTTTAAACAAACTTCTCTCCAAAGTGGTAACTTTACAGGAGAACACAAAAGCATCATTTACCTTTTAATGTAAGATAATGCAAAGCGATTTCATTCCAAGCAGTTTTGGAGCATTTCTAGTGATCCAACCATCATGAAGTTTTCACACAATATAAAGGACAGATTCCATGTCCTTTTTTTCAATATGTGCAGCTTTAATGAAAGTTATTTATTCAGTAACTACAGGGACATCAATGCAAACTAGCTGAGCTATTCTCAGGTTATAGAAGTGTGTAGTAAAACTTTGGGCCCGCTGGTGATCCCTGGCCATTTAAGCTTCCTTGGTGTAAAATTGTGGATAATAAGTTTGTAAGAGCTAAATGTAGAGTTAGATTTATGCAGTTATGCATATCCTCACCTCAAATGTGGGTTGTTGTCGCTGCTGTCAGAACAAAGCTTTTGTCCATTTTTCAGTTTTTGACATAATTTGAAAGTATCCGGTTGCCTTTTATATTATTTATGAATTACATGATGAATGGACCAAAAGTAACGGCCCAAAATTAATTGGAAAAATGTCCAGTTGCATAAACGTACGTTAAAAGTAAAGTATGTTTTTTCTTTCTCCTGTAAAGTTATTATTTCGATAACAGGTTTTGCTCCGACAGCAGCATTTTACATCTACTTAAGTATATTTGGAAAGTAGTCTACTTTTTTACCCACTTTTTACTAACTTTTTTTTCCCCACGTCTTTCTTTCATGTTAGGTAACCCCTTAAAATCCCAGGCTTGTTACATGCTAAGGCTTATTATTCAGCAACTACGGGGATTTTCAAGTTTATAGAAGTGTGTAATAAACCTTTGGGCCGGCCGGTGGGTCCTGGCCATTTAAGGGGTTAATCACTCACTTTGGCATGTAGTATTACAATCCAACAGATTTAGATCAAAAAGATCCAAAACAGGGGAGAATCAATATTAAAAAAAACGTCCGGTTTCTATGCTGACGGATGCTGGATGTACAAAGAAATTACACTGTAGTTCTATTTTTATCAGACCTGATACTTTTTTACTCAAGCTATTTTTTGATAGGACGACTTTAACCCCCATTCAAACTCTTTTCCTGACGATCTATATCAGTCCTAGCAACACATTTGATCTCTAATTAAGGTTTTCTCAGACAGCAGGTGTAGTAGATTATTGTATACAGAAAGTTTTCTGGGAGAAATGTTCGTACCGCAATCTAAAACCAAGTAACTTTGTGTATAGAAACACACAGATAGATCAGTGTGTTAGAAATGACCAATAGCTCCAGTCCACTGTACATATAAGGTCAATACCAAACAGCAGTAATTAGTAAAATCAGTTAGAGCTGTGAAACTTCAATCACTTCACTTTATTAATAACCTCAGATGCCTATGTTTTAATTGGCAAATTAAAGGAACAGTTCACAAAAAATTTAATTCACACAATTTTCCCCTTAAATGTAGTCAATCAGCTGAAACATGTCTGGTGTCAGAAGTTTGCATCTTTAGTTTAGCGCTGCAGATAAAAGGCTAATGTACCTAAAAAAGTAATGGAAGTAATGTGTTACGCAAAATCTTGACATCAGCCTCGTAGCTCCACTGGAGAACTAAAGGAGTAAATCTGACACCAAACATCTCTCAGCTCATCGACTATGTTTATGATGAGGGGGAAATTATGTATATTTGATTTTTCAGTGAAACATCCTTTAAAAGATATTTCAGATAAAACCATTAAACGAGTAAAGGTGCTTTGCTTCTAAACAGCATGTGTTAATGTAGACTCTATTCCTTGTGAAGTACATGTGTGCTGTCGGAAGCTGACCAATAGAAATGCTCCAAATGAACTGAAGACATATCTTTTCATCCTTATATTCCATTATAAGTTAAACATATTTTTCCTTCTAGTGAAATGTTTTGTGAATGTTAGGTTTTGTTGTGACAGAGAAGATGTTGAACTTTCTAAATACAGGTTTAAGGCTCCCCTAGTAAAAAAAACCCCAAAAAACATAAATAAATAAATAAAACCTGTGGCGCCCAGATTTTAGCAAATGACTGTGGGTTTATCTGAATAATGATCTGAGGTGACTCATTGGTTGATGAATTCTTTACAGTTTGGATGTTTTGGTTCTTTAGTTCTTTAATGTTTGATACCAACACTACTATAAGATAAGGTGCTACAAAGCGTTCTCTGGGGGGTTGCTATAGAAGAACCACTTTTGTTTGGTTCTCTAAAGAACCATTTTAGTAAATGTGATCATTTGCAAAGAACCATAGAAATGTATATGGAACTTTTCACTGAATATAAAGGCTCTGTAGGTTTTTCGTAGATCTGTATATCCAAGCGAAGAACCATTTAGGAACCTTTTGCTCTTAAGAGTGAATGTGTGAGAAACTATAGAAGAACAGATTGATAACAGTGAAGATATTACACATGGGAGTTTTAAAAGCGTGTGAATATTTAGCATAAATATTAATTTATTATTATTATTATTATTATTATAGACATTTATATTTACATATTATATATATATATATATATATATATATATATATATATATATATATCTGCAGTGGACTGCCGACCTGTCCAGGGTGTATCCTGCCTTCCGCCCAATGACAGCTGGGATAGGCTCCAGCTTCCCACCGCGACCCAGAAGGATAAGCGGTTTAGATGATGGATGGATGGATACATATATATATATATATATATATATATATATATATATATATATATATATATATAAAATATGTAAATATAAATGTCTCAGATTACCCAGTCAACTGTACTGATGCTGATATGTTAAATATCACATGTTAAATATCATATCTACGTTTACATTTGTGTGTGTAAACTATGAACTGCAGTCTGTATGATCTGCTAAAAGATCAAAATAATAAAGATCATTACAAAGCCAATAAAATAATCAAATCCTTAAATCCTTTTTAAATATATTTTTTAAACCTTGCCACATTTCTTAAGGACTCTTGGCAGTGATTAATTTCACTCGCTTAAATGTTTATTTTTCCTTTAGTTAATTATAATGAACAATTTTTTTTAATGGTAAAGTAAGAAAACACAATACTCAGCAATAAGAGATCAGAATAAAAACTGCTTCCTATTTCAGATAATATAACAGAAAACTGTACAAGAGTTCTGCGTCAAATGGCTGTGCAGAGAACCGTATCAGAGCTGCTTTATGTTTTCTACTGTAGGGTACATTCCTCAGGAACACAATACAAAATGTGTATGTGTGCTTTATTTATTTATTTGTTTGTTTGTTTGTTTGCTGTAAGTTTTGACAACAAATTTAAGTTTTTCAGCTCTAAAAGAATTTGCAGAATTTCATAGAAAATGCAGAAGAAACATCCTCACAACCTGTAAGACTAGGAAGGATATTATGGAGAGCATCAAAATAAATTATCCTTATTAATGATCCCAAAGCTTTAGTTAAAATACAACAAAGCTTAGTGTTCTGCAGATGTTTATTTATGTATTAGTATTATTATTACAGTGCACAAATCTGAATAGTACATACAGAACAAACTACATTTACATACACCAAACAGTCAAAAAACAGCCAAAATGTCTACCTTTTGCTGAGTTTAACTTTTTGTTTCCAAAGTGTTAAATTTAGCAAATAAACAATAATTGTGGTTTAAAAAGTGCTGAACTGTGTTTTCTGTAAACACGTATTCTTTGACCAAGAGCACCCAAACTTTTTGCATGTGACTGTACATATGTGTGTGTGTATATATATATATAAATATACTTTACTGAAAGGTAGGTTTCATAGTTCTCATAAGGCCACATGACAACTAACGTAGGCCTATATAGACATTATATAAATAAGCCTTTATAAATGTTTATTTAGGTTTAGGTCCATTATCATGAAATGCTTACATGTAGCCTTATAAATAGCACCCTTCAAGTGTTACAATAATAATAATAATAATAATAATAATAATAATAATAATAATAATAATAATAATAATTATTATTATTATTATTATTATTATTATTATTATTATTATTATTATTATTATTATAATAGGGCGGCACGGTGGCGCAGTGGCGCAGTGGGTAGCGCTGTCGCCTCACAGCAAGAATGGCCTGGGTTCGATTCCCGGCTGGGCGACCAGGGTCATTTCTGTGTGAGTTTGCATGTTCTCCCTGTGTCTGCGTGGGTTTCCTCTGGGTACTCTGGTTTCCTCCCACAGTCCAAAAACATGCAGTCAGGCTGATTGGACATGCTAAACTGCCCCTAGGTGTGAGTGTGTGTGTGACTGTGTATGTCTGTCTGTCTGCCCTGCGATGGACTGGCGACCTGTCCAGGGTGTATCCTGCCTTCCGCCCAATGACAGCTGGGATAGGCTCCAGCACCCCACCGCGACCCAGTAGGATAAGTGGTTTAGATGATGTATGTATGTATGTATGTATGTATGTATGTATGTATGTATGTATGTATGTATGTATGTATGTATGTATGTATGTATGTATGTATGTATGTATGTATGATTATTATAATTAAAAATAAGAAGATGATTAAGAAAGGGAAGAACCTGCATCTTGCACCCTAATTTGTGATGCATGTCAGTTTTTGAGTTTGAGGTGGTGGTCTAGACGTTGCGCAGTAAGTCTTCTTTAATTCCACTCACTCAGGTTTTGGGCAGCACTGTGGTTTAACTGGAAGTGCTGTTGGGGCAACAACATGGTGTTATCTCAAAATCTGCAGTGATGTGCAGCTCTGTCAGAAGCACAGAGCCGAAAGTAACAGGTAGATAAGATGCAAAAGAGCTTCAGCAGAACATTTGGTTAACCAGCTCTCAGCTCAGCAAACTCAGTCATATTTTCCATTGACCATATACGGTTAAATTCAGACACTCGGCTCAGCTGGCAGTGAGAAATGACAGCCTTGGCATTATCAGTGCAGCATAGATGGATTAAACTTCATGTATAGATCAATACAAAAACATGAAATTCTGCCCTGTTGGGGGACGTTTGTTTAGTTAAATGAGTCCACTTTACTAGCCTAAAGCTGTTCTATCAGCTGTTAACTACTGGAAGTTCTTTTTTGTTGTTTGTTTGAATCTGTTTAATTTTAATCTTAAATTACCTCACATATTTATACTCCAATGAACAAAGTAGGCAACATTCCTTGGAGATACCTAACAATTCAGTATGTGCCTACATAACACTCTGCAGACCTGCAAAAGTCATTAGCTCGATTAACTTATCATTTGAATTTTAATTTTAATGCAGTCAGGCTTCTTCAAATCATTTTTTACAGTCCATACATCTCTGTGTGATTATGAATCCTTCCCTACAGCGCAGAACAGGATAGCTTTGCGGGGACCGAATGGTCCATGCCAGGGCCGTTTGGAGGTGTACAATGATGAAGAAGTGGGGCCTGGTGTGCTACCAACGATGAACAAGTGGGGCTTGGTGTGCTATCATGGTTGGAACAGTAAAAATGGTGAGGTAGTGTGCAGATCTCTGGGCTGTGGAAAGCATGTTGAATCTGGCCATAACAAAGACAGCTCCAGGCCCCCTCCAAAAACCACAAAATTTTGGATGGATGAGGTAAAATGCAGCGGAACAGAGAACAACCTGTGGGACTGCAAGAAACCCAGGGTCACCCATTGCGAGGCGGACAACTACGTAACAGTGAAGTGCTCAGGTACGAGTGATGTTTTCATTAATCTGGGAGTGTAAGCTAAAAAAGCTGCTCTTTCAGGTGAATTGAAACCAGTGTGCAGGAAAAAGGCCTTAATGTGATTAGACTACAGACGGCCCATGCTCTGGAAAACAGGAGGAAATGTGATACCATTTTTATTATTCAGATGCTTTTGTCTGTTACATTGAATAATATACACATTATCTTATATTTACACTTAAGATGGTTATGCAACGGTTTGAACACCTCAAGTCAAATGTTGCATTTTGTTAATTTTCTGAATAAAAACAATTAAATTCATCCTCTACAGGGAATAAACTTAAAAACTGTTCAGCCAATAAACAGTCATTGAGCATTAAAATGTGCAGATGTTTGTTCTCTGTAGAGGATTTCTTATTTTTACTTAGACAATCAACAATCTGAATGCATGAAAACATAATAAATGGTTAAGATTTTTTTCACTCTAGGGTCTATAGAGCTGAGCTTGAACAGGAATGGAAAAATGGACGAGTGCGCTGGGGTCGTCCAGTTCAACACAACAAACGGCTACGTTAGCATGTGCGATGATGAATGGGGTGAGTTAAGCATCCCTCTACCATTACATAACATCTACAGTTGTATGCAAAAGTTCAGAGACTCACAGTCAAGTTATAGGTTTTGTTGGTAAGTTAACACATTCTCTGCAGAAAACACACTTAAATAAACATTCCAGAATTTTTTAATGCCCCAATTTCTACTTCTTTGCTAAGTTTAACATATTTGAAAACAAAAGACAAAATTTAAAATGTGCCATTACTTTTGCGCAGGTCACAGATTTATATTTCATTTTTTCCCAATATGTTAAGTGTTCTTTGTAGAGGATGTGTAAATATATTCTTGCTTAGAATTAACAAAACAAAAATCAGTATATAATGTAACTTGACCAGGGGCACCCAAGTTTTACGGTTTACAGTTTTAACTTCAAAAGTATGAAATGTGCTGCATTACAATTTTGTCTTAATTGAATTTCAAATAATAAGTTACCAGGAGTTAAGGTATTTTGGTTATTTATTTATTTATTATTAATTTCTTTTCAGTCATTTACAATTCCAAACTCTAGCTAAGTCTCCTCTTCTCACACAATGCTACCAAGCTGGGAGGGTAACGTGTAACACATGTCGTGACACATTAAGCACCACAGCATCTTTTCAAATGACTGCTAACACGACATCATTGAACAACTCAACATGCTTGGAGGAGAAAACTAAATGCCAGTTCTGTTATGTCAGCAAACAGATGCCCACATTTGAGTCCAACTGCACAACTATGCTGTCTTGGACTCCAGACAGTTTGGGACCAAACCTGCAATCTTACTATGATGAGCCTCAAGTAAACAGAATGTAAAGCAGAATATTGTTTTGTTTACTTACTATCAGAGGTTCAGTTCAATTTAAGGGCAGCATTGGTTACTTGCTTTTCATCATTTAAAGGGAAATCACACTGATTCCAGTCCATTTTGAGGATCATTCAGGGGTGTGTCTCCCAAAACTGCCATTGAACAACTACCATAGTTAAATGATAGAGAGCACTCTCTCTCTGTATAGTTACCGCGGTGGTTGTTCAATGACACTTCCGGACAGTATGGTCCAGAGTGGTTCGATTAAGGCCAGACTGAGTCATTCTTTAGGTCTAGACTTTGAAAAAATTTAGGTCCCCTTCAGATGAGTTTCCACAGTAACCATCACCTCTAGCAGCGCTTATGCCTGTTTTAATATACAAGAAATGTAGTGCAAGCAGCATGCCAGAACCACTTGGATGGATGGGGGGGTAGGGGGTGTATTTTACTAGGTCTCCCCAATCACACGATACTGCCAGTGCTAACAGAGTGAAGGCTAGCACTTGCTTCCTCTAAGTCATGTGAAGCCACCAACTGCTGCACTGAAATGCAATGTCATTGGACAGCCCAACACGCTTCGAGGAGAACGCTTCTGTAATGTCAGCTATAGATGCCCACTCTTACTTGAATCATGCAGAGTGGTGATGGGAGAGGGAGGACCACCCTACCACCCAGAGAGAGTGAGGCCAAATGTACTCTCTTGGACTCCTGATCATAAGACTGTAGCATCACCAGGGATCGAACTCTCGATCTGCTGATGATAGAATGGCTCCATGTCTGTCACATCAATTTGATGTGAGGTCCCCCTGTGCTTATGAGGCCCTAGGCTGGAGCTTACATAGCCTATACAGTTAATCCAGCAATGGAGTCAATGTGAAATGCTCTGTTCTAGAGACACTTACAGAAGCAAAATTGTTCACAGTGGTGTGGATTGGAACCACACACACACACACACACACACACACACACACACACACACACACACAGACATTATCGAAACCGTTTATACTCCTGGGTCTTGGGGGGTGCTGGAGCCTATCCAAGCACTCTTGGGTGGAAGGGAGGATGATATGACCCAGAGCCTCTGTGATATGACCCACCATCTCAGAGACCCCTTACATCACGTGGTTCTTTATTTGTGATATTTAAAAAAATTGCATTAATTAAAAAAAAAAATAATTTATTGTAAAGAGGTAAAACAGTCCCTAAAGAAAATTTTCTGATGTAATATTATTGCTATTACTAAACCAACATTACATATGAAAACACAAAAGACGTGTAGGTTCATTGGTCATTTTAGAAAGAAAATCAAATGGCTGTATTAGCATTGTATAGTGTTGATTGGGTTGTTTTAACAAATGAAACATTTACCTTAAACAGATAAAGCCAAAGCAGATATGGTGTGCAAAGAGCTTAAATGTGGAAAACATCACAAGATCCCCCAGTCCGGAACCTTCCACAGAGAAGGAGACCAAATCTCATACAGCGTACCTCTCCGCTGCACTGGCGACGAGATGTTCTCCTGGCAGTGTGTAGACTGGGTCCAAGCAAAATCAAACAAGTGCAGCGAAGAGGCCAGCGTCATCTGCTCAAGTAAGATCACAGGGTGACCCTGGGTTTCTACCTATCCTACACTCATAACAGCTTTCATACCTCATAACCCACAAAGCTACACATTTCACAATACAAGATTCATGAGCCTCTTTAACGCCCTTCTGCAGGCCCCCTAGTGGTCAGAATGGAAATCAACTCAGATATTTCTGATTAATGTAATCAAATAAAATATTTAAAGATGGATGAAAAGGCTTGCAATTATGATGTCAATGATGTCAT
The DNA here is from genome assembly GCF_904425465.1 of Colossoma macropomum. NCBI lineage: Eukaryota > Metazoa > Chordata > Actinopteri > Characiformes > Serrasalmidae > Colossoma > Colossoma macropomum. The sequence continues at coordinate 37,974,855 of NW_023494793.1, forward strand.
TAAAACCAAAACATTTGTATATATCTGTCTATTCAGCATACAGTAGTTCAGCCACCCCCATTTACTGAAGTTATTAGGAGTGTTTCAGCCTGGACTGCTTTTTTGATTGAGGCACAATCCAAGGCAGCCAATTAGAACAGAACTAATTTACATACACCCGTCTTAAAAGCACAGTAACAAAGGCACTAAAGTCATTCATTTAAAAATTAATTATGTCTGCTTTGGTACATAAAATGACACCAATATTATCTGTAAATAAACCGTATTCAAGAAGAAATTGGAAGATGGGCCCTTTAAGTAATCTATCCAATTCCAGGTTGTAGAAGACTATTCACTTGATATGCTTGGGTATTGATTTATATATTTATATGTTGTGGGTTATGATCAAACTCTCATTAAACAGATTACAAAGTTATGCGACTGAGAGGTGACAGTGGAGATGTTTGTAATGGGATCCTGCAGCAGAAGGACAGCATTGAGAATAGCAATTGGGTTCCTGTTCCATATCCTAAAGGAGGCTACAGCACAGCTGAAGCTGATGACATATGCTCTAAGCTGAACTGTGGTAAATCCAGCAGCGTGACACAATGTAATGGATCTGAGATTTGCCTCACATGTACAGGTAAGCCTGCTTATACAGCCTTGATTCTCAATTCAGATCCTATAAGACCCAGTCCTGTACATTGTATTGCTTTCCCCCCGCACTATTTAAACCTCATAAAGTTGATGCAGACACAATCTGCACTGTCCCCTCTTATTACCTTTGTATGTTGATGAAAACTCATCAGATACAATATTACAGTGATGGTGGTGAATAATGATGAGACAGAGCTGAACGTGTCTGTTTATGAGGAGGAGTAACGTTGCAGTTTATCGCGTTTAGTTTTATGTGACCTTTTTTACATCAGTAACGGTAGCCAGCTGTCTGGCTAACTAGCTTGACTATTTAGATTACGTGTTTACGTTCACGTGTGTGAATATGGTCGGTTGCTAGGTAACACAACAGATGATTGTCAACTTTGATCGAGTAGATTCAGATTTCCTAACTTGAGATAAGATGCTGTCAGATAAGATTCCTAAATTAGGATAAGGTTTGCTTCTTCAATACGAATTTGTGAAAAATCTTATCTTGACCTGTCAGACCTTAACTTAAGACAAAAAGATGTTTCAGTCATACAGCCCCTGGCTAGCCTAGCACACTGTGAGGGGGTTGATGTTCCCTTATTTTGCAGTGTTACATAGTTCAGGTTTATATTTTGTGGACTTTTGCAGGCAGTAGTGTCTGAAGTGGTTCAAAAGAACTGTTTATCTGTTTTATTCTCTGCAAACCTTGCTACTTGCTCACTGTAATAAACTAGCCAATGTGGGAAAGCTATTGTTAGCAATGGCATGTATTGTTTGTCTACAACTTTTCAGTGAGAAAATGGACTGAATTAAACAGGGAAGACTAAGCTGTTCACTGGTAACACTTCAAAGAATTTAAAGATAAGATTGAATTGAGTTACATTTTAATCTTGTGATTTTTGAAATCTAGACTCTTCAGTGTTTCAAATGTGATGAGATGACAAACTGCATAGGGAAAAAGTCCAGGAAATTAAATAATGTTTCCAGCACTTATCATTTTCCATGATTTTTCTAGGCCTAGAAACCACAAATCTATATTCCATGATTTTTTTTCATTACCATACAGATCCTGATTCTCTGTATTTGGACTGTATTTTGCCCCTATTAAAGCAGACTGACCAGTAAAAATAACAACAAATTATCAATACTGAATAAAAGCAGAACTTACTAAGTTTCAGCTTTTACTCCTCTGAAGCAAACCTGTTGTCACCTGTTGTCACTCTTCATCAAGTCACTTAATGTGAAAAAACATTACTGTATGATTAAATTGTGCCAAAAATATATTTGTATTTATTATGTTTTCCTTAAAAATGATGGTTTTGAATGGATATAAACATAGTGTTGATGTGGAAACAGGTCATATTTGAGCGTGGATAAAGATCTGATGCTGATTCAATGTTTTAATAACATCTGAAATGTTTTTAGGCTGAAAAATGAAAAAAAAGTCTGCATTCCTAAAAAATCAGATGCTGTGGACCCAAACACAATGAAGCACAAAGGGAACTGAAATGAAGCACAAAGGGAACTGAAATTTTATTGTGGTGTTCATTGAGGTGTTTCATTCTGTCTCATTGCCACAGGTGTATGAAATCAAGCACCTAGCCATGCAGTCTGCCTTTATAAACATTTATGAAAGAATGAGTCGTTCTCAAGAGCTCACTGAATTTGAGCGTGGTGCTGTAATAGGATGCCATCATTGTAACAAGTCACTCCTAGATATGCCACGGATAACTGTGTATTATTGAAAAGTGGAAGCGTTTAGCAACCACAGCAACTCAGCCACGAAGTGTCAGACAACATAAAGGTACAGAGCGGGTCACCGAGTGCTGAGGCACATAGTGCATAAAAGTCCCCAACACTCTGCTGACTCAACAACTGCAGAGTTCCAAACCTCCTCTGGCTTTAACATCTGCACAAAAACTGTGTGCTGGGAGCTTCATGGCATGGGTTTCCATGGCCGAGCAGCTGCAAGCCTTACATCACCAAGCACAATGAAAAGGTGTCCCAGTACTTTTTTGTCCATATAGGGTAACTGGTAACAAAACGTACATCTAGAACCGACAATAGTGAGCATAAAGAGTGTTACTAAGTGATAGCACAAATAGAATCAATGTGCAACTAGGACACAAAAATAATTAGCCAAATAAATAAATAGAGTAAAAGAAATTTATATGTAAATAATAAAAAACGAAAGAAATGAAACATCCCCCAAGCCCTTTTTTCCTTCCACGTCACTTGTCAGACGATTTGTTCAGCTTAACTCAGCTGTGACTGTTCACACACCGTATGCATCATTTTCTCTTGTCGATGGCCACAATATCATTTTTACTTTGTTTTTGTTCGTCTTAAAGTGAAAAAAGCTTAACGTCAGTGTAATCAGTTAATCAGTTATGAATTTGAATTCAGCTGACTGACTTTTAAAGACAGAACAGACAGTGAAACTTCACCCTGTGCTTTTCAGACCGTGTTAAAGTGGAGCTGGAGCACAGATGTTATGGGAATATCTATGTGGTCCTGAACGAGACCCGCCATTCTGTGTGCTCTGACGGAATGAGTGAGGAGGCGCAGCAGAGGATGGGGGAGCTGGTGTGCCAGCAGCTGAACTGTGGGAAACTGCTCAACATCTCTCAGGGGTCTGAAGTGCAGAAAGGGCTACTGAGGCAGGTGGACTGCAGTGGACAGGAGGACTCGCTGTGGGAGTGTTTAGCCAGATATGGGCCCAGTCAGTCCTGCCTGAGCACTGCCAGAGTCTCATGTAAAGGTAAAAGTAATTTGTGAGATATTGCACAGATCAGCAGTTTTCTGAGCTAGCCAAAAGTAGAGAGGGTTTAATGATATGGACAACGTATCACAATGAAGATTGCAAATGTCATGCTACACATGACATTTGCAATCTGCCTTGTGATGTAAAATATTGGTGTGTCCTTGATGTGGTTTAAGATTGGTCTGCATTACTTGGTTGGATCACATGTACACCTTGTTTTTTTTTAGAAAATCAACCCCACAGAACATTGATCACGACCACATCTGTGATTAGTCACCATGCTCACATTACACCATAAATAATTTATTTTGTCAAAATAACTTAGTTTTCCAACTTTTGTCTTAACACTGCCAAAGTAAGTAAAAATGATTTATTATATCAAAATGATTGATTATTTTGGCTACTTACTTAAATAACTCATGCATAATTTGTCTCAGAATCATCTATATCTCTTTTCTGCAATTGGACAGTCTTGCAAAAGCTATTTTTTTCACTTAGCTGGATACCTTACATCAAATACAGAGCAATGAAAAAAAATGGGCTACATAATTGACACTATTAAATAGCACAATACGCTGTGTTCTTAATCTGTAATCCTGTCATTGGCAGCGTTTGAGAGTGTGACTCTGCAGGACGGTTTGGGCAAATGCTCAGGACGACTGCAGGTGAAGTTTGAGGGGTCGCAGTGGACCGTGAGTTCAGCTGAATGGACAAAGAAAAATTCAGACGTAGTGTGTGAACAGCTCGACTGCGGGAAGTCACATGAAACTCGAGAAAATCTTTTTGTCGGAGGCACTCACAATCACCTAGAGTGGAATCTGAACTGTGGTGATGGTGTCTCCAGCCTGTCGCAGTGCACCTGGACTCAGAGGAAGGATTCTAGCAAAATGAACGTCAATATCATCTGTGAAAGTATGTGTTCTTTTAAAAACAGCATCGTTTTGCTATATTCTTTGCCTGCTAAAGATCCCTGTAACACATTTAAAAGTTCATTAGAGACATTAATGTCTGTGTGTTTTGATCCCTTCTCCCCCAACAGAAGAGAAGCTCTGGTTCCTGCAAGGTGCCTCGCCGTGTGAGGGGGAAGTGAAAGTGGAATCTGCTGGAAAAAGACAGTTTATAAAAGTGAACGAAATGACCACAGATGTCTGCGAGTGGCTGCACTGTGGGACTGTTAACTGCTCTGCTACCTCAGCGTCACACGCCAGCTGCTCCAGAGGGAATGCAGCCACACAGAACACCACCACCATTGCCCATGTGAGCTGCTCAGGTAAGCTGTCAGGTATCATGGTGCTAAAGCCTAATCGTTAGGCTAATTTTTAGATGAAATATCAAAATAACTGATTTATTTCCTCAAAAGATTTTTTTTTCCTCAAAACTTTGATTTATTATGTCAAAGTAATTAATTATTTTCTCAAAAATATCAAATTAAAGACTTATTATACCAAAACATCTGCTTATTTTTAGTATGTTTGACATAGTATGTTTATGTATATTTTGTCCTAAACCCACAATAAGTCATTGTATTGAAAATAAGTACTTAATCCAAACTAAAAAAGGTTCAAACTAAAAAAACATTTTAGGATACTAAGTCTGAAAAAGACATTATTTAGACATTTTAAGCCAATATTTTGGGAGAATACATTGAAGTTTAGAGATTGTTTTTTAACATACTGCCAGGAACAGAACACAAAAAAAATACTGATGAGATGACACAATAGCAATTTTATTGTCCAACATTGATACTGATATAGAAAGTGTGTTGGCTGGCACTTTTCTTTAAAAGCTATTAAGTCTTAAAATGGATTGTTTTGAGTTGAAGCACTTAAGATGAGCATCTAAAAATAATCTATCGTGCTCAAACTACTAAAGACACTCTGCTGACCTCACAGGAAGAACTACACAGCCAGCAGCATCACACAATAGATATTTTAAAAATATTTTAATTTATTTAAAATAAATTTAAAAAAAAGTTTGTCATCCAAGACAGTGCCATTTATTCATTCATTCATTCATTCATTCATTCATTCATTCACCTCAATAGGTGTCTATTACAATGGCGTTTTGATCTCTTTTGGCAAACTTTAAATATTGTTGGGAGTATATACGGAGGAAAAAAGCCTTGCGAAGGATTTCATTCTTGGCAGAATTGGCAGAAACTGTTGCTGTACTTTAAACAGCTTCTTCTCCTTCTGTGCCAAATTCCCTGTTTGGTGAATCCTCCTCCTGTGTATGAAAAGCAGGTTCAGTTCAGAATCCAAATACGTGCAGAGTAATATGACATGTTGAGATTCTAACTAATTTACAAAGGAATTTGAAAAAGGAACACTCTGTAAGTGTTTGGGAACTGAGGAGACACTGCTGTAGTTTTGAAAGTGAAATGTTTTCCCATTCTTGCTTGACACAGGATTTCAGCTGCTCAACAGTTCAGGGTCTCCTTTGTTGTGTTTTTCATTTTATAATGCGCCAAATTTTATCAGTAGGTGACAGGCCTGGACTGCAGGCAGGTCAGTTTAGCAGCCCGGACTCTTTTAATATGGAGCATGCTGTTGTAATGTGGTTTGGCATTGTCTTGCTGAAATGAGCAAGCCATTACCTGGAATTCATTCCCTGGTATATATATCGTTCAGCATTAATGGTGCCTTCACCTATGTCACATGCACTAATGCCCCCCTATACCATCATGAATATTGGCTTTTGAACTGTGCACTGATAAAAAGCTGAGTGGTCTTTAGCCCAGAGGACACAGTGTCCATGATTTCCACAAAGAATTTCAAATGTTGATTTGTTGGACCACAGGACACTTTTCCACTTCTCTTTAGTCCATTTTAAATTAGCTCAGAGAAGGTGGTAGCGTTTCTGGATGCTGTCTATATATGCTTTCTTCTTTGTGTTTAAGAGTTTTAATTAGCATCTGTGAATGCAGCGAAAAATTGTTTTCACAGACAGTGGTTTTCAGAAGTGTTTCTGAGCTCAGGCAGTGATTTCCTCTACAGAATCATGTCTGTTTTTAATGCAGTGCTGCCTGAGGGCCCAAAGATCGCAGCCAGCAAATACTGGTTTTTGGCCTTGTCCCTTTCATACAGAGATTTCTCCAGATTCTCAGAAACTTTTAATGATGATATTACGTACCACTGATGATGAAAAGCAAAGGTTTTGCTATTTTATGTTGAGAAACAGTTATTCTATTACTGGCATCAAATTCAAAATGGACAAACGTTTTTCAAAAAACAAAAAAAAAATTCTCAGTTTCAACATTTGATATGTTGTCTTTTCAATGAAATATAGAGTTTAAATGATTTGCACATTTGTCACAGCATCCCAACTTTTTCGAAAATGGGGTTGTAGAATTACAGCATGTTAATTTAAATTTTAATGAATACAACACATTACAAACCACCACATTACCAAATATAACTTTAATTTATGTCATTTTTAATTTATAATTCTTTTTTTACTGTCATTTCTGTAGTATAAACAGCATTTTCTGATAAAGATATTTTGCTTCTAGCTGAAAAGTTAAAGGCATCTATCATCATTATTTGCAGCATTTCTTCCTCTTCGTAGCTCTGTCTGTTTTTTTGTTTTCATTTCTTTAATTGTATCCAGTGTGGCAAAATATCTGATCTTCACTTGGCAAGTCTTAAATATGTATGACCAGGGCCAAACTAGGATAGTTGTTCAGGCTGGGAATCATGGCAGGACTCAGGCCACACATAAATTCACAGCTACTGTATCTGCATGAAGAAGTGTTTAGTATGGGTTTTTATAAGTGTGTTTAAGGTAATAAAAATACCCTCCATAACTGCCCACTCCTTAATTACCAGCTCAGTCACATAAACTGTTTCAGATTTTTTTAAAACACAATCATTTCATGTTGTAAATAATGCTTTGATCATACAGTACTTGAAATAGTTGGATATATGAAATTTTAAAGCTTTTAACAGGCTGAAAACACAAGTTACTATGCTTCCTACATTTTTCTGTATTTATATATGTAAGTTACTAACAGTACAGTGATCTTATTGCTTTACATTAATGGACATGTGAGATAAAGGTGCATTAATAACTTAATCTATAGTCTATGACATGCATTACTTTGCCAAGCTGAGAGACTGTCCTACCTTAGAAAGTAAGCAGGCGGTGCAGTAATTAACTACTTTCTGCCATTTTATCTATGATGTCATGTTCAGTCCCTTCAAAATCTCTTTTTCTGTTGACATCAAAGGGAAAACTTGGGGGTTCTCTTGGCTCAGGGAGGTCCTCAGTTTTTTTTTCCCCACAAATTTCAGGGTTAAAAAGTTCCTTTCACAGGCAACTTGTGTAACAGCCAGTGTGAGGAGGAACTTGCATGCCATAATGCTTTCAGGACCCTCAGAGGCTTCCTCTGGCACATCAGTGACTTCTCTGAGTTTATCTATCCAAAGGGGACATCTTCAGTCTCTCTCAATGTGCTGCAAGGTTTGTCAATTCTGCTTGCAAGGTCTAAGCTGTGGCAAACTCACTGAATTTCCAAAGCCATTTGCTGATCTCCTTCGTATCTGTTTCTGGAAGACCTTTTTTTTGGGTCCTTGCAGGCAAAATCTCAGCCTCAGACTGAAAAGCACCCTTTTTTTCATTCTAATCACAAGCATCAAGACATTTCTTCCGAAGAGTCACAAATTCAAACTGCTGCATGCTGATTGGCAAAACTGTACTTTTAAAAGCATCTATCTATATTTTGTGAATTTGGGCTGCACAATGAAGCATCAAATGAGAATATTTAATTGATAGCTAGTTAGCTAGCTAACGTTAAGATGCCATAGGCTACAAAACACAACCAAAGCAAACCTTAACTAACAAAATAGTTCTTACATGGCTGAACTGTTGCTCCCTTGATGAATAAATCGGTCAATACCTTGCAGCTTCTTCTTCGAGCGCTTTTCATTTTTTTATCCTTTCCTTCTCCTGCCACCTTTCAAACTCACCAGCTCTATTGCCTGCATGCAAGTGGGTAAAGAGTGTTTTTTTACATGCTACATCACGGCAGAAAGACGTGATTCGTGTAACAGGACTGCAGAGACAGTCTGGGCCTGTGTATGACTTCATTTGCATGTCCATTTTTAATTTCTCTTTCCCAGGACACAGGTGAGAATACCAGGACACAGGCAGGCTAATCATCGCTAATCAATGCATGATGTGGTGCTGTTACTGCCAAGCTTCATGAATCTGGCCCAGTGTATTTAATCATTGTGTTTGTGGTGCCCTGTTTTCAGGTTCTGTGGAGGTGAAGTTGGAGAACCAGAATAATGAGAAGTGCTGGGGGAAGGTGAAGGTGTGCATGAATGGCAGGTGTGACGGAGTGTGCAACAACACCTGGACAGAAAATCTCTCCGACATGCTGTGTGAAAACCAGGGCTGTGGTGAAGCGCTCAGCAAGGAGTACCTCGGAAGCACTGAACAGGGTCTGACCATTGGCAGCGTCCACTGCTCTCAGGAGACACGTAATCTCAGCCAGTGCTACTTTGCTCTCATGAGTAACCAGTCCGCCTGTCAAACTCCAGTCCATGTTTCCTGCACAGGTGCGGAACATATTACCTTTGTTGAAATGAGGACCGTATTAGTACAGTAGCTGCACTGAAATGGCTGCACTACAGTTCAAAATCACTGGAATCACTGTTTTCAATACCAAATCAATTTGATCACAGATAAAATGTTTAAAATGAGTGTAATGTGCTAGCAGTGTGTAATATTAGAGGTTTCAGAATATTAGCAGGAATCTACCATACGTAAACAAAATTATCAGTTTCAGAACTAGAAATATTAGTACAGATCAGAGCTGCAGATCATTCTAATGTCAGATAAAGCTAAATGACATCCACGATGAAGTTATGATAAAATGAACACCCAGAATGCCGCTTATTTCAGAAGTGGTGATCAAATGACTTGACAAAAATGATTGTAAATGGACAATTACTGTACATTTTATTATCATTCAAATACTCGTAGCACATACTTGGGGCCCTGTGGTTGTCTTGGGGCCCTTAGGAACTGCTTTATATATATATATAATATATATATATATATACGAAAAAGAGTGGGATGTGGGCTTTAATCTGTGTTAGACCACATGTTTAGACTTCTGATTTGAATGTGAATTCTCCGTTCATGTTTTCTTCCACAGGGAGTGTGAAAGCCAAGCTTAACGACCCCAGAGATAAATGTGCTGGAAGACTTGAGCTGTTTTACCTTGGAAAGTGGCAACCAGTGTGTGCAGAAGGTGTCAGTCAGGAAACTCAGACCACCATCTGCAGAAGCTTGGGCTGTGGAGATGCCGTCAACTTCACCAAATATGAAGCCTCTAAAGCTAAAGGACTCTCAGGCCTCACCTGTGCAAAAGACATATCCACATGTGATTTCAACAAAACTAAGATCCAGGAATGTTTGACTGGCCATCTCAACTGTTCAGGTATTCTTTTGATATTTGTCTGATCTTGTCAACAATAGCACTGAAGCTGATTTTGGGGCAAATCATTTTTTTGTGTCAAGCTCAGGTGAAGACCTGCTGTACTGTACCATTCAGCTCAGTAACACTGGAGTCACATCAGTCATCTTTGATACTTTGTTTTATTATTATACTAGATGTTTACCTGAAATAAGATTACAAGTTATAATGCATTTACTTGCACATTTGTTCATTTCCATGATCTAATCAAAAATCAAAAAGCTTAATGAAGTTTAATAAAAAGTTTTCTTCTTCTTATTATTATTATTATGTGCTCAGAAAAGCAATAAATACAATTAACATAAATACAATAAGTAGTGATTATATTCTATTATTTGTATAACAGAGTCAGATTTTACATCTTCATCCAATTGGGTTTGTTTTGTTTGAAATATCAACATGGTAGTGGACCTATCAAGAAATATACAGACATACTCTTCTCCAGGAGAATTGTAGTCACAGTAGGTCACCTTGTATCTAATAATGTTTTTTTTTTTTTTTCCCAGGCTGGAGAAGGCTGCTCCTCACCGACCCTGACAATGCATGTGGGGGTAAGGTCTATGCCCGGGACCATAATGGCCTTATTGCAGTAAGCAAAGAACATTGGGGGCCAGACAAAGGAGATGAGCTGTGTAAGTATCTGAAGTGCGGGAAGTTCCGTAATTACAGTGAAGAGAACCAACTGAATGAGGAACGCAATAGAACCTACAACTGCCGCGGGACACCGAAGATCTTGGACTGTGAGGTTGACAAGAAGCCTGCACAGATCCAGCATCTCAGCGTCAAATGTGATGGTAAGAATAGTCTTCACTCCCTCTGCTTCTACAAAAGTGTAAAGCCCAACAAGGACATATTCTAAATATAAAAAATAGCCATTCTGTATAAACTAAATATTCCAAATGATTCTTGGGTTTGAAGGTATGGTTCTAAGGAAAACCTTTGACTGCTATGGAACTGTTATACAATGTTTTTTGACTTTTAAAAAGGAACTTCAAGAGTGATGCTGCAGCTTGCTAAGGCGATTTTATTATATATTGTGCTATATATCTGATGACTTGTCCCAGACTAGTAGTTTCCACAATATCATGCTATTTATGGCTTTTCAGCCACAACGCACCTGAATTTAACATTGAGTTTACTAAGTCTCAATAGCAATCTGTGACTGTTTGAACCCTTGGCCCAGTCAGTAATCATTCACTGCTTACATAGACAATGAGGCAGTGTGTTTGGTGTGTTTGTTCGCAGGAAACCCTGAAGTAAATCTTCTGGGGAACTGTACGGGCGAGGTGAGGATCAACCAGAAGGAACGTATGTGTGGGGTTTCGCAGACCACAAGGCGTGTCCTCAGTGAGTTGTGTCATCACCTGAACTGCAGACATCTCATCACCTCCTGGTCCACTGAATCCAAGGGAGAGGCGCAATACTTCAGCTGCTTGGGCCACGAGAACAGACTGTGGCAGTGCAATTCCTGGAAAGACAGTTGTGACAGCGTCATCTCGGTAGCCTGTGCAAGTGAGTCAGTACCTTTTAATACAGTGACATTCAGTGAAAATTCTACTGTGAAGAACAATGTAACTACATGCTGGAAATCTGACCAGTCTAATCCCTTCAACTCTAAGGACCTGTCAGTAAGTCATCCATTTTGTTTCAATTGTTTAATTGACCTGTCCTAAGATGTAGTACTAAAAATCACTCAACCTTCATTTCAACTCAAAAGTACATGGGGGTTGAGCTTCATTTGACTGAAAAACTAATTGAACAAATAAATAAAACTCAAAGAGATAGAGAAAGAGAGAGAGAGAGAGAGAGAGAGAGAAAACAGAAATAAAATATGTAACAAAAACGAATACAGAAAAAAATAATGTAAACCATCTAAGAAAACAGACAATTAGATAAACTACAGTGCCCTTCACAAATGTTGGAACCCCTGGTAAACATGAGCAAAGCAGGCTGTAAAAAACATTCATTATTGCTGATTCTTTTGATCCTTCATTCAAAATATTAACAAAAAAATAAATCTTTTTCTTAAATCTATGTGTGGCACAACTGTTGGCACCCCTTCATTTAATCCTTTGTGCAGCCTCCCTTGGCAAAGAAACTGTTTTCTCCTATAATGCTTAATGAGACTGGAGAACACATGGCAAAGCATCTGAGACCGTTCCTCCATACAGAACCTCTCCAGGTCCTTCAGATTCTGAGCTCCACACTGTGGACTCTCCTCTTCAGCTCATCCCACAGGTTTTCAATGAGGTTTAGGTCAGGGGACTGGGGTGGCCATGGCAAAACCTTAATTCTGTGGTCAGTGACCCATTTTTGTGTTGATTTTGAGGTGTGCTTTGTTATCATTGTCCTGTTGGGAGATCCCAACTCTGGCCCCATTTAAGCTCCTGGCTGAGGTAGAAATACAGCCCCACAGTATCACAGATCCACCACCATACTTCACAGACAGGATGAGGTACTTTACTGCATGGCTATCTTTGTGTCCATGTCTAACTCACCTCTGGTGTTTGTTGCCAAAAATCTCTATTTTGGTCACATCTGACCACAGAACACAGTCCCACTGAGAGGTCCAGGGGCAAACTGTAGGTGTTTGAGTTTGTTGGTCCTTGACAGCAGAAGCTTTCTTCTGGCAACCCCTCCAAACAGCTTGTGGTTCTATTATTATTTTTTCTATTTATTTATTTTTTTATTTCAATAATCATAGATGTATGCTAATATATTGAATTAAAGAAAAAAAGGATAAATATTTTTTTACATCTCATTTTGCTCATGACTACCAGGGGTGGTAGTCATGAGCAAAATGAGATGTAAAAAAATATTCTTAATTATCCTTATCCTTAATTATCCTTATCCTTTTTTTCAGTGGGACCGTGTTCTATTGCCAGAAGAAAGCTTCTGCTGTCAAGGACCAACAAACTCAAGCACCTACAGTTTGCCCCTGTCAATATTTGTGGAGAACTCCATATAAATCTGCACCAACAAATAAAGTTCCTTAATAAAATAATCTCATTAAATTGAACAGTATAAACTAATAGTAGTTTATAGTTTGTTGCAGTGTAGTTACAACTTTTACAGTAGTAACCGGGGCTCAATTTGAGGGGATGCCTTTCCCCCAGGCATAAAAAAATGACAAAAAACACCCGCTTGTAAGCGCCTCCCCTTCCCATCACTTTGGATCTCTTAACGTCTCATTTATCATTTTTTTCAACCACGTGAGATTTACACACTATGGCTGTTCTTCATATAAAACAAACAAGTTGGGTTTGAAGAGTTTGAATTGAATATTTGTGCAAAGAATATTTGAGTGAGTATTGATTGGTACACCATGCACACCTGGGATCAGGGTTGCCAGGTTTGTGGTTCTCCTGCCAAATTGAGTTAGTTTGAAAATGTAGTTGTGGGAGAACGTTAAAGTTTCAGCTTCTGATGGATGACTTCTAAGCAAACTTTGGGCTGGACATGTTTGCTGGATCTGGCAGCCCTGATCACCATAGAGCACGTTAAAATACAGCATGATCTGTGGACTCATTAAAAAGAAAAACAGGTGTGATAAACAGTGAGGTGTAAGGAGTTAATTTAACTGAAAACTGAAGCTTACATCTTCTGGAATTATTTTATTATTTATTTATTAGAATAAATATTTACCCCCCCCTCCCCCAATCTCTATTCTGATACATCCCAAAGGTCTTTGATGGAGTGGAGGTCAGAGCTCTGTGTGGGCCAGTCAAGTGCTTCTACACCAAACTAACCCAACCATGCCTTTATGGACCTTGCTTTGTGCATGCTGGATCAGAAAAGGGTCTTCCCCAAACTCTTCCCACAAAGTTAGAAGCATACAATTGTCCAAAATGTCTTGTTCTGCTAAAGCATTAAGCTAAGGGTCCTAGGCCAACCCCTGAAAAACAACCCCATATCACTATCCCTCCTCCACCAAACTTTACAGTTGGCACAATGCAGTCAGGCAGGTAACGTTCTCCTGGCATTCACCAAACCCAGACTTGTCCATAAGACTGCCAGATAGAGAAACATAATTGGTCACTCCACAGAATACATTTCCACTGCTCCAGAGTCCAGTGGCGGCATGCTTTACACTCCATCTCCATATTGTGCTTGGTGATGCAAGGCTTGCATGCAGCGGCTCAGCCACGGAAACACAAACCATGAAGGTCATGACACACAGTTTTTGTGCTGATGTTAACACCAGAGGTGGTTTGGAGCTCTGTTACTGAGTCAGCAAATGTTGGTGACTTTTATGCACTATGCTTTCAGCACTAGGCGACGCGCTCTCTAACTTTTCGTGGTCTCATACTTTGTGACCGAGTTGCTGTGGTTCCAAAACACTTCCACTTTTCAATATTTCAATAACCACTCACAGTTGATTGTGGAATGTATATGAGGAAAGAAACTGGCTTGTTGCAACAGTGGCATCCTATTACAGCACCACGCTAGAATTCAGTGAGCTCTTTAGAATGACCCATTCTTTCATAAATGTTTGTAAAGGCAGACTGCATGGCTGGGTGCTTGATTTTATATACCTGTGGCAACAGGACTGAATGAAACACCTGAATTTAATGATTTAGAGATGTGTCCCAATATTTTTATGCATGTAGTGTATATTTATATAAACAAAAAAATTAAATGATTAAATGTAACCAAATGTGATTAAATTAATGTATCATTTTTATAGAAAATGTGCCTGGTTATGAAAAGCTTGTCTGGTTGAAAGAACATACAACTGCATTTAATTATAATAGTTTACCAGACATCTTAGTAACTGTTACAACTCACCTCTATGTCATTTGCAAGAAACCCTGCCAAGGCCTTCATGAACAGAATTCAGAGTGTTAGATGAGGGTAAACGCTTACAGCACTTTGGCCCAGAAGGTCCCCAGTCTGACATGCCTGGTTTAGATTGTTTTTGAATGATAGCTGTCCAGCTAACAAACCACATATAGCTCATCTTAATGTTTTCATTACGTTTCTGCTGTGTGAGTATTGCTTGGTAACAGAAAATAATTAATTGTCATCCTCGACTGAGTGATTTATGATCTCCTAGCTCGAGATAAAATAAGAGGTAACATTATTTGGAGTGGTCCTTTGTAGATGATGAATAAACTCTTAACAGAGTATCAGTAACACATCAACAACATATCAGTGAGCTGGCAGTACATTGAGGTAAATATCTTGAAGATGTAGTGTTGATGTATTACTTATATTAAGGAGTATTGTTGATATTTTACATGAAGTAGACACCAATATGTTACTCCCATTACACAAAACCTAACCTTCCCCAACCTTACCTAAAACATAATCCTAATCCTGACCTTAACCTCAATCCAAAACTTAATCCTAACCCTCACCCTGTAGTTGTGGGAGGACATTAAAGTTTGAACATTCGATGGGTGACTTCTAAGAAAACTTTGGGCTGGATCTGGCAGCCCTGCCCACCATAGAGAACGTTACAAATACAGCATGATCTGTGGAATGTATTGAGTTAATTCAACTGAAAATTGGAGTTTGTCAAATTTCAGCTAGTATTAGCTAGTATGAAGAACGTGGTTCTAGAGTTCTCCTCGATGCCCTCAGTCATCAATTGAATAAACACACTGACATGTGTAAGATCACTACTTACTGTATTAATATGATTTGTATTTATTAATTCTAATATTTTTAGTTTAATAAGCAAGTAAACACACTGCCCAGATGAACAGCTTTTTAATGAAATGTTCTCTGGTACTGTACAATTGAATCAACATATATATATATATATATATATATATATATATATATATATATATATATATATATGCATATATGCATAACATGGTCCTCTCACTTTACAGACGGCATTGAATTCAATTTCACTGGGAAATGTGGAGGTGAGCTTCAAGTGCGCTACAGAGGAAAGTGGGAACCAGTGTGTCTCAACAGCATTGAAGATGCTCATGTGATATGCAGAAACCAGAACTGTGGAAATGCCAGAAGATATGAGAATTCAACCTCAAGAGAACGAGTACAGATGTCATTTAAATGTGAAAAAGGAGAGACTGATCCAAAGTCCTGCATCAAATATGAATCCTGCCAGGAAAGAAATGCTGCAATCTACTGTGAAAGTAAGTGCAAATATCAGAGAAAAGCTGTGGTTCTCTGACAATGCGGAATTTGTATTAAACTGTTGATGTCCAGGAGCGACATTACAGAAACTCTGAAGTCTCTAATCTGTTTAGTCATCAGGACAACTTCAATCAGGACTAAATTTAGGATAACAGTTACTACAGAAGTTCATAATCCTAAATCCAGATAAGAAAAGAATATTACAGACGTTTCCTAACTAGACAGCATTTTCTAAATAATATCCTAACTGTAAGTCAAACCCTGTGATGTCCTAACTTCTGTTTCAAGCTACAGTTAGCCATTTCATTTGTTCAATGTTTCAAATGTTATCATTTTTAGGCAACTGTGATGGGCATTATAAAAATTCACTATGACTAGCCTAATTGTATTCCATATATTAATACGGCAAAGTGGCGTTTTTCTAACTCTGCACTTCTAAAAGACATGCTTCCCCCCGTTCCCTCTCATTGCCTTCGTGTACTAATATGGATGCAAACTTATAATAATAAATAATAACATTAGCATGGCTCGCAGGCTGGTTAAGCTTTGGGAAATGGAACCAGTAGGGGGCGCAGTGACAATATTATTTTACTTTTTTCTACTTTTACTGCGCTTCAGTTGAGTTTTGATTATTTTTGAATGATAGCTGTCTACCTAACAAACCACATACAGCTCATTTTAACCACATTTTCATTACGTTTCAGCGGCATGAATATTGCTGGTTGCTTGGTAACAGATAACAATTAATTATCAACCTCAATTGAGTAGTTTACAATCTACTAAGTTGAGATAAAATAAGATGCGATTTAAAGTTTTCTGTTGGTCCACAAGTTCTCTGAGTTTGCCTGAGCTCAAACTGAAGAAGTTTTTCAAACTGACCAATTCATGTGGCTAAAAAGGGAAATTCTATAACCCTATTTATCATTTCATTATCATACTCATTTCTCACAGAACAATAGAAAATTAAAATCTGATTGTGAATCAGTGTAAAATGACATCTAACAAAATCAAGTCTGGTTATATGTTAATCTAGATATGAAGGTATATAGAAAAGGGTGGAGTTTGTTTCAAACTGTGTAAAAATTCATGGACATAAATTAGTGAAGTTGCTTTTGGGTATGAAAATTTTCTGTATGTATTCAACCCCAGAATACGTCCCTGTGGTGGAAGTTCCACCAAACACTGGCCTTATTGCGGGTCTCGTGGTTGGTCTCCTGTTCCTGCTGGTGGCCATAGTCATTGTGATCTGGCAGAGAAAACGCTTCCTCGCCATCTGTGAGTAGCTCTACTGGCACACTTAATGGCACCCATGCAGCATAATATGCAACTTAATATACAGAAAAGAACCGAACTTCAGTGGCACAAAAGTTAACTGGCTGTTGACCGATATATTTCACCTGCAAGTTCAAACAATGTTGTCTTTTTTCTGTCACAAGATGGCCTTTTAATACCATGTAGCATACAGGTAAGGAATTCTGTACTGAAATGAAAATGGTTAATATTTAAAAGACATTTAAAAAGTTATACTGCACTTAAATACTCTATAAAGCTCTATAAAGTGTCATAGCATTATAACTTTAGCGTGTACAATGGATTACGGAACCTTTATGAAGTCATATACTCTTATTTTATACAGTGTTATGTATGTAATTATAACTACTTAAAAGCAATTATACAAGCTTATGTCCAGTATTATAAGGTGCTATGTATACCATAAAAGGCCTTATACCATAATGGTATTTATGTATAATACATTGTGATGAAGAAGTGTTACCAAAAATTTAAATGGAAGTTTCATTGTGAATAAAAGTAGAAAAATTGCTTGTAATCAAATAAATAAATAAATAAATAAATGGCCGCTGCTGGTTTATCATTTAAGCTGTATTTATACAAAATCTCATCCCTGTAAACCTATCAAAACAAGCTCTGTGGCAGTTCTTCTTAATGGGTTCATTGAATGGGTCACATGAAGGACCCTTTTAACTTCCACAATGTATCCTGTATCATAACATTTGCTGGTACAGAACTGTTCAACCACTAGGTGGAAATCTTGATTTTTTCTTTAACCCTTTACTGTTTGCTGTGACAGCTTTCCTTTTTCCCCACACAATAAAGAAAATGTGGATAAAAGGGATTCTGTCAAATGCAAAGTGAAACGCAATTTCATGCACAATTATGGTTTATCTGCTGAATTTAGAAAATTCAGAAAAAGTAAAATATGGTCTGTGCAAAAATTAAAGCACTTTTGCACATCATTGTTTCATACATATCATGCCAAATATGAGCACATTTAAATTTCGTAATAGCTAATTGTTTTAAATGTTTCCTTCAAATATTAGTACTGCTGCAATTTTAAAACTCATTCTTTTATTTTTCCCCAATAAGTTAAACTTGGCAATAAATAAAAAAAACGTGCACTAAAATTGACAGAAAATGCCAAGTTTATTGTTTATTATGTTAAAGCAGTTGTTAGGATTTCATTTTTTTCTTGTTTTGACTCAGCAATTTGATAATCTCAACACATGAAATGGTTGCAGTTTGTCCAGTTACACCAAA
The DNA here is from genome assembly GCF_904425465.1 of Colossoma macropomum. Taxonomy (NCBI): domain Eukaryota; kingdom Metazoa; phylum Chordata; class Actinopteri; order Characiformes; family Serrasalmidae; genus Colossoma; species Colossoma macropomum. Next base: position 37,993,397 of record NW_023494793.1, read on the forward strand.
AAACCCTCTTCCTTTCTTTCTTTCTTTCTTTCTTTCTTTCTCTGCAGTAAGATTGAAGCCTTCTGCTGGAGACAAGGACTTAGAGCTCAACAATAAGGAAATGCAGGATTTAAATGAAAACAACAGAGGTAAAGACTGTGATTCTAAAGAACTCTAATAGAAGGGAGCCCAATCCAGGTCTTGGAGATCTACCACCCTGCAGAGTTCAGCTCCAACCCTAATCTTACATACCCGGTCCAGTAATGTAGACCTTTAGGGGCATCTTAATATTAGAGCCACCTGTGCTGGATCTGAACTGCCTAGGCTGGTCAATGTCCAGGACCAGGTCTGGGCACTCCTGCTCTAAAAGGGCAGTAAAGTTCTGAATAGATTTTGAGTAATGCTTTTTTGTTTTTTTGGGCATGAAAATTCAAGGGTCATATTAGATAGCAATAAAATGTCTATGTTTATGTCGTAAACGTAGTGACCTCTGGTTCCTATCACCACCACTATAAAGAAATCAGAGTCGGTAGGTTTCTCTACAATGAACCATATCATATCAAACCACTCTCAATGACGGTTTAAATCTCAATGTTTGAATTATGCAGGATTTTTTAAAAAAGGTGGAATTCCCTTTTCATACAGTGAATTCAAGCATTAAAACCCATTTATTTCTAGTTTGTCTCTTTTTTTTTATTATTTATGTAATTAATCAACAAACTTTCCCAAAGTCTGCAATGCATTGTTCTTTTCAAATTTAGATTTGTATGACAGAAAGTCGTCTGTGTTTGAAATAGATGACTATGAGGATGTTGATCCCGTCCTGAATCCAATGGAGGACGAGTCTGAAAGCCAAGGTAAGAACTGCAAGCATTTCTCCACATACCTGTGCATTTCCAGAAACACTGAACAGTAACTTTTAACATTGTTTTGTGTGCTCTGTGCTGTTATTCACTTTTGGTGAGAAGGTGAAAGTGAAGATGAGGAAAAGAGCTCAAGCGGAGGCTCTTCTAGGACTCAGTATGATGATGTTGAGGAAAGTAGAGACAGACAACAAGAGCCAGAGAACAGCAGCCCTGCTGCACCACTCCTTCCCCCCAGACCTGCTAACTTACTCGGTATTGAGAAATTTCTGTCATCACTTTCGCAGTAACTTTATAAAAAAAAGAAAAAATATTGGTTCCTTCATCAGGAAATGTTTACACAATGTACACTTTTAGAAATACAGCCCAGCAGATCCATAAAGGCTTATTTTTACATAGAAAATCAACAAAACATGTCATTTGACCAGGTTGCCCAAAGTTTTACATATGACTGTAAGTATCTAAATAGTATATAGTTGCTGTCATATTTATTTATTTATTTATTTTAGTATTTGAAAGCACCACTTGCTCTTTACATTGAACAAACATTTCATGAAGTTTGGACCAATAGACATGGTCCAGAATCAGATCTCATTACATCAACGCTCTGGGGTCCACGGATGCGTCTGTGCATCAAATTCAATGCTTCCATATATGTCTCTCTCTCACTGTGATAATACAGTGCAGAAATGCAGTTCAAACGTTTCCTGAATCTGTAGAGTCGCTCTTTCTATTCCATTTTATCACAAAATCATACGTGACTCACATCTGAAGTTATGAGGCTATGAACAGGGGTTGAGATACACGTCATCTGCCTCTCACTGGGTGTAACTGGTGGATTTGTATGTCTGTCTACGTTTTGTGAGAAACTGACCAACGGACACTCAGGAAATCACTAAGAACTGACCCATCATGTCAGAAACCGTTCATTCAGTCGACATTAGAGACACACACGAAATGGTGTGCCAAGAGTTCATAGTACTAGGTTTCTTCTTAAAAGTCTACATCAGATTCATGGTGTTCTTAAACCACAGAACTGTTTGTATTTTTGTGCTCTTGAGTGTGTTTAGATTCTGTTCTTACCTAAGAACAAACCTCAAATAAGAAAACACTGGTGATTGTCAGAATCTTCATAAAAACTGTGTAAGTGGGTTTTAAGAAAAAAATTCTTCTTAAGAACGGTCAGTGAATGAGGCCCATTGTTTTCAAAACATTGTGTGAAATAAGCACTTTGCTTGTATTCACTTGCATAATTTCTATATTGTGCAGCATTTTACACATTTGTTTGTATTTATAAAGATTTCAGATGTTTCAGAGCCTTATAACAACTAATACTACAGTAAACCTAGGAAGATATTGGTGGATGAGGCCTATCAAGCTTCAATTGATAATTGTGCCAAAGCTGAGAAAAACTGTAAAATTCAGTATGTTTTTCTTTCTTCTATGAAGTCTCCATTTCAGAGATACAAGGTTTTGTTGTGATGGCAACAATAAGCAATATTTTTCTTTGCAGATGATGTAAGTTATGAGGTTGAGCTGGAGGTGCTGGATGACTATGATGATGCCATGCCTGCCCAGGCCGCGGTCAGTGAGACAGGAGAAAGTCCTGGTTCAGAGACCAGCGAGGCGTCAGATATGTTGGTAGGACCTGATGGTTAGACAAAAGCCAGAGAGACACGAGTGAATAAGGTCACTTTCAGGCTGTTAGAGAAGAGTGGCTGGAGATACAAAAAATGTGCTGGCTTACAACCTTGATTCATGTAGTGTAGCTGATTTTTTTTTTTTGTTTTTCTGCTATTGTCTTTTATAGATAGATAGATAGATAGATAGAATATTTCAAGCAAACTGTTTTTCATTTACTGTCAGCTTTTATTTTGGTGCATCACTAATAGATTTGCTTTATTTTGCCTTTTTTAGATTTGCTTGGCTAACTAGCTCATAGCACTGAAGGACCAAACTATCTGCATCTTACAAATGAAGGTTCCTAAACAGTTCTTGACTATACAGTTCTAAAAAAATACCTGGAGTAGAAAAATGAGGAGGCTGTAAGGTTCCTCACACCCACACACAAAACTGGGTTATTAAAGAATTCTTTTGGCACCTTTATTTTTAAGAATGTGTGCCGTGTAAAGCATGAGTGAGACCTTCACAGATCCGTCTGTTTTTTGGTACTTTTTGGAACATTCTTTTGAATAAATTGTGACTTTGTTTATCATTTTCTTCATGTGTTATATGTGATTTTCTAAGTAAAAATGAGTAAATAGTCACCTGTACAAAGTTATGGCACATTTTATGTGGCTTTTTATATTTTATTTTTTTTATATTTTAAACTCAGCAAATAAACAGAAATGGTGCAATCAAATTAGCAGAATGTCATTTTAAGTTTGATCCCTGTAGAACTTCCTTTCACTTGAAAATATTCACTTGAATATTGAAAATCAATAATTCAGAATTTGACCAAGCATGTTCAGACTTTTGCATGTGACTGTATACACCACTGCTGTCACACACCTGAATATTTTTTTTTACTGTTTTGTACTTTTTACGTAATTTGAAAACTCTGGTTACCCTGTTAAATTTCCCAATGAACAGACCAAAATGACTTTGAATGAAGTCTAGTTAGATTTATGGTCACCGTAAGAATATTTTCCTTCTACTGTAAAGATATGTACACTCCAGTGCAAAAAAAAGGGCCAAGTTCAAAATATTAATGGTTCTTAATGTTTTTGTTTAAACCTTTTTTGCAAAAACCCCTTAAATGGCCAGGAAGGCCCAAAGCTTTACTAAACCTATATAACCTAACAATAGCTCTGCCAGTTTGTATTGAAGTGCCTGTAGTTACTGAATAATAAACCTTAGTATGTAATAAGCCTGTGATTTTAAGGGGTTAAACCCTGTAGAGAATATTTGGTCTCACATTAAACACAAACTAGTTTGGCAAAGTTTTTAACTGTTTGAAATCATCAGTGCTGAGAGGAACAATAGTGTCTCTTCTTTCTGTAAAACATTCTCCCATACTAAGCTACTTTATCAATTTGTTTAATTATTGTTAATTTACTGACTAATGATTTGTTGATAAGACCATTAAAAGCTAAGTGTTTTGTCATTTAGGGCTAAGCTCATTTTTTTGGCATAAAAAAGTATAATATATATATACATATATGTGTGTGCATATATGTATATATATATATATATATATATATATATATATATATATATATATATATATATATATATATATATAACATTTATTTGCTAACTCTCAATATGCATTTTTTATACAGTATTTTGGCATAAAAAAGTATAATATATATATATATACATATATGTGTGTGCATATATATATATATATATATATATATATATATATATATATATATATATATATATATAATTTATTTGCTAACTCTCAATATGCATTTTTTATACAGTAAAAACTTTCATTTCTTTTGAGCTGAAATAAACCTAAATCTCATAATTTCTATTTATTTTACTCCTTTCTTCTCTGTACTTTATTGGGGCTGTAGCAGTGTCTGTGGAGAACGGCTCTGGTGCTGTGGGTTAAACTCTACTGCTCTAAAACTGCTATAGTTTGATACACAGCACAAGAAGCCGTTTTTCTCTGTTCCTCCTGGAAGCCTCGTTTACAGTGTCTTCTTTAAGTTAGTTTACCTTTGTGTTTCTGCCTGAAAGATCACTTACTAACCTGTCTATGCAGTTTGTTGTTCACAGAGACGTCTGTATTTCCATTTACATTGCAGCAAGTTTGCTCTTCCGTATTTGAACAAGAAGTGTTGCAAGGAGGCCATGCGGGTAGTGTTTCTAGTCTTTTTGGGACTTTAGGCATCTTGCAGAGGAATTTTACTGATTTTTCATAAACTCTGCACACTGCAATGATTGAAGTGAAAACAAAGTGGTCCAGAGTGGTCTGATGTGAAATGGTTCTCAGTCCAGCAGTGACACTTGAGGTTTTTAAAAACTCCAGCAGCACTGCTGCATCTGATCCAGTCTTTATTTGTCCTTTGTTCTTTTCAGCAGTCTTGCCTTTAGTTTTTTTTCCACTTGTTTTCCTTTGACTTCCTCTTTCTTTATGTAAGTACATTCTTTGATCTGTTCTTCTCATAAATATCTCCTGAAAGATGAATAACTTGCACTGATTGGTCGTTTTGAGTGGACGTCAATAAAAGAATGAAGGGTGCTCTCTGACTTTTGCACAATACTATGTTAGCCTCAGGAACATATATATAATGTGTGTGTGTGTGTGTGTGTATAAAATTTTTCAGTATCAGAAAACTTACATTTAACAGGTAATTACACAGAAATATCAGCAACTCTTATGTTCCTTTATCTTTTTCACACCTCCAAAGATCCCTCTTTGGTGGCATGTTCTGCTTATCCTAATCATTTTTATTCCATGCACTTGGATGCAATAAAGTTTGAACTGCATGCACTTTGATGCCTGTTAACTTGCACCACATTGACATCATGCATTTTAAATTACTTATATGGGCCCAGCAGAGGGCGACGGCAGCGAGGTACCATAAGTTCAGGGAACTCCAATTCCCAGAAGCCCTCGGGCTGATTAGGCCCAACCTGTCACACCTGTGTACTCCTCTACTTAAGGCTATGGCAAACTTGCAGCCCTTAGTCACTCCTTTGTAGAGGGGTGACCGGTATGGTATTTAGTCCAGGTGGGTATTGAATCAAAAAGAAAGGAAAAAACAAAAGGAAAGAGGGCTGGACTAAAGAGAGAAATTGCCCCAAACTTACTTAAAAACCAAAAGAAGACTTGAGCATGAAATGGCTCCAAGCCATACAAATAATGTTTGCTTCTTAAAGAGCAAACAGTTGAAACAAAGTCTACCTTCCTCTCACCTTCCTTATTTTTTGCCTTTTTCCCACCTTTTTTTTATTTTCCATACATTGAGGTGGTTTTCCCGTTTTCGCCCATGCTTCCCGGTGGTGCAGCGGTAACTCCTCGGACCGCCAATCAGTACATCAGCTAAGCATCACGTTTCAACATACAAATATAGAAGGCCAATTACACATAGAATCACAAAGAAGTGAAAAACTGATATATTTAATCCTCTTGATTTTATAACCTGTTTACAACCTCTACATGATATATTGTAGCCTAGGCTTTTATGGCTGTCATGCTTTGCTCGGCAGGCAGCGGTCTTTAAACCTGCTAAAGCCTGCTAAATACTCAGCATGGTATGATCACAAAACCGCTTTAATGAATATGTCAGTAAAAGATGCTTTGACACTCCGCTAGCAAAAACATCAGAGTGTGGAAACGTTCTTTTTATCAGGGTATTTTAATAAATACATTATCATCAGCAGCAGCAGTTGAAAGAGCAGAGAATCCCAGACGACCCTGTCCCCCGCAGCTCATTTCCACCACTTTTATCCATGATATCATTCTTTCAGTCATTAACCAAAGCTCATACCCACAAATGAGGGTTGGGATGTAGACTGACTGGTAAACAGAGAGCTTTGCTCCCTCTTCTCCAATACAGTCCAATACAGCAACTGCATTACTGCTGCAGCCTGTCCCAGCCTGCGGCCGATCTTACAATCCCTCTTTCCATCAACCGTGACCCCAAGATCCTTAAACACCTCCACCTGAGGCAGGTCATTTCCCCGTAACCGAATTGGGCATGCCACCCTTTTCTGGGCTAGGACTGTGGACAGTTGATCCACATACCAACTGCTTCACATTCAGCTGCAAACCGCTCTAGTGAGCACTTCACTAGTGGGCATTCATGCGGTGGAGGCAAAAGGACGTCATCCGCAAACGGCAGAGATGCCACCCTCCGGCCTGCACACATAATGTTCTCCTGACCTCAGCTATGCTTTCACACACTGTCCATGAATATCATGAACAGTAGAGTGGAGTCAAGGCACAACTCGTTCCAACACTCATGAACAAGCTTGACATCAATGCCGAGTATATGGACACAACTCTCACTCTGGAAGTACAGAGACTGAATGACCTGGAAATAGTGGTCCTGGCACCCCATACTCCCAGAGGACCTCCCACAGGTTATCTTGGGAAACACAGTCATAAGCCCTTTCCAAGTCCACAAAACACATGTAGACTGGGCTGACAAACTTCCATGCTCCCTTAACAATCTGCATGAAGCTCAGTCAGGAAGACCAACTCTACTTGAGGCTCAAGGAGAGAGAGGAGTCAAATAAACAAAGAAACAGAGTCATACGTATTCACTCCAACTCTAATTTATTGACACACTTTGAGTAGTATTTATACAGCAGTTGTCACATCACTACATCCTGTTATTCTGGTCTCCCTACCGACAGTATATTACTCAAGTATTAACCTCAGATAGTCATATGCTATGATTCAAAGATCAGGCTTAGATTCTAACACACACAGAAATCGCTTCTTACCACCACAAAAGCTGGTCTAATGTTCCACGGCCAGGCCAGAAAATGCACAGTTCCTCCATGCGAATGTTATCCACCCCTGGTACCTTGACACTGAGAAGCTTGCCAACTACCTCAGTGACCTCCACGAGTCTGACATGCCAGTGAGGGAGGCATGCCTCGGGTTTAGGATGTGCTCCTTGACAGTGGCTTATAAGTGACCGTCATCTTTGAGCCCTGGTACCAAAAGTATTTATGTGATGTCCCTATTCATGCTGTATCCAGGGTAGCTTTCTGGGGTTTAAGTGAATCTAGTCACAGTCACCCTTACTATGGTTTTATAGGTCTGGAATACCCAGCCAAGGTTGTGAGCACCAGTAAGACGGTGACCATACTTGCCCTTATCTGCCCTAGCCCCCAGACTTCAGGTCAGACCCCTGTCATTGTTGGGACTAAATGAGAAACAGATTTTGGTCTAAAATGTCAGTCAGAAGAATACATAAAGAATTGTGAACAGTGTAGTCTCAAAAGACTCCTTGTCAGAAAGTAGCTTTGCTAAATCAGATTGTAAGCAGTGGACCAATGGATCTTGTCTGTATTAATTTCCTGTCAATGGAACCAGATTCCAAAAGGCATAGGCAACATGTTAGTGAACATTGACCATTTCAGATGATATGCACAGGCTTTCCCAATGAAAAACCAGAGAGCTCAGGTGGTTGCAGAAAATTTAGTTGACAAGTGTTTTGTGTATTATGGCCTGCTTGCTAGGATCCACTCAGACCAGGATAGAGACTATGAGGGTTGTTTGATCAAAGAGTTCTCTGGATTGATCAGGATCTGTAAGTCAAGAACCCCCTATAACATCCCCAAGGGGATCCTCAACGAGAGAGGTTTAATCGAACCTTGCTGTCTATGCTAGGTACTCTGAGCCAGGAGAAGAAACATCAGTGGAGCCAGCATGTGGAATATCTGGTTCATGCATATAATAGCTCAAAATGTGATGCCACAAGATATTTGCCATACTATTTAATGTTTGGCAGAGAGGCAAGACTTCCAGATGGTGTAGAGCAGGGGTGTCTAATCTTATCAGCAAAGGGCCAGTGTGGCTGCAAGTTTTCATTCCAAACAAGCAGGAGCACATCTGATTACACGTGTTCAATCAATTGCTTAGCCCTCAAACAACTGATCATGTTCAGTCTTGCTGTGTTGGAATGAAAACCTGTAGCATTTGTCTTCAAAGTAGTTGTGCCCCACTGGTAATTTTTTTGCCACCTTGCCAAATTATTCCTGCCATTGGATGCCATTTGATTCTCGGAGGGTCAGTGTGGAGGCAGGTGTAAGGTGTGCTCAGAATACTACACACACTATCCGCCAACACAAACTTACAAATATACATGCACAAATATACATGCACACAAGAGCCGCCCCCCCCCACCCCCCACCCCCCCGACCCTGCTGTTTGGTCAACACAAACTGCAATTTGTCAAAATCCATCCAAGTACACTTAGCAGTAAGGTGATTTTGTAGAAAGACTGTAGTTGTTAGACTGGCATGTTTTTATATACAGTGGGGTCCAGGGACAGATTTGTTTTGTGCCAACAATCAGCCCAGTCTAAAACACTTCTTATTCTTTAATGTGAATGGGTGGAGCTAAACTGCTACAGGTTGAATAAGTAGGTATATACATGTGAAGGTTTGCATGACAGTAAAAAAACAGTGCATTCAAAACAGGTTGTTTTTCAGCTTGCTTTTCATAGACTATAGGGACTAAGACGTGAATGGTATGTTTTGAAACTTTAATACTATTTACATACTACATCAACCGCTTTGATTTAAAAAAAACGTGTTAAATTCAGTGAAAGCAATTTTAATTAACTTAAAAGCAGCAGCTGGGTATGGGCTAAGAGACCTTCATTTCATTTATTTACTCATTACACATTGTAGGGCTATTCATTCACTTAACTTTGAGTCTGCAATCAGGCCCGGATCATTCAATGGATTTTTTGGGCATGCGCCCAAGTAACTAAGCCACAATTGTCATTAACTGGTTTTCCACCATTCCACCATTTTGCAAATTTTAAGAATTTTAATTTTAATTTTAATAATTCCCAGATTCAAGGTAGACGTTGTTGGGGTGGCATGGATTTCAGCCCTTATTCGTTGGGCTGTAAAGATAATTCTACTTAAAGCAAAAAGCGAGTTAAATCTCTAAATCATGCTCATTTTGATGCACCCCCCCCCAGTCCAGAGGCTACACCATTTAAAGTTTCTTCACATGAATGGATGGAAACATGACTGTTGTAATTTCATAAAAGTGCACATCATTTCCAAAACATCTGAATGGAAACCCAGCCATTGTGTTACAGCCTATCTGATGCTCTCCACGTCTTTCCTAAATGTCCACTTTCTTTTCGCCTCTAATGACTGCTTAGCAACCGTTACAACACCCGCCATTACTTCGGCTTATGGGTTTCTTAGCAGTAAGGTAGCGTTCCTGTGAAATGTATTTTGAGTTTAAGATCCATTTATTTAAAAGATGTGTCTGGTTTATCTGTAAAAGTGAGAGCTGATACTTCAACAGAGTAGAGAAAGCCTATTTCCAAGGTCAAATATAAAATGTCAACCAAGTTAAAGAAGTAAGTTACATCGTCTTTGTCCACAGTGATCTGCAAACTGTCAACAGAGATAAGATATAAATGGAAAAAACATTATATGTGATATCATAAAAAAAATCATTGACCACCCAAGAAAGGTAGCCAGGTAGGAACCCACCAAATATTTGTGCCCAGGGGCTGATAACTCAATGATCTTGGCTCGTCATGATGGACTGTTTCCCAGTCTCTGAGCATCCTGTAGTCAAATCCACACAACAGTTGTCTGAAGTGGAAGAGACAAGTCTAAAAACAATATGACACTTTTGTACAAAGGCCTTAACATGGTCACGGTCACAAATGAGCTTTTTTTGTTTTTTGCTTTTAAATTTTTTACATTTCTGCTGTTGTTTATGAAGTTCCCATCTTGATTTTTATATATATATGTATATGTACAGTCATATGCTAAAGTTGGAACACATTTAATGTTTTGTTGATTTTATAAGTGAAAATAAGTCTACAGGGGATAAACTCAAATTTGGCAATGTTCTGCAAATTTTAGTGCACAATTTCTATTTATTTGCTTATTTAACATACTGCAGAAACAAAACAATCATAAAATATAAAATGTCATATCTTTTGCACAGGCTACATGTTATGTTTTATTATTTTTTTCCACTTCTAAAAAGTTTTATTGTACATAAATTGCTTAAACGCAGCCATATCTTACCATTTTGTTTTCTTTTCTTTTTTTCTGAGATCTACTTATGATATTTGTTTGCTTTTATTTGCCAAATACAGTCACAATTCTTTTTTTACTGTACACTATGGTTATTTATGATTATTTTCAAAATGTGACGTGTGTGTGTGTGTGTGTGTGTGTGTGTGTGTGTGTGTGTGTGTGTGTGTAAATGAACTCTGTTCTGATTGGCTGCCCACACTCCTTATAACTAAGGAGGAGGGCTAAAGTGCACACATTTTTATTTTCTCTAACAATGTGGTATTAATCATAATTTAGTACTGACATTTATGTGTAAAGCCCAAAAATTCAATGAACCCTTTTAAATGTAAAATCATTGTTTTTGTGACATCACAAATATAATCCATTTAGAACAGACTGTTTCTGTAGGTACATTTTGAAATTTTATTGAGGTTTACATAACAAATGTTAATGTTAAAATAGTTTTTTTCTGTGATGTGGGCTCTTCATGTTATTACAAATGTATTCATTTTTGTCTGCAGAGTTTACTTTACTTCTTTTCCCAAAATGTCAAACTGCTGCCAACAGTGCATTCTAAGGATGGCCTTTAGGTTCTGAGATGTCATTTCTGTCAAAGTATTATTATGACCTCTCCATAAAGTATGCACAAATAAACAAAAGCACATAATCCACGCAAGCAGGTAAAAGCTTTAGAATAAATTTAAAAAGATTAAAAAACTTCAATGGAAATTAAAAATGACTTAACTCTTTCAACATAAGAAGTTAGACCAGAATTACAATGAATTAAGTTTCACTGCTTTATTTTCAAGTATATGTATATACTTGAGGTTTACTGGGACCTACCCCTGGACCCAGACATGGGGGTAGTGTTCCTCAGCAGACGCTTGGAGGCTAGGCAGTCTACCCTGGCAGTGCTCAGCCCAAAAAGGCAACGCTGGGGGACCATGTGGGCCCACCACCTGCAAGGTCCAGCATTGGGAACCAGTGTAGTGCCATATAGGCAGTGGGAGATGGCAGGGAGGTCCTTGGTGGCATGGAACACCACGTTCAAACACGGGGACATTCATAAGTGTACTTGTTACCAGAGCTCCTTGGCTCAAAGGTCAGTGATCGACTTTGCTGTTGTTTCATCTGACTTAGGACCATATGTTCTGGACACTTGGGTTAAGAGAGGTGCTGAGCTGTCAACTGATCATCTGATGGTGAGATGGATGAGATGGCAGGGAAGTCTGGTGGTCAGACCTGGTAGACCCAAGTGAATAGTGAGGGAGAACATTTCTCTTGAGGAGGTAGGGGGCTTGGAGTCCGAATTGCCCCTGCTCCAAACCTCCATTGTGGAAGCCACCAGACGTGGCTGGGGCCAAAAGCTTGTTGGTGCCTGTCAGAGAGGCAACCCAAGAACCCCTTGGTGGACACCGGTGGTGAGGGAGGCCAACAAGCTGAAGAGGGAGGCGTTAAGGGACTGAATGTGCCAGATTACTCCCAATTCACTAGAAAGGAACCAAGAGGTAAAGAAGGCGGCAAAAGCAGAGGTGGCTGAATCAAAATTAAGCCAGCCATCAGAATGGAAAAGTTTGGTGAGGCCATGAAATAAGACTTTAGTTTGGCTTCAAAGAGGTTCTGGACAACTGTCTGGTGACTCAGGAGAGATCAGGGTGGCTTTGCTCAAGCTGTTCTCAGCAGGGGTGGAGAAACTCTGAATTCAAATGATATTATTGTCAGTTAGTGGAAGGAGCACTTTGAGGAACTCCTTAACCCAAGAGACATGCTTTCATCACAAGAGTCAGGGTCAGCGACGTGTCAGACTCCACTTCCCTGGTGGAAGTCACTGAGGTAGTTGGCAAACTCCTCAGTGGCATGGCACCAGGGTTGGATGAGATTCGCATGGGAATGCTTAAGGCTCTGGATATTGTGCGGCTGTTGTGTGTCTGCAATGTTGTGTGGAACTCAGGAACAGTACCCTTGGACTGGCAGACTGGGGTGGTGGTCCCTATGTTTACAAAAGGGGACTGGAGAGTGTGTGTCAATTACTGGGGCAACACACTGCTCAGCCTCCCTGGGAAATTTTATGCCAAGATGCCAGAAAGGAGACTTCGACTTATAGTTGAACCTTATATTGAGGAGGAGCAATGCAGATTGTGTCCCAGCCAGGGACCAATGGATCAGCTTTTCACCATCATCCAGATTGTTGAGGGGGCATGGGAGTTTGCCAACCCAGTCTACATGTGTTTTGTGGACTTGGAGAAGGCTTATGACCATGTTTCCCGAGATATTCTGTGGGAAGTCCTCTGGGAGTATGGGGTGTCGGGGCCACTACTTCGCTTCATTTGGTCTTCATACTCCCTGAGTGAGAGTTATGTCTGTATACTCAGCATTAAGTCAAGGTCATTCAGTGTAAGCCTTGGACTCCACCAAGGCTGCGCCTTGTCTCCACTTCTGTTTGTGATGTTCATGGACAGGGTGTAAAGGCATAGCTGTGATCAGGAGGGCATTATATGTGGAGGCCAGAGAGTGCCGTCTCTGCTGTTTGCCCCATGACATGGATGCCTCCAGCGCTTGCAACTGAATGTGAAGTGGTTGGTGTGCAGATCAGCACCTCCAAGTCCATGGTCCTACCTACTCCAGGTAAGGGGAAAGGACCTGCCCCAGGTGGAGGAGTTTAAGTATCTTAGGGTCTTGTTCACGAATGATGGGACAGGTGGCAGAAGTAATGCGTTTGCTGTACCAGACTGTAGTAGTGAAGAGGGAGCTGAGCCATAAGGCAAAGCTCTCTGTTTACCAGTCGGTCTACATCCCAACCCTCATCTATGGTCATGAGCTTTGGGTAATGACTGAAGTAATGAGATTGCGGATACAAGCGCTGGAAATGAGCTTTCTTCGCAGGATGGAGGCCTACACTCTACTTGATAAGGTGAGGAGCTTGGTCATCTGTAAATATATGCTAATTCCAAGATTGATACCTGCAACAAATTGTTTTTGGAAATAATATTCTTGATGTTCTTCAGGTCACAGATGAAAAGGACCATCCTCATTGTTTCCAACATAAAGCTTAAAAAAGCCAGCTTCTCTCATACAGGGATGCATTTGTGCCAACAGCATGGGTAACTTGCACATCAGTAAGGTCATTATTAATGCTGAAGAGGGTACATTATGCATTTTGCAACAAATTTTGCTATCTAGATAACGTCTTTTACAGGAACATCCATGCTTGTTTAAGCAAAACAATGCCAAGCCACATGGCAGTAAGAGTGCAGGTGGTAGGCATAACATCTGCTTTGGAGATGGCTTGATTATGCCTCAACATCATAAGGATTCAAGCTGAGGGTACTGTGCAGGATGTTTGCTCTCATATTTCAATGAAGAAATGGGGCTGGAAATATTTTTTCTGTGAAATGTTGAGCAGAAAAAAGATCAACTATTATTTAACAAAGTCATGTTAAGTGTCCTGTTGTTTAATATTTATTTAGCTTTCAGTATCTTGATATCTTGCCTATACCATCACTGTCAGATCAGAAGTTTTTTTGTTTTGAAACTTGTTTTGCTTTTAAGATTGGGTTCACATTTCATGATGAATGGCCCAACAGAAATTGATCAAAACTGCTTACATTTATACACATTTAAATTCATTCAGGTTTCTTTTATAAACGTCTGTGCTGAAGTGGAGTCTTTGTGATCAGTGGGGCGTAACAGGAGTGTGACCTCATAGAGAGCTTATAAACAGGTGAACAGGGTTTTGCTCTCTTTTTTGTGCGCTTTCTCCCACCAGTAAGCATGTGGTTCCTGCTCTTATACTTAGTACCAGCTGTACAAGGCAAGTTACCTTTTATCTTTCTGTATTATAAACATGTTTTACGGTTGTGGTTCATTTTATAAAAGCAGTGATGTATTGCTTTTTTTTGCTTTGTTTAAAATTCTTAAATAACTGACAAATGACTCATTTCATGTGCATGAAAAATGATTAAAATTATAGAGTTTATTGGACAAATATTTGTTTGCTGAACCAATGCAGGACTCTAAAAGTGGTACACTCTTAAAGATGTTTCTTCAACAGTTCTTTAGTAAGGAAAATGGTTCTATATAGAACCATGAATACTCACAGAAACATTTGCATGATTAAAGGGTTCTCTGCATGGTGAAATGGTTCTTTAGATTGATGGAGAACTTTTTAAAAATAGGTTCTATAAAGCACCAATAAGCTTGAAATTATAACTATAGCAGAACCCTTTTTGTTGCATTATAAAACCCCTTTCAAAGAGAATTGATATAGAACTTTGAAGAACCATCTTTTTAGTTCAAGAGTTCATATAAAATAAAGTAGAAAATGAAAGCAGACAAATAGATATTCTAACTACTAAAATTATTAAGTTGATTTGTGGGTTGTTATTCTTGATCTGTCCATAAGTGTTGTCATAATCATCATGGAGATGAAACATTATGCATATACAGTCATATGCAAAAGTTTGAGCACCTGTGGTCAAGTTACACATTTTTTGATTTTCTAAGAGAAAATAAGTTCCCACATCCCACAAATGTGGCTATTTCAGAAAGTTGTAGTGCACAATCTTTTGCACAGGCTGCATCTTATGGTTTCTTATTTTTTTCTATATGTTAAATACAGCAAATAAACAGTATTAATACATTAAAATCTGTGGGAATGTGTTAATTTTTCACTTAGAAACTGTTGTTGTTGACCAGGGTGTTCAAACTTTCTAGCTGTAATTTAGCAGATCAGGTTTAGCACTAAAAGTTACAGCAAAAAGTTATTGAAAATTATTCGTTTTAGCATTTATTACTCTAATTCTCATTAGCGCAATGTGTCGATTTTATTTTTTTCTCATTACTGATATCTACCTTTTCGTTTGTTTATTTTATTTAAACTTAAATATTTCCCCTTTCAAACTCTACACAAAGTGAACCAAAAGAACAAAATGTTATGTGGCACAATTAAAAAAGAGAAAATCTCAGTGGTGGTCAATGTGCTTCAGCACTGAGATAAAATACTAAAATAGTTATACGTCCAACAGCAGTAAATGGTTTAATGAAAAAAAAAAGACAAAAAATGACAATTTAATTCAGTCTTACTGTGCTGCAGTAATGAAAATTTGGTCATTTGAAAAGTGTTACTAAAACTGCATTTAACAACAAAAGAATCATTCAGCTTTATTTTAAATCATTCATCCAGAAAGAATCAAAGTTTTAACTGTGTTCATTTTGGTTCCAGTGTGTGTCATTTTGGTGAGAATAACCTGCATGTTTGTATTTAAAAAGCATAATTCAGTATAAAGGACAGACGACATGTTCCTCATTTTTTATGTGCACTGAATTACAGCATTAATGAAAGTTCCTTTAGATCATATAATGAAAAGCACCGAATTGTGAACTGTAAGTTCGAATATTTGATGATATATATTGTATTTGCACAACCAACAAACTCAAAATACCTACACATCCTAAACATGAAGGCTCCTAAATGGTTCTTCATTTTTTTCATTATGTAGAGGTTCTATAAACTTTAATAAGGTTATCCACACCTGCATTTTCATTTTCAATTTTTTTTTTCAAACTATCAACTGAAAGCTTCTATTGGGACCCAAACATGCTTTTTTATGGAAAAATTTAATTTTAATTTAATTTTTATTTTTATTTTAAACAAACTTCTATCTCCAAAATGGTAACTTTACAGGAGAATGCAAAATCATTTCACTTTTAATGTAAGTGAATGTAAAGTGATTTCATTACAAGCAGTTTTTGGAGCATTTCTACTGATCCACCCATCATGAAATTTTTATAGAAATATAAGTTACAGCTTTAATGAACAGTTATTTACTCAGTAACTACATTGACTTCAATGTATACTGGCTGAGCTATTCTCAGGTTATAGAAGTGTGTGGTAAAACTTTGGGCCGGCCGGTGAGTCCTTGCTTCCTTCATGTGAAACTGTGGATTGTAAGTTTATAAGAGCTAAATTCAAAGTTAGATTTATGCACTTATGAATGTCCTTAAACCAAATGTGGGTGGTTTTTTTAAAGTATCAGACTTTTCGCTGCTGTCGGAACAAAGCCTCATAGTTTTTGACATAATTTGAAAGTACCTTTTGCCTTTTAATATTGTTTATGAATTTCAGGATGTATGGACCAGAATTACTTGGAAATATGTCCAGTTACATAAACATACATTAAAAGTAAATTATGTTTATTCCTTCTCCTGTAAAGTTATTATTTTGGAGATATGAGGTTTTGCTCCGACACCAGTGTTTTACTCTACTAAAGTATATTTGTGTGGAAAGTAGTCTACCTTTTTACTCAGTTTTTACTATTTTTTACTTTATAAATAAACAGATCAAATGTTTTAGTTGATAAATTAAAGGAACAGTTCACAAAAAATCTAATTTACACAATTTTCTCCGTAAACCAGATGTAATCGATCAGCAAGGTCTGGTGTTGGACGTCTGTATTACCCAAAATCTTGACATGAGCCTCCTAGCTCTACTGGAGATTTAAAGAAATAAACCTCAGACACCAAACATCTCAGCTCATTTATGTTTATGTTACAGAATGCTATAGAAGAACCACTTTTGTTTGGTTCTCTAAAGAACCATTTTAGTAAATGTGATCATTTGTGATTGAAGAACCTTTAAAATATTTAAAGAACTTTTCACTGAATATAAAGGCTCTGTAGGTTTTTCCTAGATCTGTATATTCAAGCCAAAAACCATTTAGGAACCTTTTGCCCTTAAGAGTGAATGTGTGAGAACCTATAGATGAACAGATTGTCAAAGTGAAGATATTACACATAGGATTTTTAAAAGCTTGTGAATGTGGATATAAATTAATTAAATATGAATGTATTTTATATACACATTTATACATATAATACATCATAATTATTATTATTATTATTATTATTATTACACAACAGAACTTACTATAAATCTCACTGCAGTGGTCAGAAGTGCAAGTTTGTGGTTCAAGCATGTTGTTAACTTGTTCATTATTGAGCCGGTCAGCTGTGCTGAAGATAAGCAGACTAAAGTTGTGTTTAATCTGATGTGCAGTCAGAGATTAAAAGGGATAGCTTCTTTTAATGCACTCCTTTCAAATGATAAAGCTTCTTGTGCATTACTTCAGTTTTGTCTAAATAAATAAATCAACAGACAGACAGACAGACAGACAGCTGTTAAACTGACTGGTTTTAATGCTCCATTACTTATTAACAGGTTAAGCTGTTTGCATGATAGCTATCATTAGATTACATATTGAATAAATAAAATGTGCAATATATGTCTTTTTACAATGATAAATCATGAAGAATATTTTGGTGAAAGGTAATAAGCAAGCCGTATGATCTGCTAAAAGATCAAAATAATAAATCAATCCTTTTTTAAAATATTTTTTTTAACCTTGGCAAATTTCTTACAGATATTTGGTGGTGATTAATTTCACTCTCTCAAATGTTTTGATTTTTCCTTTAGTAAATTATAATGAACAATTTTATAATGATAAAGTAAGAAAACACAAAAAGAAAATATAGAAATAAAATAAAGTACTTTCTATTTTAGATATTATAACAGAATTGAATGTTCTGCAGATGTTTATTTATTATTATATATATTAACACATATTGGAATAAATCATATATATGTATGTGATATAATACGTAATATTACTATTAATAATAATATTATGCAGTTTTGGTGCTTTGATCTCTAAGATAGCTAAGTAACATACATGCATACATATCGTTGTAGGTAGAAAGTCTGAACACTCCTGGTTGTGCTTGGTTTTGAAGTGAGAATAAGTGAACACAAGCTCTTCTAAATATGCATTTTTTGGTGCAAAAGTTTAACTTTTTGTTTCCAATATGTTAAATTTAACAATGAATAATAGTTGTGTATTAAAATGTGCAGAATTGTGTTCTCTGTGGAGAAACATGTTCTTCCTATGCAGGCTTTTGTAAATGCTTGTTGTAAATACTTGTTGAAATAATCCTATATAAATGTTTATTTAGCTTTATGTCCACTATCATGAAAAGGCTTACATGTAGCCCTTCAAGTGTTATGATAAATAATAATAAAAAGAAAAAGGAAGAAGAAGAAGAAGATGATGAAGAGGAAGAACCTGCATCTGAGTGCAACCTACACCCTAATTTGTAATGCATGCAAGTTTGAAGTTGTGGTTTAGACATTGCGCAGTAAGTTTTCTCACATGCTGATCTAAGTGGTTTTGTATTTTTTTAATTCCACAAACTCAGGTTTTGATCACGTCTTTGGTTTAACTGTAAGTTCGGGGGGGGGCGACCACATGGTGGTATCTCAAAATCTGCACTGACATGCAGCTCTGTCAGAAGCACAGAGCTGAAACTAACAGCTTCAGCAGAATCTGTGGTTAACCATCTCTCAGCTCAGCAGACTCAGTCATATTTTCCATTGACCATATACGGTTAAATTCAGACACTCGGCTCAGCTGGCAGTGAGAAATGACAGCCTTGGCATTATCAGTGCAGCAAAGGTGGATTAAACTTAATGCGACGATCAATACATAAACATGAAATATCTAAAGGTACCTCCTACAAAGCAGAGCGATTTCTGTCCTGTTGAGTGACAATTGTTAAGTCCACTTTACCAGCCTAAAGCTGTTCTGTCTGCTGTTAACTACTGGAAGTTCTTTTTTGTTGTTTTGTTAGAATTTGTTTAATTGGTAACACATTCTATGAATGTCACCTTTTGTAAGCATCTATAAACACATTCATAACATGTTATAATGCATGCATAAGACATTATAAACATAGCTATAAATATTTATAAAAATGCATTATACATTATAGCCAAGTTTATTATGCATTATGAATTGTTAACATAATACATTATAAGTACTGATCATAACAAATTATAAGAGCTCATAAGTCGTATTTGTCCGCTCTAAGTAAAGTGAAGCGTACTGTACTAAAGCCTCCTCCAGTGTTAAGAGTGAGGCTTCAAGTTGAAGTATTTACTGAAGGATTTACTGAAACACTAAAACCTATACAATAAAGCACATTACAGGCTTCAAATGTCAGATTTTACACTTGTGCTGCCATCAGTGCTTTACTCAATGTGGGAAAGGTAATATACACCACCGTTAGCTTGGTATTTGTCTTTACTTTACGCTCTCCAAGCTGGGACTGACTTCTTTGGCATGGACATTAGAACACATGATTAACACTATTTATAATGCATTATATTAACAATTCATAATGTATAATAAACATGGCTATAAAGTGTAATTCAGTGTAATTCTTTTTTATAAATATTTATAACCATGTTTATAATGCCTTATGAATACATTATAACATGTTATAAATGTGTTTATAGATGCTTACAAAGGTGACATTCATAGAAAGTGTTACCGTTTAATTTTAATCTTAAATTATCTTTTGTCTAATTTATTTTCTTTATTATCTAAACTTCTCCATGTTGATGAATGAATTTGGCCTGTATCACATATTTATACCCCAATGAACAAAGTAGGCAGGATTCCTTGGGGATACATAAAAATTCAGCATGTATCAACATAACTCACTGCAAAAGTCGTTGTCTGTTTACAACTGGAGCTGAAATTGTTTGGAATAAGACAGTTTGTTCACCCATGTTGTCTGCATTAGAATTGGAGTCTGAACCAGAATCACTGTAACCCAATCGTAACCCTATTTATTCTAATTAGGATGCATTAGGATTAGGATATTATTATGAATATTACAAGAAATCTGCATCTTCTAGTGTTCGTGCTACACTGTAAAACATTCATAATTTTTATAGTATTTGTAAAATTCCTAAAGAAATAAATATCAATTAATAAGTTAACAGAACAATAATAGTGTGTGTATATTTGATTAACTTATCATTTGTAGTTGCATTTTTATGCAGTCAGGCTTCTCCAATACATTTTTACTATACATAGATCTCTGTGTGATTATGAATCTTTCTCTACAGCACAGAACCGGATAGCTTTGAGGGGACTGAACAGCCCATGCGAGGGCCGTTTGGAGGTGCACAATGCTGGCGAGTGGGGGTTGGTGTGCTATCATGGTTGGAACAGTGAAAATGATCAAGATCGTAAAAATGGTGAGGTAGTGTGCAGATCTCTGGGCTGTGGAAAGCATGTCAAATCTGGACATAACAAAGACAGCTACAGTCACCCTCCACTACCCACAACATTTTGGATGGATGAGGTAAAATGCAGCGGAACAGAGAACAACCTGTGGGACTGCAAGAAACCCAGGGACACACATTGTGAGGCGGACAACTACGTAACAGTGAAGTGCTCAGGTACGAGTGATGTTTTCATTAATCTGGGAGTGTAAGCTAAAAAAGCTGCTCTTTCAGGTGAATTAAACCAGCATTTAGGGCAAAGGCAATAATGTGACTAGACAAGGCCTGTGCTCTGGAAAACAGGATGAAATGTTAAATGTGATGCCATTTTTATTCCTCAAATGCTTTTGTCTATTACAATGAATAATACACACATTATCTTATATTTACACTTAAGATGATAATGCACAGGTTTAAACACCTCCAGTCAAATGATACATTTTGTTGATTTTCTAAGTAAAAATAAGTAAATTCATTCTCTACAGTGAATAAACTTTAAAAACTGTTAAATTCAACAAATAAACAGTCATTGAGCAATTAAAATGATGTTTGTTCTCTGTAGAGGATGTATTAATATATTTTCACTTAGACAATCAACACAATTTTCATGTAATGTGGTTTGACCTGGGGTGCCCAAACTACTGCATATGACTCTAATATGAGTGGACATATTATAGAAGGTCCACTGTACATCAAAGGTTTAGAGACATCTAGTTTTTCTAAATGTTGAGTAAAGCAAAATCTCTTCGGTAGTTTTGTAATAACACAGCATATTAAATAGAAATCTATTTAAATCTCAGCATTTTTTGGCTTCAACTGAGACAAATTTGAAAATAATGCCAAACTCCAGGCATTTTATCCTCTTATTATGATGTCAGGACTCGTCAGCCATCAAACATTTCATCTGATTGAGGCAAAACCTGCAAATCATAACAAGAAAGACACTTTGATGAACACAGCTGTATGTTGAAGCTGGAGAAACCATATATATATACCACAGGCACATCAAACCTCTCTGCTCTCTCAGTGTGAACAAACTTATGAAAATGAACTGAGCATCGGCCAATCAAATTGTTGACGTTAATCAATAGTGCCACACTTACAGTCACATATTGTGATTTGACATTGAAAAACACACCAAATAGAAGATGTAACATTTCTATAAAAGGCATTACTGCTTTAAAGGATTATTAAAAAATATGAAAACCGTATTAGGCAGCTTTTGGATGCAGAACTGGTTTCCAACTCTGCATTTACTTTCCTTGTTTGCACTTTAACCTGCTTGTGTTTTAGCGACATGCACCCAAAAAAGGCCAACATTAGCAGTTTCAGTCCTGAAATCTGGCGATGCTGCAGCTCCCTCATCACCCCTAATACCCACATCCCAGATCACAGATTACAACAAACAGAATGGCTGATGTGTATTAAAGCAAAAATAAGCCTTTGATGTTGTTATCATTGTAAATCAGTGGCATTACTTGCAATAAATACAGAAGAAAGATAACTTTGACACATTTTGACACATTTTGACAATCTGAATGCATGGCAATGTAATAAATTGACAATTTTTTCACTCTAGGGTCTGTGAAGCTGAGTTTGAACAGGAATGGAAAAATGGACGAGTGCGCTGGGGTCGTCCAGTTTGAAACACCAAACGGCTACGTTAGCATGTGCAACGATGAATGGGGTAAGTTAGGCATCCCTCTACCATCACATAACATCTACAGTTGTATGCAAAATTGTGACACCCACAGTCAAGTTATAGGTTTTGTTGGTAAATTAACACATTCTCTGCAGAGAACACACTTAAATGAACATATTTTAACTTTTAATGTACCAATTTTCACTTATTTGCTGAGTTTAACATATTTGAAAAAAAAATAAAAAAATAAAAATGTGCCATTACTTTTCCCCAATATGTTAAATCCAGTGACTACACAGTAATTGTGCATTGAAAAGTGCAGAGCTGTCCTCTCTGTAGAAGATGTGGAACTGTATTTTTGCTTTGAATTAACAAAACAAAAATCTGTAACTTGTATAATGTAACTTGACCAGGGGCACCCAAGTTTTTGCATACAATTGTATGAGAGTGTGTGTGTGTGTGTGTGTGTGTGTGTGTGTGTGTGTGTGTGTGCAGATTTAACTTCAAAAGTATGAAATGTGCTGCATTACAATTTTGTCTTAATTGAACTTCTAATAATATACACACACACACATCTTCTAAGCTGCTCCTCCTTCTGGGTCACAGGGGAGCTGGAACCTATCCCAGCTGTCATTAGGTGAAAGGCAGGATACACCCTGGACAGGTTGCCAGTCCATCACAGGGCAACCCCTAATAATAAATAAACAGAATTTAGTTTATTTGGTTATTTATCCATTTTTTTAACCCAATTTGGTCATGTCCAATTCCAAACTCTAGCTAAGTCTCCTCCTATCACACACTGCTACCAAGCTGGGACGGTGAAGCTAGCCTGTACTTCATCCGTGACACATTAAGTACAACAGCATCTTTTCAAACGATGCTAACATTGAACAGTTCAACATGCTTAAATGCCAGTTCTGTTATGCCAGTAAACAGATGCTCATTTATGCTGTCTTGGACTCAAGACCACGGTTTGGGATCAAACTTGGGATCTTCCGATGATAAGCCAAAAATACAATGTAAAGCAGACTATTGTTTTGTTTATTTACTATTATTAAGTTCAGTTAAATTTAAGAGCAGCATTGGTAACTTGCTTTTATCATTTAAAGGGAAATTCCCCTGATTCCAGTCTATTTTGAGGATCATTCACAGGTGCATCTCCCAAAAGTGTCATTGAACAACTACCATAGTTAACTGATAAAGAGCACTGTCTCTCGCATGGTGGTTGTTCAACGGCACTTTTGAGAAATGTGTTTCAGAGCGGTTTGATTAAGGCCAGACTGAGTCATTCTATAGTCTGAGGCTATAAAAACATTTGAGGTCCCCTTCAGATGAAGTTCGTCAGAGTTTCCACAGTGACCATCTCCTCCAGAGCGCTTATGTCAGTTTTAATATATGAGAGATGTAGTACAACAAACAGGGAGGTATATTTTGCTAGGTCTCTGCAATCACACGGTACTACCAGTGCTAAGAGGGTGAAGGCACATGCTTCATCTAAATTATGTGAAGCCACTGTGTGTTTTAAAACTGCTGCCAATGCAATGTCATTGGACAGTTCAACACACTTGGAGGAGAACGCTTCTGTTATGTCAGCTATTGATGCCCACTCTTACCCAAATCATGCAGAGCGGTGGTGGGAGAGGAAGGACAATCCAGCAATGTGTTCAATGTGAAATGTTTCATTCTAGAGACAAAATTGTTGACAGTGGTGGTGGTGATGGGAACCAAAGCCTCTAAACACTACATCAGAGAGACTAGATTACAGGACGTGGTCCTTGTTGTACGGTAGTTTCAATGATTTTGGTAATGCGTTTTAAACATTTTTCCAGATGTATTATTACTGCTATTACTCTTATCAGCATTACATATGAGAATGCATAAAGCTTGTGTAGGTTCACTGGTCATTTTGGAAAGTAAATAAAATGCCTATAGTAGCATTATATAGTCATCCAGATGCCTGGCAGATTCACCACCACTTTAAATCTGTTGAATTCTCCTTTAAAGCAAGAAGTTATTTTTTCAACAGAGAACAATTTCATAAGACTTCAAAAGCTCACTGAATATGCTGGATGCATATCTTGTTCTGCAGTGCAGAAGATGTGTAGGTTAAGTGGTAATTTTAGAAAGTAAATAAAATGGCTATATTAGCGTTGAGTAGTGTTGATTGGGATGTCTTAACCAATGAAACATTTACCTCATACAGATAAAGCCAAAGCAGATATGGTGTGCAAAGAGCTTAAGTGTGGAAAACATCACAAGATCCCCCAGTCCGGAACCTTCCACAGAGAAGGAGACCAAATCTCATACAGCGTACCTCTCCGCTGCACTGGCAACGAGATGTTCTCCTGGCAGTGTGTAAACTGGGTTGAAGCAAAATCAAGCAAGTGCAGCCAAGAGGCCAGCGTCATCTGCTCAAGTAAGATCACAGGGTGACCCTGGGTTTCTACCTATCCTACACTCATAACAGCTTTCATACCTCATAACCCACAAAGCTACACATTCTCAACACATTTCACATTACAAGATTCATGAGTCTCTTTAATGCCCTTCTGCAGGCCCCCTAGTGGTTATTCTACTGCAGAATGTAAATCAACTCAGATATTTTTGATTAATATGATTAAATAAAATGTTTTTCCTCATAACTCTGTTATCAGATTAGCTAGAACACTGTTGGCTCCCCGTGTGTGAAATGTTGTGAAAAACGTTCCATTCCAAAGCCATGGGCGGTAATATAGAGCTGGCCACACCCAATATGGAGCTGGCCACCCAGTACACCTTATAACAGTGTTTTAGAAGACCATTTGATACATTTAGCTATTATTTGGCTGGAATCTTAGTGTTTTAGAAGACCACTCACTTGGTATACCTGGCTGTTGTTTGGTGGGTTGCCAGAGTTGTGTAGTAATAACAATAATCAAATACTGGATTATGTAGTCTGATTGCAGCAATTAAGAGGGCATAGTCAGATTACAGTTGCCGTTTTAAGGATTTCTGTTTTTAAAGATTTTGTTTAGGCAGCATCAACAAATCAGTCTATTATTCTTAATGTACTATTTGCCCCTAAATACTAAAGAACAGACATGTCACTCTGATTAATGAGTTGTGTGTGTTTTGAGAGAACAAAAGAGTTTGGAACAATCACTGTTTTCAGGTCGTTTATATTGGGTATAGAAATGACAGATCAGCTGGTATTTGACCATTTGATGCATAGACAGCTTTAAGAAGACTTTAGGACAAATCTAAAATCCCAAAGTAATCAGATTAAATTACACTTTAAAAGTGATCTAAAAGACATTAAAAATATTTTCCACTATGTATTTTATCAGTACCAGATTCCATTTATGTTAAAGGACAAAATTTTCCCACTAAAACATATTACATCACAAACTTGATGTAATATGTAAGAATTAAAAAATCATAACTCACCATTCGCTCCCCAGTGACCATATATGGAGACTAAACTGGAAAATCAACCTGTTTTGAAATAATTATTTTTGTGATGTCATTGAAACCAAAACATTTGTATATATCTGGCTATTCAGCCCACAGCAGTTTAGCCCCATCTATTTACAATCAAAACAGAACTGATTTATATACACCCGTCCTAAAGGCACAGTAACAAGGGCACTAAAGTCACACACACACACACACACACACACATACACACACACATCTTCTAAGCCACTTATCCTTCTGGGTCACCGGGAGAGCTGGAGCCTATCCCAGCAGTCATTCGGTGGAAGGCAAAATACACCCTGGACAGGTCACCAGTCCATCGCAGGACAGACAGACAGACACACACAGCCACACCCACACTCACACCTAGGAACAATTTAGTGTGTCTAATTGGCCTGACTGCATGTCTTTGAACTGTGGGAGGAAACCAGAGTATCTGGAGGAAACCCACGCAGACAAGGGGAGATCATGCAAACTCCACACTGAAAGGACCCTGGTCACCTGGCCTGGGAATTCCCAGGCCGCACTAAGGGCATTAATGTAAAAATGATTTATGCCTGCTTTGGTACATAAAATGGCACCAATATTATCTGTAAAGGGGGAAAAACTGAAAATAATAATATAAAACTGAATATGGCCCTTTAAGAAATCTATCAAATTCTGAGTTGTAGAAGACTATTTACTTGATATGCTTGGCTATTGATTTATATATTTATGTATTTATATATTGTGGGTTATAATCAATCTCTCATTAAACAGATTACAAAGTTATGCGACTGAGAGGTGACAGTGGAGATGTTTGTAATGGGACCCTGCAGCAGAAGGACAGCATTGAGAATAGCAATTGGATTCCTGTACCATATCCTAAAGGAGGCTACAGCACCGCTGAAGCTGATGACATATGCTCTAAGCTGAACTGTGGTAAATCCGGCAACGTGACACGATGGAATGAATCTGAGATTTGGCTCACATGTACAGGTAAGCGTGCTTATACAGCCTTGATTCTCAATCCAGTTCTTATAAAGACTCAATCCTGCACATTGTAGTGTTTTACCTGCTCTTACAAGCATTAAACCTCATAAACCTCTCCACTGTCCCCTCTTATTACCTTTGTGAGTTAATGTTGATAAACTTAAAAAAATTACAGTGATGGTGCTGAATAATGAGGAGACAGAGCTGAATGTGTGACCGCTGTCACAATATTCTGAACATCCAGTTTATCGCACTGTAGTTTGGTTTTACCTTCTTTAGGTCAGTAACGGTAGCCAGCTGTCTGGCTGACTAGCTTGATTATTTTGATTACGTGTTTACGTTTCAGGTGTGGTCGGTTGCTAGGTAAAAGACATGACAGATGATTGTCGACTTTGATCAATTTGGTTAAGACTTCCTAACTTGAGATAAGATGCTGTGAGATAAGATAAAATTAAGATTTACTTCTTTAATATGAATTTGTGAATAATCTTATCTTGACCTGTCAGATCTTAAGACAAAAAGATTCTTACTCATAAGTTTCTGTAATACGGCCACTGGCTAACTTAGCACACTGTGAGGGGCTGAGATGACCTTATTTTGCAATGTTACAAAGTTCAAGTTATATTTTGTGGACTTCTGCAAACAGTCATGGTCTGAAATATTGGTCTCACTGTAAGTTCATGCTCATGCCACATTCTCCTCAAAACAACCAACTGATAAACATGAACACTCATTCAGTTTCCTACTCCTGCTCAGCGTTCAGGTTTTCACTAATTACAAACACTTGTACACAGTTTACACTACAGAATGAATGCGGTTCTGTCTTACAGGCTAAATAGTTTTAGCTAAATAGTTAGGTCAGCTTATATCAGGCTGTCCTTACCCATGTTTCACTGTGTAGCTGTTAGCTTTGAAAATCTGTGCCTATCAATTGCAACCAGGTGAGGAATCAGACCGCTGGTTACTAATAACAGACACTTAACTGGTCTATATTCTGTTTTCTCCAGTGTTCATACACTTTTTAAACAGCACAGTTCCATAACTTTTCCAAGACTTCTCCATGACATAAAATGAAATTTCCATGCCAATCATTTTGCATAGTGCTGGGCGAAATCTATAAAAATCTATACCAGTATACCATGATACTGACATACCATTTCCCATTTAAGTGATATTTTTAGAAAAAACGTTTAAAAGATAAGGACCATTTAATATTGTGCACTTTACTCATGGTTTGCAGTCCTTGATGGTTTATATTTAACTTAACTTATATTTAAGCATGAGTTCATTAACTTTATTGATGTTAAACTTTAATATCACCTAATAGAATGATATTCTATGTTTGAAAATACCATGATATTGAATTCTCAGTAATCACCCAGCAATTATTTAACATATATACAGCTGTTCTGAGAGGAAAAAAAAAGACATACACTCTCTAAATATTAATTTAGTGTTTAAATATTATCAGCTAGTAAGTCAAAATGCAGTTTAACTGCATTGGATGTGAGTGAAATTAAAATCAGATCCATGTACAGATATCTGCACCAGGTTTAACACTCTGACCAGAGAACGGATGTGTCATTTTGCTCTGTTCATTAAATTCAGGGCCTGCATATTTTGTATTTTGACTCCTCCATAATCCCATATTCTCATTTTCAAACACATCCATCGGTTTAATTTGTAAATAGTGTTTTAGCGTCTTCTCATAACACAGACACTTTGTGCATGCACGCACATCGTGATTAGATGGACATCACTCTCCATTTCATTATGTTTAGCTCAAAATCAAATGAGTTAACAGTAACAAAGACATATATTTAGCCAGTGAAATGAGGTATCTAGCTGAAATTCAATTTGGGAGAGATTAATTTTTCATGGTGTCAGGAGGTAAAGTATTTATTAGACTACTGAAGTTTCTCAGTGATTTTAGTCCTGCCCAAATATGCGTTGTCAATGAATTTTTCCAGCATTTAGAAGAGGGATGTAATGAGAGTCCGTTCACAGCATTTGAGTACCCAGAGTACAACAAAGACTGTATAAAATCAAATCAAGAAGAGCACCTCAGCAGTTAGCTTATTATTTCTTAATGCAGCTGCGGCATGTGATGTTTGTTTAGCTGCAGCGGTGCAGACCAAGCATTGTGACTCACAGAAGAAGAAGCTAGTCACGCAGGTCTTGGTGCAGCAGCGGTGTGTTTTTCCTCTTACACCGGGCTTGTTAATTTGCCTTCTGCCAGGTTTGACTGTCAAAACATCTTCCCCAGCACACACGTCTTGAATGTTACTCCTTAGCTAGCTGAGGTTCATATTGACAACATGTTAGTAACGCTTATCACATGCAGATACGTTAGTGCTTTTTGTGATCTAGACTCTTCAGTGCTTCAAATGTGATGAGGTGACAAACTGCATGGGGGAAAAAGTCCTGGAAATCCCATGTTTTTTCCAGCAGTTATTATTTTACATTATTTTTGTAGTCCTAGAAACCAAATTTCTATATTCCATGACTTTTGCAGCATTTTCATAACTGTACAAACCCTGATTCTCTGTATTTGGACAGTATTTTGCCTTAATTAGAGCACGCTGACCTGTTTGCGTCTCTGAAGACTTACCTGTTATCACTCTTCATCAAGTCAATTAATTTGACAGAACATTGTATGAGTAAATTATGCATAAAATATTTGTACATATGTTTTACTTAAAAATAAGATTTGAATGTGTGTGTATATATATATATATATATATATGTGTGTGTGTGTGTGTGTGTGTGTGTGTAGTGTCAGATTTGAGCATGGGTAAAGATCTGATGCTGATTCACCATTTAAGTAGTTTTAGTAGTAAGTTTCAGGCTGAAAAATTGTGGACCCAAATGACTCTCATGAAATGAGAAACATTTCTAAGGTATTCATACATTATATGGACAAAAGTATTGGGACACACCTCAGTCTTTTGCCACAGGTGTACCAAATCAATCTAGCCATGCAGTCTGCCTTTACAAACATTTGTGGATCGTTCTAAAGAGCTCACTGAATTTGAGCGTAGTGCTGTAATAGGTTGCAACCATTGCAACAAGTCAGTTTGCAACATTTCATCCCTCCGAGATATTATACAATCAGCTGTGAGTGGTATCACTGAACAGTGGAAGCGTTTAGGAATCACAGCAACTCAGGCACGAAGTGTAAGACCACGTAAAATTACAGAGCGGGTCACTGAGTGCTGAGGCACATAGTGCATAAAAGGCACCAATGCTATGCTGACTTAATAATTGCTGAGTAACAAACCTCCTCTGGCACCAACAAAAACTGAGTGTCAGGAGCTTCATGGTAGGGTTTTCATGGCCAAGCACCTGTATGCAAGCCTTACATCACCAAGCACAGTGCCAAGCATCAAATGGAGTGGTGTAAAGTGGCGCCACTGGACTCTGGAGCAGTGGAAATGTATTCTGTGTGACGAATCAGGCTTCTCTATCTGGCAATCTGATACATGAGTCTGGGTTTGGCGAATACCAAGAGAACATTACCTGCCTGACTGCACTGTGCTGTTTTTCAGGGGTCAGCCTAGGCCCCTTAGTTGCAATGAGGGGAAATCTCAATACTTCCGCATATCAAGACATTATGGACAATTCAATGCTTCTAACTTTGTGGGAACAGTTTGGAGAAGGCCCTTTTCTGTTCCAGCATGACTGAGCCCCACTGCACAAAGCAAGGTCCATAAAGGCCTGGCTGGGTGAGTTTGGTGTGGAAGAACTTGACTGGCCCACACAGAGCCCTGACCTCAACCCCATCAAACACCTTTAGGAGGAACTAGAATGGAGATTGTGAGCCAGGCCCTCTCATCCAACATCAGTGTCTGACCTCACAAATGCTCTTCTAGTAGGCAAAACTTCCCCCAGACACACTACAGAATAGTAGAAAGACAGTAGAAAGCTTCCCAGAAGAGTGGAAGCTGTTAGAGCTGCAAAAGGAGGGACCAACTCCACATTAATGCCTATGGATTTAGAATGGGATGTCATAAAAGCTCCTGTTGTTGTAATGTGTAGGTGTCCCAATACTTTTGTCCATATAGGGTACCTGATAACAAAATGTGCATCTAGAACTGACAATAGTGACCATAAAGAGTAGCACCACTGCACAAATAGGATCAATGTTCAATTAGGACACAAAAATAATTAACCAAATAAATAAATAAAGCAAAATAAACTAAATGAAATATTAAGAAATAAAACATCCCCCTAGCTTTTTTTTTACTTCGAAGTCACTTGTCAGAGGATTCATTCGGCTCAACTAGGCTCTGACTGTTCATGCAACGTACGCATCATTTTCTCTTGTTCTGTTGTTGTTGATGGCCACAATATTTTTTTTGCTTTGTTTTTGTTCGTCTTAAAGGGTGAAAAAAGCTTAACATCACTGCAATCTGTTAATTACAGTTATGCATTTTGAATTCAGCTGACTGACATTGCAAGACAGAACAGACAGTGAAACTTCACCCTGTGCTTTTCAGACCGTGTTAAAGTGGAGCTGGAGAACGGTTGTTCTGGGAGTATCTATGTGGTCCTGAATGAGACCCGCCATTCTGTGTGCTCTGACGGAATGACTAAGGAGGCGCAGCAGAGGATGGGGGAGCTGGTGTGCCAGCAGCTGAACTGTGGGAAAATGCTTGATGTCTCAAAGGGTTATAAAGTGCAGAACGGGCTGCTGAGGCAGGTGGACTGCAGTGGACAGGAGGACTCACTGTGGGAGTGTTTAGCCAAATATGGGCTCAGTCAGCCCTGCCAGAGCACTGCCAGAGTCTTATGTGCAGGTAACCCATGTCTTAGTCCTGGTTAGTTGAAATATTGCATAAATCAGCAGTTTTCTAAAGTCAGAGTACTTTTCAAAAGTAGAGAGGGCTGAATGGTATGGACAACGTACCTCATTGCAATTCTTTTGCTATTTATGACATTTGCGATCTGCCTTGTGATGTAAAATATTGGTGAATTCTTGATGTGGTTTAAGCCCGCTTTACTTGGTAGGATCACATGTACACCTTCTTTTTTCAGAAAATCCACCCCACAAAACACTTAT
This sequence comes from Colossoma macropomum, assembly GCF_904425465.1. Classification (NCBI taxonomy): domain Eukaryota; kingdom Metazoa; phylum Chordata; class Actinopteri; order Characiformes; family Serrasalmidae; genus Colossoma; species Colossoma macropomum. Next base: position 38,025,196 of record NW_023494793.1, read on the forward strand.
CAAGAACATAGCTGTGACTGGTCACCATGCTCACATTACACAATTGTGACCCTGCACAGAAACAAAATCACAATAGCAAAAAATACTGTAAAATGAAACATTCACATCTCTTCAAACCAATTTATGTATACATTCACAGGTTATAAAATAATATCAGATAAAAGCAAATCATTCTTATGCACCCTTAATATTAGCATATACATATGAATGTACATGCCCTAAAGTGTATATGTTAAAATTACACCCTCAGTTGTTAATCCGAATAAAATCAATTCATGAGTCACAAAATGGCACATAACCATTTAACATCCAATCATACTCAACCACCCTGGGACCAGAGAGCCGGAGAGGCTGAAGTTAGTCACTCATAATATACAGCTGCACTCTACAGGTAGCCTGGACCATGAAGTCGATCACTCCTATAGAAGCTCAAGCATACCATACACACCATACACACCCTACCGTTGTAGGAAAAAAGAGATTTTTTTTTCTTTAAAATTTTGGCTTATGTCAAAATAACTTATTTTCCCAAATTTTTTCTTAACTATGTCAAAGTAAGTCAAAGACTTATTATCGCAAAATGATTGACTGTTTAGGCTACTGACGATTTAATAATTATTTTGGTGAAGTATGTCTATGCATAATTTGTCTCAGAATCATCTATGTCTCTTTTCTGCAATTGGACAGTCCTGCAAAAAGCTATTTTTTTTCACTTAGCTTACATCAAATACAGAGCAAAGAAAAAAAAATGGGCTACATAATTGACACTATTAAACAGCACAATATGCTGTGTTCTTAATCTGTAATCCTGTCATTGGCAGCGTTTGAGAGCGTGACTCTGCAGGACGGTTTGGGCAAATGCTCAGGACGACTGCAGGTGAAGTTTGAGGGGTCGCAGTGGACCGTGAGTGCTACTAGATGGACAAAGAAAAACTCAGACGTAGTGTGTGAACAGCTCAAGTGTGGAAAGTCACATAAAACTCAAGAAAATCTTTTTGTCGGAAGCGTTCACAATCAACTAGAGTGGAATCTGAAATGCAGTGATGGCGTCTCCAAACTGTCGCAGTGCACCTGGACTCAGAGGAAGGATTCTAGAAAAATGAACGTCAATATCATCTGTGAAAGTATGTGTTCTTTTAAAAACAGCATCTTGTTGCTCGTCTAAGTAACTCCCTATATTCTTTGCCTGCTAAAGATCCCTGTAACACATTTAAAAGTTCATTAGAGACGGACATTAATGTCTGTGTGTTTTGATCCCTTCTCCCCCAACAGAAGAGAAGCTCTGGTTCCTGCAAGGTGCCTCGTCGTGTGAGGGGGAAGTGAAAGTGGAATCTGCTGGAAAAAGACAGTTTATAAAAGTGAACGAAATGACCACAGATGTCTGCGAGTGGCTGCACTGCGGGACTGTTAACTGCTCTGCTACTTCAGCGTCACACGCCAGCTGCTCCAGAGGGAATGCAGCCACACAGAACACCACCACCATTGCCCATGTGAGCTGCTCAGGTAAGCTGTCAGGTATCATGGTGCTAAAACCTAATAATTAGGCTTGTTTTTGGACAAAATATTAAAGTAATTACTCAAAAGAGATTATTTTTCCTGAAATTTTGGACTTTGTTACTTATTTTCTCAAAATTGTCAAAGTAAAGACATTTTATACCAAAACGATTGCTTATTTTTAGTATTGTTTTGACATCGTATGTCTACGTATATTTTTTATCTCTTACTTACAATAAGTCATTGTATTGAAAAGTTAATATTTAAAGAAAATAACTACTTATTTTGAACAAAAAATGTTCAAACTAAAAAAACAATGTCACTTTAGAATACTCAGCTTGGAGAAAAAAAGGCATTATTTAGAAATATTGTTAGTCAATATTTTGAGAAAATACATTATTGTTTAGAGATGCTGTTTTTTGACATACTGCCAGAAAATGAAGAGGAATTTTTACTGTCCAATACTGATATAGAAAGCGTGCTGGCAGTGAGCAATATTTTCTTCAAAAGCTACTAAGTCTTAAAATGGGTTGTTTTTAATTGAAACACTTCACTTAAGATGAGCTTCTAAAATAATCTATCATGCACAAAACTACTCAGTATGCTCAAACTTTGAGCCCTAGTGGCCTAATGGATAAGGCACTGGCCTCCTAAGGCAGGGATTTTGGGTTTGAGTCCTATCTATATGGGGGGAAGTCATGGGCTGGAGGTTAGAGAACCAGCCACGTGAACGGAAAGTCACTGGTTCGATCCCCTGACCCCACCGTACATGACAGAAGCGCCCTTGAGCAAGGCACCCAACCTCCAACTGCTCCCCGGGCGCTGCAGATAGGGCTGCCCACCGCCCTGGGCAAGTGTGCTCACTGCGCCCTAGTGTGTGTGTTCACTAGGGTGTATGTGGTGTTTCACAGATGGGTTAAAATGCGGGGGTGAAATTTCTCCGTTGTGGGATTAATAAGGGTCTCTTAATCTTAATCTCAAACACTCTGCTGACCTCACAGGAAGAACTACACAACTAACATCACATATAGAAATAGAAATTTCTAGCTAAAATCGAAAATAAAAGTTTTGTGAAGTCAGAAAGCTTCAAAGTTGTAGGTCATATTATCAATAATATTATTTACTACATTAATTTAAATATATCATAAAATATTTACTGAAACCTTTATTTGTCACGTCATCTGATATTTTTACCACCAGTGGAGTTTACTGGTGACAATCAGGTAAAAAGTTAGCAATGGATAAAAAAAAAGTTTATATAATTATATTTTAAAGTTTAGTTTGTCATCCAAGGCAGTGCCATCTATCTATCTATCTATCTATCTATCTATCTATCTATCTATCTATTCATTACAATGGTGTTTCGATCTGTTTGGTAAACTTTAAATCTTGTTGTAGGAGTATATTTGGAGAAAAAGCCTTACGAAGGATTTCAGATTGGCAAATTTAACTGTTACTTAAAACAGCCTCTTCTCCCTGTGCCAAATTCCCTATTTGGCAAATCCTCCTTCTGTGTATGGAAAGCAGGTTCAGCTTGGAACCCAAATAACTGCAGAGCAATGTTGAGATTCTAACCAGTTTACAAAGGAATTCAATTCACACATGAGAGACATTTGTACTAGTTGAATTTGTGTTATCAAGAAAATAGGAAATAAAGGCTAAAATGTTTTGCAATAGTAATTAGAATTTCAGCATTAAAATGTTTATTATAATAAAAAAAAAACACCAAATATCACTTTAATTTATGCAAGTAAAATTATTACTGCAACTATAATGAGTTGGAAAAAGGTTTGAATTTTTACCAATGACAAATTAAATTATAACTGATAAAATATAATTCCCGAAATTAATCTTATAATTCTATTTTTTCTGTCATTTTTTTCTAACATAAACAACATTTTCTGATAAAGATATTTTGCTGCTAGTTGAAAAGTTAAAAACATCTATTTACTATTATTTGCAGCATTTCTTCGTTTACAGTTCGTAGATCTGTTTCTGAGAATGTTTTCTTTGTTTCTTTGTTGTCGTTCCTTTAATTGTATCCAGTGTGGCAAAAAAACAGATCTTCTCTTAGCAAGTCTTAAATATGTATGACTTCATTTACATGTTGGTTTTTATTGGCTCTTTCCCAGGACACAGGTGAGAATACCAGGACACAGGCAGCTAATCATCGCTAATCAATGCATGATGTGGTGCTGTTACTGCCAAGCTTCATGAATCTGGCCCAGTGTATTTAATCATTGCGTTTGTGGTGCCCTGTTTTCAGGTTCTGTGGAGGTGAAGTTGGAGAACCAGAATAATGAGAAGTGCTGGGGGAAGGTGAAGGTGTGCATGAATGGCAGGTGTGACGGAGTGTGCAACGACACCTGGACAGAAAATCTGTCCGACATGCTGTGTGAAAACCAGGGCTGTGGTGAAGCGCTCAGCAAGGAGTACCTCGGAAGCACCGAGCCAGGACTGACCGTTGGCAGTGTCCACTGCTCTCAGGAGACACGTAATCTCAGCCAGTGCTACTTTGCTCTCATGAGTAACCAGTCCACCTGCCAAACTCCAGTCCATGTTTCCTGCACAGGTGCGAAACATATTACCTTTGTTGAAATGAGGACCATATTAGTACAGTAGCTGCACTGAAATGGATGCACTACAGTTCAAAATCACTGGAATCACTGTTTTCAATACCAAATCAATTTGGTCACAGATAAAATGTTTAAAATGAGTCTAACATGCTAGCAGTGTGTAATATTACAGGTTTCAGAATATTAGCAGGAATCTACCATACGTAAACAAAATTATCAGTTTTAGAACTAGAAATATTAGTATGGATCAGAGCTGCAGATCATTCTAATGTCAGATAAAGCTGAACCATCTGACCATCCAGAATGCTCCTTGTATTTCAGAAGTGACTAGGTGAGGTAGATGACTTGATAAAAATTATTGTAAATGGACAATTACTGTACATATTATTATTATTATTATTATTATTATTATCATCATCATTGAAATGGTTCTAGTACATACTTGGGGCCCCATGGTTGTCTTAATCACTGCTCATACCATTTATAGCAGTGCTGGCAGTTCATAACTCTTAGTGTTTCAGCATCGAAGTTCCAATTTATGTATATTTTCTGCCTGTATGACATACCAAAAACATTTTTTTTCCTGAGGTGAGCCAGATAAGATATGACAAAGAAAAAATGGCTAACAGGTAGCCTGCTAGAAAAACTGGCAGTATACCAGCACTAGACCAACATAAACCAACATAAACCAGCTGTGCTGTGTTTCAGTCGGGGTTACACCAGATTTGTCCAGCAGGGGGCTGTTTTTTCCCCTTACAGTTCAAAGAACCAGGTGAAATAATCCACTGAGGAGCTAAGTGGCTAACAATTACCATGCTGTACCAGATTCAACACCTAGAGGCAGCTCATGTTTTTTTCCCTTGCCCTTTGTGAGCAGGTTAAAAAATATATATTATTAGAGCACTAAATGCCTAACAACATTGCCCCAGTCATTTTTTGTTTCACCTCGTTTTTGACAAAGTAGGGGGAAAAAAATTGAAGAAAAAAAAAATCAGAAATACTGCTGTATGTTGCACAGCAAAGGTTTTTATTTCATTTGGCCAGATCTTATTTCATTTGGCCAGTGTCCTATCAGACAGCAAAATGAAGTATAATTGCTGCAAATTGGCCTTTTTTATTTATTGAAAAATGTATTTACATACATACATACATCATCTAAACCGCTCATCTTCCTGGGTCGCGGTGGGGTGCTGGAGCCTATCCCAGCTGTCATTGGGCGGATACACCCTGGACAGGTCGCCAGTCCATCGCAGGGCAGACAGACAGACATACACAATCACAATCACACACACACTCACACCTAGGGGCAATTTTTGAAAAATGTATTTATTTACTGTAAATGTATTTATTGAAAAAGGTTATTACATGGATTGGACCCATTCTTGCACCAGTGCCCACAAGATCTGCATTGGGTCTCTAGTTTTTAAAATATTATATATACATTGAAGAGGTTATTATAGTAATGTAAATAATTATTAATATAACATATGATTCCAAACTCCTCAACAGTAGTGTATTTATTGATGCATGTGCAATTAATCTTATAGACCATATCAGATTTTTTGTAAACATAATAGTTAGGTAAGTTAGATCAAAGTAAAGCAACTCAATTTACAACAAATGCAAACATAACAAACAAAACATTTGCACTAATGGTTTTTCTCGTGTTTGAGGCTGTCATGTCATAAAAACACAAGTATGTAATGGATTTTATTTAAGTAAAATTGCCAAGCACTATTACATAAAGTGTACCTGAATGTAAAGTAGGATGGTATTTTGATGTTAATCGCTGATTTTAGAAATATTACTTTGTAAAGACTTTGATATATGGTAACACAAGCTACTTAAGAAACTAACACTACAAGCGTTTGTGTTAGCCAATACAGAATGACTGTTTTTGCTCATATGTTCACTCTTGAGAGAGAAAAACTGAAGCTCTGTTTGATTCTAGACATTGTGTGAATGTTTGTGCAGAACAGTGCAGGATGTCATATCATATCAGCCAATATGGTAAAATAACTAGCAAGAAATGTAGCTAATTAGCCAAATTAGACACTGTGGAGTATGGAGAGACATAAAATGACCAAAAGACCATTAAATTATTAGTCCTGGTTATTATTCAGGTTCCAGTTGTCTCTTGAGGAGGTGGAACGTAATCTACAACTCATTCCAGCGGGAGTTTTTGTATTTGAATGTGCATGGAACTTGCAAAGTGAATTCATCTTTGTTAAACTCTGCAATGAAATGTGTGGCTGGTGCAAGTTTATGATTATATGACAAAAATTAGCCACACAAATCATAAAATGATTAACTTTGGAAGATAAGTTTGAAAAAAGCTTTCACCCATTTATGCCAAAGTTAAAAACATTGTGTCACCTTAGACTGTTTTTCAGTGAATTCTGACTGAACACAAAACCCTTTGTAGGCCCTTTAATCTGTGTTAGACCACATGTTTAGGCTTCTGATTTGATGTGAATTCTCCGTTCATGTTTTCTTCCACAGGGGGTGTGAAAGCCAAGCTTAACGACCCCAGAGATAAATGTGCTGGAAGACTTGAACTGTTTTACCTTGGAAAGTGGCAACCAGTGTGTGCAGAAGGTGTCAGTCAGGAAACTCAGACCACCATCTGCAGAAGCTTGGGCTGTGGAGACGCCGTCAACTTCACCAAATATGAAGCCTCTAAAGCTAAGGGACTCTCAGGCATCACCTGTGCAAAAGACATTTCCACATGTGATTTCAGCAAAACTAAGATCCAGCAATGTTTTACCGGCCATCTCAACTGTTCAGGTATTCTTTTGATATTTGTCTGATCTTGTAAACAATAGCATTGAAGCTGATTTTGGAGCAAATCATTCTTTTGAGTCAAGTTCAGGTGAAGACCTGCTGTATTGTACCATTCAGCTCAGTAACACTGGAGTCACATCAATCAGCTTTGTTAATTTGTTTTACTATTATATCAGTTGTTTACCTTAAGTAAGATTACAAGTTATAATGCATTCACATGCACATTTGTTCCTTTTCACAGCCTAATGTTGTCAAATCAAAAAGCTTAATGAAGGTTTAAAAAAGAGTTGTTGTTGTTGTTGTTGTTGTTGTTATTATTATTATTATTATTATTATTATTATTATTTAAAATTATATGTTCAAAAAAAGCAATAAATACACTTAACATAAATACAATGAGTACAATAAATATTTTAGTATGTTTTGTTAGATGCATATAAAGTATTTTGGTAAATTATAAATAATTAACCGTAGTTATGTATTAATAATAATTTTTATAATCAAGCATATATTTTGAACTATGGGTCATAATGTATGGAAATTCTATTATTTATTTTATTAACTTCATTCTTGATGACAGATTTCTGAGTCATAAAAGACTCATCTCCAGGTTTTTTCATAAATCTGGAAACATTTTATTTATAGATTTCCAGGTTCCTCTAGCTTTACATTCTTTGAAACCAGCAAATTTACAAAACACTTGCATATTAGTCAGTTTTTACATTTTCATCCAATTGGTTTTGCATTATTGGAAATATTGATTGAGATTTTTTTAACAGTAGTGGACCTAGAAATATACAGACATCTTCTCCAGCGGAATTGTAGTCACAGTCTGTCACCTTGTATCTAATATTGTTTTTTTCCCAGGCTGGAGAAGGCTGCTCCTCACCGACCCTGACGATGCATGTTCAGGTAAGGTCTATGCCCGGGATCAAAGCGGCCTGACTGCAGTAAGCAGAGAAGGTTGGGGGCCAGACAAAGGAGATGAGCTGTGTAAGCATCTGAAGTGCGGGAAGTTCAGTAATTACAGTGAAGAAAACCCGCCCGAGAACCCAAAAGAGGAATGTAATAGAACCTACAACTGCACGGAGACACCGAAGAACATCTTGGACTATAGGGTTGACAAAAAGACTGCACAGCTCCAGCATCTCAACATCAAATGTGACGGTAAGAACAGTCTTCACTCCATCGGATTCGGCAAAAATGGTTGAAGTGTAAAGCCCAACAAGGACACCAGCCATTCTGTATAAACTAAAAGTTCCAAATGATTCTTGGGTTCTAGGGAAAACCTTTGACTGCTATGGAACCGTTATACAATGTGGATGTTCTTTGACTTTTAAAAAAGGAACTTCAAGAGTGGTGCTGCAGCTTGCTAATTGGCAATTTTGTTATATATTGTGCTATATATCTGATGAAAAATATTGCCATGTTGAAAAATCGGTACCTGAATTGTCCAGGGCTAGTAGTTCCCACAATATCATGCTATTTATGTTTTTTCTTGACTTTATATGCACTCATATATTAACAAAGCAGTTGCCCTTGAATATAATAAACATACATATTTTTGACATATATTCAACTCTAGTTCTTTTGTTACTTTACCCAGTGTGTTAGTGATCTGAAGCCAAATGAAGCAGGATATATTTTTTTGTGTACCAAGCATGACGTGAAATATATTTAAACATCTAAATAAATACAAACATTATCAAACGCAGGTTTAGTGGTGGGACATTGAGCTCTGCTAATGGTTTTTGTTTGAGAATATACATGAGAATGCCGGCCCAGCGTTTGCGGAATATTCAGCCATAACGTACCTGAATTTAACACTATTTACTAAGTCTCAATAGCAATCTGTGACTGTTTGAACCCTTGGCCCAGTCAGTAATCATTCACTGCTTACATAGACAATGAGGCAGTGTGTTTGGTGTGTTTGTTCTCAGGAAACCCTGAAGTAAATCTTCTGGGGAACTGTACGGGCGAGGTGAGGATCAACCAGAAGGAACGTATGTGTGGGGTTTCGCAGAACACAGATCGTGTCCTCAGTGAGTTGTGTCATCACCTGAACTGCAGACATCTCATCACCTCCTGGTCCACTGAAGCCAAGGGAGAGGCGCAATACTTCAGCTGCTTGGGCCACGAGAACAGACTGTGGCAGTGCAGCTCCTGGAAAGACAGTTGTGACAGCGTCATCTCGGTGGCCTGTGCAAGTGAGTCAGTACCTTTTAATACAGTGCCATTCAGTGACAATTCTACTGTGAAGAACAATGTAACTACATGCTGGAAATCTGACCAGTCTAATCCCTTCAACTGTAAAGACCCGTCAGTAGGTCACCCTTAAAGTCTCTCCCATGCAATTCTTTTTTTTTTTTCAACTCAACTTTTTTGTTTAGTTTGGCTTCAACTGTCCTAAGATGCAGTACTAAAAATCACTCAACCTTCATTTCAACTCAAAAGTACATGGGGGTTGAGCTTCATTTGATTGAAAAACTAATTGAACAAATACATAAAATCTCAAAAAGAAAGACAGAAGGAGAGAGAGAGAGAGAGAGAGAGAGAGAGACACAGAAAGAAACATCTAAAAAAACAGACAATTAGATCAACTACAGTGCCCTTCACAAATGTTGGAACCCCTGGTAAACATGAGCAAAACAGGCTGTAAAAAATATTCATCATTGCTGATTCTTTTGATCCTTCATTCAAAATATTAACAAAAAGCTGCTGTGTCTGATCCACTCAGACCAGCGCAACACACACTAACACACCACCACCACGTCAGTGTCCCTGCAGTCCTGAGAATGATCCACCACCCACTCTGAAAGGGTCCATGGGGGTCCTGACCACTGAAGAACAGAGTAAAAGGGGGCTAACAAAGTATACAGAGAAACAGATGGACTACAGTCTGTAACTGTAGAACTACAAAGTGCACCTATATAGTAAGTGGAGCTGATAAAATGGACAATGAGTGTAGATGGTCATAATGTGTATGGGTGTATATGTGTGTGTATATGTATGTATGTGTGTGTGTGTGTGTGTGTGTGTGTGTATATATACATACATATATATATACACATACATGAGCATAAGTATTGGGACACCTACACATTACTTTTAGTTTGCATGACATCCCATTCTAAATCCATTTGCATTAATGTGGTGTTGGTCCTCATTTTGGAGCTATAACAGCTTCCTGGGAAGCTTTCTAAAAGATTCTGTAGAGTGTCTGAAGAAATTTTTGCTCATTCATACAGAAGAGCATTGGTGAGGTCAGACACTGATGTTGGACAAGAAGGCCTGTCTCACAATCTCCGTTCTAGTTCCTCCCAAAGGTGTTTGATGGGGTTGAGGTCAGGGCTCTGTGTGGGCCAGTCAAGTTCTTCCACACCAAACTCACCCAGCCAGGCCTTTATGGACCTTGCTTTGTGCAGTGGGGCTCAGTCATGCTGGAACAGAAAAAGGTCTTCCCCAAATTGAGTCAGCAGAGTGTTGGCAACTTTTATGCACTATGCTCCTCAGCACTCGGCGACCTGCTCTGTAACTCATGCTCATGGTCTGACACTTTGTGGCTGAGTTGCTGTTATTCCAAAATGCTTCCATGTTTCAATAATACCACTCACAGTTAATCGTGGAATATATAGGAGGAAATAAATGTTGCAACTGGCTTGTTGCAATAGTGGCATCCTATTACAGCACCATGCTTGAATTCAGTGAGCTCTTTAGAACGACTCATTCTTTCATAAATGTTTGTAAAGGCAGACTGCAGGGCTAGGTGCACCTGTGGCAACAGGACTGAATGAAACACCTGAATTCAAAGATTTACAGGTGTCTCTCAATATTTTTTGTGCATGTAGTGTATATTTATATAAACAAAAAAAATGAAATTATTAAATTTAACAGAATGTAATAAAATTCATGTATAATTTTTACAGAAAATGTGTCTGGTTATGAAAAGCTTGTCTGGTTCAAAGAACATACAACTGCATTTAATTATAATAGTTTACCAGACTTTTAAGTAACTGTTACAACTCACCTCTATGTAAGTTGCAATTGAACCTGCATATGGGGTTGTACACTAAATTTACTTAATTCACTTATATACTCAATTTGTATATGACTATATTATATTACCTCATCACAATTATCACCAAAGTAAGCAAAATAAAAGATAAAACTGGTTTAGTGTCATATTTTATTCTTTTGTGGAAACAGTGTACTTCAAATACATTCAAGTATCAAGTACATTCAGTTCATCACTTTATTCAGTATATTTGCTCCTGATGCTCAGTAAACACATAAAGCAGCAGTGCACTGCATTGTAGTAACATGTTCCTCGTGTTTTACAGACAGCGTTGAATTCAACTTCACTGGGAAATGTGGAGGTGAGCTTCAAGTGCGCTACCGAGGAAACTGGGAACCAGTGTGTCTCAACAGCATTGAAGATGCTCATGTGATATGCAGAAACCAGAACTGTGGAAAAGCCACAGGCTATGAGAATTCAGACTCAAGTGAACGAGTACAGACGTCATTTAAATGTGAAAAAGGAGAGACTGATCCAAAGTCCTGCGTCAAATATAAACCCTGCCAGGAAGGAAAAGCTATAATCTACTGTGAAAGTAAGTGCAAAGATCAGAGAAAAGCTGTGGTTCTCTGATAATGTGGACTTTGTATTAAACTATTAATGTCCAGGGGTGGTATACCAGAAACTCTGAAATCTGTCTCTTATCTTTTTATTTATTATGATGACTTCAGTTAGGACTGAATTTAGGATAACAGTTACTTCAGAATAACAGTTCCTAAGTTCATAATCCTAAATCCAGATAAGAAAAGCGTATTACAGATGTTTCCTAACTAGACAGAATTTCATAAATTGTATCCTAACTGTAAGACCAACCCTGTGATGTCCTAACGTCTGTTTTATGCTTTGGTCTCTACTATTTGCTGTTTTATTGAAAATACAATGTTATCCTTTTAGGCAACTGTGACAGGCATCATAGAAAAATCATTATGACTAGCCGAACTGCATTCTATTGATTCATAATGTAAAGCAGTATTTTCACTAACTTGCCAAATAAAATATGACAGTGATGGTGGGTGTGGAGACTGGACATGTGGCTGTTCATTAGCAGGAATAGCATTAGTGTGACTCTCAGGCTGATTAAAACTTTGGGAAATTGAACCAGTAGGAGGTGCAGTCACTATTTTTATTTCTACTTTTACTGTGCATCAGTTGAGTTTAGATCACATGTCAACCTCCAGTCCTCGAGGCCAAAACACTGCAGACTGTACCACATTAAACACACTTGATTCAGCACATCAGCTAATAAGCAAGGAACTGAATTTACAGTGTCATATGAGGGTAAACACTAATCTCTGCAGCACTTTGGCCTGCCAGGTCCCCAGTTTGACATGCCTGGTTTATATTTTTTTTGAATGGTAGCTGTCTAGCTATCAAACAACACGTAGCTAATTTTAACCATACCTCTCATTACGTTTCAGCTGCGTGAGTATTGCTGATTACTTGGCAATGACAACAATTAATTGCCAACCTTGACCGAGTATTTTAAAATCTCATAGCTTGAGATAAAATAAAATATAATATTATTTTGAGTGTTCCTCTGTAGATGAAGTATCAGTAACGCATCAACACCATATCAGTGTTGTAGCTGTAGTGAAGCATCTGAATACAATAAGGTAAATATCCTAAAGATGTTCTGTTGATATATTACTTACATTAAGAAGTATTGTTGATAATTTACAAAGTAGATCTAATATGTTACATCCACAAAACCTAACCTTTCCCAACCTTACCAAAACATTATCCTAACCCTGACCTTAACCTCAGTTCAAAACCTAGTCTCAACCCTAACCCTGTAGTTGTGGGAGGACATTAAAGTTTCAGCTTCTGATGGGTGACTTTTAAGCAAACTTTGGGCTGGACATGTGTGCTGGATCTGGCAGCCCTGACCACCATAGAGAATGTTAAAAATACAGCATGATCTGTGGATTAAAAAGAAAAACAGGAGTGATAACCAGTGAGAGGTACTGAGTTAATTAAACTGAAAATTGGAGTTTATAATCCTCAGGGATTATCTTAATTTTTATTTAAATAAATATTTATTCTCCCCTCAAAAATAAAAAAGGCTAGGGCTTAAAATGTAATTAATTATCTATATATACAATACAAATAATAACCAAAAAAATTACATTTGACAGAAAATGATCAGATTTATGTATATCTGTTATGGAAATGTTTCTGGTTATGAAAAAGCTTGTCTGGTTCAAAGAACATAGAACTGCTTTGAGTTTACCAGACTTTTTAGTAACTGTTACAACTCACCTCTACATCTGCTACAATTAACCCTGCCTATGGGTTCCTACACTGATTTTACTTGATTCACGTATGTGCTTAATTACTACATGACTAAAACATATTACATCATTACAATTATCACCAAATGTAAGCAAACTAAAATATAGAACCAGTTAGTGTCAAATATTTCATTTATGTGGAAATTATGTACACATTTGTATCAGTTATATTCAGTGCATCTCTTTTTTCAGTGTGTTTACTCCTGATGCTCAGTAACACATAAAGCAGCAGTACACTGTATTGTTGTAACATGTTCCTCTCGTTTTACAGACAGTGTTGAATTCAACTTCACTGGGAAATGTGGAGGTGAGCTTCAAGTGCGTTACCGTGGAAACTGGGAACCAGTGTGTCTCAACAGCATTGAAGATGCTCATGTGATATGCAGAAACCAGAATTGTGGAAAAGCCACAGGCTATGAGAATTCAGACTCAAGTGAACGAGTACAGACGTCATTTAAATGTGAAGACAAACACAGTGATCCAAAGTCCTGCCTCAAATATGACAAATATGAATCATGCCGGCAAAGAAAAGCTATAATCTACTGTGAAAGTAAGTGCAAAGATCAGAGAAAAGATCAACGGGATTACAGAAACTCTGAAATCGGTCTCTTATCTGTTTAGTCATCATGACAACTTCAATCAGGACTGAATTTAGGATGACAGTTACTACAGAATAACAGTTCATTAAATCCTAAATCCAGATAAGAAAACAGTATTACAGAAGTTTCCTAACTAGACAGCATTTTCTAAACAGTATCCTAACTGTAACAAGTATCCTAACAATGTTATCCTAAAAAATATATCATAAAAATTCACTATATCTGGCCTAATTGTATTCCATTTATTCATACGGAAAAACAACGTTTTTTTTAACTCTGTACATCAAAATGTTCCAGACATGTTGTAGACATGTTTCCCCCATTTCCTCTCATTACCTTGGTGTGGTAATGTGGAGGAAAACTAGCCAAATAATAACATTAGCCTGACTCACAGGCTGGTTAAGCTTTGGGAAATGGAACCAGTAGGGGGCGCAGTGACAATATTTTTTTTTAATCTTTTTTACTGTGCTTCAGTTGAGTTTTGATTTATTTTTGAATGATAGCTGTCTACCTAGCAAACCACATATAGCTAATTTTAACCACATTTTTATTATGTTTCAGCTGCGTGAATATTGCCAGTTGCTTGGTAACAGATAACAATTCATTATAACCCTCAATCAAGTAGTTTACAGTCTACTAAATAAAGAGAAAATAAGATGCAATGTGAAGGAGCTTGTCTGAGCTCAAACTGAAGAAGTTTTCAAATGGAACAAGGCATGTGGCTATAAAGTGAGATACTATGACTTAGCATTTTTAATAATTTGGTTATTTATGGCTAATTATTTTTTACAAAACAATAGAAGATTCACATTGATTGTGAATCAGTGTAAAATGACATCTAACAAAATCAAGCCTGGTTATATGTTCACCCAGATATAAAGGTGTACACAAGGGTAGCATTTGTTTCAAATTATGTAAAAATTCATGGACATAAATTAGTGAAGTTGCTTTTGGATATGAAAATTTTCTGTGTGTATTCAACCCCAGAATACGTCCCTGTGGTGGAAGTTGTTCCACCAAACACTGGCCTTATTGCGGGTCTCGTGGTTGGTCTCCTGTTCCTGCTGGTGGCCATAGTCATTGTGATCTGGCAGAGAAAACGCTTCCTCGCCATCTGTAAGTACCTTTACTGGCACACTTAACAACACCTATGCAGCATAATATGCAGAGGTGTGGACTTGTATTATATGACTTGGACTCGAGTTTGACTCGAGTCACGAATTTGATGACCCCAGACACAAAGACTTGCAACTCGACTTCAACACCAGTGACTCGGACTCTGACTCAGACTTGAGTGTCATTAATCGGAAAGGCTTGAGACCCAAAGTGGAAGAAACGTGGAGAGCCTGACTGCAGCCTATTACAAGGTTTTCATGTGAATGGATTCATTTCTTGCTGTAAATCTGATAAACAGCAATGTCGTCAGATGTCTGTTACTGTGCTTCACTCGGAAGACGAGTTTATCGTTCACGTTCACCTCCATAAGCTGGAAACAAGCAAAGCATCAACAGCATCAATGCATCCTTGCTCAACTCTTACACTACAGTCTTACTAGAGAAACTCACCAGGTGAAATGACCATTTTCCACATGGTAGAGAAACAGCTCTCTCTGTTCGACTGATTTTAACAGCTTCTGCAGGTAAAACAAGCGCAACATATTGGAACTTGCCTTTCTGCCTTAAATGGTGCAGCAGTTAGCTGCCGGAACGTAACTGCTGCACCATATAAGGTGGAATGAAAAATTTGAATAAGCTGCTGGCGACAAAAGTCAACTTTAGCTTCATATATTTAACATAATTTTGCTGTCTTTTCTGTAAACTTTGTTCAGCCCGGTCATTTAGATTTCTGTTGTTGTCTAAATTAAATTCAAACAAGCAGTTGTTTTTAGTTCGCTGAACTAGTTTAGCTCTGAGCTATTTTTTATTTTAATCTTAAGTGCCCAATGTTCCCTTTTTTTTCAGTAGTCAGTAGTACTTTTCAAATTCTTTTCATGTGTACTTTCACTATTCTGTGTGTATACAGTATACCTGTCATGGTTATCTGTGTACCATGGATTTTGTATTTCAGTTGGAAGAGTACAAAAAAAAATTAATAAACATATACAGCCAATACTACTAATATGCTGTCATTAAAAGCTTATAGTACTGTTACCATTATTCAGTGTTGTGGACTTAAATTAGCAAAGAATGCAGACTGACTTGTTGAAGATTAGGACTTTTGTCTTGGGACTCGACTTGAGACTCACCTTCACTAACCTGGGACTTGACTCGAGACTCAACTATCTTGACTTGGGACTTGACTCGGGACTTGAGTGTCAAGACTTGAGGCTTACTTGTTACGTGCAGCTTAGTGACTTGTTCCCACCTCTGACAATATGTAACTTAAGAGACAGAAAAGAATTGAACTCAAGTGGCACAAAAGTTAAATCGCTGTTGACCGATATATCGTACCTGCAAGTACAAACAATGTAATGTCTTTTTTGGTGACACTTTATTTGGAGTGGTCATTTTAGAGGAAACAAACACTCACCAGACTCTCAGTAACATGTCAAAAACATTTGAGGGTTAGGATTAGGTTTTGGGTTGAGGTTAGTGTTAGGATCAGGGCCAGGGTTAGGGTCAGGTTTTGGGTAAGGCTAGGTTAGGTTTTGCGTAATGGAAGTAACATTTCAACAATACATCTACTTAATGTAAGTAATTTATCAACAGAAAATCTACAAGGTATTTACTTCAATGTATTCAAATGCTGCACTACTGCTACTTCACTGATATGTTATTGATGTGTTACTGATAATCTATTAAGAGTTTATTAATCATCTACAAAGCACCACTCCAAATACATTGTTACCTCTTTTTTCTATCACAAGAAGACCTTTTAACACCACGTACCATAAAAGTAAGGTACTGAAATGAAAATTGTTTAATATTTATCATCCATAAAGCTCTATAAAGTGTCATAGCACTACAACATTAATGTGTGCGATGTTGTACAATATAATACATTATGGAACCTTTATGGAGTCATATACTTTTATTTTATACAGTGGTATGCATGTAATTAGAAAAAAAAAAAAAAGCTTATGCCCAGTTGAAGGTCCTGTGTATGCCATAAAGGCCTTAAAAAGGCATTTACGTATAATGCATTATGAATACAGGAAGTGTTACCAAAAACTGAAATAGAAAAAACAAATTTAATTGCGAATAAAAGTAAGACAATTGCATGTAATCAAAAAATAAAACAAAATAATGGGCACAGTTTGCTATTTTAGCTGTACTTACACAAAATCTCATCCCTGTAAACCTATCAAAACAAGTTCTGTTGCAGTTCTTCTTAATGGGTTCATTGAATGTTTTACATTAACAGGTTCACTGAAGGACCCTTTTAACTTCTTTCTCCCAGAATGTATCCTGTATCATCACATTTGCTGGTATAAAACTGTTCCACCACTAGGTGGAAACCTTGTTTTTTTTTTTCTTTTGCCCTTTACTGTTTGCTGTGACAGCTTTCCTTGATCCCCACATGATAAAGAAAATGTGCATTAAAGGGATCCAAATGCAAAAGTTTGGGTGTCAAATTAACATGTATCAACACAATTTCATGCACAACTGCTATTTATCTGCTGAATTTAGAATACTGGGAAAAAATAAAATATGTCCTGTGCAAAATTATGGCACTTTTGCACATCATATTCATACGTATCATGCCAAATATGAGAACATTTAAATTCTGTAATAGCTAATTGTTTTAAATGCTTTCTTAAAATATTTGTGTCATTATTTTTTCTATTTGTTCTGCCCTGCTGTATTGTTCAAACTCATTCTTTTATTTTGCCCCAATATGTTAAACTTGGCAAAGAATAATAACTGTGCACTGAAATGAATAGAAAATGTCAAGTTTATTATTCATTATGTTAAAGCAGTTGTTAGGATTTCTATTTTTGTTTGTTTTGACTCAGCAATTTGATAACTTCAACACATGAAATGATTGCAGTTTGTCCAGTTACACCAAAAAAAAACAAAACACTTTCTTTCTTTCTTTCTTTCTTTCTTTCTTTGCAGTAAGATTGAAGCTTTCCACTGGAGACAAGGACGTAGAGCTCAGCAGTAAGGAAATGCAGGATTTAAATGAAAACAACAGAGGTAAAGAATGTGATTCTAAAGAACTCTAATAGAAGGGAGCCCAATCCAGGTTTTGGAGATCTACCACCCTGCAGAGTTCAGCTCCAACCCTAATCTTACAAACCTGATCCAGTAATGAAGACCTTCAGGGGCATCTTAATATTAGAGCCAGATGTGCTGGATCTGAACTGCCTAGGCAGGTCGATGTCCAGGACCAGGTCTGGGCACCTGTGCTCTAAAAGGGCAGTAAAGTTCTGAATAGATTTTGAGTAATGCTTTTTTGTTGTTTAATGATAATTGTGCTTTTTGGAAATTAATCACTGGCCAACACACTAAAGGGAAATCACATTTTTTTTTACAAATTATCCATATAATTACATCATTAAGATGTAAACAAAATTATTCAGAGTGGTTTGATGTGAAATTTTCCACTCTAGAGAATCTTACTGAATCAGAATAGTTCTCAATGGTGGTGATAGGAACCACACGTCTAGCCTCTGAAAGCTCACAGAAAGTTATTATGTGACATGGTTATGAATACGCTGCTTTTCTGATTTTCTGCAGTTTAGTGAGATGGTTTTGGCCTAAACTGTACTTTCAAAATTATGCACAGCATTGAAAAGCAAAATAGTCCCCAACAAAAATGTAATTTTTTTTCAGATTTTCCTTTTGATAATCTTATCATTATTCACATTACTTATAAAAACTCACAAGGCATGTAGGTTCACTGGTCATATTAGACAGTAATAAAATGGCTTGTTTTGTTTGTGTCATAAACATAGTGACCTCTGGTTCCTATCACCACCTCTATAAAGAAAGTTGAAAGAAAGAAAGTTTCTCTACAATGAACCATATCACATCAAACCACCCTAAATAACTGTTTAAATCTCAATGTTTGAATTATGCAGCATCTTTGAAACATAGGTGGAATTCCTGTCTAATGCAGTGAATTCAAGCATTAAAATCCATTTATTTCTAGTTTGTCTCAGTTTTTCATTTATGCCATTAATCAATAAGCTTTCCCAAAGTATGCAATGCATTGTTCTTTTCAAATTTAGATTTGTATGACAGAAAGTCGCCTGTGTTTGAAATAGATGACTATGAGGATGTTGATCCCGTCATGAAACCAATGGAGGATGAGTCTGAAAGCCAAGGTAAGAACTGAGTTCCACTATAACTGCAAGCATTTCTTCATGTGCCTGTGCATTTCTAGAAGCACTGAACAGTAACTTTTAACATTGTTTTGTGTGCTCTGTGCTGTTGTTCACTTTTGGTGAGAAGGTGAAAGTGAAGATGAGGAACAGAGTTCAAGCGGAGGCTCTTCTAGAACTCAATATGATGATGTTGAGGAAAGTAGAGACAGACAACTAGAGGCAGAAAGCAGCAGCCCTGCTGCACCACTCCTTCCCCCCAGACCTGCTAACTTACTCGGTATTGAGAAATTTCTGTCATCACTAAAATTTCGCTTCTTTAAAACAGTAACTTTATAGAAAAAAGAAAAATTGTTGGTTTGTTCATCAGGACATGCTCACATAATGTACACTCTTAGAAATACAGCCCAGCAGATCTATAAAGATCTCTTTGTGGCTTATTTTTACATAGAAAATCAACAAAATATGTCATTTGACCAGGTTGCCCAAAGTTTTACATATGACTGTAAGTGTCTAAATAGTATATAGTTGCTGTCTTATTTATTTATTTATTTATTTTAGTATTTGAAAGCACCACTTGCTCTTTACATTGAACAAACATTTCATGAAGTTTGGACCAATAGACATGGTCCAGAATAAGATCTCATTATACTAACTCTCTGGGGTCCATGAAGGGGCCTAGGTACCAAATTCAATGCTTCCATATGTGTCTCTCTCTCACTGTGATAATACAGTGCAGAAATACAGTTCAAACGTTTCCTGAATCTGTAGAGTCGCTCTTTCTATTCCATTTTATCACAAAATCATACGTGACTCACATCGGCATAGTTATTAGGTTATGAAAAGGGTTGAGATACACGTCATCTGCCTCTCACTGGGTGTAATTGGGGGATTTGTGTGTCCTTCTACATTTTGTGTGAAACTGACCAATGGACACTCAGGAAATCAGTAAGAACTGACCCATCATGTCAGAAACTATTCATTCAGTCAACATTAGAGACACACACGAAATGGTGTGCAAAGAGTTCATAGTGAAGGTGTTGCAGTGGTTCTGGAAAGCAGCGACAAAGATAACAGAGCATTTTGGTATAAAACATATGGGTATCATGTTGTATGCAGGTGCCTTTAAAGTCAAGTTCAAGAAGATATGCAAAAATTGAGAAAATGCCCTCAGACCCAGGAGGGTTAAGATGAGAATAATTCATATTTTTCTCAATTGCTTTGAAACTCTTCTTGATTCCTTCCTGAAATGATCGAATCTGTAAATGCATCACCACATCAGTTAGTCTAAGCAGCATAACAGCATATTTCTCTCACTCTCAGTTTGAAAACACACACATATACACATATGTACTGTGTGTACCTTGCTGTATCTGTACTGGTATCACAGCTTTCACTCTCACTATTGCATTCGTATTGGACAGTTTTGCCTATTGGCTGTATTATTTTGCATGTAACGATTTACACAGTGACCACAGTGAGAGTTATGAAATGCAGTAGATGAGCTTTGAGCACAAAGGCCTTCACAATGCATCACAGTACCAACTGAGATAATATGTAGAACTGTAGTATTATTGGCTGTAAAGCTCTGAAATATCTGAAATCAAAAAAATTGTGTATAATGCTGTACACTATAGAAAGTATGCAAGTGAATACAAGCAAAGTGGATATTTCACACAAAAACAATGGGCCTCATTCACTGACCGTTCTTAAGAAGAATTTTTTTCTTAAAACCCACTTATACAGTTTTTATGAAGATTCTGACAATCACCAGTGTTTTCTTATTTGAGGTTTGTTCTTAGGTAAGAACAGAATCTACACAAACTCAAGAGCACAAAAATACAAACAGTTCTGTGGTTTAAGAACACCATGAATCTGACAGACTTTTTCTAAGGACCTTTCTTAAGAACAAATTCAAGAAAAAACTCAGGTAGATATTGGTGGATGAGGCCTATCAAGCTTCAATTAATAATTGTGCAAAAGCAGCTGAGAAAAACTGTAATATTCAGTATGTTTTTCCTTCTTCTATGAAGTCTCCATTTCAGAGATACAAGGTTTTGTTGTGATGGCAACAATAAGCAATATTTTTCTTTGCAGATGATGTAAGTTATGAGGTTGAGCGGGAGGTGCTGGATGACTATGATGATGCCATGCCTGCCCAGGCTGCGGTCAGTGAGACAAGAGAAAGTTCTGGCTCAGAGACCAGCGAGGCGTCAGATATGTTGGTAGAACCTGATGATTAGACAAAAGCCAGAGAGACATGAGTGAACAGGCTGGTACAGAAGCGTGGCTGGAGATACAAAAATGTGCTGGCTTTTTATCTGTCAGGTTTGGCCAAGAACTTTTATTTTGGTGCATCACTAATAGGTTTGCTTTATTTTGCCTTTTTTTAGATTTGCTTGGCTAACTAACTCATAGCACTGAATGACCAAACTATCTGCAGTCTTACAAATCAAGGTTCCTAAACAGTTCTTGACTATACAGTTCTAAAAAAAATACCTGGAGTAGAAAAATGAGGAGGCTGTGAGGTTCTTCACACCCACACACAAAACTGGGTTATTAAAGAATTCTTTTGGCACCTTTTTTTAAGAATGTGTGCAGTGTAAAGCATGAGCGAGACCTTCACAGATCTTGTGTTTTGGTACTTTTTGAAATGTGCTTTTTGATAAATAGTGAGGAATATTATTTTCTTAATATGTGTTATTTGTGGTTTGTTGATTTTCTAAGTGAAAATAGCAGAAATTGTGCACTAAAATGTGCATATTAAGTTTGTTCCCTGTAGAAATTATTTTGACTTACAAAATCAATCATTCATATCATTTGACCAAGGATGTTTAAACTTTTTCATGTGACTGTATATATTGTATGTATACTTTTTTTACTCCAGTTACCCTGTTAAATTTCACAATGAACAGACCAAAATGACCTTGGATAAAATCTCTTACATTTATGGTCATCATAAGAATGTTTTCCTTCTCCTGTAAAGGTACATACACTCCAGTGCAAAAAATGGACAAAGTCCAAAATATTAATGGTTTTTCGTAAAGGATTTTGCCTGTTTTCCTAGATTTAATCCATTAAATGGCCAGGGCCCAGTGGTGTGTAAACACTCCTTAAACCTAAGAATAGCTCAGCCAGTTTGCATTGAAGTCCATGTAGTTAAGCCTTAGTATGTAATGTGCTTTTAACGGGGTTAAACCCTACAGAGAATATTTGGTCTCACATTAAACACAAACTAGTTTGGAAAAGTTTTTCAACTGCTAGAAATCATCAGTGCTGAGTGGAACAATAGTGTCTCTTCTTTCTGTAAAAGACTGTCTGCAAAGGTGCCCAAAAGACTTCAACATTCAAAGGGAAAAGCTCTTCCGTACAGAGTCAATTTATCTATTTGTTTAATTTTTAATATATATATATACCATAATGTGTGTGTGGTATTGCTATCTTCAATAATGCAAAGTTCTTGATTAGTCCAGCAATGAAAAGAAGCCCTGTATCTGCATAAAACAAAAAAAAGAAAAAATCTTTAATTTCTTTTGACGTTGAAATAAACTCATTAAATCTCAAAGAATTTCGATTTATTTTATTCATTTCTTTAAAAAAAACAGTTTGATAGTTGTTTTCTGAGTTTTCAGCTGTTTAGCTACCATACTGTACGTTTATTGGTGTTTGTGTTATGTTAGTGTACTTTGTTGGGGCTGTAGCAGTGTCTGTGGAGAACGGCTCTGGTGCTGTGGGTTAAACTCTACTGCTCTAAAACTGCTATAGTTTGATACACAGCACAAGAAGCCGTTTTTCTCTGTTCCTCCTGGAAGCCTCGTTTACAGTGTCTTCTTTAAGTTAGTTTGTATGTTTCTGTCTATGCAGTTTGTTGTTCACAGAGATGCCTGTATTCCTTTATATTGCAGAAAATTTGCTCTTCAGTATTTGAACAAAAGGCGTTGCAAATCAGTTTTGCCTCCTGGTGACCATGTGGGTAGTGTTTTTCCAGAGTATGCTGTCTTTTGGGGGCTTTAAGCATCTTGATGTCTCTTCCTGATTTTTCATGATCTATGCACACTGCAATGAAACAAAGTCATTCAGAGTGGTTTGATGTGAAATGGTTAATAGTAGAGAGACGTACCAGCTTAACTTTCTTTACAGTGGTGGTGATAGGAGCCAGGAGGTGCAGTATCTACAACACAAATATAGCCTTTTATTTGATCTACAAAATGACCTAAATCACCTTCACGTTTCTTCTGAGTTTTTATATGTAATGTTGATGGTCCTGAGTTGGTAAGTTTCGGTAGGGAATAGCATTACACATCAAACCACTCTGAATGACTTACATCTCTTTATATAAACATTAAATGAACATTTTTGTCTGAGGTGACTGGTTGGTCAGCAGTGGGATATTTTTCAAAACAAAAAAATAAAAATATAGAGATTTTGTTGTTTTTTCCTTTGGGAATATTTCTAGCACACAAATCTAAAGTGTTGTGTTTTTTCAGTATTTAGTAAGTGCACTGTTTGTCTTTATTGCAGCTTCTGTTCTTTTCAGCAGTCTTGCCTTTAGTTTTTTAAAGAAATCTGAAATACTTTTCCACACCTCAAAGTTCAGTCTTAGAAGTTGGCTGCATTTTTTTTTTGCTTCTTGTAATCCAAATAATCCCAATTAAAAATGTACACTCATCAGTCTTTAAAACCTTCCTCAACATCTCAGATGTCCAGTTTTTTGTGTTCTAGTGTTTGAGCAAATAGCTTATTGATAGCTACACAATCATTCAGACCCTTAGTGTTGAGCTGTCTTCTCACAGTGGAAGGATGAACAGAAACAAAGATGAAAGCTTTAAGTGCTTTTAAGATGATGGGGACAGTTTTGGTGGTCTACCAGGTCTTGCTCGGTTGTTAGGAAATCCATTTTTTTAAGTATCTTTTTATAATATTTTGAGTTGCAGTTTTGAAAAGTTCTGTTTTTTTTTCACTTCTTTGCCTTTGACTTGCTCTTTCTTTATGTAAGTAGATTCTTTCATCTATTCTTCTCAGAAATATCTCATGGAAGATGAATAACATGGAAGATGAATAACTTGCACTGATTGGCAGGTTTGAAAAAAATGAAGGGTGCTCTCTGACTTTTGCACAGTACTATGTTAGCCTTAGGAACACATTTTAAGCACTTAAGCACAATGTATGTCCAAGGTAGGAGTTCTAAAATGTAATTAGTCTTTATTCTCAATTTTGTCAGATTAATAAATCTGCTGAGGCCACATCTACTTGTTTAAAAATGCTAAATGTTATTAAACATTATTAACATTTTACAGCCATTCAGTGCCCACGTATCGAGTTATCTTCAATGTGATAGAACAGTGGCACGCCAGGTCAGCGATAGCTGCAGAGAAAGCCAGTAAAATGGGCAAAGTTCTGGTTTGTTAAGTAATATCAATGACCAGTAGGCAGGGTGGATGTAGTGATTCTGGGGCTCTAGGCCCCTGGAGGCATATTTTTACATTAGTTAGGGGTCCTGACTGAAAAGGCCCTTATCCTACTTTCACTCTTACTCAGTCATCACCAACTGCTTATCCTCCTGGGTTGCAGGGGGTGCTGGAGCCATGTCCTACATTCTTCTTGTGTTTTATTTTTGTCCCTGAGGAGCACTTAAAACATTTGGGTGGGTTTTTGTACCAAAAAGAGTCATAATTAATTTTCACATGGCCATTTTCTATCCTCTCTTTTTCACTCACAATTGAACAGGCTGTTTTTGTTATTGTACCTTTAAGATTAATATGTGTAAATGACCCCCATTCTGATTAGCTGCCTTATATTGTGCTTCATTCAGAAAGTATTCTGGGCCGAAACACTCCTTATAACACCAGTTATAATGCCAAACTGCTGGTGTTTGAATGGGCAAATAAATGTAAATTGAATGTGTTTTTGTGACATCACAGAATCTGGGAAATCAAGGCAGTTTAGTTTCCATATGTTTACTGCATTGACAGTGAAATAGGCAATACGTTTTGAAACATAATTAATTCATCTCTTTTATTAAAAAAGCAAGGAAATGCAGTTTTCCGTGATATGGGCCCTTTAAATTATTTCTCTTTTTTTCAATCATTTTTTACTAAAAAGTAAAATTTTATTAAAAGTTTTTACTGGCAGATAATTTTGCTTGAAATGCTTGAAACAAGCAACATACTGAAAGGGGGGCTGGGGGGGGCACAGTTGCACTTACTACATTATCTACAAAGGGAGCCTTAGACTAAAAAAGTGTGAGAACTAAAGATCTAACTAAGCCTAACAACATCCATCGTGTCCAAATGTTTGACAGTACAGTATGTGCAGTACTACAAGTTACTTTCTTCCATTCAGCCAGGCCTGGATCATTTAATGGGCTATACAAGGGTGTGCCCAGGGGAACAAAACACTAGAGACCCTGTGAGCAAACAGGAGAAAATCAGCTGTTTTGACCCACTTTGTCAGTAGTAGTGGGAACTTTACTAGCAGGACTGTGAAAAAAAAAAAACAACCAATTTATCATTGTGTTACAGCTGATCATAAACAACGCTCTCCACATCTTACATCCTAAATGTCCGCTTCATTTTCTCCCCCAATCACTGCATTACACTACCAGTCATTACCTTGGTCAGGCTTTCTGATTTTTTAGAAGTGAGCTAGTATTCTCTTACTTTGAATTTAAAGCTCCAGCTATTCAAAAGCTGTTCCTAGGGGATCCGTTGAAAAAAAGACCAGGTACTACAACGGACTAGAAAATGCCCATTTCCAAAGCCAGGTATAAAATGTCACTCAAGTTAAAGAAAAAAAGTTGCTTCGTACTAAGATCTATGTTGTCAGCCATGATCTGCAAACTGTCATCAGAGGTAAGATATAAATGAAGAAACATTTTCCTCACCCACAGTGGCAGTATGCTTTAGCTAGGATGCCTGACAGTTTGGGTTTTTAAGTCATAAAGTAGACTCACCTGAGACAAAGGCTCAAATTACTTTGCAGGCTCCTGTGAACCATATTATCGTAATGACGTGTAGGCCCACACATAAGCAGTGCCATGTTAAGGTCATGTGACATGGGGAGCAAACTCCCTGCAGAGGAAAGAAATTTGCATGCTCATTGGTTAAAGCTGCTAAAGGCAAGCTAGTCACTTTCCCATAAGTCACTCAGTGCAGTACTGGACAAGTGAGCTGTGTGTTGCATTATGTTATGACCCCCTTTTACTGTCCACATATAGTTTAAATCTATCATAAAACAAAAAGAACAGCACACCAATTTAATACTCAAGTGAATAGTTTGCCTTGTTAGTCAGTGCAAATAGTCACAGGGTTTAGACTTCAGGGTGAGCTAATGCCAAAAAAACTAACAAAAACTTCTGAAGCCACCCCCCAGGAAACTACTTTCCCTAATACAAAAGAAAATACAAAAACAAAATACAGCAGGTGCTAAGCTACCTGCCTCAACAAGTAACCAAGACAACAAGATGCATAAAAAATAAATGGCACTCACCCCTACAAATCTGTAACTAGTAAGTTATAGTAGTTGTTAAACAGTCAACATAGTACAAGTAGCAAACAGGAGAAGAAGCTAAACAACACTTGGTCCATTCACTCTTACAAACATCAAGCCTAGTTAATAATTCTAACTGGTCTATAACTCCAACAGTTCAAAACACATGGCATACAACAAACATTAAAAGAGCAGCATAACCACAGCATTTCTCAGAAACGTGGTAAAACACCATGGGCCAAAATCTCATCGCTGTTGCTTTTCAAGGGCAAATCTTCATGCAGCAGCCAATCACAGCATGTGTTGTAATCAAAATCAGATGACATCAGTCTCACAAGATCAGCTGATACTAGTATGTTCAACCAGAAAACAGAGAGAGAAAGAAAAACACAAAAGACCAGCAGAGGGCAGCAACAGAAACATCTTGAATGTAACACTCACCCAATAAAAAAAATCCCAGCCAAACTTTTTTTTATCTTTTACCTCAAGCTCGAAAAAGAGCATCAGCCAACACATTATCTGATCCATACTTGTGCCAAATTTTCAAAGTACAGCTCTGAACCAACAATACCCATCTCATTAGTCTTTGGTTCCAGTTATACATATGGCTCAAAAACACAAGAGGGCTATGTTCAGTGGACACAAGAATAGACTGTGAACTAGAACTGATGTAAACTTAAAAACGCTGTAAAGCTAACACCAAGACCAAAGTCTCTTTGTCTATGGTCAAGTAGTTACGTTGATAATGTGTACATTTCTTTGAGAAAGACCAAAGTGGGTGGTGAATTCCCACGTTGTCCTCTTGCAAAGAAACCACACCAACCCCAGTATTGCTAGCATCAATTTCCAATTTGAAAGCATGGTCAAAGTTTGGGACAGCAAGCACAGGTGCAAAGCAAAGCCTTAATATTATCAAAAGCTTGCTGACATTCAACAGACCAAACAAAAGGACAAGAAGCATGAAGCAAGTTAGTGAGAGGAAATACTACTAGGGCAAAATTTCTACAGAATCCACAATAGTAACCTGCCATTCCCAAGAAACGCCTCAGTTTTATTTTGGGTGCAGGGAAGTGCACAATGGCCTCTACCTTGGCAACTAAGGGTTGAATACAACCCCGCTCAACATTCATTAATCATTAAAAGGCAGCAGGAGCATTTTTCTTTTCAAAAGGCATCACTGTATAGTGTAGGAAACCATCAGGCATAACAAAAGCTGAAATGCCTGACACACACTGAGTTAAGGGGACTTGCCAATACCCTTTTAAAAGATCTAGCTTACTTACATAGTGCGCAGAACCTAGTATAATGCTCTCCTGACCCCGGCTACGCCTTGACACCCTGTCCATGAATATCACAAACAGTAGAGTGGAGGCACAACCTTGGCAGAGTCCAACACTCACACTGAATGAGCTTGACTCAATGCCGAGTATATGGACACAATTGTCACTTCGGGAGTAAAAGAGACTGAATGACCTGGAAATAATGGCACCAGCACCCCATACTCCTGGAAGACCTCCCACAGGATATCTTAGGGAACACAGTCGTAAGCCTTCTCTTAGTCTATAAAACGCATGTAGACTGGGGTGACAAACTCCCATGCCCCCTCAACAATCTGCATGAAGCTGAGTCAGGAAGACTGACTCTACTTGGAGACTCTCTCAAGGAGAGAGGAGTCAAATCAAGACAGTCATATGCATTCACTCCAACTCTAGTTTATTGACACATCTTGGGTAGTATTTTTACAGCAGCTGTCACGTATCCCTACATCCTCTTATTCAGGTCTCCCTAATCTATGGACTTCATCTTGTTTTCCATTTTCCCCTTTCCATATGGTTCACATTTACTCACTACCTCTATCTCTAACTTCTCCATACACCCCAGAGAACATTGGGTGTCAAAAGGGCAAGGTGAGGATACTAATAGGGAAGGCGGGGAAAGGGCGGAGCACAAGAACCAAAACAAAAACACAAGCACATGGCAGAAAGTGCCTGGCTACAAAACAGAGCAAGAAACAGACACAGGAACAAAGGGAGACCATGACAGATCAGGCTTAGATTCTAACACACACAAAAATTTGCTTCTTAACACCACAAAAAACTGGTCTATTGTTCCACGGCAGAGATGGAATCTGCATATATCCTCCCCAAGACGAGGTTCAACTACAGGTCGGAGTCTCCTTTCTAGCACCTTGGTATAAACTTTCCCAGGGAGCCTGAGCAATGTGATACCCCAATAATTGGCACACACTCTCTGGTCCCCTTTTCTTAAAAATAAGGACCACCACCCCTAGTCTTCCAGTCCAAGGGTACTGTTCCTGAGGTCCAGGTGACATTACAGATGCATTTCAGCCATGACAGCCCCACAACATCCTGAGCCTTAAGCACTTCCATGCAAATGTCATCCACCCCCGATGCCTTGCCACTGAGGAGCTTGCCAACTACCTCTGTGACCCCTACCAGGGAAATGGAGTCCGACATGTCAGAAGCCTCTGGCCCATACTCCCATGAGGGAGGCGTGTCTCTCGAGTTTAGGAGCTTCTTAAAGTGCTCCTTTCACCGACCGACAAAATCCTCTTCTGGAGTCAGAGTTTCTCCACCCGTGCTGAGTACAGCTTGAGTGAAGTGTCTCCTTCCCGCAAGGACCACCAAAAGGTTCTGAAGAACATTTCTGCTTTCATTGTGGGGATGATGTCCATTTCACTGCAACGTGCCAAAACCCAGAGAATCAAGGAAATGTTATTAAAAGGCTGGTCCAGGCTCTGGGATTTCCAAAGGTAAGCAGTGCTGTTGTCAGGCAGGAATATGCAAATATTCCTGCAGGTTTGATTGGTCTACCTAGCCTGATGCCACTGAAGGTAAATGGGCAGCGATGTAATGCGCTACTTGACAGTGGCTCACAAGTGACTATCATCTGGTACCAAAAGTCTTGATGTGAAGTCCCTGTTCATCTCCTATGTGGCCTAGGTCTCTGGGGTTTAAGTGAATCCAGTCACAGTTACCCTTACTATGGCTATGTAGATCTGGAATACGCAGCCAAGGTTGGGGGCACCAGTAAGACAGTGACCGTACTTGCCCTTGTCTGCCCTAGCCCCCCAACTTCAGGTTAAACCCCTGTCATTGTCGGGACCAAATGTCATGTTAGACATTTGGTGAAACAACGCAGAAAGGATGGCATTGACATTTCTCAAGCCCTGGGCACACAAAATGAAAACGCAGATGAACTATTGGTACCAACTGATGCTGATCCTACTGGCAAAGAGGAAGAAGATGCTATTGGCTGTGTCAGATGGCAAGGCCCAGGTCTCTTGACTCTGCCCTCTGGTGGTAATGCACCAGCTGTCTGCAAAGTTGAGTTCAAGAGCAAAGTTGCCCAA
Organism: Colossoma macropomum; assembly: GCF_904425465.1. NCBI lineage: Eukaryota > Metazoa > Chordata > Actinopteri > Characiformes > Serrasalmidae > Colossoma > Colossoma macropomum. The sequence continues at coordinate 38,055,145 of NW_023494793.1, forward strand.
GAAATTCTGACGGTGGATGCCTCTCTGGCAGCTCCACTTCCAGCTGGTCTGTTACTTCAGGCCATGGTGGTGCCAGGCCGTGCGCTGGATTTCAACACTTTCATAGTGTTGGTTAAGAATGAGTCCCTGAAAGAGACAGCCATACCTGTGGGAACAATTATTGGAAATATACATCTCACTGATTCAGTTGCAACTATTCCTCCTGCTAGTTTAATGCAAGTCTCCACCATTCCATCATTGCCTCCCACACTCTCACGGCCATGTAGCAGGACACTACAATATTGTACTTAATTTTGGAAACTTTTGTGCACTTTCTTTTTAAATATATGGTTTTTGCTTTTCCATTTGGACAAGAAATGGAATAATGAAATATCAGTTGTGTGCTGTTCTGCTTTTATAAAACTAGGGTCAATTGCTTGTCTGGTTCAAACAATCACAGCATTTTTATTTGAAGTATCAATTTAATTTGAATTTCATCTATATTGTTTATTTTTATATTTTCTCTATTGAACAGCTTGCATGCCATGTTAGAACCCACAGCTCCTCAAACCCACCAGCTAATGTTATGGAACACAGGAGGCTGGATTCATTTGAGCTGATCCTGCAATTTGTCAAAATCTAGTCCATTAGCAGTAAGGTGATTTTGTAGAGTCTATAGAGTAAAGATTCTATTTGTTAGACTGGCATTTGTTTTATATACAGTGGGGTCTAGGGACAGATCATTGTTGCTCTGTTTTGTGCCAAAAATCAGCCCAGTCTGAAACGCTTCTAATTCTTCAGTGTGAGTGGGTGGAGCTAAACCGCTAAACATTGAATAAGTGGGTTGTGGAGGAGGGAGCGTGGCGGAGTGTCACATGCAGGATGGAGAGCCCGCTGGGCTAACTCCAGTCGGCTAAGTAGCTGATAATATTCACCTGTGCCTTGTTTCTGTCAGCCTACTTATAGCCATCTCTTTTCTCAGTAAGTGGCAGCACCCAGAGAGAGAGGGAGCCAAGTGGAGACACAAGCACAGCAAACAAAGCAAAAAGAAAGAAAATGGAAGATGGAAAGGTCCCTGAGGAAGTGAGCGGGTTTCTTTCGATTTATACTTTGAATAAAGGAAAGTCTGTGTCTCCACACCCTGCTCCTGGTGTCCTCATTCCTCCCACCTTTCTAAAATCGTTACAGTGGTGCCGAAAAGTTTGGTCGAACGTCGCCATGGAGTCCTCGCTGCTTGGTGAGATTGTTAAAGCGCTCTCCCTCCTGCAGCAGACCCAACATCAGGGCTCTCCTGGATTGTCAGAGGTAAAACCAGTCCTGTTTCGAGGCCCTGGCCCAGGGACAAGAGATGGACAGGATGCTGATGCAGAGCTTGTTGGCAGCCACCAGTACTCCAGCTCCAGCCACCATCTTGAAGATGACTCCACAGAATGACCCAGAAGCGTTTGTGGAGCTCTTTGAGAGAGTGATGGAAGACTGAGGGTGGCCAAAGAAGGACTGGGCCATCCGACTGTTGCCCCTGCTCATGGGGGAAGCCCAACTAGCCACCCAACAGCTCCCCGCTCAGTCACTTTTTTAGCTTGTCATACTCCAATCAGTTGGACTCTGGAGCAACACCGTCAGCACCCTCCAACCCCCCCCACACACACCCCCGCGAAGCTTCCTGCTGTCCCAAAAGCGCCTTTGTACCCCTTCCATTAATCAAGGTCCCCTACAAAAGAATTGGCATGGATCTCGTCAGACCATTGGATTGAACAACACGTGGGTATCGCTTTGTATTGGTCTTAGTAGATTATGCAACGCGATATCCAGAGGCAGTGTGCCTTCGCAACATATCAACATGTACGATTGGAGAGGCGCTCTTCAAAGTGATCTCCTGAGTTGGAATCCCGAAAGAGCACTATGTTTATGTCATGCACTTTACACAAACTATACAAATTGTTGGGCATTAAATCGATTTGTTTATGTTGTAGTGTTTACCACCCCCAAACGGATGGACTGGCTGCAAACGGATGGACTGGCTGAATGCTTTAACCAAACCTTCATAAATATGATTCGGAAGTTCATTCACAACGACACTAAAAATTGAGTGGCTAGAACCCCTGTTGTTTGCAGTGCAAGCAAAGTGGAAAAGTATCCTGTGATCCAACATATCAACATTTGAAATTCTTTTTGGAAACGCTGTGTCTTCTGGGCTAAAGACCACTCGGTTTGTTATCAGTGTACAGTTCAAAAGCCAGTATTCATGATGGTATAGGGGTGCATTAGTGCACATGGCATGGGTGACATGCACATCTGTGAAGGCGCCATTAATGCTGAATGATATATACATGTTTTGGCAACATATGCCGCCGTCCAGACAATGTCTTTTTCAAGTATGCAAAAATGTATGTATGCAAAAAACAACAAACTTGTCTTTGTACTATTTTCAATTGAATTCAGGTCAAAAAGTATTTACAAATCATTGCTGCCTGTTTTTATGTCTCAACTTTTTGTTTTTGAAAATTTGGTAATGCTTTACATGAAACTATATATTCATTAAAAGTACAGCAATGCCGCATTACAATTACATAACTTTTTTTGTTAAATATTCATTAAATTAATTAATATGTAATATAATGAACGGAAACATTTAAAGTGATGCTTAGTGTATACTTTTTGACACATTCATGGGTAAATTAAAATCTGCGCAGGGAATGAACAGCCTGTGATACTATGCACATGGTAAGCTTACTCAAGTGAGATCCAAATTACACTTATTATTGTTCAAAGTGTTTATGTAATATAGTATTTATTTATTGATTTATGTGATATTTATGTAGGTTAGTCTTGAGTCTTAAACATATATGAACTGTTCCTGTAGAGTTCATGAACTGAACAGTAACATTACAGTAAAATTACACTACCGCTCTGATTCCATGCTACTCAGTTCTTGTTCTACAGTGTCAGTGCATGGAGCTAACAGTGCTTTAGTCAAGTCCTAGTGCAGGTAGCAGGCTAACAGCTCAGTATCCTACTAGAAATATTACATTATTGAGCTCACATCTGATCTTCATTAGAGAATAAACTGTAAGCTGGTGAGCTGCATAGATTGGTGTAATGTATAATAATGAATAATATATAGATAACTGAATAGTTTAATACCTCTTAAGCTCCATTATGGAAAGTAATTACACAAAAAGGGTTACAAATATACAGCCTGGTGTCTGCAGTTTTGCAAAAAGATTTCGGCCTGAAAAGTACTTTTAATACAGTAATGGCAGAGGAGTGCTTGCACGGTGTTGCACGGTGTTAGAGGCCAAATGGTTCCCAAAGAACCCTTTTATTTTTCTGATTTAACATCATTTTACCATAATCAACTTTACATATAAAAACTCAAAAGACATGTAGGTTCACTGTTATTTTTGTATAGTAATTAAAATGGCTATATTTGTCTTATAGATATCACAACACCACCATTATGAGCCAGATGCACGCTAAGTGATCTTCTTTGCAATGAGGTTTCAGTTAACAACATTTTTTTTCTTTCACTGTACCAGACTGTCTGCTTGCTGAGGCTTCGTGAGAAAATCTGCCATATCTAATACTGGTTTTTATGCTTCAGCGTTTCTGACATGCTCTCTTTTTTTATCTTGGCATGCTGAGAGATCACAAAACCACAGTGTACTTGCTTGTTTCCTATGGACAGGCGCATTTCATCACGTAGGAAGTTTGCACATTGGTGACGTCTACCCCTTTATTGGCCATAAAACTGGAGGTAGAGACTCTAGCGGGGTTGTGGTCTCATTTTTTATTGGTCGTAGTCAAAATCCTGTGGTGAAAAGTTTTCTAACCACTTTGCAACATTATCTATACATACATATGCATGCATATGCTGCAGTGTCTACACATGCTTATGCATTCATTTACATATGCAGTATATTTGCTGCAGCATCTACTTAGGTAATACATAAATTTACATACATTTGCTCCAGCATCTACAGTACATTGCAAAATCAGAGACCACCTTTTTATTCATTTAATTTTTAGTGAAAATGGCAATTAGTTATGCTGTTTTCTTAACAGAGGATTACACACGGCTCAACAACTACATATGATACCCGATGTTTTCAGTACTTAGTGTGTCCACTCTTGGCCTTTATTACTTCTGTTCTTTTTGGGACACCTGCTTTCAGTTTTGCAAAGAAAAAATCTGCAGGGATATTTTTAACACCTCTAAAGTTCAGTTTTAGAAATTGGTTGCACTTTCTGCTTCTCATGAGCCGAGTAATCCCAATTACACATCTAGACTCATCAGTCCACAAAGCCTCCACATCTCAGACGTCCAGCTTTGATGTTCTGCTGCAAATGTTTTTCTTTTTTGTCTATTTTCTTTTCTCAGTGAGGCTTCTTGACAGCTACACATCCTTTCAAACGCATAGTGTTGAGTTGTCTTCTCACAGTGACACGATGGACAGAAACACCTGTGAATTTTTCAAGATCAGAAGCAGCTTGATTTTCTCCTCTCTCTCAGAGATGAAAGTGCTTTAAGTACTGTTTAGTGCTGTTTATCTGATGTGGGCAGTTTTGGTGGTCTACCAGGTCTTAACTGGAAATTGAAAAAAGGGCAGTCTCTGACTTTTGCACAGTGCTGTACATTTCCATATGCATTTGCTACAGTAGGCACATATACTCATGGCTCCTCATGGAGATTTCTGGTCTGAGCTCTTGAAATGTTTACCAAGACTTTTGTTTTATAATCAGAGTAACAATATAATTGCTTTTTTTTATTACTGAATTATGTGTATGAACCATGAATTCACATGTAAATTATTTTAATTACCCTCTTTGTGGCTGTTATAACAGTTTTGAAGCATATTTTAGCGCTGTGCAGAAGCAGAGTTAGTGGAAGCCATAGTCCGTTATGAGGAGTGGTCTTTATTGAACAGGTATATAATATCATCACATTAATAGCAGGGAGATCACCTAAAGCCATAACCCCCCACTGACTGTGACCCCCCAGCCCACAATAACTACACAAAATAACACATGAAATACAAACACACATAATACAAAACTGGAGCCAGTGGCCAGTGCCACAATATAAACAAAAGAAATCGATTTCAGTTTTATTGTGCTGACATTTGCTCTATGACTTAGTGGTCAAAATAAAATTTAAAATTTAAAAAAAAGGTCGTAATGTTATTTTACATGGAGACATGGTATAAGGTGGTAGGCATAACATCTGCTTTGGAGATGGCTTGATTATGCCTCTACATCATAGTCAGCTTCAAGCTGATGGTACTGTGCAGGATGTTTGCTCTCAAATTTCAATGAAGAAATGGGGCTGGAAACAATTAGAGTTTCTGTAAAATGTTGATCAGGAAAAAAATGATCAGCTATTAATTTGCAAAGTGATTTTAAGTTTTGTGTTGTTTAATTAATTACGTAGCTTTCAGTATCTCAATATCTTGTCTGTACCATTACTCAAACGTTTTTACTGTTTTTCACCATTCGAAACTGCTTTTTTACACTGGGTGAACATTTCATGATGAACGGACCGACAGAAATTGTTCAAACATGCTCACATTAAAATACATTTAAGTTCATTCAGGTTTTATTTCTTTTATAAACGTCTGTGCTGAAGTGGAGTCTTTGTGGTCAGTGGGGCGTAATGGGAGTGTCACCTCGCAGACAGCTTATAAACAGGTGAACAGGGGTTTTGCTCTCTTTTGCGCACTCTAACCCCTCTCTCTCCTATCACCAGCATGTGGCTCCTGCTCTTCTACTTAGTACCAGCTGTACAAGGCAAGTTACCTTTTATCTTTCTGTATTATAAACATGTGTTACAGTTGTGGTTCATCTTCTGAATTCAGTGTATTTTTTCTTTGTTTTAAATGCTTAATATAATCTGCTTTATACTGAACTCACAGTCACTGATGACAAATGGCTCATTACATATGCATGATACAGGGGGAGAATCATTATTATGATAAAAAATGATTCAAATTTAATTATTTAAGTGGACAAATATTTGTGTTTGCTGAACCGGTGCAGGACTCTAATGGTACGCTCTTAAAAAGGATGGTTCTTCAAGGGTTCTTTAGTAAAGAAAATGGTTCTATACAGAACCATGAACACTCAAAGAATCATTTGCATGATTAAAGCGTTCTCTGCCTGGTGAAAGTGTTCTTCAGATTAAAAGAGAATCTGTATATGGTTCTATATAGACGCTTTTGAAAAAGGTTCTAGAAAGCTTGGCATTGTAACTATAGCAGAACCCTTTTTGGGGCAATATAGAACCCTTTTCAAAAAGGTTTTACAACCCCATTTGAGAAAAGTTGGGATACTGTGCAAAATATAAGTAAATGTAAATAAAACAGAATGCAATGATTAGCAAATCTCATAGACCCACATTTTATTCACAATAGAACATAGAACACATATCAGATGTTGAGAGTGAGACATTTTACCACTTCATGAAAAACATTAACTCATGATGGCAGCAACGCATCTCAAAAAAGTTGGGACAGGGCCGTGTCTACGATTGTGTAGCATCCTCTCGTCTTTTAACAACAGTCTGTAAACGTCTAGGAAGTGAGGAGACCAATTGCTGGAGGTTTTTATGTTGAGGAACATTTTTCTGAAATTGTTCCACAATTTTTAGATGCAGTTTTCACAGATTGGTGAACGTCTGTCCATCTTTGCTTCTGAGACTCTGCTTCTCTAAAATGCTCTTTTTATACCCAGTCATGTGAGTTAGTTGCAAATTGCTCCTCCAACTGTTTTTTTAGTACCACGTACTTGTCCAGCCTTTTGTTGACCCTGTCCCAACTTTTTTGAGATGCGCTGCTGCCATCAGAGTTCTAAATTAGTTAATATTTTTCATGAAAAGGTACTTTCAACATCTGATATGTGTTCTATGTTCTACTCTGAATAAAATATGGGTCTATGAGATTTGAATCATTGCATTCTGTTTTTATTTATATTCATTAACATTTTACGCAGCATCCCAACTTTTTTGGAATTGTGGTTGTACATAGTACCATATACAGCACATTTTCCATCAATCTGAAGAACCCCTTCATGATGCAAAGAACACTTTAATCATGCAAAATGTTCTTTGAGTGTTCATGGTTCTGTATAGAATCATTTTTTAAATAAAGAACCCTTGAAGAACCACCTTATTTAGTTCAACAGTTCACATAATATAACATAAATGATGACAGACAAAAATATTCTAACTACTAAAATTATGACTTTGATATGTAGGTTATTCTCGATCTGTCCACAAATATTTGAGTGTCATAATCATCATGAAGATGAAAAATATGCATATTTAGTCGTGCAAAAGTTTGGACACCCAGGTCAAATTACATATTTTGTTGATTTTTTAAGCGAACATCCACACATCCTCTACAGACAACACACATAAATGTGGCATTTTCGGCAAGTTGTAGTGCACACTTAACACACCGGAAAACAGAAAATGTTTTTTTTCTTATGGTTTATTATTTTTCCTATGTGTTAAATTCAGCAAATAAACAGTAATAACGCATTCAAATATGCAGAAGTGTGTGTGGATGTGTTCATTTATTTTTCACTTTAAAAAAATAAGCAAAACATGTAATTCGACCAGGGTGTTCAAACTTTACGGCTGTAATTTAGCAGATCAGTTTTAGCACTAAATGGTACAGCAAGAAGTTATTGAAAATTATTAATGTTTTTAGCATTTATTACGCTAATTCTCATTACTGCAATGTGTCCATTTATCTATTTCTCATTACTGATATCTTTTTGGTTTGCTTTTTTATTTAGTGACAAAAAGGAGTTCATTACTTTAAACCTTTGGATCTTTTAACTTTAATGTTTCCCATAGAAACTCTATAAAAAGTGAACCAAAAGAATAAAATGTTATGTGGCACAAATAAAAAAAGAAAAAATCTCAGTGGCTGTCAATGTTTATACCCTCCCAGCACTGAGACAAACAGCAAAATAAGTCCAACAAAAGTAAACAGTTTAGTGGGGAAAAAAAATGAGAGAGCAAAAAAATGACAAAAATGAATTCTCTTACTGTGCTGCAGTAATGAGAATTTGGTCACTTCAATTTGAAAATGTTACTAAAATGCATTTAACAACAAAAGAATCATTCAGCTTTATTTTAAATCATTCATCCAGAAAGAATCAAAGTTTTAACCATGTTCATTTGGGTCCCAGTGTGTGTCATTTTGGTGAGAATAACCTGCATGTTTGTATTTTAAAAAGCATAATTCAGTATAAAGCACAGACGACATGTTCCTCATTTTTTATGTGCACTGAATTACAGCATTAATGAAAGTTCCTTTAGATCACAGAATGAACAAAAGCACTGAGATGTGAAATGTAGGTGTGAATATCTGATGATATATATTGTATTTGCGCATCCAACAAACTCAAAATACCTAGACACCCTAAACATGAAGGTTCCTAAATGGTTCTTCATAAGGAACAAAACTAATTGCTTTTACATTATGTAGAGGTTCTATAAACTTTAATAAGGTTCTCCATATTTCTGCATATTTCATTTTCAAAAATGATTTTTGAAGAACTGTCCACTGAAAGTGAAACTCTTTTTAACACCTTTATTTTGAACAAACTTCTATCTACAAAATGGTAACTTTACAGGAGAACGCAAAAGCATTTAACTTTTAATGTAAGTTCATTTACAGTGATTTCATTCCCTGCAATTTTGGAACATTTCTATTGATCATGAAATTTTCATCCAATATAAAGAACAGATGGCATATTCTTTTTTGGACGTGTGCACTGAATCACAGCTTTAATGAAAGTTAATTATTCAGTAACTACATGGACATCAATGCAAACTGGCTGAGCTATTCTCAGGTTATAGAAGTGTATATAAAACTTGAGTCCTGGCTTGGTGTGAAAATGAGGACTATAAGTTTACAAGAGCTAAATGCAGAGTTAGATTTATGCAGTTATGCATGTCCTCAAATCAAATGTAGGTGGACTTTCAATCCATCATACTTTTCGCTCACAGCTCCATTTTTGTCCTTTTTCAGTTTTTGACAAAATTTGAAAGTACCTGTTTCCTTTTATATCATTCCTGAATTTCATAATGAACAGACCAAATGAAATGGCACGGAATTACTTGGAAAAATGTCCAGTTATATAGATGTGCATTAAAAGTAAAGTATGTTTTTTCTTTTAGCTGTAAAGTTATTATTTTGGAGATACGAGGTTTTGCTCTGACAGCAGAATTTTACCTCTACTAAAGTATATTTGTGTGGAAAATAATCTACTTTTTTACCCACCTTTAACTTATGTTAGGTAACCCCTTAAAATCCCCAGTTTATTACATACTAAGGCTTATTATTCAGTAACTACAGGGATTTCAATGCAAACTGGCTGTGTTATTGTTAGGTTATAGAAATGTAGAATAAAACTTGGGGCCGGCCGGTGGGCCCTGGCCATTTAAGGGGTTCATCTCTCACTTTGGCATTTAGTATTACAATCCAACAGATTTAGATCAAAAAGATCCAAAACAGGGATGAATCAATATCAACAAACTTCAGTTTCTATGCTGACGGATGCTGGATGTACTAAGAAATTACACTGCAGTTCTATTTTTATCAGACCTGATTCTTATTTACTCAAGCTATTTTTGATAGGAGGACAGCTTTAACCCCCTTCAAACTCCTGAAGATCTATTTCAGTCCTATCAACACATATAATCCCGGTGATTAAGGTTTTCTCAGACAACAGGTATAATAGATTATTATACCTGCACAGGATGTTTTCTGGGAGAAATGTTCACACTGCAATCTAAAATCAATTAACAGTGTGTATGGAAATGCACAGATAGATGAGGAATGATGGAAATCCTACAATGACCACTAACTCCAGTCCACTGTACATAGGAGGTCAAGACCAAACAGCAGGCAGTAATTAGTTAATTAAATGAATTAGATGGAAATGGTGATCAAAGCTATAAAACTTCAATCACTTCGCTTTATTAATAAACTCAGATGCTCATGTTTTAATTGGTAAATTAAAGAAATAGTTCACAAAAATGTAATCACAGAATTTTTTCCGTAATCCAAATGTAATCAGCTAAGACATGTCTGGTGTCAGAAGTTTGCATCTTTAGTTTAGCACTGCAGCTAAAAGGCTAATATAGCTAAAAAGTAATGAAAGACACCAAACATCTCTCAGCTCATCGACTATGTTTATGATGAGGGGGAAATTATGTATATTTGATTTTTCAGTCAAACATCCTTTAAAAGGTGTTTCAGATAAAACCATTAAACGAGTAAAGGTGCTTTGCTTCCAAACAGCCTTTTACTGCAGTTTAAGAGGCAAAGTCAGTTACTGCTAGTGATCAGTGTAATCACAGCTGTTGTTGGAACAAAATGTATCTCCAAAATGGTAACTTTACAGGAGAAGGAAAAAACCTACTTTATTTTTAATGTAAGTCAATGGAACCAGACTTTTTTCCAAGTCATTTTGTGCCGTTTCTTTTGGTTCATTCATCATGAAATCTACACACAATGTAAAGGTAAACAGGTATTTTCAAATGATGTCAAAAACTGAAAAACAACAAAAGAGGTTATATTCTGCGATATATTAATGTAGACTTCATTCTTTGTGAAGTACATGTGTGCTGTCGGAAGCTGACCAATAGAATTGTTCCAAAAGAATTGATGACATATCTTTTCATTTTTAATTTCTATTATAATTTAAAAATATTTTTCCTTCTAGTGAAAGGTTTTGTGAATGTTAGGTTTTGTTGTGACAGAGAAGATGTTGAACTTTCTAAATACAGTTGTACACAAAAGTTTGGGTAAAATAAAATAAAATAAAATAAAAACAAAATAAAATAAAATAAAAATAATAAATAAATAAGAGTTCATCTGAAAATGATTTGAGGTGATGTGTTGGTCGATGCTTCTAAAAATAAAGGTGCTATGAAGCGTTGTTTGTAGCGATGCTATAGAAGAACCAGTTTTGTTTGGTTCTCTAAAGAACCATTTCAGTAAATGTGATCATTTGCAAAGAACCCTTGAAATGTTTAAGGAACTTTTCACTGAATGCAAAGGTTCTGTGGCTTTTTCCTAGATCTATATATCCATACCAAGAACCATTTAGGAACCTTTTGCTCTTGAGAGTGAATGTGTGAGAACCTATAGGTGAACAGATTGTGAAAGTGAAGATATTACACATGGGAGTTTTAAAAGCTTGTGAATGTTTAGCATTAAATATTAATTTATTTATATTGATAAATATTCTTCTTCTTCTTCTTCTGCTTCCTATTATTATTATTATTGCATATTTATTTTTACATATATTTCTAAATATATATTCATTAATATTGTATATTTACATTAATTGATTTATAATCATAACACAACTGCATGAACTTTTTATGAAAGTTTTATGATTACACAACAGGAACTAATATAAATCTCACTGCAGTGGTCAGAAGTGTACGTTTGTGGTTCCAGCACTTTAACAAATTGTTCATTATTGAGCTGGTCAGCTGTGCTGAAGACCAGCAGACTAAAGTTGTGTTTAATCTGATGTGCAGGCAGAGATCATTAAAAGGGATCATTTATTTTAATGTACTCCTATATATATATACATAATGTATACTTTAAACTGCAGTCTGTATGATCTGCTGACAGATCAAAATAATAAAGATCATTACAAAGTCAATAAAATAATCAAATTCTCAATCCTATTTTAAAATAATTTTTTTAACCTTGGTAAATTTATTATGGATTCTTGCCAGTGATTAATTTCACTCTCTCAAATGTTTTATTTTTCCTTTGGTTAATTATAATGAGCAATTTTACGAAAGTAAAGTAATTTCGAATTTCTTCAACTTTCTAGTTCAGATGTTATAACAGAAAACTTGATAAGCGTTCTGCTTGGAAAATGCAAAAGAAACATCCCACACAGGAACCTTTAAGATTTGGAAAGATGTTATGAAGAGTATCAAAACAAATCATCCCCATTAATGATCTCTAAGCTTTAGGTAACTACAACAAAGCTTAATGTTCTGCAGATTACCTATACTGTCATAAGTAAAATGTTCGAACACTCCTCGTCATGCTTTGTTTTTTGTTTTTTTAAACACTTGTTCTACTAAAAATGGCATTCTTCTGATCATTTTGCAAAATGTCTACTATTTGCTGAGTTTCCAAAATGTTGAATTCTAAAAGTGTAAATAACCTTTCAAGTGTTCACACTACTACAACTACTACAACTACTACTACAACTACTACTACTACTACTAATACTAATAATACTAATAATAATAATAATAATAAGTAGAAGAAGAGGACGATAATGAAAAAGAATAGGAAGAACCTGCATCTGAGTGCAACTTGCACCCTAATTTGTGATGCATGTCAGTTTTTGACTTTGAGTGGTGGTCTAGACGTTGCGCAGTAAGTTTGTCTTTTTTAATTCCACACACTCAGGTTTTGGGCAGCACTGTGGTTTAACTGTAAGTGCTGTTAGGTCGACAACATGGTGTTATCTCAAAATTTGCACTGATGTGCAGCTCTGTCAGAAGCACAGAGCTGAGAATCACAGGCAGATAAGATGCAAAAGAGCTTCAGCAGAATCTGTGGTTAACCATCTCTCAGCTTAGCAAACTCAGTCATATTTTCCATTGACCATATACGGTTAAATTCACACACTCAGCTCAGCTGGCAGTGAGAAATGACAGCCTTAGCATTATCAGTGCAGCAAAGGTGGATTAAACTTCATGCATAGATCAATACAAAAACATGAAATTAAATATCTAAAGGTACCTCCTACAAGGCAGAGCGGTTTTGGTCGTGTTGGGGGATGTTTGTTTAGTCCACTTTAGTCCACAGACTAAAGCTGTTTAGTCCACTTTAGTCCACAGACTAAAGCTGTTCTATCTGCTCTTGTTGTTTGTTTAAATCTGTTTAAATTTTAATCTTAAAAGATCTTTGGTCTCATTTTGTGTATTATCTAAACTTCATGGTGATGAATGAATTTGGCCTGTATCACATATGTATACCCCAATGAACAAAGTAGGCAAAATTCCTTGGGGATACATAACAATTCAGATCCACTGCAGACCTGCAAAAGTCATTATTTGTTTATGACTGGAGCTGAACTCATTTGGAATAAAAACAATTTCACCCATGTACTCTGTTGTAGAATTGGAGCCTGAATCATTATCACTGTAACCCTGTTTATTCTAATTAGGATACAAGAACTGAAGATGCTGAATGTTGTTATTAATATTAGAAAAAATCTGCATCTACTATTGTCCATACATCTCTGTGTGACTATGAATCCTTCCCTACAGCACAGAACCGGATAGCTTTGAAGGGATTGGATGACCCATGCCAGGGTCGTTTGGAGGTGCACAATGCTGGCGAGTGGGGCTTGGTGTGCTCTAATGGTTGGAACAGTGAAAATGGTCAAGATGAAAAGAATGGTGAGGTAGTGTGCAGATCTCTGGGCTGTGGAAAGCATGCCAAATCTGGCCATAACAAGGGCAGGTACAAGCACCCTTCACAAACCAAACCAAAATTTTGGATGGATGAGGTAAAATGCAGCGGAACAGAGAAAAACCTGTGGGACTGCAAGAAACCCAGCGTCACCCATTGCGAAGCGGACAACTATGTAGTGGTGGAATGTTCAGGTATGAGTCATGTTTTCATTATCCTGGCAGTGTAAGCCAAAAAACCATGACCCAACGTATTAGCAAATAGTGAGCGACCATGAAACTATCCATGAGACATTGAACTGAACCTGAAGCATTTAGAGGGACAGGGGAGGGTGTTTTAAGTGGGGGTGCGCTGAAATTTTCAGTAGTATATGTGTGACACGAATAGTGATGTCACACAAAATGCTATAATGCTATAATGAGGCAGGAAACGACAATACGTGGATCATTTTACCATTTTTTTTTTTTTTTCAAAGTAAAAGTTAACATCTAACTGACTTGGACTTAAGACTAAAATCATGTCACTTTGAGTGACTCTATATCTTAATTATGTTTATTTTAATGAAATAAATGATTGAACATTTCATTTTGTCACCATCAAAACAATCATAAGACTACTGAAACTTTACCAAATGTTTCAGTAGTGACTATTTCAGCAGTGACGGTTTTGGCAAATTTTGAGCAGAACTCAAAAACACTAGCCAGTACGTGACTAGCAAACACAGCTTTGAACAGCTGTACACAAATAAAATTATAAGATTTTTTATTAATACACAAACAAGTTTACTTATTTGCAGAAAATATGCTTCGGTAGTGACAATTCTTACTGCTCACATTGATTTTCAGACTTTGGGACAGATTTACTTCAAAACATTGGGATCCCTTTCCCTCACATGTGACCATCAGAGACAGGGACGTAAAAATGCAGGAGTGTGGCTACAATAAGTCTTCACCTATGGACTAAAACTCTGTGTATAGTGATGACATGAGTTAACAAGTTAACAGAGCAATAACAGTGTCTGTACACTCAATTAACTTATTAAAGTTCCATGTTAATGCAGTCAGGCTTTTCCAAATCATTTTTACAGTCCATACGTCTCTGTGTGATTATGAATCCTTCCCTACAGCACAGAACCGGATAGCTTTGCGGGGACCAGATGGCCCATGCCAGGGCCGTTTGGAGGTGCACAATGCTGGCGGGTGGGGCTTGGTGTGCTATCATGGTTGGAACAGTGAAAATGGTCAAGATCGTAAAAATGGTGAGGTAGTGTGCAGATCTCTGGGCTGTGGCCAACATGTCGAATCTGGCCATAACAAAGACAGCTACAGTCACCCTCCACTACCCACAAAATTTTGGATGGATGAGGTAAAATGCAGCGGAACAGAGAACAACCTGTGGGACTGCAAGAAACCCAGGGTCACCCACTGCGAAACAGACAACTACGTAACAGTGAAGTGCTCAGGTACGAGTGATGTTTTCATTATTCTGGGAGTGTAAGCCAAAAAAACTTGCTTTTTCAGGTGAATTGAATCCAGCTTGGAGGGCAAAGGCAATGATGTGACTGACTACAGAAGGCCTGTGCTCTGGAAAACAGGAGGAATTTTACACCTCCTATTATCTTTGGGGTCAATTTGACCCCAATCAATGTTTAATGTCTCTTAATAAATGATTGACATCATTTTTGCTTCATATTTAATGACATTTAATGACTAATTCAATAGGGACATCTGGGTCAACATAAAAATAACATGATGATATGTTTTCAGTGTTCTGTACACATTTGGTACACTTCGGTGTTTATCGGGTCGGTTTGACCCCAGGCTGTTTTAACTCTATAAAACATAAGAAATATCAACATTTTGCACATATTTGTTTTGGTAGTTTTGGATGATATTGAGGCCACTAAAACGTGACACATTCTGACAATCTGAATGCATGGAAACATAATAAATGGACAAGGTTTTTTCACTCTAGGGTCTATAGAGCTGAGTTTGAACAGGAATGGAAAAATGGACGAGTGCGCTGGGGTCGTCCAGTTCAACACAACAAATGGCTACGTTAGCGTGTGCGATGATGAATGGAGTAAGTTAGGCTTCCCTCAACCATCACATAACATCTACAGTTGTATACAAATTTTGGGAAACCCACAGTTAAGTTATATGTTTTGCATAAAAATGTGCCATTACTTTTGTGCAGGTGTGTTAAATTCAGTGACTACACAGTAACTTTGCATTGAAAAGTGCAAAACTGTCTTCTCTGTGTAAACGTATCATTGCTTAGAATTAACAAAACAAAAAATCTGTATATAATGTAACTTGACCAGGGGCACTCAAGTTTTTGCATATGATCGTGTGTGTGTGTGTGTGTGTTGTAAAGTACTTGTAAAATACTTTGCAGTTTTAACTCCAAAGGTATGAAATGTGCTGCATTACAATTTTGTTCTTAATTTAATTCCAATAATAAGTTAACAGAATTTCATTTATTCGGTTATTTATTCATTTTTTAATTTTGTTTTTGACCCAATTTAGTCATGTTCAATTCAGAACTCTAGCTAAGTCTCCTCCTCTCACACAATGCTACCAAGCTGGGAGGGTGAAGGCTAGAACATCCTTCATCCGTGACACATTAGGACCACAGCATCTTTTCAAACGACTGCTAACACAACATCACTGAACAGCTCAGCATGCTTGGAGGAGAAAACTAAATGCCAATTCTGTTATGTCAGCAAACAGATGCCCACATTTGAATCCAACAGCACAATTATGCTCTCTTGGACTCCAGACCACAGTTTGGGACCAAACCTGCAATCTTACTATGATGAGCCTCAAGTAAACAAAATGTAAAGCAGATTTCTCTAAGTAATTTAAAGCCACTGTGTCTTTTTGAACTGCTGCCAATGCAATGTCATTGGACAGCTCAACACGCTTGGAGGAGAACCCTTCTGTTCAGTTATAGATGCCCATGTTTATTCCAATCGTGGTGGTGGTGGGAGAGGGAAGACCATTCTACCACCCAGAGAGAGTGAGGCCGGTTGTGCTCTGTAGGACTCCCGGCCACAGATGCCTGTAGCATCACCAGGGATCGAACTCTCAATCTACTGACGATGGAACCGCTCCTTTTTGTCTGTTAGATTTACATGTGTTGCCACTGTTAGATCATAAAATTAAATCTTTTGAGTCATGTACTTGAACTGGAGGTGTGATGAATTTAGCACATGTTCTAAGAGAACTCTGACACTCCAGCTTTCTAAAGGTGTTCGTCACTCTGCACAACTTTCCCTCCATGCTGCTCAGTCTCGAAAGGCAGAGCTGTCAGAAATGTAGCCAATCTCTTCTCAGTGGTCTACAATATGTCATCATGCAGAAATAGTATGTGCCGCGTGAGAGCCTGAGAAAAGACTTAAACATGCTAGAGTTGGCTATCCTGTATAATGTAATTATAATAATGTAGTTTATTTTTTTACCTCACTGACGCGAGGCCCTCTGCACTTGTGAGGCCCTAGGCTGAAGCTTACATAGCCTATACAGTTAAATTCAGCAATGGGTTCGATGTGAAATTTCCTTGTTTTATGATTGTTTTAAGGATTTTGGCATTAATGTTTAAAATTCCGTCATGGCAGAGAGGTAAAACAGTCCCTACAGAATTTTTTTTTTCCAGACATATTACTATTATTACTATCAGCATTAAATATGAAAATGCATAAATTCTGTGTAGGTTCACTGGTCATTCTGGAAAGTAAATAAAATGCCTATAGTAGCATTGTATGGTCATCCAGATTCCTGGCTCCCATCACCACCACTTTAAATATGCAGAATGTTCCCTGAAAACAAGAAGTCTATTTTAAACAGAGAGCAACTTTCAGAACAAAATTCCAGAAGATTTTAAAAGCTTACTGTGTATGGTTGATGCATATCTTGCCGGTCATGTTTGACAACGTCCATTGCTGGGTTAGCAGCATCTGCTGAGTCTGCTGCAACGCAGAAGACGTGTAGGCTCACTGGTCATTTTTAAAGGTAAATCAAATGGCTATATTAGCATTGTATATCATGTTTTATCAAATGAAACATTTACCTCATACAGATAAAGCCAAAGCAGATATGGTGTGCAAAGAGCTTAAGTGTGGAACACATCACAAGATCCCCCAGTCCGGAACCTTCCAAAGAGTAGGAGAACAAATCTCATTGACTGTACCTCTCCGCTGCACCGGCAACGAAGATTTCTCCTGGCAGTGTGTAGACTGGGTCCAAGCAAAATCAAGCAAGTGCAGCCAAGAGGCCAGCGTCATCTGCTCAAGTAAGATCACAGGGTGACCCTGGGTTTCTACCTATCCTACACTCATAACAGCTTTCATACCTCATAACCCA